>NC_045477.1:118128344-118784594 GCF_009650955.1 Corvus moneduloides
TTACTGTAATAAACCAGATTTCAGAATAACTGGAATAATTGAAACTTCACTGCATTAATCAGAAGTATTTTTATGTAAGTAAGTTCATTACTTCCAGGCAACTGGGAGCTTTTTCTATGCCTGGTTTGTCTGACTGCTCCCAAGTCTCTGCTCCCAGGCACTACTAGGGGCTCGCTCTAAACTCATGCTTAAGGTCAGCTTGTCCTCAAGGTTTGCTTGTGTAACTGCTTTCACAGTTATTACCCATCCCACACCTGTACCAACGGGATATATCTTAAGCTAAACTGTTGGGTTTGGGGGTTTTGTTTAGGTTTATGTTGGGTTTTGAGGGTTTCTTTTTTCAATTTTGGTTTAGAACTCTTTATCAAGCAGACAATTTCTGTAGACACTGGGGAACCCAGGCCACACAGGACAGTAATAAATGGCATTGTTATTACCTTCAGCACAGGAAAAAGAACTGCACAAGGAGATGCTTAGGCCTTTTGCTCTCATCTTGCAACACAGATCCAAAGTACCCAGATACCTTTGTACCAGACAAGTTGAAAGCTCACAAAGCCACGGCAAAGAGTATCCAGAAGTGACCTGAAAAATGCTCCAGCACAGCCAGGTCCTGCAGTGCCACAGGGGCCCAGCAGCCCCATCACCAGCTCACAGTGCACTGAGCCTCTTCCTCCATCCTTATCCTTTACATCCCACAGGAACAGGGCTTGTTCTGCTTTTTAGAGGGGTGTCCTTTATCAGCCATTTTCAATCACAAGTATATTGGCTGTGCAATCTTTAACTCCTCAGTCTCAGGCTGATTCACTCTTGGGCATTGCTTATCCCATTAAACTTGAACACCACAACCAAGCAGGAGAGGGAGGCACAGGTGCAGAGGTTGGGCAAATGAAGCCTTGAATCAAAAGTGGCCTTGCTGCTGAAGCACAACAATATTGTCCTGAAACACATCCTGTGACAGTATTTGTATTTAAATCTGTGTTTTCTGCTGCTTTGGAAAGTACTGCCAAAGGTCCTGAATGTGTGGCCTTCACAACTTACACATGCGAAAACAATTGCTCCCACAGCAACATCGACATTTTCAAAACAATTATGAAAGAGTAAATGCCATTATGGCTTCTAAGAAAGCACTTTCAGTTTGGATTATTTTTTTCTTCTCAAAATAAACATCCCCAGGACATGAAGTCTGGTCCTTGAGTTCCTCCAGCAGATACCCCCAGCTGGAAGTGGATCCTGTGCTGGCCCAGAGCAGTGACCACCCTGGCAGGGCTGAACAGTGTGGGGTTCCAGCCATAAATGTATCCAGCATTGTTTGGAAAGGCTGCTCTTTCCCTGGGAAAGAGGCACAAAGCTTAATGGGGTGCAGTTTTTGAAGAGCAGGAGAACTGAGGGCTACAGAAAAAAACCACTGTCATGCTCCCTTCCTCCAAATAGAAGGTACAACGACTCAGTGCCCTATCTATTAAAAACAGATAGGGGAGAGCATTACTTCTGCAAGTTGTGCAAAACTGACTCTGCCTAAAAACCAGACCACAGCAG
Source organism: Corvus moneduloides (assembly GCF_009650955.1). Taxonomy (NCBI): domain Eukaryota; kingdom Metazoa; phylum Chordata; class Aves; order Passeriformes; family Corvidae; genus Corvus; species Corvus moneduloides. Next base: position 118,129,881 of record NC_045477.1, read on the forward strand.
ACTAACAGCAGGGATCGTATCTCTGGGAGCAGCTTCTCAGAACATCACTCTGCCAGTGAAGAGGCCTCTGTCTTAAGGCTTTGAACCCTAACCACAGCCTCCACACTGGTAAATTAAGTATGAAAAGAGGGACTGCAACTAGTTTTCCAATATACTTCACATTTCTCATTGCCTGAACTATAGAAACTCTTGAAACTGTGACTGCCATGCCTGCTTTTGTGAGCTGCTTTCAGGTCTAGCCTGATGAATCCAAAGATTATTTTGTTTTCCTCTTTGTGGTCACAACTAAGTTTATACAAAAATTGACTTTTCCAAAAATTTCTACAAATTATAACATTGACAAGTCTGAGAAAGATTAATCCCCCCAGGAAGACACACAATAAGGACAGCAGCAGCAGATGACAGATCACAGAATCACAAGATGGTTTGGGCTGGAAGATCATCCAGTTCCAACCCCCTGCCATGGGCAGGGACACCTGCTTCTATCCCAAGTTGCTCAGAGCCCCATCCAACCTGGCCTTAAACACTTCCAGGAATGGGACATTAACAACTCCTCTGCACAGCCTGTGCCAGGGTCTCATCACCCTCACAGGGAAGAATTTCTTCCCAATATCTGATCTAACCCTACTTTCTTTCAGTTTGAAGCCATTCCCCCTTGTCCTGTCACTCCAGACCCTTGTAAATAATCTCTCTCCAACTTTCTTGCAGCCTTCCTTTAGGCACTGGAAGGCCACAATAAGGCCATCTTCTCTCTTCCAGACTGAATAATCCCAATTCTCTCAACCTTTCCTCACAGGGGAGGTGGTCCAGCCCTCTCACCACCTTGGTGGCCTCTCCTGGACAATCAAGAAGGCAAAGGCTGAAGGAATTATTCAGGGGGTTATTCAATACATGCAGCTTCCAGCATGGCCATTCACTTCACTCAGAACATTTAATTTCCAGATTATTCCTTGCTGCAGGTTCTAGTGACCCAAGATAAGACACTCAGGCAGCACCACACGAGGGCACAGGTAACAGGCCTGGCAGCCCTGCAGGGTATGAGAAACTCAGATTTTCTCTTCTCTGAACAGCAGAGCTTGAGAATTCAAGAGCTGCCACAATTCAAAATCTTGCTCCCCCCCCCCCCATATTTTAGCTTCTCAGTAACTCATCAATGGCATTTTCAAGCCTTGTACACAAACAAGAAAAGCAAAAATTGCAGCCATGTAAGTTGAAAAGTATCCTACAAAACAGCAAATGCATTAAAAAAGGCTTTCTTGTGTTTCTGGGGCATTGCTCCTACACCAGTGTCAATGAGCCCAGGCAAAAACATTTTACACAACCAGTTTTGAAAGCAGCTGGTCACCATGACACTGGGACAAGGCTACATTAATGAATCAACCTACTGGGTCTCCCTCCACACACCAAAGCTGCAGGCAGTCAGCCAGGTTCAGCTGCAATAGCTAATTTTTGGGGGCAAAATTTTTGACCCAGGCATATTTTGGGCTTGCAGGAAGTGTCTATTTGCCCACCGAATGAGCTGGGATCAATCCTTTCACTTCTGCAGCAGGAAAATGTACATCTTAAACGGATGTAACTTTGCACAGGGTCAATACATGCCCTGAACACAGATTGTGGCTGATCCTGTACATGCTGCTTTATGAATCACAGCTTTGAGAAATCAAGATTTTTAGGGAGACTTCTTGTCCTACAATAGTCCTTGAGAAGTCATAGAATAATAAAGCAATAATCCAGGCCTTTGCAAAATCACCAAGATTAAATTATTTTCTTACCAAAAGATCTACTAATAGCCCATGAAGGGGCACAGTATCAGAGATCATAATTAAAATGTCAACATCTGACACTAACTACAGGTTTTAAGATCCTGTCCTGAAAAAAACTGTTCAGCTGCTGTGTCAGTGGGGTCTCAGCAGCTTTCCACTTTGCCTGTAGGACAGACTACAAAAAAAGGGCAAAAAGTAGGAAGTTTGCTGATATACTTAACATTTTCATACCCCGTTATTGGATAAAATTTAAAGATGTTCAGATTAAGGGCAGCCTAAGATGACCCCAGTCAGCACTGATGAGATTTCTATGAACCCCATAAAAGAGGTTCTTCAAGCACTCTAAGCACATATTTCCCCTTCTTCTACATTACAGGAAGGAGGAGACATTAATATTTCTAGAGTCCCACGGAGGTCTATTTATGGTTAAATCTCTGCTGCAATGATTACCAACAGATACAGCATACATGAGACAGCAGAAGCAAGAACCTCAAGTGCTGATTTCATTCCTAAACTAAAATTCTCGGAGTGGGAGACTTCTGACGCCTCTCCCAGCAGTTCATGCAGCTCTAGGAAAAGAACAGGATTTGCACGCCCATTTTTTCCCCAAAAGTATATTGCTACAGACAAAATGCAAATACAGAAACGTGGGGGAAGATTTCTTTCTTACCACCACCACTGGGGACCACTTCTGGCACCTGGCAACACTCAGAGCAACAGGAGAATCCCCATCTCCTCCCTCCAGGGAAGTACCACTGCTTATGTCTCAAGAGATTTGCTTTCTCATTTGCCTATAAGCAAAAAAGACATTCTCCAATGAATGAAGGTAAAAATACTTTGTTTAGAAGCAAAATGCAACGCAAACAAGCAGCTAACAACCCAGGTAATGAATAACTCAAACACTTCTTAGTAAAATTATGAGCCTTTTTCCTTTCCCTGGAGAAAAAAAAAACCTACTTGATCCTTCTTCACACATATACTACTACACTCAGCTCCACAGGTACCAACTGCTATTGCTTTCAGAGGAACTAACTGGCACATACCTATGAAATTAAAAGCAAGTGTTCTAAATTTACCATTAATAGAGAAATTGCAGCTTCTATTCAGAAAGGAGAAAGGGCTTGCATACACAACAACTAGCCTACTTTTCCTAGCTTTACTAATCAGCATAACAAAAGGTTATTTTACTTCTCTTACCTCCAAACCCTGTCTTGAGAGAAGTTACTGAAAATGAAGCAGAAGCAATTATCTGCTCTCAGAACACACACTTAATCCCTATATTTTATTAAGAGTGTTTTTTATGATCCTGAAGCAATTAAGCTAATCATTATTTAATTTTAGATTACTGAACTGGAGATTTACTTCAGACACAAGCTCACTTGCCACATAATTTAGTCTCAGTCATTAGAGATGTACTTTACCCAGAGGTGGCTTGTTTAAAAGCATGTTGTCTAATTTCACAAGCCTCACACCATGAAAGTTTCATGCAGAAATCTACAACCCAAACTTCAAAAATGAGTAAACCCCCAAAGACACTCAGATTTATCTGTTTTTCCTTAAAAAAATAGATGAAAAAAATATTCTTCAAACATGTGCCCAGAAAATTAATGTATCACAAAAGCTAACATAAAGCATTTCTACAACCCACCACTCCATTAGCAAGTTGTTAGAACAAAGAGTGCTCCTCTCACACAAATCACTTAATTTACAACTTATTTTAACCAAGATGCAAAGTCTGCAAATACAAATGTTTTATTTAGAGCCCAGAAGGTACCTGCCAAGGGATGTAACCAGTGATAAAACCTTCAGACACTTAAAGACTTCTGTGGATAATGTTATCAGAGGAACAGAAATGGGGACCAGGCAGGTAGTTTCATACTGTACATACTGACCCTGGACATGATGCCATTGGAAAACTGCTCAATTCCAACCTACTTCAGCCAAAATTGTGTTGTAGAAACCAAACTGTACTAGGAAACACCAGTTACCCTGGTAGCTCCTACCCACCCAGCTCAGCTTTAGTTCTGCAGACAGTTAATGCCAGTCCATCCAGACTGAGACATTTTCCAAGGCCAGTTTTATGTCAAAACACATTTCCTGGCTTTTGGAACAAAGGGTATCTTCCACTGCTGCCACTAAACAGAGGGAAAACAGATGACCAGGCAAACATTTGAAAAATATACACTGTTTTTTAGGCAACATTTTGTCTTCTAAGTCATCCAACAAGACCAACACATGCAACTGCTCCACACTCAATTAGAAGTCAACTGTATTCAAACCTCTAAAAATGCAGAAGAGTTAGATTCATTTCAGGACTTCAGTGCCAGTACTTCTATGAACCAGTCTGACTTGCCACATATAAGAAAGGCTACAGAGCTCATCCACAGCACGAGATTTCAGCAAACACTGACCAAGAAGAATCAGAACATGAAGCTACAAAGAGATCATAATAGAACAGATTGGTTACAGAGAGTTTGCTCAAAATAAATACAAGTAAGTCTCAGCTATCTGGATATTCAACAAACATACTTTTCAATATTAAAAGTGTAAACTTGGAGACAGAGGAATTCTGACAGCAGTAAAGATTCTGCCCAAAAGAGATGGTGCCTGACAGCACAGAAAGAAAAAGCTGCAGTCTCCTTGGAAGTTACTGAGGAAAACACAAACCCCAAAAATCAGTCTTCTGGTTCATTTTTAACTGATTAATGGCTTACCTACAAAAAAAAAGAGTAATTACGGCAGCTGATGACAAAGCTGGGAAGCAATCTGAACATGAAGGTGCATTGAGGTGTTAACACCACAGGCACCATGGCCATAAAGACTGGAGCCAGAGGATAGGGATGCAATTGCTCCTTGTAAGACAGTAGAGATAACCATGAGGAAGGGAAATAAACCACTTCAGGCAAAAAAGGCTGCTGAAACCAGAACAAACGGGTATCAGCTGGTCAAGAGTAAGTTCAGGCTTGAACCTTTCAGAACCGCAAAGCTCTGGGAGAGTTTTTGGTGACAATAAATCTACATGCTTAAGGAGGCCCTGTTATGACACATTACCTGCTTTCCTTAGCTCCAACTATTTTTGTAGCTGTCCATCTAAATATTCATCAAAGGGTCTAAGAAAGTATCACCAAAAGCAGCTGGCTCAGTTCTCAGTGCTGGTGGGGGAGGCTGGTACTGAGAGTTACACAGCCGGGGGGAAGCTGGTCTATAGGCTAAAGTATAAAAAATTACCATAACATTCCTCCATACCTATATGACAAACAAATAATGTTAAATTTAAAATAATAACATTAGCCATTTTGTTTTCATTACAATCTGCACATGCAACTATGGCAATAAAAAGTGTTCATTAAAAAGCTCAGCAAGTCACGAGCACTATCTCATCCTGCTTCTCATTATCCCACAACAAAGGAATCCTTAAAACCAATGCGACCCAAGTTGAGCTGCTCCTTGGAACAAGCACATTCTCTGGTCTTGAAGCAATTCTTGAACACTCCCTCCATGGGCTATCAAAGGGATCTTTGCCTTTTTCACTGCCTGTGTACAGCAATTCTCATGAAGACATTTTACTAAAACTGTTAAAACTGAGGTCAAAGTTCTCAGAATGAAAGAGTGCAACTGGTCAGAGAATAATTTCTGGTTCAAGACTGAGCACAGCAGTGTTATGCAAGAGAACAGGATTTGAAAGCAAGCTTTGGTCTGGCACTGTTTATTGGTGCCTGCTAAGAGGTACTTGAGCCTCAAAGAATGGGAGAGAAGCTCTTCCCACTTAGGATCCTCATCTTTCTCACTTGAAAAAAAAAGTATTTATATATATATAAAACACACCATGTACTGGACACTGCAAGCTGTACCAAATTGCTTTTCTGATGTCTTCTAAAATGGAACAAACAGATTTAGACAGTACATTGAGGATGAGAGTCCCATTTAAGCATACACATACAAGTATTTTTCCATTTCAAAATGGTCCCATAATTAAATATAAATGTGCACGCACTTAAACCCTTACAGAGTTTCTCTCTTGCACAGTACCTTGCACTGAGTTCAATATAACCTTCAAACCCATGTTTCCATTAGCTACCTTGTGATACCACAGCTCTGAAAACATTCTCAGTGCTCCAACACTCAAGACACAGAAGTGGCCACACACAATTCTGTCTTCAGCATCATCTCACAAGGAGAACATTTCATTCCTTTTTATTTCCTCCACCCCTTCTTTCTCTTTTCTTAAATAATTTATTAAAACTACTGAAAGTATTTTCTAGTCAGCTTTCTTCCTCACTATAGGAAGTACCAGTATCTTTGAATCCTTGGCTCCCCTGGTTCCACAGTTTGGTTCCCTCTCTAAAGGCCACTTTCTATATAATAACCTGATGTTGACAGAATATTGTCAAGAAAAAAAAGGGGGGGGGAAATGATAATGTATTTTTAATCACAAGTTAAATTTCTCCCTAGATAAAGAAGCTGATTTCATGGCATGCCCCTCTCTCAGTGTCTTATGGAATCATCCATCACCGACAGAATGACTTCACGAAATTCCTTCTTGCTACCATCCTACAACTGTGACCATCAGCTCTGAGAAGGTGAGCCTCTAAAAACTGAACACTTCCCTAAAGACAATTGGAAATTATTGACTTGGAGGCATTTTCAGAAAAAGAAGTCTTCACTCAGAGTAGGAAAACCAGAGAAGCCGTCATTAAGTTTTGATGGATGCACAACAATCAGTCAGAGCAGTTTCCCTCCTCATAATCCATAACTGACCTGTGAACCTTCTTGCCACAGCTGTCAGAAGTGGTGTAAGTAGACTGAAAAGAGAACTGGAATCCTGAATGACACAGAAATGACAGAGAAAATACCAGTCACTGTGTTGACTGTAGATCCTTTAGTAAGGAAATCCAGTATAAGCCAGACTACTGACCTAGATAGACCAATGACAAATTCTTTCCTTTCCAAGATGGAAATTAGACTTCTTCAGCAAACAAAGCAATTCATTTTCCATTGCAACTTGCAACCAAACTCTTCAGTTTTGAGCCTTAGAGGGAACTCTAAGACAAGATAAGCAAGAATGAAATGGGTGAATGCACCTGTGGCCTCATAATTCCACAAAGTTCTGTGTTCACTCATCAGGAGAGCTTGAGCACCAGCAGCCCATCAGTTTCATCTAACCCTGTCTCTAACCTGTGGAGCCAGGGTTCTGATGGATAAAACATCCTGGAGCACGGTCAGCTGCGACAGCCTAAAACATTACTGCCCCCTCTTGTCCATCCCAGCCTTCTGCCAGAGATCACTGTTCCATAGCCTGCACCTCAGCTGCTCCAATCCACAGCACAGAGTGTTACTTTAACCCCCTGATGAAGGTGGGTTCTTATCATGACTCTCATTTATTTTTATAGGCAAAGTGCACTGTAATTTTCCAGCTGTGTACTGCTGGGGCTGAAGCAGCTGCACATGGTCCTTTCTACAGTGGCCGGCAACACCTGGAGAAGGAGGTGATGTCTGAGGTCATCGCAGCAGGGTTGCTACACAACCCTGGGCAGATTTGAAGAGGTTGAGTTATTCAAACTCAAATTTGAATAACTCAAAGAGGCTCTAATTCTCCTGCTGATAGAGACCAGAAACAGGGTAGGTCCTCAGCAAGTTAACTTGGTACAGCACTACAGTGAGATGCAGTGAGATACCGAGCGCTATCTCACCCTGAGACAGAATTTCAAATACAGGTCAGAAAACCATGGCCATGTGAAAATGGAGCTGGGAAAGACACAGCTGCCCTAAACAACCAGGGCAGAACATCTTTGAACCAAGTGAAGTGTGCCCTGTCCTGGGAAATGTAATCCCAGATACAGTCCAGACAGGTTCACTCCCAAGAGTAAATTCTTACAGCCTTGCAATTTTTTACAGCCTGGTTACCTCTGAGGTTTTCCCATGACTTATCCTTGATTAAAGGCCTACATGAAAAACAGCATGAGAGAGTAAGTGTTAGAGGGGAATTTGAGCAGGCTTAGGCAAGGTTTTTGCATTTTCTTGTGTTTGGGAATGCTTGGGGGTTTAGTTGGGTTTATTAATGAAATTTAAACTGTGAATACATCTTGAATGTTGATGCAAGCTCATCCATACTTTACACAAGAATTGCCTAAGCTGACTCCTGGGAAGAAGTAGGCTCTGAAAAAGGACCTAAAATATTTTGTAAATGACCATTAATTGTACACTTTTTTTTTTCTTATTGCCATGTATCATGTCAGTCTGTCATGTTCAGATTAATTCTAGGGATTGCTTTTTTCTTTTAAACACTGGAATACTCTTCTGCTTACAATAAGCCCATTATAGAAAATGTTTATGGCAACAGCAGAACACAGAGCTATGTAAAGTGCAGCCTTTCACAGAAACAAGGAGAGGTGCTGTAATCAGCACTTAAATGCTACAGAGGGACCTGAGTGGAGTGAGTGTGAGACTCATACCCTGCAGATCATTCTTGTGTAAGGGATAAGCTTAACTTCCTAATTTCTCCTGCTCTTTCTCTTTTCAAGTCTTAAAAACAAACAAAAAAATCATTTGCAAACATCCTTCACTCATTTTCTTTGGCTGCCCTTTGTAACAGCACATCCCTTTCACTACAGTGGTCCTCTGCCACCTTCATTTTGTGCCCTGCCCCAAACCCTGGGGCTGAACTGCCCCCAGGTGCTGCACCAGCTTTTCTCCTGTTGCTGTGACATTTTCTTTGGTGTGCAATAGATTTATAGGTAGCTTTTAGAGCTGCAGGTCCTTAAGTGGACTTCAGTCAGAAAAAAAGGAAATTCTAAACACAATTCTTCATAATAACCCAGTAATGAGCAGCAATCGATCATTAACTCTCATGCTCTGATGTTCCACAAGCAGACTTCCCAGTTTCTCCAAATTAATCATTTCCTTAGGAACTCTCAGGCAAAGGTAGCAGGAAGGAGCTACCTCGTAGGATTTGAGAATTGCAGCGAGTCTTCGGACCTTTCCTTTATCAGCCTCGAATCCATAAGGTTCCAAAACAAAAACTTGCAGGTGAAGCATTAGTGACAACAGGATTAAAACTCCAGACTCAGGTCAATTTGAGCTCACCCACACACCTTCCCAGTCTACTTTAAGCCCCCTTTAGCAAGAGGCTGTCACCAGAGTCACAAGTCAAGCAGGCTTGGCTAAAAATATCCCCCAACACTGTCCCTGGCCTGCCTCACTGTCGTCCACCTCACCCTGGACATCATCCAAGAAACAGTCACATCCCAACACTAGGTACAAACCTGTTTGTAGCTCAGGGATCCTCCTCCTCAGGAGTTATTTTACTCCCCTGGGTTAGATTAAACAAACTACCAATATTTCTGTTTATTCGCTATTCATGATTCAAATTCGAGCAAAATTAAAAGGCTGTAGAATGGCAATCTAGTTAAGAACTTTAATGAAGAGCACTTCAGAAATAAAATCTATTATAAAGCACTTGAACTAATGAAGTTTGCTCCCTGTCCAAAATCCTTAGCATTCTGCACTAAGGAAGTAAAAGTCTTTTAAAGAAACCTTTAAAATTCTGAACTGCTGCAGGTAAGATCTGAAGAGGCAACAGTGAAACAAGCTACATTTGCAACCATATCTCATTCCAAAACAAAACAAGGAAAGAACAGTTAAATGCATCTGCATCCTGAGAAAAATAATATTATTCTTTGTTATGGGTGAAGGCATTTCATAGTGAATGAGTTGATAATTTTGAATGCATCACCTCTTCAGGCTCTCAGAAAAATTGTAGATTTGCATACTCATACTATAGATATTCATACTCATACAAGGGAACTGTGTCTAATTATAAAATAATGATAAAAAAAATTAAAAATACAATCTTCAACAGAGCTAACAGTGGAGACAGAGAAAGCCTAGCTCATCCTCTCTAGGAGAACCTGTACACTGGACTTTTGAACTGTCTTTTTTCCCCTTGTTTACACAACGACAGTTTTTTAATACCATATTAATAGCATTTATGATTAATCAGAAATATACACAAATAATAGATTTCCAGAAGCCTGACGAGGCTTGCAATCTGAAATAACAATATAATTAATTCCTAAGAGGAAGCATTATCTTTACACTGTCCTACCTTGGTCAAACACAGCGAGAGGTAAATTTCATTAAAAGCAGAGGGGAGGGGGAAAAGAAACCAAGTCAAACAGAAGAGCATGCAGCTGAGGAGACAAAAGTGCTTGTGATCAAAGGGTGACACGGCATGGGTGTTTTATTAGTCTTGCAGGAGCCCATGGAGCAGCCTTGCCAAGGGTCTGTCCATGCTCCTCCCCACAGCTGGGGCTGCTCCACCTGTGACAGGCGGAGAAAACCTCACCAGAGCACTCTCGCATCCAGCCAGGGCTGGCATGGAGCCACAGCTCACCCCAGCCCAGTGTGACTGAAGCAGGTGCCAGCTCTTTTAAAGCCTAAACTGCGGTTTACATCTGAGCTGTTTTCAAGTTCAAAGGGAGAAGCAGCCACAGCAACCCCTCTGCGAAGGCAGAGGGATGTGCTCCTGGCTCATCCGTGGCGAAAGGGTGGCCATAGATGAACAGATTATGGCCCTGGAATGGTCTGCAGGAATGGTTTCCTCCAACCATGGTAAACCAGCATCTGTCTGATGCTGTACAATCTGTGAGATGCCCAGAAGGCCTGACCCCTCATCCCCCACGCACCACACCACCCACCCCTGGCAGCACCAGGCGATGGGGATGAGATTGGGCTGATCTCGGTGTTTCTGGATACTGAAACACGTGCACAGTTTGTAAATAAAGGAGTGTGACACTGAATTCATACATTTTGAAGAGCACTGAAGTAATAATCTAATCTTAAACTGATTTAGAAGTGTTAACTGATTCACCAGTTCACTCTCACACTAGAGATCTCAGAGGACTATTTGGAATGGAATCAAGTGGCCAAGTATGTGCAAGGAATCGTGTCTACAGCAGATCATCTGCAAATTGAGAATTATTTCAAAATCCACTTCAAGCAAGTCATTCTCCCACTACGAAAATCTCAGCTTCTAGGATTAGAGACTTTTTGGAAGATTATTCATTCCCTCATCTCACAGTTAAAAGGATGCCAGAATTACTATATCCTGGACTGTAACTGAAGCCATTCAGTGAAAGCAGCTTTCCTATCAAGGGACCATCTTTTCAGTGAGATTCATGATATATCTCAGGGTTTGACTGAAGTATTTAGTATCCTTTTTTTCTCCATAAACACAAGAGCTGAGCAGTCTTCTAATCTTCAAGATCGTAAATGCCCAGCTTCTACAGCTGCAGTAATTAAACCAACTTCTCATTCCATTACCCACAGCAAGTCTCTTCCTCGGCATCTGCTCTATTCCCACACTGCACTCTTCAATCAAACCAAGATAAGCTATTTTCTAAGATCAGCTGACTTGTCTGTCCCTCAAGACATCACTGCAGCCAAAAGGATTCTGAGCAGATATGATGCATCTTTCTAAATACCCAAAAGGTCTCTTTTAAAGGGGGGAAAAAAAAAAAGTAGACATCAATGCAAGTGCTTATTTTTAGCACCTGAGTTGTTCTATATTTATTCCTTTATGTCTTTCTAACAAAAGCACAATCTCTGACGAAGCATTACCATAAAATACACTCTACTGGGAAGTCTCCTTTATGACTCCTGGCTACTGAGCACTGCAACAAGTACATCACACCACCCATTCAACCACACAGGTTTAAGGGTGCACATAGAACAATGCTTCCTCGGTTCCAAAGAAGTGCTTAAAACAACCCAAACTCAATAAAAAACCCAATCCACACAGAAAGCAAACTCCTCAGTATAATCTGTCATTCTGCTTAGATGCCACTCTTCAGACTCAAGCTTAAAAACTGCCACTTTAAAGTATTTCTAATTGTCTAAACCCCCCAAAAAACCCTCAAGACACCTTGTGAGTTACTTGTTAAAAAGAACACAAACCACTACCCCAATCTCCAGGACACACCATACTGCAACAGACCCTCAAGTCAGCAGGAACAGATACTCAGACTATAAGAGACTACTTACCTCTTCCTTATTCTCTTTCCTTATAGCTGTTACCTTCTTGCCCCTAAGACTCCTGGCCCTCTACCTCCCATATATTTACCCCAATAACCTTGTGCCTCTGACTTATGCAAATTATCTGAAGATTTATTTTCAAGGACAAGATACAGTTAATCAAAGGTGTGGTGTGGCTTATTTGTGTGGGAAGAGATACGTCAAATAAATAGGAAAAGCAGAATTGTGTCAAAAGCTTCTGCTAGTTGCAGTAAACTTTCATTAGAAAAAAGAAAATAAAGTAGTTTAAGACAGGGTTTAAGACACTGACAAAATTGGGAAGAAAACTTGCATTTTGAAGCAAACAGTATTTTAATTTCCTGCTCTAGAAAGGTTGCTGTTATCTACCCACAGTTATTTTAATTTTTGTATTATGCTAGATCTCTCAACATACTTCATTGAAAAAGCAGTAGGGATGGGGTGGGGAAAGACAATACAGACCTCTGGGTATTAACTTGAAACCTCTCTCCTTTGACCTTGAAGGACTCTGTCTTCCTTCCAGGTATCCCCTACCTACAAGACAAACATGTCCCATCACTCAGCCATACCCTCCAAGTATTTTACTGACTGGCATTGCCTACACATGGGCAGCTCTCTGATCCCAAGGCAAACAGCAGATGGTTGAGGGACTCCAGAGTATGAAACCACGCTCAGCACACACACTGATATCAGATGAATAGGTTTGGTCAGTGACAGGTTATTATTACCTTCATACAGTGCAAATCATCCAAGTCTGAGATTTTCCACAAGGTAAAAGTATGGATCTTCAAAAAATTATAGACTTTCAAAATTTAAAACAGACATGCGCTAATTACCTCAATCTCAGACTGACCTTTGTATATTTGTCTTCAAAGACCTTGTATCACTGCTGCACTGTGGAAGCCAGAATGACTTCCAGGTTAATTTTAAAACAAGCTATTCTGAAAGCTTTTAACTGAGCAAACCCACCTAATCCTCGTATCTTGTTGTGAAATACTTTTCCCTACTGACTAAAATGTTTCCCATGCAGCTGTGATTTCATTTTAGTCTTCTGCAGAAAACTGAAGACAAGAAAATATCTAGTTTGAATTCAAGGAACCCCTTAATCATAGCCACATAAAATTCACCAAAAAAGGGAATTCTCTCACTGTTGCTCCTCCTCTACTAACAAAAAAATAGTTTATTTATCACTGTAAAGTACCCCAAAGCAAGACAGCAAAATCTTAGTGAGAAATCAGATGCTTTTTATCCTGATTATTAAAAACAAACAACAAAACACATACACTAAGCAAAATGAAGTTGGATTTGCTTAAGAAAAGTTCATCTGTGGCAGAAGGAGCACATCCACTTTATTCTTACTTCCTAGATTAAAAGCTGTTTAGTTCACATGAAAATTCTGAGGCAGTTTGTCTATCTTTTGTGAATTGGATAATCCCTTTTTCAAAATTGATTAAATTTCAGAATAAGCACATCAAGAGAAGTTTGTTCAGAAACGTGCACTGTGAATCAAATGGGTTTTGCCTTTTGGCAAATCTTCACATTTCCTCTACTACTTAATGCCCAAATGCAGCTGTTTTATGGATGTTTTTAGTACTTGGGTGTCAGACTGACCACATACAACCTGTGCACTGAAAGACCAACACACAGCCAGGTGTAACCCATTTGTAATTACAGTTGCTCACGTGCCCTTCTGTGCTCCTCTGAGCAGACACCTTGCAGACCCCAGCTGGTTCCTCAACACAGGCCACAAACACAAAGCTCCCAAGGATACAAACAACCGAGGGGGTCACTCCTTGGACAGCCATGCTGTAATCAAGAACACATGAGGGACAAAAATAGCTTCTTTCAGAGGAATTAAGACTGCAATACGACCTCCAGTATCTGCCCCTGCCATAAGAAGGTGGAAAAAGCAACAAGGGAAGTCCAGCAAGAACACATCCAAGTCCCAGCCATAGCCAGCATCAAAGGTGGTAGCTAAACAGAGGGCTAAGCAGCACCCTTCGCACTTTTCTAAGTAATGCACTGTACTAGTTTGAAAACAAACCAGTGGGAGGCACCAAGTCAGAATAACAATTTAATGGAAATTAAAGAAAAGGAAAAAAAAAGTAAAAGAAAACACTGTCAAACTGACAGAGTCAAGGTACAACCTGACACCCTGTTAGGCAGGGTGGTGGTAGCAGTCTGGTAGAATGGTGGCTGCAGTCCTCTGAAGCGGTGATCCTGTAGTAAAACAGTCTGCTCTTCCTCAGGAAGTCCAGTGGTGGCTGTGTAGCTCCTGTCCTCTGGAAATCCAGTGGGAAGGGTTGTCTCTGGTGGTCAGAGTCTCAGATTATATCCACGATGGGATGCTTGGTTCCTCCCTCTGGGTGGAGCATCTCACAATGGGGTAACGAGTCATGAGGCCAAGTGTTGATTAGGCTCATTAACAGAAGATAGTCCGGAGGGAGTTATCTCTGAGTCAGGCGGCAGGACAATGATGGGCCATTAACAGCAAGATAGTCTGGGGGGAGGAGGCAAGGAAACACTGCCCCACCTGGTTTCAACAGCTCATGAGCATGGTAATAGAATACACTGCAACCCAGGACATGCACTTTTATGTTTTATATTAACCACCAGTTCTGCAGCTCTCAATCCTTTGCAATCTGCTTTGCCTTCCACCGAGGCCTCTCCAGCCTCTGTGCCATTTCTCTTTACTCAATATTTGCCCTGCCTTCTGTCATCTTCCTCATCATTGCTGAACACCACCACTGTCTTCAGCTTTATTTTGTATCATTCTGCTACAAAATGTCCTTTCCCAAGACAAAGATCAATCCCCTTTATGAGCACAAAAGCATGGGTCTGTTGGTTTATACTGCCTTCCAAAAAAGCCTGGCCTAAATCCCCCATAGGCACACTTGGGATATGGGACACCTGGGTGGTTTGTTATATTCACTCTATCTAGTGGGGCTATCCTCATCCTAAAAATTCTAGGCACCACTGCCTTCCCTCAACAACTTCCTGCCTTGAGATGGCAACAGCTAACAGAGGTTTTGCTAAATTTGCCTTCCCTTCCCCAGCCCAGCAAAGCACAGACACCACTCCAAGTGCAGTGTCCCAATTCCCTCAAGCCCACTCCCCCTAAGGCCTCCTCAAGGAATGTGACAGGAGTCAGAGGCACAAACCTGGACATGAGCAAGATCCAAAGGGTTGGAGGCCCAGCAAAAATGCTGCCCAGGATAATCAACAGGGACAAAAGGTTGGTTGGTTTGAGTGCCACCAGGAACAGAGTGCACACATGTGTGCATGCACAGGCATGAAAACATGGGGAGGGCAAGTTAACCAGATTCAGAGTCCATCAGGAATCTCTTGCTTTTTATTCAGTAGTGTTCTCATGTGCATAAGTCACGGCACGAAGCTTTGTTCCCCTGTTCCACTATGTCTGTTCCAAGACACTGATCACAGCAGCCTTTCTCTGTTGACAAGCGTCTTAGATGAGACCCATGCTGGGGGCTGCAACTTTCTGAGGCAGATGTGGGAGGCTGAAATTACATCCTCAGTGTCCACAGCAGCCACCTGTGACTCACAAGGCCCTGCAGATAGTTGCATCCAGCCTTTTGTGCAGGCGGACCCAGGCAGCATGTTCCACCTCAGTCAGGCCAGATACGAGGTTCTGGCCTGGCAATACCTTTCCATGGCCTGAAGTCAGCAGGACTAGCAAAGAACTGCCCCCACTGTTTATTTAACAGCGGTCCTGCTCAAGGCACCAGTCTGGAATCAATACTGCTCATGCTGCCTGGGGATCCACAGAGGGCACAGGCCCAGATTACCTTGTTGATAACTCCCACTGCATGGAGGTAAAAGGTTTGAAAGACATCCTTGGAAACCCTGACCATAACTACACCCAGATTTGCTCAGCCCACATCAGTTCACCACTTGTAGGGACTGAGGTTCATGAGACTTTACAGGTGACAGTCGCTCTTTTGAGCAAGGCCTGAGCTGCTGAAATTCCATTCAGGGACAGCTGAGATGCTGTACCACAGGGTGGAAGAAGGCTTTGACTGTGCCTCTTGTCAGAGCAAAACTCTGTGCCTATTCCTTATCATTTCAGATAATGAAAGGAATGGCATCCAACTGGGCCAAGCTTCTTCACCGGGCCAGAGAAAAAGCAGCTGCAAAACTTGAGAGAAAGCTCCTTTTCTGTCTTCCCCAAACAACAGGATGTGCAGAAAGGTGAGAACCTGGTATTTCGGGTGTGCTCCTGGAAAGCTGATGGTGAAAAACACGCACCCCCCCGACATCACCCTGATCTCGGGAATCAAGCAGGGAATCAGGCAGCAGGTTGCATAGGTCACTCAAATGAGCAGGAAGAGAAATAAAGTTTGTTCCCACAAGAGGCTTACACAGACACCACTGACAAGGAAATGACACTCTAGCATCATCCCTGTGAAACAGGGAAGAGGGTAATTTGACACTTCCTGGAGCAACAGTCCAAGGAGCAGAGATCCAGGGGACAGGTTTCCTCCAGAGAGCTCTGCAGCACATGCACAGGAAAGGCAGCCAGTCGAGGGAGTAGGATACCTCAGATGTAAAGAACATGAAGTGGACAAAGCAAATGAAACTGAAATCTGCTCTCCTGGTCTGTTCTTACTGCACTCTACATGGGGTTAAAGCAGATGCAGCCAGCCAACTTCCCTGGCAAAGGGATTTTCTCCTGTGTGGAGAAGAATCCACAGAGAACAGCTCCAAAATCCCAGCCATAGCCCAGCATTGGCACTGAGGGGAAGAGAGGACTTCTGCTAAAAAGCATTATGAGAATTATGTGCCATACTGTAGTAGAGTTCTATTGCTTGGGGGTTTGTTTGTCTTTATAAACTTTTGCTTCAGCTATCTGATGGACAGGTAAATTTTCAATCTTGCTTACAATATGTACCTTTCTCACTGTGGCTATAATCCCCACAGCTACTAGAAAAAAACAGGGATTAGCATGTCTATTTGAACTACTGATAAAGACAGAAAAGCACACCATACAGTCCTTTGATTTCCAGTTTGAGCAATATCCTGAGTCTGAACATTTCACATGGGTGTGTTTTCCCCCCTTCCTCCTCCAAACATGACATCCAAACACCCAGAGGTTATCAAACACAGAGTAACAGTATTAACCAGCCTCTCAGGATATGAATCCCATGGGCTCAGGGCAAATTGCTGTAGAAGCCTGTTTCTTCTTCAGTGGACTCTGTGCTGATTCACAAGCCACACGAAGAGCTCAAGGCAAAGAGACAGGACTCCACTTTGCATGCACCCTGTCAGGCAATGCAGCCACTGCTACTTGAAGGTCTACTCTTAAGCTTGACCAGTGCTGCTAAAAGAAAGGCCAGAAGGCCAAGTCTGGTCCAAAACAAGTCAGAGGGTAACCTAATAGGGTCTAAGGAGGGTGGACGACAAGGGTCCAGTCCTCACGATCATTTTTTTGACTTTTTTTTTTAAACAGAATTGTCCTCTTGGGTCCCACATCAGTCAGAGCACTACAGCAAGTAACACCACCAAGTGCTTTGTTGAACCACTGCTTTCCAAACATTTCCCTTTTCCAGCTTGCCATGAAGCATCACCAGCTCCCACACAAGGGCTCTGCTTCAGACATGCACTGAAGATGTCTCCTACTCTGACCCTTCCTGTCCTTCACTACTCTGGATGAGTACCCAGAACCTACAGAAAGGAGATATCAAAGGAGAGAGGAAAGGTCTCCTCACATCCAGGCTCACCCCTGACATGAGGGATGTGAGGAGCAGTATCTTAAGTCAAGTGTGTGGGGGAAATCCCAAACCTTTATGATTATATTAGAGACTGAAATAAATTTTCAGTAATTTCTTGTTCTGTTTCTTTGCTTTCTCTGCTCCTGCTCTATATGTACAGGCTGGCCTGTTCTCCAGCCATAAGCACTGGGCCACTGAAATCTGAGAGAAAGCAGATCTCACATGCACTCACATTATCACCACCTAGATGTAAATCCTCAGTGTTGGCTCCCCAATAGAGAAGAACCAGCTGCAGAACAAAAGGAATACATCTCTTTATCAGGCAGTTCACTTCTCTTATAGGGGCTGGACAACAGGGGACAGCCAAACTGGGGGAACAGGGATGAAAGGAATAAAAAAAGGAACAGACTAAGCAGATCTGGCAGCTGATTGCAAAATGGGACAGAAATTATTCTACTTCCAAATGGGATAACAGGACCCTCAGAAAACGCGCAGGATAAATCCTTACCAGAGCTGTACACTAATACCTAGTGCCATCCATTCCTGTTCATGTCTGGACAGTACTCTGAAGCCTGGGGAAAGGACTAATTTGAGCACAGCCCTTCACTGGGCTGATGAATCAGCTTTCCAGTGTGCATTCCCCTTAGGGAGAAAAGGGAGAATTGGCAGAGGACAGCACTGCAGAAGACAGCAATAGGAGGAAACAGCTGCTGAATTTGATGCAGGAGCAGCCCATCATGTGGCAACATTTTGGTGCAGTGTTCTTGGCCAAAATCCTCATTCCCAGCCAAGCACATCCTCCAGCATGAAAGGAACAAGCACATTCCCTTACGAAATTCACAGGCGTTCCAACTCCAAAATGCTGGCACAGCAAAACCCAGGGCTCTTGGTACTGCACATGCAAGTAACAGCAAGACAGAAAGTATTCTGTAACACATGGCAAATATCAAGGGAAACATATCCATGGTACTATACTTGAGAGAACTGCAACCATGTGCACCCAAAAGCGATGTGCTTGTCACACGCCCACATCTGTATTTCATGAAACCTGAACAAGTCTGAGGATAGTTTTTACAGCACCTTGAGGTCCACTGGCCTTAAGTCTGTATTGTTAACTTCACTCACTAAACTTACAAAAGATTAAATGCAAAATTAACTTCAATTGTTTTCTGTAAAATTACTTTATCCAACCCTTAAAAATCCTCAGAATAAAATAAGAGTACAACACACCAGGTAGGACCTCCATACCCTATACATGCTCACTTCCATAGGCAAAAACATCTCCAGGAGAGGCTGCTGCAGGTAAGGGATGCAGAATCAGCAGTTCAATTTTATTCCTCTCTCTGCAAAGGCAAAGAACCATCCCTGGAAGTGTTCAAGGCCAGGTTGAATGGGGCCCTGAGCAACCTGGTCTAGTGGAACATGTCCCTGCCTGTGGCAGGGGGTTGGAGCAAGATGATCTTCAAGGTCCTCTTGCAACCCATCCCATTCCCATGATGATTCTATGAACCATGTAACAAAAAACTACAATTGCAAACGTACATATGCTCCAAGGGCTCTTCACACAACACAATCTGTTCCACCAAGCAATTTTTATACTTTGAGGAACAGAAGTGGGTTTATATTCCTATGCCAGACTGACTGGTCTTCTCCTTTTTCTTGGAAGTAAATAAAACCTTCTCTCAATTCTGTCAGCACAGAGATAAGTATCTAACTTCAGAGAACTGCAAGTAACCCGACCTTTTAATTTTTCCTAATGCTTCACATGTGTCCCATCAGTAGCAGACTAATGTTTTACTTGTTTGTTCTTTTCCTGCACAGAAGAAAAGAGCTTTCAGTCTGTGTGAAAGACGATGCCTTGGGCACTCCCCATGGGCCTCTTATTGTTCACTGTAACTTCTTTTTCCTGCTGGCAACTGGAGACTCATTCACCAGATTTCTCTGGTGACAGGTATAATAAGAGACAAGCAGATAACTTCTATTGCATCTCTGGACGCCTGCTCTGAAAGGGTTTTCTGTTCCTGCATGCTGTTATTTGAACACATGAATGACCTTTCCAAGGCAAACGCCAATTTTCCACAGAAAAGGCTTGGTGTGACTGTCAAACTGAAGGGTGGTAAAAAAGCACTTGTTCTCCTCATATATCTTCCAGCACTACCTTAATGAACTGAAAAACCAACAGCCTCAAGGACTTATTTCCAGTCCTGCAAAAAAACAAGGCTTAAAGCAAATAGGGCCTTACTGCTGTTATACAAATAAAACTATGACACTATGCCTATCTATGAAGATTATAAAAATACAGAGTCCTGTAAAGGCGTCCTGTTGAAGATTTTTCCAGGTGACCAAAAGGTCTACTTTCCCTCACAAAAGCCTTGACAGGAACCTGGAAAAGCAAAGCAGCATTTTTTTTTTTTTTTTTTTAATTCGAAATGCTGAGCCACTGAAAACCAAAGGAGGGCTCTACGTACACAGCAAATTCCTGAGCCTGGTGAGACTCATGACTTGAGATCATTGCTTCCTCCAAAGTCAGCCTGAAGAGTAGAACCATACTAACAGTCTTCTAGTATTCACTCAGTGGCTTTCAAACCAGCCAGTAACTCTACCCAAAAGGCACAAAAATTACGTCCTGAAGAAATAGTGAAGAGGAAAACACGCACATCAGATTTTGGGACAGTTCTTGAGCTAGGGGAAACAGAGCAGATAGAGAAAACTCCATAGAAGAGGCAGGAGAAGCAACATGAGTAAACAGAGATGCTGGATGAAACCAAAAAACAAAGAGGTCACAAGCCACACACTTCAGCAAAGACCAGCACACCCTGGAACAACTTACCAAAGGCCAGGACAGTCTTAGTAACTAATCATTTTTTAAAATCAAGTTTGCAAGTTTTCCTTGGAGGCAAATTACAGTTTGCACCCAGATTTATAAGACATGGGTTTATCCCTGGGGTAATTCGTACACCCTCTGCTTTTGGCTTGTGACTTGAGAAGCCAAGAGGTGGCTGTGCAAAGGGACCGGGGAATGAAAAAGAGGAAGGGAAGGAAAAGAAAGTAAGAGAAAGTACAGAAAAAGATACAGAGGGAAACAAAGAAACCATACCGATAATGAAGAACAACGTGTAAAAGCAGCCTAAAAAGATAAAGTAAAAGCATGTACGTAGTAAGTGGATTTCTTTTAGTGGAAGATGTGTGGAAGAAAATAAATAGAGTAAGAAAAAAACAATTCTGTGCAGGAAACAATTCTGGGGCTGGAGAGGGGCAGTCGGGGCTATGAGGAAAAGATGACAACTTTCTTTGTTCTCTCAGGTCACTGAGAATTTCAAGGATTACAAAGGATGACTTTTCCAAGCACAAAATTTCCTGTATCAGAGACAGGGCGCCTGGGTCCAGCTGGCCATGCAACACTCTGACCAGTGTTGAGCTGTGCCATCAGTACACAATGCCACATGACAATAAACCAGAAAAATGCTACACATTCACCCTCAGTCTGACTCTTCCAGGTGACAAATCCCTAGTGACCCCCTGTCCCAAGTGAAATATGGGAGCAGATGCCAAGGCTGGGTCATAGCAACACAGATGCTCTTCTAAACTCGCTTTATTCCTTTCCATGCTGCCCTGATCCATACAGCTGCTGTTCATTTACTTGTTTTGAACTCCATGACAAGGGACAGCAGCGAAACTTTACCTGGACACCAGCTCTGGGGGGGATCAGATGTGTGCAGGCATTGTGATCTATGCAGAAGGAAAGGGGACACCCGGACACCAGGTACAGGGACACAAAGCAAGGGACTGCCCAGCCAGGCTCTTTCTGCTGGCTTCTTTAAGCAACAGCTACAGGATCAAGCAACAACAACCAAATTAAAAGGGTGTGCCATATAATGGTGTAAGTTCAGATCCTTATAGTCAAGAATAGCTGAGGTGGAAAACTGTATAGGACAGATCAAAACATCCTGACTGATTCATTAGCCACAGAGGCTTTAAAGCAGGCTGGTTTGTCTCGTTTACAGCTCTATCAATGAAACCAATCAGCCTCTCTGAACACAGCAAGGAAGTTTATTTAGGGCAGCACAGCAGGCTTCTCTCACCTCTGCTAGGCACAGGATGACAACTTCTAAGGGATGCTGGACAGAGGGATCAATTCCCTCACCAGATCCAAGTTTTCTCTGCTCTAAAAATCATATCCAGCAAAACACACAAACAGAAACTTCCAAGTGGATAAACACTGCATAAAAGCTACACTTACCACAGCTGAGCTCTATCTTAGGCAGAAAAAGGCAGAAAATGCACACAGCAATAGCACACAAAAAGCCATAGACAAAAACTAACTTAGGGACAGTAAGTCTGTTAAAAGTCTTAGGGAAGTAAAACCAGGCAGCTTTACTAAATCCTCTTTTGCTTCCACTGATATGATTCATCCACACAACTTCTACCTGAGACTGAGAAAAACAAAACACACAAAACCCACCCCCCCCAAAAAAACCCAACCAACCAACAACCCCAAAAGACAAAAACCCCCACAATAAGCACAGATATTCAAAAATACGTTTCCCCTCCCATCGATCCTACAGAGTCTCTTTACAACTCGTGCAATACTACACTGGATCAGCTCAGTGATCCTCACTCCCCACGGGGTGCTCCCAAGCAGTGCTCACTCTGGAGGTATCAGAAGAAACAGAAAAAACCCTGCTCATGTATAGATAGACTTGAACAACTCCATAATGACTCAAGGACAAGGGAGTAATTATTCCTGAGCACTAAAGACAGCTGGCAATTTACTCACATCACATGCAGAAAGACTTGAGCATTCACAGCAGCACAGTCAAAGAGATTTATTCCTTCTTCCATGTGCCTCTCTCCCTGTGCTTCCAGTCTCTCTGCTCCTGGGAGCTCCATTATCTGTGTTAAAGTATATTCCTTTTTAATCTACCTACTGCTTTCCAGATTCATTTCACAGCAAGTTTTTTTAAAATTTTAAAATCAAAGGGAAAAAAAAAAGAAATCACAACATTTGACTACAGGAAACTAACACTGCCCAAATAAGCAAGTTGGTATTTTTTTTTTCTTTCTCTGTATAAAATTTCTAAACACAAAGAAAGGCAATGGAAAGAAAGATAAATGAACAGACAAATCCTGAGAAACCTGATTTCTCCTTTTCATTTAAATTTGACAGATCTGGGTCCTGCAGTAAGACTGTCTTCAAGCTCCTCCAAAAAGACTCAATTTCATCTACATGTCAGAAGTCTGTTTTCACACCTCCTTGTCAGCCTGAGCACAGGGTTAGGCTTTCCCTGATTCTTATTTTCCAGGTGCCACAGGAGGCTAAAATGGAACAGTAGAGCCACTTCCTACCCAAAGACATTAAAAAGAAGTGAGATGCCTCTCTACATCCATCACATTCATTTTATCATGGGAAGCAAAAGATGTCTCCTTATTATCCTCAGAGGAAACAGAAATACATAAGTAAAAACAACTTTTCCTAAGTGGATGAGAAATTAAAAAAGTAATTGCTGTTTCAGGAATATGGAACCCATAAAACAGTATTAGTAACTAGAGGTTAAAATATTTACTGGCACATGGAAAATAGAATTCCACGCTTACAGAGCATTCCAAGTATAGCACATTCAGTGGTAAATAGATTAAGACTTCCTACACACTCCAGAGGTGACATGTAGGGCAATTGTAGTGATAGGACAAGGAGTAATGAGTACAAATTGAAAGAGGAGAAATTTAGGTTAGATACTAGGCAGAAATTCATTACTGTGAGGGTGGTCAGACACTGGAACAGGTTGCCCAGGGAAGTTGTGAATGCCCCAACCTCGGCAGTGTTAAAAGCCACGTGGGCCAGGGCTTGGAGCAACATGGTCCAGTGGAAGTGTCCCTGCCCATGGCAGGAGGGTTTGGAACAAGATGATTGTTAAGGTCCCCTCCAACCCCTTGACATTCTATGATTCTGTGATTACTGCTTTTCTTTAACAAGTTCCCAGCTTCACCTTGCCCCCCAGCACAATCATCACTTTGAAATATCAAATCCCAAACCACTTTTAACAAACTGATAACCGAGGTAGCCCCATTGCTCTTACACAACTGGTAACCCTGCAGCACCAAAGAACTGCCTGGCAGATATCCACAGGAAGCCTTACCCACTGCAGGGAAAGCTGCTCCAGGAACAGAGGAACCACACACCATCCACGTGAGGAATTCAGGCACAGCCAGAGGAGCAGCTTCCCTGACTTCACCAACACCTTCTGCTCGCACAGCTCACCAGAGTCCAGGTTCAGTGCCCCAAAGGGACAGCCAGCTCCACCTTCTTGCCTTCTCCTTAATCCAGGGATCTTTCACTGACAAAGTGCCTGCCCCACAGTATCCCCAGCACGAGGCACGGCTGGCCAGATGCCTGTGTGCTTGCACACCCTGCTGCCTCCAGATGTGTCCAGCTGCACAGATTAGGAAGGCACTGCCTAAATGGCCCGTGCTGCTGCCGAGCAGGCTCGGAGAGGAACAGCCAGTACACGCCGACCCACACGTGCAAACCACCCCTCACGTCCTTCACGGGTCCAGCTGCAATCTCATGTTCCTGAAAATATAAATACCCCTTGGAAAAGGCACACAACCAGGGTAAAGAGCAAAGGTAAAGCAAACACACAGCTGCCCTCTGGACCTCTGACCGGTTTTTTTTTTTTTATGGTCACAAGGAGGGGTTGTGATTCCTCACGAGTGCATTTTGCCAAGAGCCAGAATTGGCTTTTCAACCCCGGGTCCTGCCCCACTGCCCAGCCCTGACTGCAGTGCTGCAGGCTCTGCTGTCTCCTCCTTCCCAAGCTAAATCCATCTCCTGCAAACTTTACCAGCCCTGTGACCAGTGGTTTGTCACACCACAAAGCACCAGTTCATGACAATCCTCAAACATAATTTGAAACGTTTAGAAAGCACAGACTATAGTATTACTTGTCCATTACAATTCTGTAGCACACCATTGTGAGACTCTTTGCTTTTCAGTGTACATACTAGTGAACAGAATATATTCTGACTCATATTCAAAGTAGCAGCTGAATTTTAGACAAACAGGTAAAAATAAACAGAATACCTTCTGAAATCAGACCTATTAACTACTACTGCAACAAGCATTTGATACACTTCAAAGGAAAGAATGTTTGCTTTCAGCAGTGCAATAACCTGGATGAAACATCATTTTAAATGCTGCTCACTAGAGAGATGGGCACAAGTTACTGATCTAGAGGGAAGTTTTCTAGTTATTAATTTCTAGGTTTAAAGCTCTGCTTATTGCTTGATTCTTAAAAACAGCCAACTCTACTCCTTTCTCTTGGACATGGAAAAAAACTAAGAGAAAAGGAATATATATGTAAACTCCCCCCCACCAACTTCTCCCCTTCCATTCTATGCCTTCCCTCCCAGAAGGGTATTTAAAAATAGGAAATACCCAAAATACTAAACAACTGAATCTATATAGACCTATATAAAAGGAGGCATAATAAAACCAGAGTCTTAGTGACCAAGTAACCTGCACCACCTTAATATCTGAGAGGTATTCAGACAACAAGAACAACAACATTCAGAGACTCCTTGAACCTTACCCCAATTTGCACCATTGATGTGGCTGCTTTTCAGAGACTGGACTTTCTCCTACTACCTACACTCATCTTTCCACAGCTCAGGATGGTTGTCATATTTTTTGTTCTAAGGCAGTTTGCAACAACTTTTGTAAGCCCAAACCACTCTTTAGGAATGATGATGATAAAAATGAAAAAACAGCTTCATTCAGGACAGATGAGAATCTTGAAATCAAAAGGACTTAAACATTTATCAGAGTATTATCCTCTGTATAACAGAGGATTGGAAAGCATAGAGGTGCAAGTAATTTTTCCTAGGGAATGACTTCTCTCTTCACATGGCAAATATTTTTCCAAAGCTGCTAATCACTGGAGTTGTTTTATTTTGTTTCTTTAGACCATCAGAGCTACCACAAAGATATCACACAGTGTTTAGTTTGGAAGTACTGTGTTAAATGACAGCGGAGAACTAGGAGAAAAAAAAAAAACTTCTCACCATACCCATCACTGCCTTACTCCTTCTGCCTTGATCATAGCACAGGAGTTGTATTTCATTGAAATGGGGATAACACCGGGGGCCAGAAATAGAGGAGACAGCAAGCAAGCAGACACTACATAGCTCAGCTGCCTATAACCTATTTAATGCATAATAAAAAACTTGATCTCAACAATAATGAAAGTATTAAGGCTTACAGCACTTGCAGCTCCATAAGTATCTTTCAAGGCAGAGTATTCCTATTCCTATGCATGTGCATTTTGGCAATGCTCCTTTATTATAGATAAGTCAGAGACCTTAATTTCAGATCACTCTAGTGATCTTAGAGTCTTATAGCCATGAAATTACATCTTCAAGAGAGTCAAATAATCTCATCATGCACTGACCTATGTGTGTATTTGCATATTGGCACTTAAAGCTTTTGGCTTTAAACACACAAGACAGGGAGGCAGGGAGAGAAAAAGATGACTGAGGTTTGAGGAGAAGCCTTCCAAATTAACAAGCTGAGAAAATTCTGGAAATTCTTACCAACACTTACAGCAGAGATCTGGGTTTCTAAACATAGCACCAAGAGATGTTTTTAGATGTTTCCAAGACACATCCACAACATCCACACAGGACTGGCAGATGCCACACCAGACCATTGGGAAGCCAATGCCCTTTCGAGAGTGGTGGCTCCAGGCCAGGAGAAATACCCTAAATTACCTAAAGGGACGTTCAGGCACCCGAGTTGCCAACCACAAGTCTCTACAATGTTTAATTAAAGCAGAGATAATTATAACCAAGTTTAGAACCAGCCTGGTCCCTCCATCCTGTCCCCTTCCAGCCAGTTCTTTTGGTGGACAGACACATGATTTCAGTGTGCAGAAAAAAAGCTGCTCTTTCAGTGTATTAAATATTTTGAATACTTTGCATGGTATCAGTCTGTCTCAAGAAATTTTTGAGAATAGTGACTATGAGAGAAAGAACACATAATAAAAAACCTGAGCTGCACAGGAGGCAAATAGAAGGTAGCAACAGGAAAGCTCTAGGCTTTCACAACACATCAAGGGATTTATAACACTATTTCCCTCTATTACTTTGTGAGAGATCATGGCAGTTTCTCTCTTTCTCTTAAAAAGAAAAAAAAAAAAAAATCAAGCTCCAATATGAAAAAGCATACATTATGAACTCAACCCCCCCCTCCCCCCCAGGTTTTAGATACCAGACATTATATATATAAACCACCTGATATACACACTTCACGCTTTTGGGAAGTGTTTTCTAACTGCACAGAGCCATCCTGTTCTCCAAGGATACTGTAATTACTAATAGGAACCACCACGATATAGTGAACAAAGGTGACAGTCGCCTTTTAAGACTCCAAGTCCTCTGCCTTAATTTACTTGAGTCTTTTGTAAGTTTACTCTGCTTGGTGGCAAGACTTTAAATTTCAAGTTCATACTAGCAATGAAACAGGTCAAAGCAAAATATATCCATAGCTGATCTACAGAAAAAAACACTATGCCAAGAGGAAATGGTTGTGTTCCCCTTTGGGTTTTATTACTTTCCCCAACACATTTCTGTTAGTCAAAAGTACATTTAATACAAAACAGAAATTAGCGTTCAGAAGTCTGAAATGAAACCATGTCAGGAAAGCCAGTCACTGCCAATGGGAAAGACCTAGTAAAAATTAGTTTGAACACTCCAATTCTTTCAACTTCTATTGTGAGCAATGCCCAGCAACCAAAACATGCCCATACAAAATGAATCAGCCCTGACTGAAATTTGATTTTTGACCCGATTACATTCTTCCTCCCAAAATAACCTCTCATTAAAGAACTAAAAAGGTTGCAGTCAAGAACTGGCCAACATAACCAGAATCTTTAGTGAGTTAGCACAGCCCCCTCCACACACAGAAACTCTCACTTCCATCACAAGAACTGCAAAACTGTCTGTGCTAAGTTAACAACTGAACAAATTTCAAGATAGGATTTCTACATAAATTAGGACTGTGTCCAGACCCAAGGCAGAAAACTAGGACTCCCAAGAAAAGGAAGAGATAATGCATCCTAAGAAAACAGGCAGCAGCTCTTAAATGGCTGTAAGAGCCCTCCAGAGAGTAGTCTGAGCCTCTTGGCCTCTGACAAAGCAGCACAAAGTGCCTCAGTGGGACACGGGAGAAGAAGCAGCAGAAACAACTCCAAAAGTTCCTAGTGGAGAAAATAAAGGAATTTGACAAACAGCACAGTCAATATGTGACAGACCCCAAGGAGCAGTAAGTGAGGCCAGGAGAATGTGCCACAGGAATTTAGAACAGGCAACAGGAGTCCCAGAAAGGAACAGGCTGAACAGATGAAGCTGCACAGCCCCTCCAGCATCTCTCCCTACACACTCCTCTCTTCCAACCCAGACCAACCCCTAGACCCACTGGCTTAGTTCATAGCTGAAATAATGGCATTATCTATCCAAATGTGGACCTGTTACATTCAGGTCTGCTGGTTGCCTACAGATGGATTTGGGAGAGAACAGCAGCCCCCCACCCCATGGCAACATAAGCATTAAACCCAAGAGAACACGGGAATAAAGGCCATTTCCACTCCCTTCATGCTCCTCCTCTTTCCCCCACCTACATCTTGTACCAAAAAATGGTTAGAGATACAGGAAAGAAAACCTGATCTGACTACACAGGAAGCACAAAAACAAAAACCACAAAGATGAAGTATTGCTAGTACAATTGCTGCATCTATCACACTGTGCAGCATTAAACTACCCGCTCATTACTGTGATTTGGCAACTGATTCTAAATGCCTAAAAAAGGGCCCTGACAAAACCCACAAAAAGTGGGATGAAACAAGGAAGAGGAGGAGGAGGAGAACAAGAGAAAATTATACCAAGATAAGTTGGAGATGCACAATTTCACCTGTCTGAGAAGACCCAACCTCTTCTAGAGAAGACAGGCAAGTTAAAATTTCAAGCAAAAAAACTCAGTGCAGGGGAAAAAATCCCCAGTTTGTAACCAGGGTGTATGTGCTTGATGCTGCTGGAACCTGTTAAACACTACTGCTGCCAGCCAGACACCCCTGCAGAGAGGACCTGTATCAGTGCAGTGGGGCTTTTAATTTGTGTAACAGCTATTTGCAGGTTCAGAAGCACACAGCTAATGAGGCCTTGTTAGCTATCCAGAGCAAATATATACCATGGAGTGCAGGTAACTGGCCTTCTGCTGCTCATACCCTCTCTCATATGTGTAATTCCACCAGATTTGTGAACTCCAAACACCACATTATCTGCAAAAGACAGTCTTCCAAGATAGAGGGTCCATTTACTCACAATAACATCCAAAATGCTTCCAGTGGAAAGAATCCCATCTTAACTTTGTCCTGGAATTAAGGCAGAAACACATCGGGGCTGCCCTCTCAGAAGAGCATCTGGTACCTTGAAAACCAGCAAATTATAGATTCCCCCAACAGCTATTGAGTTACTCAGTGGAGGCTCAGTTTATCTTAGCTCTGTCTGCCTCATCTAGGCACAGGCTCCATAGGGAGCGACAGAAAGACTGAATTTCCTTGTGGTCAGCAGGCAAGTTGTGCCTCATTTACATTACAAATACACACATTTTTGAGGCATTTTTAAGACACAGCCAATGAGAGCTCAGCACTGCCAAGGTCACACGCTGGCCATTGCTGGGAAGAGAACTCCAAGAACAAGATGCTCCACACTTCCTTGCGTGGAGCATCCCAGATCGCCTGTGTTTTACCAACACACCAAGACCATATGTCCTGCCAAATAATTTTAGGCTCACCACGCACCAAAGAAATCAATTCAGGAAGCTGGATGGCATTTCTTTTCTGCTCACACAGAGTGACAGACCATCACAGTCCATAAATTTTCTGGTACTTTGTCTCAGTTACTTGCTAGTGAAGCGTTCGCTGGTACAAGGAGCCAGGAACTTGACTCAGATTTTAATTCAGTGCTTATGGTTCTGCAGAACTACTTCAGCACCCACCAGCTTCGTGCAGTGGCTGCAATACCAAAAAGGCAAGCAGGACTGTGCTATAGAGAGAACCAGCACCTGCATTTAAATTCTGCAGGCACTTACCCGGCCTTTCAGCTTTTGTTTAGTGCCCTCCATGCATTCCTGGTAGTTACACTCTACTTTGGCTGGCCATCAGGAATTAACTGTGCCACAGAAACTGAGAGCCCAAAGGCTGAAAAAAATAGCAAACTGAAGGCACCATGATCTTTCTGGTAGCTGGGTTCAGGCACCAGTTTTGAGGCTGATCTCTAAGGTCACCACCTTCAAGGCTTTGCTTAACCTTCTCCATGGAACACACAAGGATTACAAGTGAATTGTTTCACATGCTCAAAGAGGAAGATAAGAAGCAGCCCCTATCTAAAAGGACCCCTTGACAGAGAAGCAAAAATACCAATATCCTTCCCAAGGTCATTTGATCTCACACTCAGATCAGTGCTGCCCTGTGCTAGAATTCACAGCATGTGAGGCTCCAAGAGTGGAGCAGGGTTGGAACATGAGTCTCTCCCAATATAAAATTGCAGCGTGCACAGTTGAAGGAGATTTCCATAAGTCACCTAACCCAGCTGCCCCCCACCTTTGACAGCAACGCTTCTCCATCACCTTTTACTTCTCTTCACCACGACCACTAATTTCATATTCCCCACCCCCTCCCTAGCTTTTTTTTTTTTTTTGTACAGCAACATAAGGGATGAACAGGGAAGGCCAGAACTTACATTCTTTGGATCTCCCCTGCCCCTTGTCCACATCTCATAAGGGTTCATTTCCCAGTAGGGACCAGGCACTCCAGTCCCCAGTGCAGAAACACCAAACCCCAACTCTTCTCCAGCATCTGCCAGGATCTTTTCTTTCTGAGTTCCTTCCAGCAACATCGATTTTACAACTCCTGCTTGGCAATAGAAAGCTTTTCCCAAAGTTTTGCAGCTCTCCATTCTGCATCTTAAATCCCTAACTTGCTGTCCTCTCTACAGCAGGCACAGACAGCAGTTCACTCCCTTCTTCTCCCACAGAAGGCTTTTAGGTGTGTTCTCTGTGTAGAACCATCTTGATTCTTTAAACCTTCCCTTTATTAATGCTTTCTAGACATCCCTGTGAATTTCTTCCCACTCAGTTTTTCTTACAGCTTGGTCCACACAAAAAGGTGCCTTCAGCTGCATGCCACAGTCCAGCTCATGCCAAGGAGAACCATTTTGCAGGTGTGTGTGCATCCTCATCTAGGGTGCTTGATTTTTTTCTTCTGGAGTCAGAGAGAAAGGAAGGGTTTGGGGTTCTTGGGGGTTTTTCTGCAATCACCTAAGACTGATTCACATTCAGGTTTCAAACTGCTAAGTGGAAGCACTACATTTTTGGCTAGTATCAAAACACGTATTTGGTAGGAATACAAGAAAGCCTAGAGCTTTTCTTCCCCTTTAGAAGTTTTGCCAACCTTACCGTGTTAATGAATAGCATTAAAGAAAAGCCTCCAGAGTGAACACAGAGGCACAAATGAATGTAGGCAATGCTATCACCAAAAACTGAGGCTGTTGTGATTAATCTTATTCAAAGGGAGGGTTCAAGAGTACCAGCAGACTCCTCTGTTCCAGACTAAACTGCAATCCCACCATAAATGATGGTGCCAACCTTTTTTTTCCAGTGTTGGTACTCCTACTTCTCTGGGGAAGAGCAAGGAGCCAACTACATAGGATAGTAAGTAGCCAGTTTTATCTGCTCAGTGACAAAACGCTCCTACCCAGGAGTACTCCACCATTCCCCATACTGGATCAGGCAGAAACCTATAAAACAGAAGAACACAGCTCTGTTTCCTCTTTAGGGATCCAGGACAGTTAATGCTGGCCAACAAGAAAGGACAGGCCTGCAAGAGGAAGGGGGGGAGAGAGGGAAAGGAGAAAAACTGTAAGTTGTTTATTTTAGGTCACCCAGTAAAACCAAGGCATCTGTGCAATGCTGCAAGGTTCATACTTAGAACCAAATTCATGAGGTTCAGAAAGGCAGCTTACAAATGCCACAGTATGCTTCAGACCATTCTTAATGCTTTTTGGCCTGAACCCATCACTTTAAAAGCCAGCAATTTTTTTTTTTTTTTACCAAGCCCACCCCTCCCACATACCTCCCTGCCACAGGGCAGTGATACGACAGACATTTCTCTCCAAATTAAATCCACTTCTTGAAGGAAGAGGGTCAGGAGGATGAGGGCACTACACTTTAAAAAAGGGCATTAAAAAATAATTATGCTAAACCACGTATCAGCACAAATTAAAGAGAGACAGTAAAATGCCTGCTTTCAGCTTGCTTAAATATTCAATTAAAAAAGCCATCTAGGCAAAATTTTATTAAAATAAATCAGCTGAGGAAATGCCTGTCAAACCAATCTGAAACCACATTCTTTTAGACCTTCTTTCACTGAGAAGGAAGTCTTCACTCTGCCAGTATCAACCCAATCATGTTCTCAAAGGATGTGCCTTCCTTCACAGCAGCAGTGGCACGAAGAGCAACCAGCACTCATTTCACACAATGCCAAGTGCAGTAAAGCTTCTGCTGGCTTCCCTTGTACAAAAACACATCCTCCTCCTCTCTCAGGCCCAGCAAGCCAAATTACCCATAGATAACCCCTCACAGCAGTTCATGGCTTCCTTTGGGATCCAAGAAGACAGGTTTAAAATTCGTGATGGAAGAGTTAGTGCAGATGGATGTGAAGTACAGTCTTTCCACCCATAATGCCTTGAAGGAAAACCAAAGGTTCAACTTCCAGATCAGATCTACCATTTGGGTTCTTGACAAACATTGAGATGACTGCACTTGTAGAAAATGTTTAAGGTTTAGGACATTAAAAATTTGATGACATACAAACAGCGCAGGAAAAAAGAAAGATAAGAAAGGATTATACCACTTTCTTTTGCTGTAGAGAAAGGTACAGGCTCATTACCTGAACGAGGTAAGGCTCATAGCAGGTTGCAAACAGCAGGTTCTGTTATTTCAAAGATGAACACTGTCTACCTGGCTTCTACTGTGAAGTATAACTGAGGTGATGCTGTGAACACCACAAGACTCATCACCACCACTTGTTCTCCAGCATGATATTGCTTCTGAAAAGCCAATACACCACTCCAGCAGTGCACTGGAACACACCAGAAAAAAACTACAGTACACAGACAAAAAATTAAACTTTTCCTTATTGGAAAGTTGTTGGCAAAAGCTTCATAGTTAAAAAAAAACAGAGAAGTACCATCAAGAGGACTTTGGTATAAGCACAGCTGCACTCAGGAGAGCTTGCCAGCAGTATACACTTAACACCATAAACATACATATTTAATGGACATGTCTTCATTCTTAGACTATATGCTCCAAAAACCTTTACCGTAAGTTATGGTCCTCAGTTCACAGCCACAGCTCCAGCTGCAACAAGCAAGATAAAGCAATGCCATTTTTAACCACAGTTTTCAAAGGCAAGGCTAAGTGCCTTTTCTAGGGGCTGAGCAGGACCCAGGCAGCAACAAGCACGTCTGTACCAGCTCAGAGCCAAGGTCTGCTCCATCTCACGACACATCCCTGGCAGTAGACAGCAAATGATGGCCAGAAGAGCAGAGGACCAGGGCAAGCACATTGTGACCCTGCTGCTACTGCCTAACATCCCAGTGATCTGCAGCCAAGGCACTTCTCTGCTGCTGCCTCCTTCTAAGTTCATCTTAAGGCACCACTGCTGTCAGGTAAATGCACTCAGACCTTTCAGAGCAGGCGGAGGGAGAGGGCTCACTGAGTGTTTTCCAGTGAATATTTGGGCAGGAAAGCTTGAAAGGCATCCAGCAGTGCTTGGCAGCAATAGGTCTTGTACCATCACAGAAGACGCTTGGGAAAAATGCAGCTGGAGCGTTAAGCCAGCCAGTTCAGCTTCCATCGACAGAAACAACTTGAGACAATAAAAAGTAAACTGAGCTACTCAAAGTACATCCTACTTCAGATTAAGCCATCTCAACTCCTAAAAGATCATACAAACAACATCCTTGCCACAGTGCTAGCTAAATATAAAATACATCTGTTTTCAAGTAGTTGTCCTCTCCACAAATAAGAACAGTACCACAGGCAAATTCAACATGAAAACCATTAACAAGTTTCAGACAAGTTAGTTATGAGCAGAGACTGCAAAAAGGCATGGCCCTGTCCCCTTGCCATGGGGTGGTCAGGAAAGCAAAAGACAAGATAAAACCTCAAAACACAAAAGTCCAAAAGCCATCTCAATACAATGATCCCAGTGGTGATATTTCACTGGAAATGCAGATCAATAACAATCTGCAATCTGGCCCAAAGTCCCATTGCTATTTAACACTTTTAGCCAAATGTACTTTACAAGCAAAGCGAATTTTTTTAAAAAATAAAAATCCTTCAAATAGAGAGAAGACTCCTCTGATCCCTAAGAAGAGAGGGGCTCCAACATTCTGTAACATGACTAACCTCAGGAAGTTGTCTGAGGAACCAGAAGCGTCACCTCTGCTGTGACCACCAGAAGGGAAAAACACTGCTCAGGGGGTAATTTGGGTCATAGCCTCTTCACTGACCTCAGGAAATGAAAACCTTTCTTTCCCTTTGGCTTCAGTCCTCTTGTAATTCAAACCTGGCTGGCTACATGGTTAATAACCCAAGGGCCATCAGCATCAAAGAGATGCAAGAGGAAAAAATTTAGCTCAGACATGCTGGTAAGGAGATCAAGACTTCAGAAAGGTACTGGAGCAAGGGGCCCACAGAAAAGAAGACACTATGCAGCATAACCTTGGGTCAATCAATCACAGCTGCCACTGGGAGATGAGCTCTTGCATTAGGCATTAAAGATGTGTCAAACCTAGAGCTTCTCATCTCTGCTCACATGGCAGAACAACATTCACAGCGAAACCTGCTGGAAGGTTACCTACCTTTATCAAACAAACTGATAATGGTTGCGTTATTTAGCAGTATGTCAGCTGCTATCAAAACTTGGGTCCATAAGCAGTCTAACTTACATCACTACCAGGAACATGAAAGTTGACCTAGCAAGAGAAGACTGAAGACTGGTAACACTAAAGCATGATATGAATTATGTCAAGAGGCAAGAGAGGCTGCTTCTGAACCAGCATGTAAATCACACATTTCCTCCATCATGTTCCCCTGAAAAGACCAAATCTGCATTTAAAGTACCAACAACTTTCAATCTCCAGGGGAAAAAGAAGCGTTCTTTGTGCAGAGTCAAGCTTCGGCAAATCTTGCAGCAGTAACTACAGACACTGCCTCCCCAAGCCATCTGCTGTGGCATTTATAACTCCTGGAAGGGCAGCAGGCAGAACTGGTGGAGAAGAGGAGACACAAGTATCTCAGCAGCCAAAGCCAGGCTGCACAGGAAAGCTGTGACACTGGTCTGACCCAAACAGGAACTTACGTCCTGGTTATCCAGACCTCCTTCAGCTGGCAGATGCAGCTGCTGTTCATGTAGCAGAGGAAACAGTGGGATCTGCATCCTTTTCAGATAACAGGCAATTAGGAGACCAACCTCAAGTCAAACTAAGCAAGCCCAGGCTGGCAAGGTTCCAGTGGGAAAGGTCTGACCAGGACCTCATCCCACAAATGAGCAAACTGGTGCTCTGGAGTCAGTCTGAGCAACTCAGCTTTCACATTCAGATGGACATTCCAGATCCCAGCACAGCCGACAGCTCCACACATCTCTCCTCCAAGAAGCAATGCCAGTGACATAGTCAGAATAATTCAGAATGAGCTAAATGCATCCTTTATCAGGACATGTAGGTTCCACCTTGACCTACATACCCTCACACCACAGATGACCATGGCATCTGCAGAATGTTTTCATCAGCACAGATACAGACAGAAGAAGAGGCAGCAGGACAGGCTCACCCACCCCTTGCTCACACGAGCAGGAGTTCCAGCAGCAGGCCAAGCTGCAAATCCCACTTTCTCAGTACGGCTGGAGACAATGCCGATTAATTGTTTCGCCATCCATACAAAATTACTACAATACTCACTTCATAGGGTTGTCACAAGGATTATTTAACATCTCTGAAGAGCTCTGAAGAAGAAATAGTGGCTATTGTTCTCAGTACCATAGAATTGGGAACTATCTCACATGAATTTTGCATGACTGTGCATGTGTGACAGTTGCGGCACCAATACATTATTTTTCTTCACAAAAAAAAAAAAAGCCTCACAGCAGCTCATTAACTCAGGGCAACATTTTAGTTAGAAATGTATTTTGTTTTGCTTGTTAATATATCCTAAACAGAGATCAACTTTGACTGTTTAATTAAAAGATTCAGGTGCTGTTTCTAGTCTCTCTTAATTAAGGGAAACACCACGTTTTTTACAAAGAACTCAGTTTAGGCTGTCAGGGCTTCTAGCGAGCACACTGTAATTACCTAAGCAATGCTAACACACAAGAACAACAAGAGGAGAAAAAAAGGAACCAAAAATGTCACTGAAATCTCATTTCATTTACAGCAAATGAGAAAGTCTGCATGGAGAAAAGCTGCTACACACAGAAAGAGTCCAATGTCATACTGCTTACGCCTGACCATTAAACAGCTCTTAGCATTGATGCAGAACATTGTACCAGTTTAAATAGTTTCTTTTTTCCCTGAATACACAGGAGCCGTAGGATTCTAAACGTTCTTGCAATACACTTGGATCCACCTCATTGGTATAGAAAACTACTACTGTTTCAGTTCAAATGTATAAGGAATCTATATGCCTCCTCTTTCTCATAAAATACAGGGAAATCAACACTTACTTCAAGGATAAGCATTTTCTTTTTTTTTTTTTGTTCCTGAACAGCCTTAAACTCCCGCAGTAATCGCACAATTAGGCAACAAGGTTGCAATCCAGGGCAAAGCTGATTTGGCAGAGAACACCACCATTTCCACTACACCAAGCTTCAAACATGTCTTTAAACTCTTTTGGACATAAACCACATCTTTTGTTTGGAAAATAAACAACATATTATTGATACTACTGCAAGATAAATGACAGTATTAAGACTAGTCAGCATACCAGCTTTCATTCCCCATCCAAGAGGGAACAGAAAGCTCATTCTCTTTATTTCATCCTGGCTCTCTACAGAGGAACTGGCACCTATGGGTGCACAAAAAATGCAGCATTGCAGCAGCAAGCCTCACAGAGCCTAGGTCCCAAGTTCCCCAATTCCCAGGGAAGGCATGAGCCCAAAATTACATGCTTGTTCTGTCTTTAGTATGCCTTAGGATAGCCACAAGGGCAGGGGAGAAAGAAAAAAAATTTAAAAAAAAAAGAGAGATAGAAAAAAGCAACAGGAACAACTGGGCTATTTTACCAAGAGCAAGGAGATGTACTACCAATTCCTGTTTTCCCCAGGTTTGTCTCATAGAGATCAACAACTTTCTAAAGTTGAAGGTGCCAAGAAGACACTGACCCCCTCACAAAACAGGCATGAAACAGAAAGGACACTCTTGATTGTCTCCTCTGCCCATCAGTCCAGTGGGATGTATCTTCATGTAACCTGAGCTGTGCATTATTTTGATACCTTCCAGGGAAAAGGCCAGGAAAGCTTTTTCATAATTGCCACCCAGCACTTCCTCGGTCACTGCGCTGTCCTAAAACTATTTGTGTTTTACTTGGGTTTACATGCAAAAAACAGCTCCTGTGGCACTCCGTTCCTTCTTATAACACTGAATACTCACTTGGACAAGGACAACAACCCAAGTCTCCTGCTTCCCAAGACAAATGTCCCATCCAGCACAGTATAACTATACTGTTCAGACAGCTACAGGTACATGCACAACAGAAGGAGGACCTGCTGCAAAGGACTGAATCCAAAGGCAGCAGTTGTAGACTGGTCTTCAGAAAAAAGACAAACATTTCTTTCATCTTTGCTTTGACTTGTGTGTAACACTCCTAAGCGTTCATCTCATCACTGCCATGTCTTGCATACTCCTAAATGTGTCCAGACTCACAGGCACAAGGAAATGTTACAGGTAAATCAT
Organism: Corvus moneduloides; assembly: GCF_009650955.1. Taxonomy (NCBI): domain Eukaryota; kingdom Metazoa; phylum Chordata; class Aves; order Passeriformes; family Corvidae; genus Corvus; species Corvus moneduloides. Next base: position 118,167,487 of record NC_045477.1, read on the forward strand.
AAGTATATACCGATTTTGGAAGCATCAACAAAAATATGTAAGCTAGGGTTCGCTTCCTTTTCAACCATTTGAAATTTGGACCTCTGCAATTAATAAACTAAGTTGGATACACCAGCAAATTAAACACTTCCTAGATTATCTTGATTTTGCCTACAGGTGCCTGTGTGCTGGTGATAATCAGTCCCCAACTTAGGTGCTGACTCATGCCTGGAATCCTACCAAGATCATGCATCAGATGGCAAACTGATTTTCATGCAACACATTTAAGAGTATCCTCATCAAGCATGCAGCAGAGGCCTGGGGATTAGTGTTCCTTTTTCTTATTTTATCTTGGTTAATATCATGGGTAAAGAAGAAATTTGGATAACGCCTTCAAATATCTCTCTATTCCTTTTGGTTTTGGTAAAAAAAGATGTTATCAATTACTTGTTAGGAGCTACCCACAAGCAAAAGCTCCCTGGCCCTAACGCGGAATGCAAGCATAGACAAAGAATACTTATTACTGATGGCTCTGCACCAGAAGGTAGTAGAGCAGTCTGAGAAACAATGAAACCTCAGATTCTCTTTGGGTTCTGCCATTTCTTTAGTTCTTTATCTCGCAGCACCCCAGGTACCAACTGCCAAGTCACCTGGTCTTTGGTGAGGCACCAACTATAACCAGGCTATGCATGCACCAACTCAGTATGAACACTAAAAACACCCACTGAAAGAACAGGACATTTTTAGCCACTGCAGATGATAATTAAGTTTCTTCATCAGTACCTTGGCCATTCCTATCAAGAACTATGTTCTCATAAGCCAAAGAAGCAAGACTGAATGCAAGCTTTCCTGGTCTTTTTTTTTTCCTTTTTAATTTGCATAGAGTGTAGAAGCAGCTTCCCAAAATTTATGGCTATCATAAATTTAGAATAGGTGAACACATTACAGTTAACAGCAATACTTTATTCACACTGGTTCCCCACAAAATGTAAGCCTCAAATCCAATTACTCTGTAATAGTTTTGTAAATAAACAAAACACCATTTAGGATTTGAAAACAATGCATCTTTCTGCTAACAGAGGCAGAAAGGAAAAAAAAAAAAGGAAGCTAGCACAAGACTATGCAATAATTTCATTTTGTAAGAAGATTAAAACAGAGCAGAAAGCTTTAGCTCTGGCTGGGAAAAGAACATATACTTTGTGCTGGTAGAGTTCCCTGTAATTGTAAGTGCAATTTTGTCTGGTTTGTTAATGCACCTCTTCAGAGACAAAAGAAACCACAAGGGGAAGAGGAAACAACATTCTTTTTTTCTGTGCAACATTACCTCAACTAAAGCCCATTCTGATTTCAGCCCTTGTCAGGCACAACTTGAGCACTCTCAGTGGAGCTATCTGCACTGCATTGTTAAACTGCACTACAAAGTTTTGGTAAATGGTCCTGCCATTTTAATCATGCTCAGCAGGGACAATCTGGTCAGGTGTCTTTCCTGTGCTTGTTGAATTCCAGCTATATTTGGAGACCAACTGTTCTCTGTCCTGCTTTCTCCAATTCACTGTGTGTATAAGGGTGGAGAGGTGAAGGTGGGAATTAGGAGAGAAAGACATAATGAGACTTTCTTAAGAGTACATAAAAGAGCTCTGAAAAAAGGCTGAAAAACATACTGAAAGTAATGAGCATCATTTTAGTCATGAAGGCTCAGTAACAATAGATGTGAAAGGGAAGAAGACTACAGTACACAGAAGGGAACCAAAAGCCAAGGCTCCTGTGAAAGTTACAGAAAACATTAGAACATTTATGTTTAAAATCCAAGGGTCAGAACTGTTCGCAGCGCAAGGAGCTCTGTAACAGCCCAATGCTTAACTCCAACTCCATTTAACTTCATCATCTCCTACACAGCTGCAGTCTTGCAGGAAAATGAATGGAAAACATATGAGTCCTACTGCTTGTAGAATCAAACTTAAAAAAAAAAAAAGCATATATCTGAGATTACATTGAACTCCACCCAAAAGACCTGTGGGTCAAGTAAGAGTCTCAGGTGAAGAGCGTCACCACAAAAGAAACAGCTGCCAACACAAGTGGAGAGCTTTACTGCTCTGCTCCCAAACACGCTTGTCACATCAGCAATTCATTGAGAGCAAACATGCCATCTTGGACTCCAGCCTACTTCCCTTAGAGCGGGAGAAGGGGAAAGGGCATGAAGTTTATTTTGGACTTGAAATTAATGAGTAAGATAACATGATGAACTAATAAGATTATTACTGCTTTGAAGAATGAGCAGCAAGATTACTGGAAACTCTGACACTTTCCTTTCTCATACCACACCTGCTCTCTGCCTAATCAATGAGGAAATATGAAGATTCAAGGAAGAAAAAATATTGGAGGGGAAGAACATATAAGTGTGGCATCGAACAGGTAACAATCTCAACACAAAAATTTCCATCAGAATACAGTGTATTAAAAGCTCTAAGGGGATAATCAGCGTGCTTATTTATTTAGATGCCTACACATTAGGCTAACGCCTTAATATATCCATGAGCATCCTCTGAACAGATCCAGGCACAACAACATTCTATTTGGTTGCCTCTCTCAGATCAATAGGGTTTGCTCTTCTCCATTTTGCACTCGCAAGCCGTGCACCCAGGTACAGCCCGGCTCTTCCGAAATGGGCTTGCTTTCTTTCTTTTTGTTTTAAGCCGCTCCCCCACTTTTTACCCATCCATCCATGCATCCATCCATCCATCCTCCCCTCGCAGTCGGCGGGGAGCCCAGCCGCCCTCCTCACGGCAGCGAGCCGCCAGCCTGCGCCTCCCGGGACGGCGTCCATCTCACCCGGGATGGGCAGGATGCGTTCCAGCCGGGAGCATTGTGCCCTTCCCCGCACCGCCGCCGTGCCCCCGCCCCGGGTACCACCCGCCGGCGCACAAAGCGCTGCCCCCGCCGGCGGCACCGGCACCGCCGGACCGAGCCGGACTGGGCCCGGCGCGGCTCCTCCCGAGCCGCCGCAGCGGGGGCGGCGCGCCGGGGCCTTTCCGAAGGGGCTCCCGGCCGAGCCCCCGGCGTGCGGCAGCGCCGGGCGGGGGATGCTGCCCCGGCCGCCCAGGCTCCGCCGCCCGCCTCCCCCCCGCATCCCGGTACCCGCGCCTCGCCGGCGGAGCGGCACCAACCTGCAGTCCCCGCCGCCGCCGCCTCCTCCTCCTCCTCCTCCTCTTCCTCGGCAAGAGCCGGAGCTGCCTCTGCCCGCTTCAGCCTCCAGCCCCCGGCGGCGGCGGGCTGGCTCGGCGCCGCTGCCCTCGGGAGGCGGGGAAGGGGCGAGCGGGGCGGGCGGCTGCGGGAGCGTCGCTCATTGAGTGCGGCAGCCCCGGCTGCCGCCGCCGCCGCTCCCCGCAGCCGCTACTTCCTGTGCGGCGATGGTTCAGTTCCTCCCGGGCCGCTGGGGGCAGGAGAGCCGGGGGGCGGAGGAGGAGGAGAGGGGGAAGGTCGGGTCAGATAGCGGGGGCGGCAGCGGCCGCCGCCGCCGCTCCTCCCGCCGGGCGCGGCTCCGCCCCGCAGCGCACGGTCGGGGCTCCGCGCTGCCCGCGCCGCAGCGGGACGCGATGCGGCGGAGCCGCCCCCCTACGCCCGCACCGCTCCCGCCCCAGCGCCCATCACCCTGCGCTCTGGTGTGCCCGGTGGTGGCCGTGGGGAGATTACCCAGCCCGGAGACGGGAGTGCGGCTCCCCCGCAGCCCCACCGCTCGCCCGGGGCCGCTCACCGGAGACATGTTTCTGGCTCCCGCCGCTGCCCCCGGGGAGCGCGGTCCGTGTGGCCGCCCGGCAGCGCATCCCGCGGCACGCAGGGAGGGAGGGAGGGATGCAGGGAGGGAGGTGCCCGCGGGCCCGGCCCCGCCGCAGCCGCCCCGCGGGGCTGGGAAGGAGCGGGCGGCCGCCGCAGGGCTGAGCGAAGCTCCCGGGCACGGGGGATCTGTGTGGGAGAAAGGCGGAGATGGAGCCGTGGGGGCTCGATGACGGAAACTCTAAGTAAGGCAGGAAACGGGCACGTAACGGTGTAAATAAATGGCACAGTCCCGGGGCGGGATGGAGGAGAAGCGATGGAGGGAGCGGGGGCCCGGCTGCAGACGCTCCATGCGCTGTAAATCCATGCCCTGCCAAGGACCCCACGTGGTGGAAGCGCTCCGTGAAAGGAGCAGAATCTCACCTGGGCTATTGATTGTTATTTGATTGGTACAAATGTGACACCAACAGTCTGACAGTGTCTTTGTGTTCCTACATATAAAGGAGCAGGTCAGAACACATCAAAGGTAGTACAAGTTCGGTCCGTTTTTCAGAATAAGTTTTAAAAGATGATGATTTCGTTTGTAATCTTATTCGTTCTCTTCAGGGTGTGACAGGACTGCATGCAGGGTCTGTCCTGGCTGGAGAAATTCAACATGGTGAGGCTTTTATGGGCGATGAGTTGGTATAGGCAGGTTTTAGTCTCCTTTGTTGGATGCAGCATGGGAAGTGTCAAAGCTTGGAAGTCAAAACCTTTTCTTAAAAAAAAGAATAAAACTAGTTAAATCGGAACAACATTTTAAAATACCAGTGTCTGACGTTATCCTTCAAACACCTTACTGATGCCACTAAATAATTAGGCATAATCTCCAAGATGGTGAATGCTTGCAGCTCTTAAAGCTTTTTCTTCAAGATTACATATGTTCATTATGTCTGAAAGATAGTTCCAAAATATAGATTTTGAGGAGACTAACATTAGGCAGTAATGTGGAAAGAGAGGGTCTTAGTGCTCTCTGAATCTTCACAATAAGGCAAATATTGCCCTCAGCAGCTATGGTAGACCTATATAAAAAAAAGTGTGTTTAACTGTGGTTTAGGTTTCAAATGTCCTCCCTCTTTTGCCTGTGATATATGACATTCAGAACATAACTCGATCTACTTTAGAAAAGTAAACACAAGGAATATCTAAATATTTATGTTCTGTGTTTAGTTGAAGTGCCATTAAATCCCTTTATTGCTGTGCTTTTACTACCATCACAGAACTCTCAGCTGGTTTCCAGTTGTAGTAGGAGGCAGAGATTCTGCCCTTAGGTCAGGTGGGTGTGTTGCTTTTCCTTACCTCTCTCTCCTCCAGCACAGCCTGTTCCTGGCAGTTCTGATCAGCCCCATCTAATGATGCTCAGCCCACACTGGCTTGGCCAACCACAAAACCTTTGGCTGGTCTCCTGTGCTGATGTAGCTTTACAGGAGGCTGCCATAAATTTCAGCAGCCACCCTGGCTTCCTGAAGAACATCCCAGGTGTATTTCAGTCCTCCCATGGAATGGAGATTGGACAAAGGCACTTTAGCCTTCCTCTGAGGGTCCCAGTGCTGAGCCTCCTGTTTGTCTTCATTTGCCACACAGGTAGCACACAGGTATTTGCAGCTCATTTTTTTCTGCAACTTCTGGGTTTGGACAAGGATGCTCATAGAATAGCGCTTCAATTTTTTTCTCTGTGTGAACTTTAGTGTACCTCACAAGTCGTTTTCTAGATAAGAAATAGCTCATTCAGAGAAATTACCTCATAGAAGTAGCTCATGGCAGTTTGACTGCAGAAACAGAGCATGATGTCATTCTTCAGTCAGAAAAATACTCAGATGCTATCACCAACAGGAGGACAGTTAAGCTTGCCTGACCTGTTTCTGGCCTACCCAAATTTTAACTACAGCAAAGTGTAAATTCCCTGTATTATTATATACTGGCAGTCCTACTTTGCAGTGCTTATTGTGTGCAGTGAGTGTTGGGCATGTAAAGATCAAATGATCCAGACTAAAATCTGGAAGGATGGTGCATTCATGGGGTATTTTAGCATGAGACAGATGAAAGAAAGAAAAGGAAATACATTTAAAGTTTAGAAATAAAAATGGTGAATACAGAAACAGCATTTTAAAAAATCCCCAAAGGCAGCGCTTACGAAGTTTGCCAAGAAGTGAGTTCGCACCTTCCTGCTAAGCTGTGTTCTCACATCTTCTGCAAATTACATCTTCTCTTTCTCAGCACTTAAGAGAGCTCTGTGAAGTTCTGGCCATTACCTCTGGAATGAAACTGAGAGCAGCTCTCCTGATATTTATCCATTATCATCCCCAGGCTTAAAATGAGCTCTTCCATGGAAAAGTTTGCTGTGTGCGTGAAGGAAGATTTCAAATAAAGCACTACTAACCTTTTCAGTTGAGCAAAATCCACTTAACACATCAAAGCAGTTGAAATCTACTTAAGAGCAGCTATTTCAGAGAACCCCAACAGGTCTGCAGGGTATCCTGGAAAGAAAGTCTCCTGCATTGATCTTCTCTTGTCAATTTTTCTGAAAGCATGAATATAATCAGAAGCAGATTTTCTCTGCACCTGAAGAGACTCTCTTAGTTTTTCAGATGTACCCCTTTGTACCCATCTCACCTGCCATAGCCCCTCCTTCCCCAGATCTCATTCTGGCTTCTCAAACCATTGGTTAGAACTCACTGGAGAATGTTTCCATGTTAGATTTCAGTACTGAGCTGTGTCTATGGCATGTTCAACACCCGGGTGCAAAGGCAGCTCCTCATTGTTTCCAGTTAAGTGCGGAGAAGCCCCAGTTCCCTTCTGGACTGAGCAGAATGCAGGCAACCACTTGCATGTTGGTACAGCAGGTCCTGCACGAGCTGCTGAAAGGTCAGGGAGACTTGAAGCTGACACTGAACTGGGGCTCATCTGTTCTTAAAAATTCAGGGGCGCTCCAGCAAGCGCAGATACACAGCTTTGGTCACGTGTGAAAGCACAACAGCAACAATACTGTCATTTTCTGGTGTTGACACACGCTGTCCTAAATTTCAGCTCTAATTAATTGGAGGTCTTAACAAAAAACACATGCTGACACAATGCATTAAGGTCCATGTGATACAAAAGATGGAGAAAGCCAGAATTCATCCCCCAAAGTGGTTAATACTTTAAATCCAACCTAACTGAACATCCGCTTAGCTTACCAAATGTTCAGCGGTGCCTTATACTCATTACTGCAATATTCCCTGCTTTGCCGTGTTCTTGGCAGTGTTGTGCTGTTGATAATGACAAAGGAACAGAAACCTGTACTATGAGCACAGCTTTCTACCAGTTACCTGAAAACTAATTGCTGTTAGAGCTGAAATTTCTTAATGTATAAAACTTTTTCTTTCCTATGGGGAAGTGTAGTCAGCTTTCATTTGGTCATTTCTGAGTTACACAAGCATTAAAAAAATTCCTATCACCATAATTACAAAGACTTCCAGTATGGTGGAAGAAATGATTAGAAACAAAGATGCTGCAAGCTATAAATACATATATAGAGGGCATTTCAGAAGGGACTGCTGATTTGGAGTGCCTATGTGTACTTCAAGGGCCCAGCTTTTCTAAAGCTGTTGAGTTTGTATAAACAGTTCCCTTCCAGATGTCTCTGTTATATATATGCTTGTTATTTTTCTCTTTCTCCCCTCTCAGATTTAGCGTTGGCTCAATTAGGAATGAACTCAGAAAGTCTGATAGACAGAGTTGCTTATGAGACTGGGACACAGGAATTCCCGTTTTAGGAAAGCCAGATGATTTTATCCAGAGGTGACATCCCTAGATTTTCATCTCCATGTGCATTGTTTAAGAAACTTCAGGCAACTAAGCAGAATTTAAGCAGGAAATGTAGGCACCTCTGTGAGTTGGGAGGCATAGAAGGCAGCTTAAACTCCTTTTGTGCGCTTTAGACGCCTAAGTGCTTAGCTGCTGTTGTGGTTGGAAATGGACTTTAAATCATATTAAATCCTAGTGTAGTTTAATTTGGATTTTCCTGATGCCTTGTACATTTCTTTGAATGAAATCCCAACAAAACTACATATTGCCAGCAACAGATAAGTATGTGTATATGCTGTACTTGTCTGCATCTTTTAAAAGGGTGATGAAGTTTAAAAAAATAAATAAAATGTAAGGTAATGTTAAGCTGTTTCATTGGGCAGAAGTAAGGAAAATCAGTAATGTCTCTTTTCCACTGGAAAATTAATTCTATGTCTTTACAGAAGAGTCTTCCAATACAAAAATCACATGATGCTGGGAAATAGGTCATGCCGCTCAGCAAAGAACAAAACCTTGCACAATACAAACACACAATGCACATTTTGCTGTAACTACAATCCCTACACTTTTTCTCAAAATTTCATTTGTTGTCTTTGGATGCCCTGAGGTGAATTTTAGTTCTGTTCTTCTCACACAGCACTTGGAGCTAAACCAAACACCCTTGATTTATACTGAAATTGCATAATTTTGCCTGTCGTCTAGGAGCTTTATTTTGTACATCTTTTTAAGGAAAAAAGTACTATTAATGTTAGTGGGAGTTCTTCTGTACAAAGAAAGCAGAATCACAGTCCTATACATAATTGAATCGGAGGAAATGCTGGAAAAATACTGTTTTGGTGCAACCCCTCATAGCAGTATATATTCACTCCCTCTCTTTGCAGTTTGTTTTCAGCCTCAGCAGCCTGAGCATGGCTCACTGTCCCAGCCAGGCCTGTATCCCACTGATAACACAGGCAGCCCAGTGAGTGTAAACATCTGTACTTTAGATGCCGAGTGGGAAATGAATCCAGCACGTGCTGCGTTGTGTGGCTGCAGAAGTGTGGATCTGGAAGGGACCCTGGAGATCACTTAGCCCAGTGCTCATTTATCTGGTCCAAGTGCTGCATAAGCACTTCAGATAAAATTAAGGGGTTTTGAAATGCACCCATGCAGGTTTCCATTTTCCAGCGGAAATCCTTGGGTTCAGCTTTGAGTGACTCTTTACTTGGTTTCCTTTAATGAACTGATTTTCTTGCTTGCATGTATGTAGGTTTGATCCTGAGTTTTCATGTCCATCAACCACCTTCTGACAGATTATGAGGTGTGCACAGTCCCCAGATCACAGAGTTCACCTATAGAAAACATCTATATGGAAAAGAAGAATGGGGTAATGAAAATCCTACTAAACACACATGGTCAAGGAAACAGAGCTGAGTTCACTGGGGATTCTTAATTCTGAATTTCCTGGTGTTTGCCACAGACACAGGAAATTGATTTGTCAGTGTTTGAGTCTCTAAAGTAATTCTGGAAGCTTAGGCAATCGATTTCCCTTTGCATTGCTGGAATGGTGGATCTGCGCCAAAATGTGGACACAAATGAAGTCCCTCAGCTTTGGGAATGCATCAGGAGAGGTTCTCTGCCAGCCACAGTACCTTGCTCTCTAGAGGCACTCTGACACTGCTCGGTTTTGCTGTGTTTATGGTGGCGGTCAGCGCTGCAGGCAGCGCCTCCAGATTTACAGCTGAGGGTTGACAAACCAACGTGCCTATTCCATGCACTGCTCCAGCAAAAACCTCTCAGAGATAAGCTGTCTCTTCTGGTTTTGGCCAGAGCTGCTGGCAGGCTGCCCTGTTGTGTATAAACATGTAAACCACAAAAAGATAAAAGACTGCAGTGTGCCAGATCCCTAATATAGATGAAAACTTGATTTTTACCTCTGTGTGGAAGAAGTTGCCTTTTCCTGGCTTTGGAAGCATTTGCAGTTCATTAAGCTGCTGTTACATGGAAGGGGATGTGCTTCCCACAATGGTTTTGATTTACTTCAAAATGCTTTTCTGGAGTAATTGATTGCTTTGCCGGCTTGAAACTCAATAAGCATGGTTTTAAAAGGGCAAAGATTTAGTGGTGCTGCAGTCTGTGCCATAAATCTCTGTTGATTTACTAATGAATGGATGAGGCCAGAAATGATCATCCAATATTATCTGTCATCATTGTTCACAATCCCTGATTTATGGACTGACTCCTTGTTTTCTCAGGTGTGGTTTGGTGACGCTTGTGGAGTCAGACTGGCATTGTGACAATATATCTGAGAGGAAAACCACGCCCTGTTTGTGCCATCAGTTAATGTTGTAGGTACAGGTGCAAGATAAGCCCCCAAGCTCAGGTGGGAACAGGTAAGCAGGTGGTGGCAACATTTGTGTTAGTCAGGCTTATTTGTATGGTTTTCTGTATGTGTTAATTGCTAGACATGAGTAATCTTCCCCAGACAGTGAAATGAAAATTGAATGTCACGCTATCTGTTTGGTCTGTACATCTGTTACTGGTGCTTTGGTTTGCATAATAGTGGTGAATTTTTGTGCAGTTTAGAGTACATACATATTTTTTTGCAGATTTCAGTGTCATTGCCACATTTCTGAGGCTAAGTGGAGAAGAGAAAGGAGCCAATGGACATCCCTCCCTGCAAGAGTGTGAAAGGCATTTGTAATTCCCACAGCCGTAGAAATCCCACGGCTGATGAATTGCTGCTTCACAATCTACATTCACAAAACACAAGCTTGGAGAAATGCCAGTTCCACGGTTGTGTCACAGCCTGGACTTGCCAGAGCTGGGAATGATAGTAGGGCATGGCAGATTTGGTGTCATCAGCAGTGCTTCAGCATATCTACAGTTGGGAAGAAATGTCTGGATGTATTTGTGTCAGAAGAGAAATCAGCAATTACTGATAGGGAGTCTCTGAGGCACATCCAAGTGCATCATCACATGAAGCAGACTGTCTCCTCTCAGATGAAAAAAGACCAACCAAAAACCCCAAAGCAACCATATTTGAAAGAACCAGGGATTCTTCAAGCACTGGTAAGTGTAAGGCACAGTAACTAAATGCCCAAGTAAAGGAATCTGCTGGAAAGGAAATGGACAACTGGTACTTCCCAACTTTCCTATGGGAGATTGGGGCTGCAAAACCCTGTTATCATTGTACTTGCTCCTATGTATACACTGAGAATGAGGAGGTCATTATAGCAAACTAAGAGTGGGACTGCTAGTCTGGAGTCTGGATTAGAAAATGCCCCTTAATGCAAACATTTTCTGGTTGGAAATAGGATATCCATTAATCCAAGTGCAAGAACTGTGACTGACTTCACAGTGAGATTTATACCTCTGTGAAATCACATACATATATGTCAGTATTTAGAGGATTCATGGAAGAAACACTTCCCATTGTAAATGAGAGAATGAATTTGAGGAACTACAAAACACTCTTGTCAAGACAGAAAAAAAGTTACCTTCAGGTAGCTTGTTTGTAAAATGTTTGCTATGGATAATCTGTTGGTAAAAACATAGATGACATTTCAGAGCTCAAACCAAGCAAATCCAAAGCAACACGGAGGCAACAGATTTTGAGCAGAGAAGCATCACAGCAAAGATCTGACTTCTCTAGTAACACCCTGTGAATCACTGTGAGGGCAAGGACAGGCAGAAGGGAACAGGAGGCCAGCTGAAACCATCCCAGGAAATCGCTGTGAAGTACAAACTGAATCAAATCCAAGGGACGAGTGGATATGTGCAGACCTTCCAGAAGTGTATTAGCACTCCAGAAGGGAAGTGGTAGATTTGACATGGCATTTGGTATTTGCCAGGAGGTGCCAATAAAGGCACTGCAAGGAGCAAAGGAAATTCCTCTTCTGTAACACACCTGCAAGACACACAATCTAAGAACAGAGACCCTTTTTGTATAGTTCTATTTACAAACCAGGATTCATCAAATTATCACTTGAGAACGGAGAAGTTTCTAGTGAGAAGCTGCATGACAAAGTTCACTGTCCCAGACATGGAACCTCAATCAGCCTCACCAAAAACCACTGAGAGGAAACTGAGCTTCTGAAATCAGCACAGGAGATACACACAGATGTGCTGCTTCACACGTTCTCCAGGATGAGGGACCAGATCAACCTCACTAAAGGCACAGAAACCTTGGATTCAGCAATGCTGTGCTGCACTGGAGTATTGGAAAACTGCTGCTGCTTGCATCTTATTTTTTCTGAAACACAGTCTTGGGCAAGACTCCCTGACAACAATAACAACAACAACAATAACACATATTCCCTGATGAGTGGCTTTTGGGATGAGACATGGCTTGTACATGTTTCTGCCATCAGCAGAGCCTCAGGAGCCCTGCTGCTTACAGACTTTTTGCAGGCTTGGATATCAGGGGACTTCCCACCAGGAGCTGCAGCATTCCCATGTCGCAGTGTGAAGTGCAGGGGCTGGTGCCTCTGGGCACTGGGAGACACTGGGCTGTGCCAAATGTGGGTGCAGGTAGAGCCAGGAGACAGGGGTTAACTCCAGACACTTACTGCCACACAGCAGTCACCAGTGTGCCTGGAATGGGTGCTTGGAATTGAGAAACTGGAGACAGCCACGTAGTGTGTGCACTATTTATTTTCAGTTAAGGTTTGGAGGAGAAGGAAAATAACAATACTGCTTCAATTATGCATCTTGTATCATAGTATTGCCTTGCAGTAAGCATTATGGGCATTCATCAAGAAAGAGGAATATTCCATTTGTTTGTGGTGCATTTAAGCAATGAATATTTGTACTTGTATTGCAACTTTATCTTCTAACTATAGCTATGAGAAGTTCAAGCATTTTTGCACCAAATACATTTGTCACTGATGGGAGGAGGTTGCCATAAATACATTAATTACTAACTGATAGACTGCTACAAAGAGAAGGTGGTTATATCTAAAACAAGCCTAGAAATATAGATGTCTCCAACAAAGCATCTTTAGAATTTGCTGCCTTCAGTGATACCAAGAGCTGAAATTTCCACACTTGTCTCACTGGCTACATGACCCTCAAAGAGTGAAAGAAGCAGTGTGCTATGGCTTTGCTGCAATTGTATTGTCATCTCAACAGAATTCCATATCATCAAAACATGAAACAGGTAAAAAAAGTGAATACCTGCAAAATATTAAAATCAGCAGCTGTTCAGTACTAGAATAAGTGCATTTGAAAGATTTTCTTACCCAGTGATTGAATAAAGCCTTGGCAAATTCTAAAAATATTAAGAAGTCCAATTACTTGAGGAATCAGAACATCTGAAAAATACTTTCTGAAGCTTTTAAGTTAGAGGAAAGGAGTGAATAGTCATTTGTTTGTCTAATACTTTAAATGCAGACAGGTTCCAGAGAAGGTTCTAGGCAAATACATAACAGATGTGAAATACTGACTTCCCACATATTTTTCAGTTTCATTCTTTATCAAAAGTACTTGGCAGGAATTCATATCAAATTAAGTTCCTTTTTTTGTTTTACTGTCATTATATCACTCAGCACATTAGGAATGCAAAAATTAAGCATTTGGATAGATGTATGTTAGAGCAGGTAGTTAATTTAGTAAGTATATACACAGATCTTGTTTGCAAGAAAAAATCTGACAGTGTAAAATTATATATGATTGCAAAACAACCTGTTTTAATGGCTTTAATGCAACAATAACCAACTTCTCCAAATGAAAATAGCAAAAGGATGAAGGGCCAAAAAAAAAAAGCTTAAGATTGATTATATAAATCAGTGAATATCCAACTATGCCTTAAACCATGATTGAAGTGACTATGGATTCGAAATTAGAATTCTTGGGTACTACAATTTCCAATCCATGAAAAGCTTTTTCCTCTAAGAAAGGGATTCTTTCCTCATGCAAAATTTGAAATAGGAATATTCCTCGTAGCAGAGCTTTTAAAACTCTAGCTGTTGAAATGTAAATATGGGATACAGGCACACACACAGCCCTGAGAATATGCAGGTACATTTTGCCTGGCTTGCAGCTGCCCAGTTACTGTTCAAGAGAGAAAAAACATGTATTTAAGTGGCAACAAAACACAAAGGAGAAACAAATCCTTCTGGCTTGGAACCCGAAAAAAACAAACAAACAAACAAATCCTAATGTCACAGATCAGGCTGCTTTTGTTGCTTGAGTGCACAGACCAGCTTTCCAGTCACAGGACTAACTGAAAGTATGAGAAAGGAAGAGAGCAGAAATTAATATCTGGATTTTCTTTTTTTCCATTCAACAAGATATTACCTCCTTACAATGTATTCCATCCACCACACAGCTTACAGAACAAGTACTGATGATTAGAGTGTTTCATAAGACAGTCTGAACATGGGTTTTTGGGAAAAGCTATAAAAGTTGCCATTTCCAACTGGGAGGCAGCTCATTAGAAGGCATGAGATCAACTCAAATTATGCCAAGAGGGAGAAACAAGAAGGCAAAAAGATCCCAAGGTAGGCTGTTATAAGTATAGATTATTTGCCTTGCTTTAAATTTAAGGCATATTTAACAAAGGGGATGTTTTCTGTTACTCCCTGGAGACTTTAAAAATAAATCTACTCTGCTTTCTGTAATTTTTCCTTGGTTTTAATTGCTCAGGACTCCTGGGTTCTGCCGTGGTAGCAGTCATTAAATCAGCGACTGATGCATCAACATCTCAGTGTTTATTTACCTACCTCTGGATTTGGTTAAAGGTAGGTAAACAGGCTTTCTAGGTTTTAGTAGGTGTTAATTATTTGATTGTAAAGCACAGTGAGGCATCTGTGCCTGAAAAAATGGCTCCTGTGCCTTTCGAGTGGCTTCTAAGTAAATCCTCCCACTTCTCCCCAGTGGGGCAGCCTCACCAGTTAAGTGGAAAGGCAATCCTAAATTCACTCAAGGATGTTCAGTGTACTGAACCCACCCTGCCCTTCATTTCTAGCTGCTGCCAACTGGCTTCTCTCACCAAGCAGTGCCCCACGGCCCTGGCCACAGTCCTTACAGACAGCCCTTGTTTTTTGGGAAGGGGGGAAAACAGACAATCTAACCATGGATGTCTGCATGAAGGGGATTTTTTACCTTCCTTTAGCTGGTTTTTACTCAAACTTGCTCCTTGGCATTGACTGTGATTAGGAGGTGCAGCAGGCTTGGGTGGCTTGGGTTTGGGTTTTTAATAGGTTTTCAAAGCTTCACCAGCAATGTTGGACTATCAAGTGCTGTACCTGTGTAGGGAGTTTAGGGCCATCACCATCAGATGATGCAGAAGAGAGTTTTCCTTAAGTTATGCTTTTAAATGCCACCAAGATAAGGGAAAATTCCTGCAGTCTTGAATTAAAGGTTTTTTACACTTACTGTCTCGAGACCATAAGCATTTATGATCGTAATTGATAGACACACTTAACTATTGCCTTTGCAGCATTAAATTTTACAGCTGCTGCTTGCAAAATCTGCTGTTCAAAGTAGTCTGAATTTATTAAGTCAAGGGTTTAAGGGTAGCTTCTCTTAAAACAAACAAACAAACAACCAAAACCCAGCACTACAGCCAGAAAACCAGAAACAATTAAGACAGGTCTTAAGAAATCTTAATACAGTGTAATTGCCTTGTCAGGGAGCGGAAGGGAATGTCATGTTCATGTTGCTTCCTCTTCCCCTAAATCAAGAAGTGGAATTAAGTGAAGCTGATGCAATCAGAGCTCTGATTTGGCTGTGGTTGTGCAGCTGTGTCAAGCAGTGGCAGCTCTAATCTCTGCCTTGCCATGACACAGCACAGGCTGTGCAGGAGGCAGCTCCAAGGAGCTCTCCAGTACAACTCCCTCCACAGAAAATTTCCCCCCTTCTCCCTTTCTTTCTTCTCCATTTTGCCTACACTAAGCACTTTTCATGGTAGTGTTGTATCCTATAATTTGTCAGAAAATATGCAAAAATATTTACAGTAAATCCACACGGTATATGGCAGTTTTGTTGCCATTTCCCTAAATTCACCCACTAGTTAAAATCAAGATAAAGTCCACATTAAATGCAAGGGCAGAGGATGCTTTCTGAGCGCCAATGTCCTCCTAAATTCAAGGTGCAGAGGAATGAGTTACAAGGAGAGGAGGGCAGGGAAGTGGCCTCAGCAGCCAAAGGGATAAGTTGGTGTTTTGTCTTGTGGGGGTGACCAGAGGCCCACATGCTGAGGGAAGGTGGTCTGGGGAATTCTGCACAGCCAGAAGTCATTATCAGGAAGCAAATAATAACTGATGAGACACTTGATCAAAAACAGAGGAAAGTGGTGTGGGATAGAAGTGTTGATGATTGCAAGAAACTGTGAGATAGTGACATCTCCTTTCAAACCAGCAATCTGACCACCCAAGAGAGGTGACTGGTGTTGCAGAGTTCACTCGGTGAAACCAATATCCTTCCCAAGACAAACACAGGGACCACAGAAGTCCTGCTCTCCATCTCCTGGGGCTGAGCCTCGTGGTGTAATTCAGATCACACAGACTTCCAAGGCCACTCAGCTCCACTGATGCATACCAACATCAGCCTCACATGACATTTGCAAAATTTCAGGAGTTTTGAGGAATTTGGAGGCTACTGAATGAAAATAATTTCTGAGTTAGGAACAGGAGTGCAGACAGCCACAAGCTCTGGAAGCCATGCACACCTAGCAAATGAGGGACTCAGTTTTGATGCTCCAACTTGCATGTAGACAGAAACCTGTGCAGTCAGAGTGGCTTCGTTGCAGCTGAAGGAGAACCTGTCCCCAGAGGAAGTAAACCTGACTGAATTGTTCAGGAGGGCAACGTGGTAACAACTAATGGCAAAGAAGAACCACCAAATAAACATTGGTTTAGCAAAAATTCATGTCTGAAGAGAAATTTAACCAAGGCACCAAGGGCATGACAGGAAGAATGTCTTTTTTTCTATAAATCAGCACTTGATGGACTGGGTAATAAATGAGATTTGGGATTTCTTAAGTAGCTCAGCCTGTTTAGCTTAATAAGGAAAGAGTGATAATTACATGATAGGTTGTAAATATCTATCTACAGGGGACCAGAAATCTGATTAGTGAGGGCTCTTCCACCTACCAAACAAAAAAGTCCAATTGTCTAGATGAAGCTGTAAACTCAAACTAAAAATGACATGCGAAGTCTGAAACGTGAGGGTAGGTGACTATTACCAAGCTACACTAATGTTGAACTTCCCATTTCTTGAATCCATTAGAAAGCTGTATCAATGGCTATGGTGGATTTCCTACTTCTGATAAAATTAAAACTAAAAAACGAAAAGTTATGTTTGTTTGTTGTTTTGTTGGGGTCTTTTCCCCCCTAAAATACGTGGTTTTAACAAGATTTTTGGGAAAGTGTTGTAGACATGTTCACCCTACATAATCAAAACTCCATGTGATTTATAATCTGCAAATCCCTCTTTTGTGCAAACTCATCTTTTCAAGGTGCTTAGCAGGGTTTATCAGAAAGTTAAAGGAGTAAATTTTGGTGGGAACTGCTTGTCAAAATATTGGTAGCCCCCTAGCATGGCATCCTCATGGGATCCTCACTTTGAAATCACAAATGTGTGTGAGAAAATGACCCAGAGCTATGCAGAGCAGCACCAGTAAAATGGCAATGTTCTGGAGAGATTTTTCTCAAGAATACCTAAACAGAAAGAAACTGAAATGATTCAAAATACAAAGGGAAATATCTGCAGTTGAAATTAACTGTCACATCCATCAAATGTTGGATTTAAGCCTGGCACTTTACACTAAGCAAGAATTGCTTCCAGATTTCCACCAGTCACAAATTGACAGTCTGGGCTAAACAGACCATAATGTGAGCACTAAGAGAATTTTGATGAAATTGGACAAAGGGTGAAGAGAATTCCAAAAGCTCCACATCTGGTGGTTTAGAAAAAGAGAAGTTTTAGCAGAGAGTCGCTTAATCCAGACCTGGTATAAGTGAACACACCTCTGGCCTCCTGTGGGTGATGAAGCCACACACTGAGATGGACCAATAGCACTGCAAAGTCACAGGGTGAACCTCTCTGGGATCTGCCTTAATTTTTAAAAAATCAGAGCAGAGATCCAATAAAAGAACATTTCTGCCCCTATTCTCCCTCTCCATCCAAGGCACATAGAAGAACTTTGCTACAGAGTCTGGAGCCCAAGGGTTTGGGCAAATATGAGTGACCATCACTGGGATATAAATTATATGTCCACATATAAAAATAGATTACCAAGACAAGGAGAGAATTCCTTAGGTTATTTCCACACCTTATTTTTGTAGCTTTTCAGAACAGCAGCAGAGTTTGGCCACTCTTAACTAACCTAAATAGCCTTCTTCTTAACATGGTTTAGGTCAAAAGCTAATTGCTTTTGTTTGGGGTTTTTTTTGAAGAAGGGATTTCACATCTGAATTTTAGGGATACTGATCTGAAATCTCAGATTGAAGTCACTCTCCATGAGATTTGCTTCCAGACTTGAGGCATTATTGATTGTGTAGCAGGTTTAAAATCAAATTAAATGCAGCAATTTGCCCCCAGGAAAATTGTGTACAAAAAAAAGAAAATGTTTCTCCAAGAAAATCTCCTAAAGGAGAAAAAAAAAAGGAAAAATAAGGAAAAAAAGGGTGAAACAAAAATAAATAAACCCCCATTGCTTAATTAAATCTCTTTCTATGTGACAACATTTTTTTCTCTTTAGAGAGAATTATTTCTAACTTTGATTGTGAAGAACACTGGTGGAACAGCTCTTGTGTGAGCCACAGCAAGCAGCAGCAGTGCCAAAAGCATAGCTAGGATTTTTCTGGGTTGCTGGGACAGTAGTGAAACTGCTATCATGTCACCTAGGAAGATAAAAATGATGCACTTTTCACAAATTCAGACAAAGATGTGACCGCAGTCAGATTTTGAGAAGGAACATTTCCATCCATTGTATCAAACTGGAGCTCGTTGTCTACCCTACACTCTGATGTATTTTGGGATGTTTTCTAACATATCTTTTTTTCTCATCTCCCAGGATTGCATCAAACCAATCTGCTTACAGCATTACACATCAACAGCCAAGGAGAGGAGAGGGAATAAGACATTTCTACCAGCTCCATTTGCAAAGCTCACATGAATCAAAATCAAGCACTGTGGTGCTTCTAAGCAGCCCTGACTGCTGAACCCTGGAGCTTTAACTTATCATTTAAACAGTGGGGTTACTGCTTGTGTCAGCAATCATGTCTGAGCTCTCTGGAATTTGAGGGGGGGAAAAAAGTGAAGTCAAACTCCCCTTTTTCTGTCTCAATTAAAAATGCTGTGATTCCCAGGGTGAGGCCCTGTTGGGCAATACCTTCGTGGTATTTGCTTTTCATTCTGCACAATTAATAGGTGATTGGCAGCTGTCCGTGCTGATGAGGGCAAGTTCCTCCGTGCTCACTGCCCCAAATCTTGCCCCAGGCACCAACCCTGTCTCTTAGATGCTTAGCCCCTAGGGCATGCTGCTGTTAGGGTATGAGCCATTCTTTCCCAGGGATATGGGAACCCCTGCCCCAGCTGCCAGAAAATCCTGACTGCAAGGAGTTCTGATGGGAAAGGGATCAGCTGGAGAGGGTTCCCACTGTGGGCAAGGCACAGAGTCCTATTTGGAGGAGGCCTTGGTAGGAGAGCTTGCATTTGGGAGCTGATGGATAAAGAGAGGGTAACCCATGAACACACATGGGGCAGCTGCAGAATCACAGAACAATTTGGGTTGGAAGGGACCTTTAAAGATCAACCAGTCCAAACCCCTAGAAGGGAGGCTCAAAGAGGACACAGAGGAATCGGTGGGTGATGTGGGACAAGATTGCTGTAGCATATTAAAAAGGGTGGGGAACTGCACATGGCTTGTGCACAGAGGCAGCCCAAGCCCTTGGCATTTATCCCTGTTCTGTCCCAGCTCCTCTGGGCTGTACCCTCGGCAGGGACAATGCAGCACACCCAAGCAGAAGGCAATTAAACTTCCTTCTGTACAGCAGCAGGGACTCTTTTTTTAGCTTCAGAAATCTGCTCTCCAGGGCCCAAATTGAACTTCAATCTACAGTTGAGCAGCACTATGGGGGCTCTGCTCTCAACTGGAGTACCTGGGAATTACTGCAATGTAAATAATAATTCCATAATATTCATGTAAGCCTGTTGTTGGATTGCAGCATCACACATTAGAGTTTAACATGCCTGGCACAAGGTTGCTCATGCATATTCTTGCAGAGGGTTTAATTGGGAGGGCTAAATAGCTATGAAGGGGTTACTCTGACATTTCTTCTGAGGGTAATATGGGTTGCGCTGCCTACAACCCAGTAGATCCATATGGAGGATTTTGCCTTAAAACTGGCTTTTATTCAAGGCTCTTCAGAGAATTTCCCTGCTTTGCTTTTCAAATGCAGTCACAAGAGGAAAGGAAAAATGTATCTGAAAAATTTCACTGTTGTGGGATTATTTTCCTTCATTTTGCTATAGATGTATATTGTTTCCCTCCTTTGCAAAGTAGCTTTGAAATACACAGGCTAAAAGGGGCAGAGAACATTTATTTTTATTTACTGCAGAGAGCTTATGGCTTGGATAAATTTCCCAGGTGCAACCATAGCCTTACAGAAGCCAGTAATATCTCTCCACTGCCTTTGTGGGGCTGAGTGAAGGGAAAGCAATCCAATGGTGGGATATTGTTGGTGTCTCCTCTTTTCCAGAGGTAACACTCAACTCGAATCTAAACAAACCTTGGCTTGACTTTTGGTTTTATGCTTGAGGGTCACAAGTCTCAGTTTTTTTTAGGCTGCACATGGACCTGCTTCTAAAAACAGTGGACTCTTCCCACAAGTACATCTGGTGCCTTCGCTCTGATGTCCAGGAAACGAGCTTCCCCCCTACTATCACACTGCTGTGTTAAGAATGAGGTTTTGTAATATACTGAGAGTAAAAGCCATACATGAATTTGTTAATTCAAAAAGATCTTGCACTAAGACTATAAATAAAATACCCCGAGAAGGCAGCACAGGCCATCCTCCTGCCAGGAGATACTGAAGTACTGTTGAAATCAGAGGACCCCAGAGGGCACCAAAGTTATCAAACTGCAAAACTGATGGATGTCAGGATGATATATGTTCGTCTTTTGCATACCTGTGCTGATGACTTTCTGGTGGCAGATATTCCCAAATTTGAGTAATCATGCTAGAAAATCATACTGAACTGCAAGGACTGCAGCTGTAATGAGCAAGATTATATTTCTACACTTTGCCTGTTTGGCATCGAAATCATTTTGCATTCAAGTAATTTCTCTGACTGGTTAACTGCTTTTTTCTTTTTCTAATGAGTAAGTTCACCTAGTTTGGCAAAATACACGTGCACATTCCAAATTCTGCTTATTTACAGCACTGATTCTATAACTCCATAAATGTCCAGCTTAATTTTGTGGTGAGTTATGTGTGGTGGAAGTCACCACAAGAATTTCATTAGCCTCAGCTCTAAAGCAGTGGCAGTAATTGCTGTAAGGCTATAAAGATTGAGCAGGATGTCATAAAAACACAACAGTGGCGATAAGAAATGTAAATATCTTTGCTACCTGGAGACCAGTTAATCTGTGCAGGCAATGTATCATATTCTATACATTTGTAATATTTCTCTCTGCGCATCCTGTTGGCTGCAAGAACCTTTATACTGCAAAAAACTTGACTCTGACTCTCAGCAGGTCACTCATTGTCAAAACTGCAGCGTTAATTTGTACTGCTTATAGTGAGTAATAACTCGTTGAAGAAAAGAGCTATCAACAGGAAATATTGGAGTGGAGACTGGGTAACGACCCACAGTGACACTCAGTCTTTTCAAAAATGACCTGTCCACAACCTCTCTGGGCAACCTGTGCCAGGGCCTCACCACCCTCACAGCAAAGAATTTCTTCCTAATACCTAACCTAAACTTCCCTCTTTCCCACTTGTTCTATCACTCCATGTCCTTGTGAAAAACTCCTCTCCAGCTTTCTTGTAAGGCCTTTAGAAGGCTTCTCTAAGGCTGCTCTCCTAAATATAATTTGTGTTCTCCAACAGACAACAGAATCTCATCACTCCCTTCTTATGAAGTTGTGTCAGTGGTAGTTCTATACCCACACTGTCCTGCCCAAGCCCTGACAAGTCAATCTCTTTTTCCTAATGTAGCAAAGTGTCCTAAGAAAGATGAAAATGCAGGCACCTGCTTCTAGCTCCAAATCTGCCGTTCCACTGCAAGCAAGGCAAGCACTACTCTGCAAGAGCTAGGATGGTGCCTCCACACATGTAGCAAATCTTGGCAGTGCTAGAGACCAAACACCTCCATTTTAATACGCCTCTGAGTCATCATCCCCATGAGGTACAGGCTGTGTGGCTGCAGTTCCCTGAGCTGACATGAAGGAAAATAAACACTGCTCTGAGAGAAGCAGAGCTGAGGAAGCTCAGTCTTCTATGGTCTTGCATCTTACATCTCTGCTCTTCACACAGTATCCCCTTCTACCTTCCTTTGTCTCCTGCAATTCACCCTTTTTCTCTGATTTCTCCAGCACCCCTCGCATCTCCTCACTATTGCATCCCATGCACGTGCACATCCTGCCTCCAACCTCTTCCCATGTACTAAGTGAGGGGCAGTTTCTGTTGTGGCCAGTCCCAAGCCACAGATGTGCTGATTGTTTGGGCATCTGACCACAGACTGACCCTCCCACAGGTCAAACACACCCAGTGACTGCCAGCACAGGCTGCAGTCTTTCCCAGAGGAGGACACACATAGGAACTTCACTATCTCTGTGCCTTCAAGTCACCTCTCAAATTTGGGTGAAACTGGTTGGTTTTGAGGGGGAAATTGGCAGACAAGTGATGTCGGAAAAAAAAGTCCATGGACTCCAGTGGGAGGAGAAATTGCAGTCCAAACCAATGTGGTTGATAAAAGCAAGCTCCCTTTATTAGCAATCCAAAGGCACTTATATAGTATACCAGCTTGTTAACTCTTAAGTGGCTTAAAACTTATCAAAGTGCATTTCTGCTTCTGCATAATTGGACTTACATTGGCAAGCTTCTACAGTTATGTTATGATTAAAAGAATTCAGTGTTCACCCTCCTCCCTCCAGGTCTTATCTCCACAGCTGCACCTTCTCAAACTCCCTTCTTGTTCCCAGGCCTGTTTTTCACACAGGGATTTTCTCATGGAGGGTTTTTCTCACACAGGCCTTTTGCTTGCAGGCTCTTGCTTGTACAGTTCTTTTATTGATCCCATAATTCTATCAATGATCCATGCCCCTGATCCTCTAACCATATCCCAACAAAGTGTGATCTCATGGTCTTTGGGAGACCTGTGGAGAAGGCAGTGGGGTTTTCGCAGTTATGGTGGTACAACCAGGCAACACCAAGGCCCAAGCCTATGGGACATCATGTAGCAAGTATCTCTGGCTTTCTTTTGGCTCTCTTGCTCTCCTCTTTGTTTTAAAGCTGCAGGGTCCAAAACTGCCAGATCTCTGAGGCCATGGTTGCACAAGCTGCCCTCGATGTGATGTCTGTCCCTTTGTAACAGCCCCTCAGGCAGGGCTGACTCAAGTGTCCTCACAGCCTTGTGAGAGACAGAAACTGGAAGCTGATCTGACTGCAGGGAAAAGAAATGGCAAAAAAAAAAAGGCAAAATGGGGGTAGGCATGGGAACATTAGAGTTCATGGCAGTAATGCTTAAACCAGCACCACTGCTAGGAAGTGTCTGATACGCCCTGAATTCAGAGCTCAGAGAGGTAAACACCAGCCTAATACAGGCACAGGTCACTTCCTACAAAAAAGAAGGGAAAATGAAGATGCAAGAATTCCTTCACAGCTGCAGCCCCTGAGCTGTGAGAGGCAGGGGCAAAGCAGCCCTGAGCAGAAGCAGTGGCAGAGCCCATCTGCCCCCTCCACGTACAACCACAGCAAAGCCCTCTCAGACAAAGGCAAAGACACAACTACACATCTCAGGCCCTGGAAAGATACAAAAATCCCTCACTACAGCTGTCCTTTTGCAAACCCTGAACTTTCCTTATTCCTGCCCATTTTCAAGGAATTTTCCCACCAAGGGTTTTGTGCACAAAGGCAGACAAACTGCAGAGCCTTTGTCAGCATTATGCTGTGTCCAAGCTAATAATCCTAACTGAGAGGCTGAGCCTGACCTCAGGCTCAGCACTACAGCTCAGAGCACGAGCAAACTCTCCTCACAGAGTCTGCAGAAAGGCTGAGAGGGCTTGGCTTGCAGAGCCACTGCAATCACTGGTTGAAACTGAAGTGATTACCCTTGACCAGGGGAAAAAAAATCAACCAGTGAACCAACAAAACAAACAAAACAAACCAACCAACCAAAACGCAAAACCAAAAAAAACCTCCACAAAATACAAAAAGCCCAGGGACGTCTTAAAACATCTACTGGGAAGTGGTAGGGAAACCAAATGTACACAGCATCTCTACCACCAAGGAGAAGTTATTCCTACATGGAGATTTGTAACATAAGTAAGTCTGGTTGGAACAAAGCGTGAATGGAAATGTGTTTTTGAAATCACCAGAAAAAAACCCCAGCAAAAGAAGGGTTAAAAGAAAAGCCTCTGCCAGTACCCAAGGTCCAGCAGACGGCTATGACACACTAATGAAGGTGTTTATGCCAAGACCAGAACGTCTGTGCTCAGATAAAAGCACAGCTGAGATGGTTCCTCAACAGCAGATCCCACAGGATGAGGGCAGCAGTATTACAGGTACCTCTAAGGATCCCCAAACGTGGATGCACAGACAAAGCACAGCAAGGTTTGCTAGCAGTCATGAAGAAGGAAATTAACAAAATTCTGAGGCAAATGGGTCATACCATAATTGTTGGCTTCCAAAAGGTGTTAAAGGCCAATCCAAACCCAACTGGCCATCACCAATGAAGAGGAGCCGCCTGTGCCTCTTATTCTCCACGTTACACACAATTGATCCTTGGCCAAACTGCTTGAACTCACACTTCTGCTTCCCTGTGCATGACTGTAACAGGCTGTGAGTGTAGAGGGCAAAATCTGCCGTGCAAAAATCCCTTGAATCTCCCTCAGACATCACTTTGAGTTCTGCTGCTCTGGTTTCCTGCAAAACCTGCTTTCGTCCAAAAGCGTAGAGACAAACAAATAAAAAGGTTCATAGCTCTGAGACATAATCTATTCACAGCTTGCCCCTCACTCATAGTTTTATGCGCTCCTGAAAGGATTGCACTTACCAGCTGATTTTTTTTTATTAGCACTTATCTTTATCTGAAGTAGCTGAACAGGTGGAAAGGGTTTAATGATTGGCGGCTTCCCAAATCCATCCCTCTCATCTTCCAGGTCTTCTCTTCCTCCTCCTGCTGCTTTACTGGAACGGGTGAGCTGTGTCCCTTGTTCCTACTTCTTCTCCCTGATCCCAGCTATAGACCACCATGTTTGGGAAGTGTCACAGCAATGAGGTGAGTGATCCTTTTCTCCCAAGCACTTCCCCTTCCTGCCTTCCTCTGCTGACAGCAGCAAAAAACAGATCAGCAAGAAGCCAGAGTTCCATCAAGATGACTGAAGCATCAGGCTGTGACCTGTCAAATCCCTCTGAAACCTTCTTTTATTGTCTTCAAAACGAGCATTTCTGCAGAGTCCCTTCTGGTGTTCAGTGCCTACTCTGTTTTGGCCTGATTCTTACTAATGCTTAATGTCATTTCCGATATCCCATTCATATCAGACATGAACCTCATTTTATTTGGCTATCAGTCATTTTTCTCCACTTAATAGGTACAAAGTAATCATAGATTCAGTGGCTCTTCTCTGTTCTTCAGGAAGCTGAAATTCAGAGCTGTTAGAGACACAACTACCATCTTCCTGGGCATCCTCCCATATGTGAATGCAAGGCATGAAAGAGCTTTTATTATGAAGGAGTTAAAGCAGAGTCAAGGCATAGCTGGAGCAGGGCAAAGGTATTTAGCAGAGCTCAGAACTGTCAAAATCCACTGTGCTACGCCCTGCTGCTCACCAGAGTGACCCACAGCTCCCTGGGTTCTTCACAGCTCTTCCCCTCTTCCCTCCTGCCTTTGGATGATCCAGAATTAACCATCTTTCTCCTCTTTTTGCTGGAACTGTGCCATCTCCCCATCCCTCCCTGTCCCCTTGAAGACTTCCATGACTGGTTTGGGACCTTGCAGTTTCCTGCCCTTCCTGTAAACCTAAGTTGAGGGATCTCCTTGCTGCCCAGTGGTGTAAAGCAGTGAGGAGCTGAGCCAAAGTGCAGGCAGAAAATCACCTGTGCAAATCCTTATTTGTGTGGCTGCTGGGGGATGTTAAGCTTTATATCTGTGCTGCAGCTTCATTAAAATAAAAATACTAGGAACAGGGAAAAAGCCTCCTGATTTGACCCCAACTTTTTCCCAGGTTTGCTTTGTGACTGTGTAGAATCCAACCCATCTGCCACCCCTTTGGTAAGAAGAGACAAATAATTCAGCTGCTATTTGGTCTGCAACCAGCATAAGCTTGCAGAAATGTGAGCAGCCTGGTTAAGGGAAAGGTTGTGTAAGTGCAAACTTACAGTTCACAGTAGTCAGCAAGAAATGGTTTATGGCTTTACTTGCCAGGGGCTTTGCAGAAACAAGTTCTGGCCTTGAAAATTCCTGTCTCTGCTGAGAAGGAGTATTCCTATCACAACTGTCATGGGCCTCCCTGAAAAACATGGTGACTTTCAAATTTCATCTCAAATATTTATAATGTATGTGTGATAATATGTCACTTCAGTAGAAAATATTGGTATGTATTATTAAAAACGGGCTACAGACACGGCTCAACTTGGCCAATAATGCCTCTGCAAACTGAAGGCTTTTCTACCTCCTTTTATCTGAACCTGTGTAAATTATGGAATAGTTCAGCTACACAATAAAGGGACTGAGTCCTCATAATCCCTATTATTACTCTGGACCAGGCA
The DNA here is from genome assembly GCF_009650955.1 of Corvus moneduloides. NCBI lineage: Eukaryota > Metazoa > Chordata > Aves > Passeriformes > Corvidae > Corvus > Corvus moneduloides. The sequence goes on from NC_045477.1 coordinate 118,193,985, forward strand.
GTCACCTGTGGCAGCTCTTACCTGTCTGGCTAAACTGAGATCTTTTCCCCATACATATTATTCATGTTGTATGGAAGGAAAAAAGAAAACCTTTGTGCTTCTCCAATAACTTTTAGAAGGTGAGAACTTCTCTGAGCCACGAAAGACAGAATCATCCTTTCAGCACTCACATTTCTGGAATAATAGCACAGATATATTATTTCTTGCAACTGTTTTACACCATGTGTTAGCAAACCCACACAAGAGGAAGTTGCTTGTTCAAAATACCAGAGACATGATGTGGGCTTGCTGATACAATGAGAGACACATCTTCTGTGTCTGAGGGGTTGTTTTTTGTTTCTTTCTTTCTTTCTTCTTGGTTTTTTTTTTTTTTTTTTTTAAGCTGCCAAGCAACGTTTGGATGCTAAATGGGAGAAATCTGGACAGAATGTTTTCTGCAGCTGAATTGTTGGTAGCTTTGCTGTTGTAGAAATCACAGTTGATCTGCAGGAAAATCTGTATGGCAGAGGATCAGTGACTTTAAAGATCCAGAACAAAACATGCTCTGCCTCCCTCCTCTCCCTGTGCTACACAGAGCAACAGAATATCCCACATTAATTTGCAACCCAAATCAGTTTTCTCTCAGTGGAGATTCACACAGGTGTTGCTCAGTATTTTTTAATTAAAAGGCTTCTTCACCTTCTGGGAAGAAAAAACCCCAACCAAACAACAGAAAACCAAACAAGCACCTGGGCAGGGTCTTTTATTTCCAGCAAAACTAAAATGCACCTATTTCCCTTTCCCCTGCTGATTTTTTCCACTTACTAAAAGACATTGGTGTGTGCATGTTTTATTTTACTTTAAATAAACCAAACCCATTCAATCTCAACACCTTTTAACAGCCACCAGTGACCTGGTCTGAAACCACTGATTTATACAATTTGGCCATTTCACAGTTTGAACATTAAGACTATCAGAATACTGCTCAGAAAGAATCTGTGCAAGCCACACACAGTTCTCTGAAGAAAATGAGTACTTGGCTGCTCCAGCTCTCATCACCATTACAGAAAACTTCCCTTTATACCCGCTGGGTTTCATCTGTGATCAAACTGGCACCTCAGAAAAGTCACTATTATTTGTAAAATTATCTTCTCTGTGGAGAAGATAAGGGTTTTTTTTTCAGGTAAAGGAAAATTGAGAGAGACTCATTACATAACCTCAGAGTGTTTTCTCCATTACAGATAATTTGTCTTCTTTAAAATGCATCAGGAATTAATTAAAGCCTAGAAAATGAACAACTTTGGTGTGGGGCAGGGGGAATAGCCTTATTTAGATTTTAAAAAAACCCCAAAGAACAGAGCAGAGGCAAATCATAGATGGCATTGCTGCATATTATGGAAAAGCAGAACCATTTCAAGATCCTGCTGAGCTGGATAACACCCAGTGAGAGAGACACGAGGCAGGAACCTTGAGACCCAGCAGGACCAGCCTGATACAGTCAGGTAAGCAAAACAGTAGGACTGCTTTCCTCCCTTCTAGAAGAGGAAAAAGCTGTGTTATCACATTTGCCAACATGTGAATGCAAACCATAAAACCTCATGCTGTAAATGCTCTTACAGATCAGTGGTGATCTCTGTGGTGTGGCCCCTGTTCTGACAGCTATTTATTCTCCAGAGCTGTCTCAAACTGGTGAAAAAAAGAAGTCAAATGTGAAGCAATGGTAAAACATTTCTGCAAAGCTTTTAGTCTCTTGCATGGAGGATTCCTGAAGCACTATGTTCTCAAAAACTAAGACTCTTGGAAGAAATTCTTCCAGCCTTCTAAAAACACTTCTAAAAGCATCCCAGTTCCTCCTTCAACCTGGCCCACTGCTGGATTGAACCACCTCAAGTCCTGTGCACTTCAAGGTCAGATAATTTCTTTTTGTTTTGCCTTTGCCTTGAGGTGGGATGTTCAGAGTTTGTGTGTAATTTCTTCACCTACCTCGGACACCACTGTTCCCAACATTTCCTGGAAATAAGCATGCTGAACAACTTCTAACTGGCTTTCATGTGAGAAATGACAGTCTTCTGCTCCCATTCCCACCAGTCACCCTGCTTTATTCTTGTTTGTATACCTCACTGGTTCTTCTGAGAACAAAAGCAAAATATTTGTATCATTTTGGTGACAAAGTGGCCGTATTTATTTCCATCCTGCCCTCACCATGTGACAGACCCACTTCTTCACTTTCCTGATGCCAAAAGTATTTAATATTGGGGTTTTTTTCTGGGTTTGGTTTGGTTGGTTTGTTGTTTGTTTGGGTTCTTTTACTATTTCTGTTAATATCCTTTGCAACATCTATCTCAGCCTGATTCTTGGCCATTTGGGCATGTTATTCTCTCCTGCTGACCTTAGCCTTTTCCTAAACACCCTTCCCCATTTACCCAGATCCAAACTCCTCATTGTCATGAAATAAAAGATGCAAAAACTTTCAAAGGCCACCCTCCAATTAAGCTTTTAAGCATGCCACAACAGCCAACCTCACAAAGATTTGTCCGTTAAAATCAAAAGCACTGTTGATAATTCTGTTGTTCCTTTCATTTAGTTTGAAGAAATAATTTGATCCCAAGTTAATTTCTAAAACTAGTGTATTACAATATTCTCATTTTTTACCAAATCAAAACTTCAATGTATCCACACAATTTGTTCAGTAGCTGTGTTGGAAATAATAGGTTCATTTGCACTTCCCAGAATATCTGGATCCTACTACAATTACCAACATGTACCTAAATCTGTCAGGTTAACAACAGATCTTAGTAGTGTTAATCCATACAAAGCTAGAGAGACAATTGTCTTCATCCAGGTCTAAACCTGGGGATATTTATTCCTTGGAACTTCTCTAGCGAAGCCCCAGAACTCACTCTAACATTTCCCTGCATCCCTAGGGTGATTTGGCTTCATGCACAGCATAATTTCCCACTGCTGTCCTTTCTGCCCTGTAGCAGAGGAACTATTTTCTTCCTGTGCTCACTTTACAAGTACATGGCACCTACATAGACAGCACCTTCCTTGTTGTTCTTTTTTTGCGAGAAACCCTAATTCTTGCCTCACATATGGAGATTTTTTCTTCAGGTTAAGGTCCTTTACCAGGCCTAGGAGTGCATCTTCTGAGGGTCACTTTGGTCTGTAGTCCTCTTATAATGAACTGTAGTGAAAACCAGTGGTTTACTGTGTGTGAAGTTTGCAAAGCTGGAAAGATTCTCTGTGGGAACCCAGAATGCAGAGAATATTTCTCTGCCTGTTTTGAGGGGTTTCACCCCCCCCTGAACAACACAGCTTTTGACCTCTGTCCTTGGAAAAAACTGCCTATTCTTAGAGGAGAACTGGAAACTGCACTAGTGTAAATTAGGTGATAGACTACTATGTAAGATTGTCACAGGGTTAAAAATTTAGAGGTTTTGGGTTTGTTAATGTAGTAAATAGATAAAAGCAAACCCCATCAAAATGGAGGATTGTTGTTGTTCTCCAAACCTCCTTCTTCTTCTTCTTATACTGCTCCATATTCTGCAGTAAAAGTAGTTTGGGATGATTGGACAAAGAATTCCACAGTTCCTGGCTGTGTTACTGAATAATTGGTAGAAAAGTAAAAATAATGTACATTTTTAGTAACCATTGGTTAATTTATCTTTAAAAGGCTGTGTAAATCTTGATAATTGGGCTTTCTCCTGCATTCTCTGCTTTGTGCCATGTCTGGATCACGCTAGTGACTCTTTTTCTCTGATAAGACTTAATAAACAACTATCAGGAAGCAGCAAAGACTCTCTGAAGACTCTCTGAAGAGAGTCCCGTTTGTCTCTGGAACTCCTGGCAAGGACTTTAAAAACTCTCTCCCATCAGGAGAGATTTGATTACTGCACAATCAGTGTCAATTCTCCTTGTCAATGGGCATTCTAAAGAGATTTTTCTGTACTGCTGTAATTGTGTTGGTATTTGCTGTGAAGAAAATCTGGCCTAGATAAAGCTCTGGATAAAGGCTCTAAACCTCATCTGAAACTGAATTGTTTCTCTCTTCTCTCTACAACTACTTTTTATTGAGAATTCTCTATGTTTTACATATTAGACTTAAGGTCCCCTACTTCTCATTCATACAGCTTTGCTAATTTCTTATCATATTACTATATGAGTTCTATAACTTCTCTGAGGAAAAAAACATACAAAAACCAAAAATCAGTGTGGCTACAAACACTCACAGAATTGTTGGAGGAAAATCTCCTTGTCAAACTTATTTTTGATTCTGAGCTTCCCACAGTTTTTACCCTGGATACATCTGAAGTCACAGAGCTCTTAAGAGCCAGCACTGAAATTTGAGATTTCAAACCAAACTTGGTTTAAATGATAACCTGCAGTGTATCTTGGGAACCCACCTGTTTCTGACTGCTCTTTACTCCTGTCATCATGCACACAGCATTCTGTGTGCCCAAGATTATCCTCAGTCAGACATCGTGAGCATCAGTCAATGCCTGAAAATTTGAGTTTGGACCTGGACATGACTCCCAAGTGTTTGCAGCACTGAATGGCACAAGTCTGCCTTCCCTTGAGCTGAACAGAGCCTCAGCCCCCACAGAGTCGTGCTGATCTGATCTGAATAGAGTCCTGAATGAGTAAGGCACTTTTCAGAGTAAAGAAAAATAAGGACAGAGAGAGGATGACTTAGGCTAGAAGGGACCTTAAAGATCATCTCGTTCCAACCCCCCTGCCATGGGCAGGGACACCTTCCACTAGACCAAGTTGCTCAAATCTCTGTTTTGTTCACACAACAATGCTTCATCCCTTCCAGCTATGGAAATCTTCATCTGATTTCAGGAGGTTGAAGCAGCACAAATAAAATGTTCCTGAATGGGGAAAAAAACCTGCAGCATGAACCCCCCCCCCCCCCAAACTGTGAAAAAAGAAACATTGATTTCACAACTACACAAGATAGCATCCAATGACCACAAATGCCATCAGACACTCTGCTCAAACAGGGTTTCAGATTACTGTTCTTGCTTAATAAGAGTCATAAACCACTAAACTGTAACAAAACAAACAAAAAGATCTGCTATTCTGGAGGCAATCTCCAGCACATATTGTAATGGAAATACTTTGAGCAGATGAAATCTTTTCCTTAGAAATTGTGTTCTCTCCTCACTGGGTAGAAATCACACTGAAAATATGCAGGAAAATCAGTGGTGACCCTGTGAACCATGACTTTGTGGTGGTCACAGTGCTCTTCATAACTCAACAGCCCCAGTGAAAGCAAGAAGAGGAAAAAAAAAAACCAGAGAACAAAAATGACCTTTGCACTCCTGCTGGGAATAACGGTGTAAATTTGTCTGGGTGGGATGCTCTGAGTGCAGGTGTCTGGGTTCTCAACCCCCACATGTCCTCCCTGGATGGGGGAGAAAGTCCTTGCCAGGAGTAAGAGACGAATGGGACTTTTGGATCTCCTTGGTCTTCAGGTTGTTTATTGTATCTTATCAGTAATTCATATGCCACCGACATAGCATGAAGCAGAGCAAGTACCAAAAGACAAAAAGCAGGAAACTCAAGGCCCTTTTAAAGGTAAACTACCCAATTGTCATTAGGAATGTACATTATTATTGCTTTCCTACCAATGCCAAATGAACTGTCCATTCACATAGCCCTGTCCTGCAGCATTTCCTAACCAATCATTCTGTGCTACCAACACGGCAGAAAATGGAGTAGGTGAAGAAGAAGGAAGAGACTTGAAAAACCACAGGGATCCTCCATCTTGCCTTCACCTACTTACCATATTAATAAACCTAAAACTCTAAATTTTTCACCCTGTAACAAACCATATATTATACTACCACCTAACTCACACTCTTGTAGATTCTAATTCATCCCAAAGCCTTGGCAGCTTTCTCCATGGACAAAGGTTAAAAACACTGTTTTCCTGGGGGGATGGATCCCTCAGAACAGGCAGAGAAACATTCCCTGCACTTTGGGTTCCAACAGCAGGGATGTGAGTGGCTGCTCCCCCTTGTTCAGGGCAAAGGGCTGACAAATTCACCCACTCCTCTGTGAAGGGGCAGCAGCACTGAATGATTCAGCAGCTGCCAAGTACAGGCAGAGCAAGTAATCACTCCTTATTGTTTCCTCCGTGGTGTGTTTGATTTCACATCCCCTGTCATACCTTCCCTCTCCAGCTGTCTCTATCAGACTGAATTCTCCTTGTATTTTTCATTTCTACTCACACAGCAATTGCTTCAAAGCTCTCACCAGCTTTGCACCTTTTTTCTCTGATTTTTCTGGTTCTCCTGACATCTTTCCCGTAGCGCCATGAGCAGCCCAACATGAACCTTTCAAAATGATAGCACATCGTGGGTCTACAGAACAGCAAAACATCCCACTTCATTCCCTCATTTCTTTCCTGCTGGTTTTTAATTATCCATTTACCTTTTTGACAGCTGCTGTGGGTTTAGCTGAAACTTTCTTGAACACCAAGATCATTTCCTTCAGTGGCAATTCTTCAGAGCCCACCACTGTGCATGTAGAGTTATGTGCACTAAAATTAAGTCTACTCCTCTGCACTTGGTAACACTGTCATCCATTATTTTATTCTCAAGCTATTCAGCACCATGAGATCTTTCTGTAACTCTTCACAATTAGTTTTCATTTTGATTACTCCAAGTCACTGAAATTTTGGGCAAGTTTTGTCACCTCCAATAATTTTTTCAGGTCAGTTATGAGTCCATGGAGCTGCCATGTGGCCACCACACATCCCTGAGTGACCCTGGGTGGTGACCTTGTCCTATTGTGCAGACTGGCAGGTCTTCCTGCCCTTAGTTTCTTGTCTTTAAATTGGTTGCTAGTTCACAAGACAACCTTCATCCTTATGAAAACTTAGTTTATTTAAGGAAGAGACTTCCCCAGAAGCTTTGAGGAATCCAAGTACATGAACTTTACTGGATCAACTTTATCTGTGTGCATGCTGATTCTCAAAAACACCTTAAAAACAGATTTATGAGCCGTGGTTTCCAAGCTGTGCTGACTCTTCTCCATTATCTTGTATTTCTCCATATGCCCACTAATTTTCATTTTCATAATGCTCCTCACAAATCCCCCTAAAATGAAAACCAAGGTTATGTGTATGAAGTTCTTTGGGTTCTTCTGGGGACCTTTCCAGGGGTGGGCATCATGTGTCCCACTTCCTCTGACCTTGAGGCTAATTTAAGCAAAGCCAATTTCAGCAGTGGGTTATTCTCCACAGTTAATAGTTTGGCAATTTCATATCAGAGCTGCTCTGAAGCTCCTGTGTGAGTGCCATCTGGTCCTGTTGATCTGTTGTTATCTGTTTTAGTGGTTTGCTTCAGAAAGGCTTTTAATGTCACTTCAGTTTGAGACCTTTCATCAGACTTGCCCAATTAAAGTTTTCAGTATGGCAACTCCATTGACCTCCTAGATGGGAACAAACACCAGGACAAACAAGCCATTTGGCATTCCTGTTATTGCTTTGCTTTTCTTTTACACTTTGTTCATTTATCAGCTATACTGAGTTTCTGACTGTGACCTTCTGTTTCTGACATGTTTGAAAATTTTATTATTGCTTATATGCATTTAATGTGCTGCTAGCAAGAACCTTTTCATTACTCATTGCTTTTTAATGGTTTTACATTTCCTTTCCCAGAACATGTACTCTCTTCTATTTTTGTCATTTGTACCTTCCCCTCTGTTTTGTAAAATAACTCTTTTCCTGTGGTTTCTTTTACTTTGCTTTTTACCTGTCCTAACTTTGAAAGTATTTTTTGAACACAAAATATATCCCTACTCTGTATTTCCAATGTCATTAAATGTGTCTATGACACCTGCATGCATGTTACCTTTTCTAAATGTGCTGTTGATCTCTAAAATATTTTCTCATTTGCACATTTTTGTCATTTCTGAAGCTCTGCACTGGGGTCTTTGTGGGGTTTTTTGTTTCCTGTGGATGTGCTGCATTTGAGTGTGCTGCAGTCACCTTGCTAAAATGTTTGGGTGACATTTGTCCACAACAATTCTCTGCTCATGGCTCAGTCAGAACCAGGCACTGGTTTTTCTCAGCTGTGTTCCCTGTTTAGGTGCTGCAAAAAGCACTTTTTTATGACATCTGCAAATATAATCTCTGCCTCATCCTTTCTCATAACCTTCACCCATGCTGCAGGACATCATTGAGACCTCCAACCTCCTTTGTTTTCTGCCATTTCCCACTTTCTCATTGCCCTTGCCATTTCTCAGTCAAGGTCACCAGCCCGGTCAGGTGGCTGAGAGCATCCCTCTGTCTTCCCTCTTAGGCACAGTATTTCAAACCACAGGGATTCTTCGTTACCTGTGTGCCACAGATGACTTATTTACCTGGTTTGACGCCAAGTTTTTTTTAAACACAGAACAGCACAAAGTAATCTGCATTTTCTTTATTAGTTGCAGCCTGTGACTGTGCTATCCCATGGCTCAGCTTGTTTTCCAAGTTTGTGGTATGTCCATTGCATCAATATCTTAATTTAAAAATCCACCCATTTTAATTTTGAGCCTCTAGCCATTTAAATTTTGTACTTCCAGCTTTATAGAAAAGCCAGCACTTATCTGTTCGTGGTTTTGATAATTAAGATTTGGGGTTTTTTTATTTGTGACTGCTCCTTGCTGTGGCCCTCATTAAATTAATCAGCTTCAGACCCATCTTTTTTAGTTGCTTCTGGTTTCCTTTTTTCAAATAGGGATGTTATTGAGCACTGTATATGGTCAGGAAAGGTCTTCAGGTAAATGGAGAGAGCTACAGGATGTTTGCTCACCGATATCTAAAAAAAACTGGGGAGCATTCTGCCAGTGCCTGGCTCCTGCAGTGTGAGCTGTTACAATTCTGTGCTGTTACTTATTAGTTAGTAGCACAGACCTGGGCAAAATCAGTCACTTCGAGAAGCAGAGCAAGGATACAGCTCATGCTGTATCCTTAAAATGGGCTGCGAATGAAAACCACCAGCCCACAAAGCAGAGCTGTACCCCCAAGGTCTGTGCTCCCAGCAACAGAGCCTTGGAAAACGGGCAGCTGCATGACAGGGACACAAGCAGAGCTGGAGAGCTGATGGTTTGACAGGTCTTTATCCTAAACAGGAGTCAGAGTGCTTGCTCAGTCAGAAAATCTCCCTGGAGTTGGGTCAGTGAAAAATAAAAAGAATTAAACAGCCAAGGAACCCCACTTAACACCAGAGACATGATCACACAGCACTTGCTATCCTGCCAGATCTCATTGCCCCAAGGTAAAAACATATTATTTACCCTTAGACGGCAAACCCTACAGATTTTAACAGATTACTCTCTCTCCAGCAGCAGGAACTTGTTTTGTGCACCATCTGTCGCCTCTCGCCTGTGTGTCAGCCTGCTCATGCCGTCATGAGCACGTTACCATTATTCACCTTCCATGTCACCACCACAGCAGTGACCCTCCCACTGACCCAAGCCCACCACAATAGGGGCTGAATAAACACAAAATTATAATGTCAGCCTCCCCCTTCTCCTCCCCCAGCCAAGTTTGCAAACTGTGAAGAATTCAGGCTTTTTTACGGGTCAGTGTACTGCAGCACGTAACGCCCTTTAAATTATGTGGCTTCTTAGCTGGCCTTGACCAAACTCAGCCTGGGATGCAGAAGGCCCTGAGAAACTCAGCAAGAGCTCAGAGTGGTTGAACCACACGAGTGATGTGGTTGTTGTGCTCGAGGAGCAGCACTACCAGCTCAGAGCTGGCGCTGCTGTGGTCACATCGCACCTGGCTGAGAGCGCAACATCCCTCCAGGCAGGTGACGCTCCATGGCCACACACAGGATGAGAGAAGGCCACCAAACACATCTGACAGTTGTCCCTGAAGGCCAGTCATCTGCTCGTTGTCCAGTTCATTTTTGGCAAAAGAGACTTTGCAGAACATGGAATCCATTTTTGTGTGTTTCCTCTGAATGATTCCTTATTGTGAGGAGAGGTATGGGGGAAAAAACACATGAAGGGATGTGTGTTTATAAACGACTGAGATTAGGTCATGTCTGCCAGCAAGTATCATGACTCATAAAATTTCATTAAAAATCTCAAAAGTTGGCAATAAGACAGTTTTCTATGGAGACAGAGGAGCTGAACCTGCACCTTAACACTTTTTTTCACTGTCCAATAATGAAGTGATTCATCCTTCAGGTCCAGACACTTGTGTGACCTCCACAGCTTGCGAAATGACTGCCTTTTATAGAGTAAAAAAAGGCAGGGGAGGAAAGAGGGAAGAAGGGGGAGAAATAAAGGAGCTGAGCTGAGGTGAGTTTTTCTCATCCCACCCATCCTATAACAGAAATACCTCCACGAAGAAAAAACACTCCCTGTGAGGATTCCAGCTCAGAGCTCTCATGGATCTGTGTTATCCACAGCTCAGCCATGGCTTTGGGTGTGGAGGGACAGGCTGAACTTTCTGTCAGCACAGAAGAAATCTGCTAAGGGACCTCCTGGAGACCACAAGAAGCAGGACTTTCTCCAGGCTTTTGAGCTTTCCTCTCTCCTGTGGTGAAATTTTAACCCCAGAGAGGCGCTTGTCCCCGCCCTGGCAGTGAGGGGGTTGCTTAATTGTAGGAAGATGTTTAACTTCCCTCCCCAAGCCATCATCCTCCCAAGTGCCTTGTAAAGAGTCTCCTTCACATCTTCATTTTTATGGCCAGACGTAAGTACAGATAATTTAGAGTCTTCCAGTTATTATTTCCCATTAGTTTTTAATTCCGGAGAAGAAGTTCATACAGTCTGTTAAACGCTTTACTCACTGCCTTGCTGAGACTCTCATCTGATTTACTGATGGGTTGTGAGGACCTTCTTATTGATTTTTCTTTGCCCTTTCATTGTATTACTCTAATACAGGAGTAAAAAGATTAACTGGGATTGGTGGGTAGCAGGATGAATGTGCTGGCAGAGGAGAGAGAAGCCAGGCTAGAAGAAGACAAAGCAGTTCTGGGGCCACCAAGGGAGTTGTTTGAGGCACCTCATGGCTCTTAGCATGTACTTTTGAGAGTCCATCAACGACAGGTGGGAGGCACCATGAACACAAAAAAGGGAAAGAGAGAAGCCAGGGACTGGCCAAACCTTCACTTTACTGAAATGAATGATGAAAACCTGGAAAAAATGTTACAACCCTTTGAGGAAATAAAAATAAGGAGGCTGATTAAATAAAAATGCCCCCCCCCACACACCAAAACTTATATATATTTTTAAGTCTCACATCTTAAGCTTTGCATCATAAAGCTGTGGTTGTGAGGGGAGCATAAACCATTAAAATCACCCCAAGTGACACAGAATCACAGCACCAACAAAGGAAGAGGCAAGGGAAGGACCCACTTGGGACACAGGAGACAAACCCAGGGCAATTAAAATAGACACTTCACCTGGAATAGGCAGCTGATCCATACCAACAGATCAGGAAATCAGGGAAAAGGGGGACAAAGAGACTTTTGGATGGAGATAAATAAAAGTAAGGCAGTACACTACAATTGTTGAACTCTCTAACCAAATAATACTTTTTCCAAACTAATTAGTATTCTATTCATCACAAGTAGCACTGAAGAAAAAACCCCAACTCTGACATGTCCTCCACTTCCAGCTCTGTTTGGCTATTTATAGCCTCTCCATTTTCAAGAGTGCACCAATTACAGCAGCTCTGCCACGGCCTCTGTCTTTCAGCGGAGCCACGAGGGGAAGCTGGCCAAAACACAGCCTCATGAATCCTGCAGCCTTTGCTCTGCCTGGCCCCATTAGTGGGGGGCATGCTTCATCCCAGCACTTTCCTGAGATAAATAATGCTTTGTCCAAACCCTGCAATGAGAAGGATACCTGTCCCCTTGGTTTTAGCTCAGACTGTGCTCTCCAGTTCTTGCTGTCTGCGGCTGAGCCCATCCGAAGGCTGCCAAGCGCAGCTGATAGGGAGCCACGCCAAGGCAGCTGCTCCAGAAATCTCCTTTTCCTCCCCATTTCCCCCTTCACCTCCTTGCACAGCCCTGGAGATGGTGTGGGGTGGCAGGGCAGCTGCTGTGGCAGTGCTTGAAGCTTCATTGTTAAAATAAAACTATAGAGAGCTCTGAGAAAGGCAGGAATTGTTTCTTATCCATACCCCCGGGCCAGAAGTTGGAAAGTATCTTGAGACAAAACCGAAGACAGTACAGAGCTTTATGAATAAAAGCCTGGGGGACAGCCTCATTTTATGAGCCTCTTGCCCCTCAGAGAAAAGCAGCAGATAGCGATTAGGAGCAGTAACACTTCCCAAGGAGAAACATAACTTACTTCTTCTGACTTTTGCATCTCTAGAACTGACCTCTGTATCTCAAAAGCAATGAGCTTTGCTGTAGACTCTGTGATTTAGGGTATATTCACTATTTTTTTTTTGCAATGTTGATCTTTTCTAGGGTGGGAAATGTCCACATAAACACCCCCATTCTGCAGACCTGTGAAAACCGGTTGCTCAGCAGCACTGTGTCCAGCACGTCTTGGAGGATAAAATACACCCATATTTTGACTATGAGGGCAACTACTATTTTTCTTCTGCTTTCAGTGCCCAGAGCACCCCAAAACCTGACTGTGAGCATTGGAATTCATCTTTTTATAGTCAGTTTTTGGGGCAGCATCCCAGTCTTCACAGCAGGAGGCAGCTTGCCATGGAACCTTAGTAAAGATCACCACAAAATATGCAGCAGCAGTTCTCCAGATGTAATATTTGGCAACAGGCTTTTTTAGCATTCCAGCTCACTTCAGCCCAGAAAAATCTGACTCCTTTCACCAAATAACTGTTAATTTGAGAGAGCCTCTTATGCTCACTTCATTCAGCATTTTGTGTGCTATTCACTTTGGAAACACATTTTTCTTCTTTTTGCAGATGGAGAATCCTGTAGCCAAATAGTTCTGGATGTTATCCCAGGCCTTTTCCTCTCCCTTCCTCATTCCCCTTCTTCCCTACATCGTCCCCAGACTGAAGCAGACTTTGCACAGATTTGGAGGATTTTTAATTTCATAGTGTGTTTGAAAAATAGGAGTGACTCAGGGGATACAAAACATATGCAAAGATGTGATGATTTCAACTATAAAATTTTGAAATCCAATGCCTTCACATTCCATGCCTGCTTGAAGTTGGTTAAACAAGCTACCAGTGTTATCTGTATTCCAGCTATTTCTACAGATGCCTTCCCATCTCAATTCCCAAGAAAGAGCATAAGTAAAAGCATGAATTTTCATTCGTTATTGAATGTACCTGTGCCCATCTCAAATTTCCCAAGGTCATTTCCCGAGACATTCCTTTGGAATATTGGTATTCCAGGTGCATTTTAATAACTAAAAAGAAAAGAAAAAAGTGAGAAACCGTCTACTCATCGTCTCCACATACCTCACTTAATGCCCTTCTCACTCAGTTCTTGGAATATTGTATTCACCTTCCTAAAGAGTAGGGACAAACAATTTTTTGTCCAGTTAACTGACTCTGGAACTAACAGCTTTTGCTTTCAACTTCTTTTTTTTTTTTTTTTTTTAACAGAAAATTGGCAAACCAACCAATCTAGGAAAAAAAATAAGACAAAATGAAGGGGGAAGAATGTCTCAGAAAGACAAAGAGCCAAGGAAATACTTTTTACTAGAGCACAAGTGATTTTTAGCAATATGTTACTGACATTCTCTAGCTCTCACTGGAGGACTGTCACTGAGGGACTGACTATGATCCTCCAAGGAATGCAAACAGACACGTCCAGCATCTGCAGCAGGAATCTGCTGGTCAGCCCCTGACTGCTTGGCTTGCATGCCATGACCATAATGTTGTCCTCACCTGTCAGAAATTGTACAGTGCAGATATTGAAAACCATCCTATCAGCACAAGGAATACACCTCCTCATCCTCCCTCCCAAAATTGCCAAAAACGAAGAGGTTTATCAAATGAAATCAGTACTACTTCTGGAGGTAGTTACTCCCACACACCTCTACAGTTTCCCCCATTGGGAAACAGGTTTCCTCTGAAAGGACATTCCCAGATGCCCCACAGCCAGGACAGTCAAAGCCCCAGTCTGTGCTTTCCTTATTTGTCTTTTTCCTTTATTTTCTCCAACGGGACAAATTCCTTTCCCTTCCCTCTCGTCCATTACAAGTTCCCTGCCACAAAGGCAAGGTATGAACAGCAGGGGATGGAGATTGAATTGTGACTAGTTCCTGTCCCAGGCCCTCTGTGCTGCATCAGGAGGTAGAACAGAAGGCAGAAGGAAAAGAAAGAAAAAACAATGATTTGGAATTTACCGGTGACCACTACACGAGGTAGTGTAAATGCAGACAAGCAGGTTGCTCTTTAGGAACACACCTGTTACATTTGTCATGGTGGGAACCCTGCCTAAATGCCTCAAAATTTGGGTAGGAGAGAGAGGATCTGAAGGTGGGTACCATTAGGGCAAAAAACCACTAGGCACTGCAAGGACAAAAAAGATGATACTCCCATGTTTTTCTCCCTATTTTTAAGTGTTGTAGTCAGTATTCAGTGATTTAAAATAGTGTGAGCTACACTGTAAGGCCATGGGCTTGCAGTGTGTGCCAGGCTCTCCCAGATGCTGGGATTTAAATGTCGAGGGTAGCTTCATTGTGCCTTACCAGGGACAAAAGTCACAGTGAGGAGGAGTTGTGGAGTCTGTTGCAGTCCCAAAACAGTGGCCTGCTCACTCCCCCTGTGTTGGGATGGGGGAGAAAACTGGAGGGGTAACAGTGGGAAAACTCCTGGGTTGAGATAAAGACAGTTTAACAGGAAAAGCTGCTCATGAAAACAAAACAAAACACAAAATTCGTTCCCCACTTGCCATGGGCAGGCAGGAGTTCAGCCATTCCCAGGCCAGCAGGGCTCTATCACAGCTAACAGTGACTTGGGAAGACAAATTAATCACTCCAAACATCCCCCCCTTCCTCCTTCTCCCCCCAGCTCTATATCCTGAGCATGGCACTGTTGTAAAGTATTTGAACCTTGATTGTGAGCCCCAGCCAAAGCATTTTTAGTTATTTTTACCAGAGCCCTCAGAGTGGGCTGGAATTACCCTCACTGGCTTCACCTGGCCTTCCACCTTCAGCTGCAGCACATCAGCCCCAAGAGGGTTTTTAAGCTCCAG
Source organism: Corvus moneduloides (assembly GCF_009650955.1). Taxonomy (NCBI): domain Eukaryota; kingdom Metazoa; phylum Chordata; class Aves; order Passeriformes; family Corvidae; genus Corvus; species Corvus moneduloides. The sequence continues at coordinate 118,209,107 of NC_045477.1, forward strand.
TCTGAAGGTTTGAGGAGAGAGGTGGGATAGGTTTCTATATGTTTCTTGTCCTTTGCTGTTTGGATTTCCTGGACTAACTTGACTGCTGATCACTGGATGGGTTTTATTGCTGTCATCATCTTGATGTTGCTTGCCTGGATCAGGAGCCCCACCTGTTAGAACCCTCAGGAATTCATCAAGGACTGAAAGGTAAACTGTGCTGAGTTGGGAAAGAAGCTGAAAAACTAAATACCAAGAGAGCAAGGAATAGATAAAAAAAGATTGTGCCACACTGGATTAAAACCAATCATATTGTCAGAAAAGTGTGTGCAGAGCTCATTGGACAAAATAGAGAAACCAATCAAGCACTGTGAAATCTCATGCACAGCAGTTGCAAAATGTGTATGTACTGTATTATGGATAAGTTGTAAAATGTATAGGTAGAGTAACAGGTATAGGTAGTATAAGTAAAATGCATAAGTACTGTATTAGGTAAAAGTTGTAAGTAAGAAAATGTATAAGTAGAGTGATATGTGGAAGTTATAGAATGTATAAGTAGGTAGAATGTATAAGTAAGCAAAGTGTACAAGTAGGGTATGATGTCAAAGTTGTGAGATGTGTGAGTGGAATGTATTTTAAACAATAAGAAGCTTTTGTGTAATCACACTGATTTGTTGATCAGAAGGCATGAGTTCCCCCATGGCCCCATATGGTGTGGGACACCCCTGGGGTCCTGGCTGTGTCCCCCCTTGGGCTGAGGGGCAGAAAAGGCCTCAGCCCTGTGTGAGAGCTGCTCAGCAACAGCTGAAACACCCCTGTGCTATCAACAGTGCCTCAGCACAAACCCAAACACAGCCCCCCACCAGCCACTGCAAAGAAAATTAACTCTACCCCGGCCAAAACCAGCACAGCCATAGCAAATGTATCGTGCTCATAGTGAGATATCATTTCCCAAGGAAGCAGGACAATGCTGGCAGTCACAGATGATTAAAAGGCGTGCGTGACCTGACTCTCTGTGCACAGCCATGGCCTCCTGGCATGGGACAGAGGGAATAATTCATTCATTTATAGGAAGCCAGTGCAGGCCCAAGACTGGAGAAAGGATCTGTGTGGAAAATAACTCGCAGCTATTTTAATCAAAGCTTGGCTCAACACTTGCTGAGCTCTATGCTGATGAAAAAACAACCTTATTCCTCCTGCATGCTGCCCACCAAGGAGCACAGCAGGGAAAAACAGGATGCCAAATAATTGTTTCCTTGCCCTCAAGGTTTAATGGCAAAAAATAGCTTCTTTAAATATATTCTGCAGCCCTCCTCTTTAGTCCTGCCTTTTAAGTTTCTTCAGGCATGTTTATCTGTGGCTACTCCATTGATTTTGGTGCTGGGGAAAGGTGTCAGAGGAATAGCTCTAATAAATTGGAGAGCACTACTTGTGTAGCCTTTCTCTCAGAGCAAGATCAATGAGTACCCCAAAGGATGGATGAGAACCACCAAGGTCAATGAGGGTGACTCACTCACTCTGCTCACATGTTCCTTGACTTCCTACCTGAGATTAAAAAGAAGAATCTTAGAGAAAGTCTGGCAAACAGGTTATTTTCTCATGCCTTGTTTGCTGATAGCTACATGCAAGAAGCTCAGCTGCTGGAGCTTGCTGTTTGCTCCAGGGAATCTGGGCCCAGGTTTGCTTTTGGCAGTCAAGGAAGCTCTCATGGGTTTTTTCCAACAACCACGTAGGAATTTTCTGGAAGTCACTTGAAATGCATGTGGCTTCCGTTCACCTTGCCAAATATTTTAGTAATGGAAAGGAGTATCAGAAAATAGCTCATTCTTACATTTTGTAGAATTTTCTCAGTTAATTATACGAAGATTCCTGTACCTGATCAGTCAGTTTTGCTCTTTCATTGTTTAGACCAGCATCCATTGAAACAAGTCAGTTTTGTGCAGCTGTGGCTACAGACACTCATGCAGAGTTTCCTGGTCAAGTCAGGGGAGAAACCCTCTCCTTCAAAAGACAAGAAAGTGCTGCTGTTAAATCAGAAGTTAGGAAATGGTTTTGAAAGGGTAATTTGATTTTTTTGTTTTGTTTTGACATTCTTTTTTTCTTCTTTTAAGTGTATTGCAAAAACCTCTCCTAAGATACACACTTTTAATCTTAGGAGAACAGTTACCTTTTGTTCTGGGTATCCCTCAGGAGAGCTGAAGGTGAATTTATAAGAATAGTATAAGAGATTTGATATCAGCTTATAGTTACAGTACACTTGAAAGACCAGCTGTCCAATATGCACCACATATGCACACAGGACCAGTTCACTTCTTAAAGCACAAGATTTGTTTCACTTAGCTAGCTCTCCTCCAAAAGAAAAATAATTTTGTACATTGAAACAATTCAACCATATTAAAATACAGCTCAACATTCTGGCCCCACTAAATCCAATGGCAGATTTCCATGCCAGATTATAATAGCACCAATATTTCATTTCCAAGTAGGAAAAAAAATCCAGCCAGCCTTTAGCAAGCTAAAAGCACCTCTGTTTTCAGTCAGATGCTTTTAGGGACCCAGAAGATGGGGCGGGGGGGAAGGTGAGGGAATACTAGTTCATCAGATTTATGCCATGTGGCAAGGTGATGAACTAAGCCTGTTGTGTCTGAGGCTGGGGATTGAACTGCCATAAACTCTGCTCGTTCACATCCACTGGAGATGCTCTGCAGGGGCATCCCATGGGAGAGGAGGAGGGAAGAGTGTCCCTGTGTGAATGGCCTGGTGATGACACCTCCTTCTCCAGAGGCACCCCATTATTAGGAAGGCAGATAGTGTGAAAATGCAGAAATAAGCAAAGAAAGGTCAGAGGAGTAGGCAGGGGTTGATGAGGAGGGACCTCTCCTAGGTATCTAACCTGGCCAAGCAGAAATGTAAAACCCCACAGGTGTTTAAAGTATGGCCTGGCAGTGAGGGAAGGGAATTGCCCCTTTTACTCCAGAGGACAGAGAATAATCCATGTTTATATAACATAACCAGGTGAAATGCAGTGAGGTGCAGTGCAGGCTCCGGGGGAAGCTCTTGGAAATGCCATTCTTTGGGCATTATTCAGAGCAGGGCTGGGCTCAACCCTGAGCTTCACAACTTTGGCAGCCTCAGTAGCACTGGGGCACAGAAGGGGAGAAGGGTGGGCTGGGGAGGGGATGGGGGCAGAAGCAGAAGCAGTTTTGATGAAGCTTTTTTATTTCCTAGTGAACAGCCGTCCATGGGTTTCTGTGTCTTTATGGTTTGCTCTGAGAGAAAACACATGGGCTGGGTTTTTTAAAAAAAACAAAACAAGAAAAAAACCCCACGTTTGGGCACACTGATGAGAGGACCTGTTGTTAAGTGTACCAGAGGTCACAGAAAAAGGCATTTTGAAGCTGCCCAGGCTGTCCTGTTGTAAGAGCTGCCAGGTTTTTGCAGTGCTGCCTCTGCGACTGTGCCTGAGGCACCACTGGCAGGCTGAGCCTTCGAAGATCATTGTGGGCAACTTGGCAGTGACGGGAGGTTTCTGGCAGGTGAACAAAGCTCTGGTGGTTGGCAGGCCTCTATCGAGACTGTGGAAGCAGGGGATATAAAAAGAAGGATGGTTTTGGATCAGCTGAAGTCACTGGTCTGTGCTTGCAGATGAGCTGCAGGTCACCCTGTGGTGGAGCAGAGCTGCTCCCCTGAGGAGGTTGGCAGGGATGCCAGCAGGAGCAGGGTGAGACATCCACTCTCCATGGAGCCAGGGCTAGGTCATCAAGAGTTCTTATGAGGCCAAAAAAAAAAAAGAGAAACACAACAGGACTCTTCCAAAGTAGCTGATGTACCTTGAAACTAGTTCTGAAAGCACTCTTCATTTTATGTAACAAAACCTTTTACTTTAATCTCCTCATTTCGAAGTGCCTGGGGTAAAAAATTGAGCTCTTCTGATAAATGCTTCAGATTTCATGGCAGCTTCATTGGGTATTTAAGCCCAGGTAATTTCTTACAAGGAAAGAAAATTTCCAGTGACACCTGGATTCCCCTTGTCCCCCTGCAGGCACACAGTGCCCAGTCTGTGCTCTCACAGTAAGAGTTTAGAGCACATTGAAAAAAAATCTCCTGCAGACTTGTGGGGGAGGAGGCAATCTTTGGTTGGAAAAGATAATTTTTTTGTAAAAGGCAGCCTTTCCCCCAGCTGAACCCTGAATCACTTAGTGGCAGTCACCATCCTCAGCTGGCTGAAGAACCCCTCCTGGATGTGGGTGTATCATTGCCTCTGCATCATTTCCCTGACTGGTACCATGGGAGAGGCTTGGGGTTTCATCAGGGAATAAAGCAGACTGCTATTAGGCTCCTGGATAGAACCAACACTCCAGGTTTTTTTCCCATCTGCTGTCCTTTTTGATCAAATGAGATGCTCAGGTTATTCTAGGTGTGAGGAGAGAGGCAGGCAGGCCAGCATCAGATTACTTTGATATCAGTTTATTTCTTAACAAAACCACACAAAGTCCTGCTTCGATGGAGAAGTCATCAAGTTTTCCTGCTAGCCATGCTAAATATCTTCTAGCTGGCATTCCTGCCCCTCTCAGGAGGCTTGTTCTTTGGGTCACAAAGCCTTGTTCAACCTCTTTTCACACCTTCACGTACATACACTTACACATCCCAACCTCCAAGAAATACTCAGCTAAAAAAAGGTCTGCAGAAAGCAAGTTAGAATCCTCAGTGTTTACCTTAACTAAGCCCATCAAGTGGACCAAACCCAGCTGGGCCAGTAAACCCTGGATAACGGGGTTTGAATGCTAAGTCAGGAAGCCATCCAGTCTGTAACAAGACTCTGAAGACAAAAGGTCTAAGCTCTCCCCTGTTAATGAGCACATGCATCAAGAGGCAGAGCAGTGGCCTGTGCTACCTGCCACACTGACTGCTGCTAATGAACAGCTCTGATTAAAAGCTGTTCTCTTCTGTCCATATTAGCATTCTGAAGGAAGTTCCTCTAGTAAATTAAATCTTAAGTGAGATGATTGTTAGAGGGTGTAGGTCATTAAAGTATATTGGAAATCTGCTAAAATGGGGGTAGAGTTGAAAGTACTTTTAATTAATTTAGGGTCAGATAGTCCCTGGGATGTCAAAATGGTCTCTCACTATAGCCCCCAAAACTACACTTCCAAGAGACAGGTGAGAAAGGTGTCAGGATTCACTGGGTAACAAGTGGCAGGAGGCAATTAGCAGCCCCGCTTGTGAAGATGGAGCAGGGAGACCAGCACACAAACACTCACACCAGCAGAAGGGGAGCCAGCACTGACAGCTGGGCTGTGTCTGCTCAGGTTACCACGGGCTTCTTGCTTCAAAGCCTATCAGTAACACTCAGGCTGCCAGAAGCCTCCCAGAGCTGATTTGGGCTCACAGCACTCACCAGCTCCTTGGGGTGACCACAGCAATGCAAAAATAAGAGCCTTGGAATGGTAAGGAGCTGCAGACCTGACACTGTCTGCAGCCACAGGGCTCTCAGCATATGAAGGATGTGGCTGAGAAAGGGCCTTTTTCTTCCCAGGGTGAAATGATGGAAAAGCAGGAACTAAAACTGTCCTTTCATTCCCCAACACAGCCCCATCTTCTCCAGGTATAAAAGGGTGAGATGAGTTGTTACAGACTCCAGAAATTAAGCTCATCCATCATTTATGTTTGAGATTTGAGGGAAAGGTGATTAAAATGCCTAGATTTTTAGAGATTTGATGAAAGTAGTTAATCTTACATTGCAGGATAGATTCTGGTTACCCTGGGAGAGGCTGGGAGCCTGCCTGAGTTGCAGCCCAGCGTTATGTTAAGGAAGGAGCAAACAGCAATATATGTCCCATGGCAGGCAGGGAGTGCTCCCATCCTGTGGTCTTTTACCCAGATAATCATTCAGGCTTTACAGAACAGAAGGAATTTACTTTCCTTGCACTGATTATTGGGATATGTTAGTAAGTTCTCTGTCATAGCTAGATAATTGCAGGAAGCATCTGAAGAACTGCATCTCTAAAACCAGATGTTTAGATAATGAGGTCCTCGAGAAACCCAGCTAACAGTAATTAAACAGATAACAAATCTAACATTTAACAGCACCAATGACTATTTTTTTTCCTTAGCAAATTACCTCTAAATTAGAAACTGCCATTTCTTTGCTGTGGCTATTTTTTAACTCAAAATGACAACGGGCAAAAAAATATAGCAACTCACAAAGCCTCTACTTCTCTCTGTTTTCATTGTGGATCCAAAGCAGGGAAAGGAGGGAAGACAAATATCACTGAATTAGAAGTGAAGGGATGAAGGGATGAGTACTGGGACACAGAGAGGAGTATGTGGAGAAGATCAAATAAGAGATTTCAGGAAATACTAAAGAATTACAGTAAATTGGGTGGTGGTGACTCAAGGATAACAAGATCAAATGCTCCTTATAGGAATTACCAGTGCCTGCCAACAAATGCATCCTCAACGGGTAAAGGTGATGGCACAAGGAGAAAAGTCAGGGACCCCTCTGAGGCTGGAGAAGCTGCAATACACATCAGGGCACCTGCTTGGTGACAGGGTTTCAAATCCCTGCCCCAAAATACACACTTGCTCTGGTAAAGCTGGAGGGTGGCCATGGGAGAGCAGGAATATAAAAATTCAGATTTAAATTCAGAATATATCAACATTACAAGGACAAAGAACAGCATTAATGCTGCTCTCTGTTGACAGATAAAAGCAAAACCCAGGGAACATGACTGGTAATTGTTTTCCCAATTCCATGACACTGTCTAATACTGCTGAGACCCCTCTGGGATGTTATTATATCATTGGGGGCTACTACTGGAGAAGGTAACAAACCTAGGGAATTTCAGGAATGAGGGAAAGGCTGTGCTGAACAACGGACTGGAGTTTTTTGCTGCCAAGTATCCCACAAAGGATGAGAAAGAAGCCAGCAGAGGCCCCGGAGTGAAGGTTTGAACGCAGCAGGGGCTGTTAATTAACGCCTTTAGCATGTCACGATCCACATTTGCTGAGACAGGAATATCAAGAGGGAATATCATGCACAGCCTGGATCCAGGCAGCATTTGTACCAGCTGTGGAGAGCTCACTCAAGGATTTCATGTGCATGGGCAGAGGCTCTCTTCTCTCCAGTTTATCTGTTCTGCCAGCCCAGGAAATCACCCTGATGGCTATCAGATCGAATGGGGTGGGGCTCTGGGTGTGATCCCCCACTCCACCCCGAGCTCCAGCTGTTTCTTCTGTCTTTGTACTGAGTTTGCCTTTATATTCAGTCTTCCCCCATTTTATTATTCTCAGGGTCACCCTGCATGTTTCCACCCCGTTCTTCAGGGGATGTTATTTCTCTGATCTGTGCAGTGTCTGGGGGATCAGGAAGCCCCATATTCATCACCTCAAGCTTCCATTCCAACTTTTCGTTTTTTCTCCTTTTCTTCCTCTGTTTCTGCAGCTGCCCAATTTTCAAAGACTGATAACTCAGCTGCTTTCCTGCCTTCTATTTCTTCCTTTAGGTCCTGTTCCCTTTTAGTATCATTCTTCATGAACTGACAAGCAGCTGTTAGGTGGCTGCCTAACATTTTACAAATCTGTTTCCCTCCTTTCTTTATGTGGTCCCTGGCCACCTTCAGATGTTCTTCCACAGCTTTCCAATCATGCCAGCATCACAAGTCCACCCTTCTGAGGGTTCAGGACTTGGATTCCTTCCATGCTTTTTAAGGACTCAGGGATATCACCTGCCATCCTGCCCACTCTGCCAATTTTTTATGCATTATTGGTTTCAGGTTGCTCAACGTTTCACCATCAAAGGTATTAGCAGAAGCAGGCTAAATATGAATTTGTAAAAGTGGGACTTAACAAAATTCAGTGGCAAGGGTGACTCCATTGCTTACTATACCGATGAAGCACACAAAGGAAAATCAAGTTAAAATTGATTGAGAATGATTTACACACAGACTGAAGATGCAAAAGGTTAAGGGCAATCCTCCCACTGATCAGAGAGGACCCTCTTGCTTTCCAAACCCCTGATAAAGCTTAGGTGAGCTAGGTCCAATCTTAGTCTCAGACTTCATCAACAGTTTATATCTAAAGGATTTAGCAGCACTTAATCATTGACTAAACATTTATGGAGTGAATCAATAGGATTTACTGCAGTCACAATAGTGATTTAATTATAGATCTGAGATCTCAATGCTAATACTATATTTGCTACATGGATTTAAATCAATTAACAGATGCACACACACAAAGGAAAAAAAAGAGAAATATATGTATGAAGGATTAAATATGTAAAGATATTCATGTTAAAAATTCCCCTTGAATTCAGTGATATACTTCAAATGTCTTGGAATTTCTGAACAGGGGAGGGTGGAACCTTGAGGAGTGAGGAATTTCATCCCAGGCCTTGTCATCAGCTTTTGATGACCATCCTCTGAGTATGGAAAACCTGAGGGCTGGAGACCTCCAGAAGGTGTCCTGATCTCTTGTTCTTCATGCTAATCTGGCCCACCTTCTTTAGTCCTTTTATCATCTTTCTCTCAAACAGGGAGTTTCCAGCTTTCCAGGCCTTTACCCTCCTCTGTGTCTTCTGGTTACTCCAGCATTCCTGAAGGGTCATACATCTGATATCCCAGATATCCAATCTTCAACTCCCTTTGGCTTTGTTTATTGAAGCTTGTCAGGGTTAGTTTTGGCAAACCTAAGGTGTGGGTGATTTCACGATCAAAACAACGACAAGAGCCTGTGAAGAAACTCCCATGGGCACACACAGGCACTGGCAAGATGAAGTAAATTGGGATCATTTCTGGCTGCTCCCTCTTCCCTCCCCAGGGCTTATAAAAGATTTCCCCAGGCTGACCTCACAGTTCGGAGGTGGGGTAAGAGCCTTCAAGAAAAAAGATGAAGACAACCCTAGTAATTTAATAATAAATTAAGAGCAAAATCAATTTATAATCATTGAGGTCATAAGTTAATGCTCTGGATTGAGTCTCCAAATTTTAGAATGGGAACCACTTTACAGATCTTCTCTCTCAGCCTTTCCTTGGCCTTTTACAAGCCCCCACAGGCTGTGTAGCAGCTGATTAAAATTGTCACTTAGGGCTGCAAAAAGGATAAAAGGGCTTTCCAAGAGCCAGCTGCTCTCTTCCTCCCCAGAGCCCTCATTCTACACTGCAGCTCCTGTGCTCAGGACAGCACCCAGGACCCTCCTGTGTCCTCAAAATCAGCACTTTGGGATAAGGCCCATTAATCGCTGAAGTACAACCTGAAATTCTTGACTACACAGCACCCTGGGGAGACATGTGCATTCCCAGCCTGCCATAGCAGCACCATCCAGGAATTGGGATTTCCCATGGGGGCTGAAGATTTAGACAACTACGTGCAAGCTTTACACAGCAAGGTCATATTTGACACAGACTCAAGGGAGCTTTCTCAAAAGGAGGGGAGCCTTTTACTTTATTCTGTTTTGTCCTGTGTTTCTGCATCTCTATTATAGTGACAATTGGCCATTTTTAGATTAATTTTGTTTAGTCTGGGGCAGTTTCCTCATATGGCTGGGGAGAGTCATTCACTCTGAGCTGGGAAACTCACCAGCTTCAGTTCAAGGGTTTGTCAGAGGCTTTGGGAGGGAGCCGAGAAGGGGTAGGTGGGGATGGCCTGGACACACAGTTTTTAGCACAGAGGGAAGAATTCCACTGTCCTGCTTTGCTTTGGAAGAGTTGCCCAGCTGGGGTGCCTGGAGGGAGTGATGGCAGCTCTGAGCCCGGGTACAAGAGCAGCACTACCACGATAGACCAGGAAAATGCAAATAACTCCCCTGCTACATTTTCCACAGCTGTTAAACACACCACAATAAAGGTAATTTTATTTTGAACATTTGGGAAAGAAGCTCAGACTTTTCTTTCCATTTAAAACTGCCTTTTTTTCCTCTCTTTGCATTTTTGTCCAGTTAACACTGTGGATATTTTCCTGCACATTTCCAGTGCACCATGCCCTTGTTTCAAAAGGTTTTTCCTGCTCACCTTCAACAATTCTGAGTTTCCAGGTGGGCGCCTCTTGGGGTTATCCACAACCCTCCAGCTCAGACAGTGAGGAGCACCCCTCACCTCAGAGAGAAGAGCAGCCCAGTATTTGGGGGGTTCCTGGGGTGTCTCTGGGAAGAGGGAAACACAGAGGGAGAAGTTCCCTCTCCCTGGAGCACTGGGACCAAAACAGGGAATCCATCCACCTGCCAGGGTGCTTTGCAGGGCTGGTTAGCCCAGGTTTGGCCACCATCAGAGCACTTTAGCATGGCAAAGGTGAAGTCAAACATTTCCTACTTCTCTAACAAATCAGCAGCTGCACTATTTCTCAGCTATTGCATCATTATTATTTCATGCCTTCCTCTGCTCTGCAGGAAATCATTTAACAGGCGATAAAACAGTCCCTGTGGAGTGTGGTGGGGTAAGTCAGCTCCACCCAGGCTCTCTAAGAATATTCTGCAAAGGCAGGGCCTGGGGGACAAGTCAGCTCCCTCCTCCAGAATTATCCCAAAATCACCATGTCCCTGGTCCCAAGGGAAGGGCAGGAACAACCAACTTCTTAACCCCATTTAGCTGTCTATATGAAGCGAGAACCTCACTATCTGTCTTTACAAGGTCCTAAGCTATTTCTTGAATATCTACGCCCTCCTTTCAGCCCTTTGCCCCTGCACTGCTCCTGGCAGCCTGGTGACTCAGGGCACTGATACAGGTGAAAAGCAATCCCGTTTTTGGCTAGTTGTGGTTTCCAGCAACATCAGCTCCTTGAAACAGCTCCCCATAGGCTTCCTTGCCAGCTGAAGGGAGGACTCTGGGGTGCCCTGCACTGGATCCACACCCCCCAGCTGCTTTGAACTGTATGTATTTAACCAGCAGAGCACTTGAAAATTTCACCACATGCCTGAAAACCTCGTCTCTCCCTACCCCTGTCACCCTGACCCATCCAAAGAACCTCTGTTGCAGCCAATGCTGCTGTTTAACTCTCTGCTGCAAGAACCTGAATTGTGCCAAGGGGGTAAAAAATCCTCAACAATACTGATGAATTATTCAGATCCAGGGAATAACACAGGTGACCTCTAAAAGTGTGCCTTAGATTACTTGGTTGTGTTTGCTCTTACTGGCAAGGGCACCTGGGGTTTTTTTTGTAGTAGTGATTTAGCAAACCATGTTTAAATATTATACACAAAGCTCAACCTTTACTAGCATTAGTAAAGTTGGTTTTTGCACTCAAACAGCCTTGTTGGTCAACAGCACAGCTCAAACCCCCAGTTGCAGGAGCCCAGGCTGAAGAAGGCACCTGGGTGTGTTGATGCTGCATCACTGCCTGCAGCACCTGGGACCCAGCTGTGAAGTGCTGGATGCTAGTACCAGTGAAGGGAGATGTTAAATCCCTTCCCGGTTTCCCTGCAGCTGAGGTATTGCTGACAGCAGATTTAATTGCCTTTGTTCTAGCAGGCAGCTAATGAGCACTATGAATAATGCCGTGGCTTTCCAGCCCTCCTGAAGCCACTTGTGGGACCTGACTCAAAATTCAGCTCCAATCAAAAGGCTGCCAATGCTGTGCATTACCCTTCTGTTCATTCTTTATGCTTATTATTCAAGCTAGTCTTTGGAATTAAAGGGGGCCAAGGGGATAGGGAGGTGGTAGTAGCTTTTATTATTCCCTTAAAATTCCCCTTGGCTATGTGGCCCGCAATGATCTTCTGTTGTGTTTGCAACTAAGCTTATTTACCAGAGGAAAACAGGGTGGAAAAAAAACCACCAGCGGATAACCAGCCTGCTCCATGGAGAGGGCTGGACTTGGGGCAGTCACACTCCGTGGCTGGGACAGGAATGTGAGAATTCCAGCTCCTTCATCTGCAGCAGTGCTCCTGGGGCACCAACAGGGCAGGCAGAGCTCAAAGGCAGAACGTGACCTTTCTGTAGCAGGTAAACTCCCTGTTCAGAAGATGAGTTACATCCAAAAATTCTCCCCGGAGTCACACCCACCTCCGAAGTCTTTTCCTCCTTTCATTTTGTTCCCCCTGGCTGGCTGGTCTCTGCACCACCACCGCAGCGTTCAAACCTGTCACAAGGGGGACAGCAAGGGCAGTGTTTTCCACCCAGTTCCTGATTCTCAGCTCTCCTGGCTGACTCAGGGAAAGACCTGACTGCCCCAGTGACCTCCTTTTTTCAGGGGACACTCCTTTTTTTTCGGGGGACAAGTGAGTGCCAAGTGTCTTGCATCACACATCCCCTGGAGCATGTAGATAAATACAGATATAGATAAATACAGATAGATACCATAGAATCATAGAACGGTTTGGGTTGGAAGGGACCTTGAACATCATCTAGTTGCAACCCCCTGCCATGGGCAGGGACATCTTTCACGAGACCAGGTTGCTCAGAGCCACATCCAGCCTGGCCTTGAACACTCCCAGCCTGGATGGAGCCCTGAGCATCATCTACAGATGGATGGGGCTGGATAGAGCTCTGTACACATCTCTGTATAAAGACAGATGTATGCATCTCTTTGCCTGTGTGCATCCATGTGAATTGATTATGGTATCAATGTTATCATGAATCTATAATTAAGTGACTGTTATAATTGGAGCTAATCCAATTGAGTCACTTTATAAATGTTAAATTAGTTGATGATTAAGAGCTGCTGACCCCTTCTGCACCCTTATCTTTTTGTATCCATATCCTTTGCACCCTTACCCTTTTGCATCTCTGGTATGTGTGTAAATCATCCAACACTGATTTTGACACTGAACTCTATAAAAGTTGCACTTTCATAAATTCATATTAAACCCTGCTTCTTGTCAACCCCTTTAACAGTGGTTCTTTGAGTGGCTTAACCCCTCACTCTCACAGGGCTGTGAAGAGGAAGCAGCTTCAGCACTCTCCCCGAAAATATTCTAATCTTTTCAGACCCTTCCCCAGGTGCTCTGTTTGTAGGAGAAACAGGAGAAACAAACAGATGAAGTGGAAGTGTTGGGCAGCTCCCAGAGCTCCAGTATTGTTGGTTTTGGTGAGACTTGGAATGAGTCCCATGTTGAGAGTGCTGGGATGGAGGCTACAGGCTCAGGAGAGGCAGGTGTGGTGTAAGGGAGAGGTTGGATTGTACAGCCCTTGCAGTCAGTGATGATGCGGTTCAGAGCCTTGGAGTGAGGATTGAGGAGGATGGAAAAGAAAGGGAATTTGTAGTGGGTGTGTGCTACTGGTGGCCCAGCATCAATGAATTATTCTATGGGCACTTAGGAGAAATTTCTGGACTGGTAACCTTCATCCTTGTGGAAGATTTCAACTTCCCAGACACCAGCTGGGAATATCATTCTGCTAAGATGAGCAGATCTTGGACATTCCTGATTTTTGTAGGAGGCAACTTCTTATCACTGGCACTCAGTGAGACACTTTGGAAAGATGCCCTCCTAGGCTTGCTCTTTGTGCATAGGAGAGGACTTCTGTGGGATGTGGTGGTTTGTGGCTGCCTTGGCCACAGTGATCTTGAAATGGCAGAGTAAATAATTTTCAGTGTAATGAGAAAAAAGGACAGCAGAGTTGCTACCCTGGACTTCAGGAGAGCAAACTTTAGGCTGTGCAGGGAGCTGTTTTATAGAGTACACTTGGAATCTGCCTTTGAGGGTTTTAGGGAGCCCACAAGTGTAGGTCAGACTTTAAGAACCACCTTTTAGAACCACTGGAGCAGGCAATTCCACTGTAGTCAAGCACATGGAGCAGAAGGCCAGCTTGGCTGAACAGAGAACTCCTTCTGGAGCTCAGGAGGAAAAAGAATTATGTGATTTCTGGAAGCGAGGTCAGGCTTCAGAGGAAGAGCACAGAACTGTGGCTCACGTATGTAGGGAGAAGACACAAAAGGCCAAAGCTCCATTAGAGTTGAAAGAGAAACATCACCAAGGAAAAAACCAGAAACCCACGTTTAGGAAAGGAAATGTATTTTATTGAAAAAAAAATTACATTTCACTTATACACCATGAAAATACTGAGTTGTGTGTTATTTTCATAAGAAGAGGTCAAGACTTGCACAAGAAAACCACATTCTTTATTACAGCATTACTCCACGAGATGAGGCTCTGGTGGCATCTGCACTGGGCGTTTTCACTAAACAGTAGAGCAGGGCTAAATGTGCTTTGGGCAAAAACCCTAAATATTGGCCTCTTCCAGGTGCTACTGCCCATTGAAGACACGGCACTCATTTGGTCAATACTGAATTATTTCTGAATTAGAGACAAACTTCATCGTTTCTCTACTCACTTAGGTCCTAGGCAAATTCATAGCTATCCTTCCCCTCCATTTTTAACAACCTTGATTAGTTTTTCACATTCAGCCAGATAAAAGCATGTTAAAGCAGTGCACGCACTTGCATGTGGAGGCTGCCATCCTCCCATCTCCCAGATAGAAAACAACACTGAAAGCGGATACATTGCACTAACACTGACAGCAAATGGCAGGATCACTGGATGGTGCTGAATTCTTGAGGGTTTCCTCCCATCACTGCAGCTCCAGCAACAAGCCCAAGTTTCCTTCCCTACCAAGGCAAGGATTCACATCTAGCACGTATCAGGCACGTGAATACCTGTGCTGTACCAACTACGGGACAGGAGTGCCTGCAGGTGGCATCCCAATGTCATCTGTCACAGCTGAGTCCCAAGAACTGTGCTCCAAGCCAGCTGTGACAGGCTCTATCACACCTCTGAAAACTCCTTGGGAACCAGAGACCTCTGGTGTAGAAAGATTTATCAATCTGTCCATGAAAATGAATACCAATGCCACATAAATTCCCAGGTAACTGCCCTTATTTATTTATTGATTTATTCATGTCATTCCTTCCTTTCTTAAAGGGGGCAGGAAGGAAAAGAGCCAGACCTGGACAACTTTTGACACCATGCAAGTGCTGTGAAAACAAACTTGACATTTTCTCCACCTGCATCTTCCTATTACATTCCCTAGTTAGAGCACTGCTTTATTGAATGCTATTTTCACCTCTGCTAGGCACAAGCATCACAGAGATCATTAAGAACAGCCACACCAACTTTTTTAGTGCTATAATATTTTTGCAACACAGGGGATGGAGTGGATTGAGAACACCAAACTCTGACTTACTGAATCTCCAGCTCTTCTTTCAAGCACTTCACTCACAAAGATTTCTTTTCTTTACCATTAACAGTGCAGCTCTGCAATTAGGTCCTGCTCATGCAGCATCTCAGTGCCAGGGAAAGAGGCAACTCCACTCTCCCCCATTTTGAGCAGCTGCATTGTCCCAGACCCTCCCTGGCAGCAGCACAAGCACTTTTCTGTTCCCAGGATGAGGAGGTTAAGAGAACTAAAGCAGATTAGAACTTCAGTGGTTTTGACTGCATAAATTCCCCATTGATTTTAGCTCCTTCATGTCCCTTGTTATGGGGACAGGCAAATCAGAGCCAGCAGAGATGATGGGAGAGGAAGGGTAGGGCACACTTTTACGGTGTAGCTGGGATGGATGAGTTGTATCTACCACAGCAGCCAATAATTCTCTACCTTTCTTTCCAAAAGCACAAAAGCCAAGCCTGAATCATCTGAATAATGCACTTCCAGAGTCTCTTGGTTCTCCATGGCCTGCAGAAGAAATCTACGGGCATTACACCACGGCCAGGCAAGCAGGCAGCTGTACACCACGGGCTTTTGGGGGCACACAGAGCTGTGCTGAACCACTGCCTTGGTACAGCACTGCCAAACAAACCCAACAGCTCCACACCGACCTCAGCTCCCACTTGCTCAGAGTAACTCCTCCACATTTCCCCCACGGGAGGATGCAGGCAAAACAGTCATTCTGCCACCACCACGAGGACACTGCACCCACAGATTCCCAGGGGAGGAAAAGCCAGGCACAACATATCCCCAGCACTGCTGTTCCCTGCCACAGCCTCCCTCCTCATACATTATTCATCTCGGTGACATCTCTCCTGCTAACTTAGCAAAGCAGAAGTGCTTCTCTTTTAACACATCCAGAAATCAGGAACTCTCGGGAGAAAAACTCGTGATAAATTCTCCTCTGCTTTTTGCAGTGGTGATTTATTCACAAGAGGGCTGAGGATGCTGCCACGTTTACTAAAAGGGATGTAACAAGTGATGCTCAGTTTTGCCAAATCACCAACTGCTGCAGTAGGTGATGACATTTATCATAGGACCATGCTCCAAAAACTCCTTTATG
Source organism: Corvus moneduloides (assembly GCF_009650955.1). Lineage (NCBI taxonomy): Eukaryota > Metazoa > Chordata > Aves > Passeriformes > Corvidae > Corvus > Corvus moneduloides. Next base: position 118,225,286 of record NC_045477.1, read on the forward strand.
CTGCAGACCCCTGCACTTTTTAGACAGACCCCAAAGTTCAACTAAAAAAAATTAATATATCTTGACAGTTGGGCTTTAGCCCTGGTCTCCCAGCCATAGGAAACAAAGACTCAGTATGTTTGGCAAGATGAAAAAATCCTGCTCTGGTTTTGAACCCTGTCAACAGCTTTGCCTTTTGACTGAATGGGACTTTATTGGTAACTCAGCTCTTCTGGAAGGTATTTATGAATTTGAATTCAGAACAAACAGCTAAAATTCCTCACGCTATTACAGCTGACAAACTATAAGGAAAAAAATCTTTACTTTCTCCCATTTGTCTATTCACCTGTCTGTGCACAGGTTTAGCACAAGCTATGAATTAATTGGTCAGGTTCATACAATGGGAACAAGCCATTTTTGTTCCATCTCTTGGCTTGTCCATGTATATATTGCTATTAAGCACTTTTAAGACCTCCCAGTCTTATTTAATTAAACAAACAAACCCATCCCCAACTTTTAACCTACCCTATATGTATTTGAAACTTGATTCCAATGCAAAATTTCAGGCTTATGCCACAAACCTTACCTGATTTTAAAATGGATAAGGTAGCAATATTTAGGGTTTTCTTTTTAAACAATGGTTATCTACCATCCTATTGCCTCTCTCTACAATCAAGCGTACAAGCCTTACTGCAGGAAGGATACAACTTGTAATGGCCAACCAGAAAAATACACAAACACTAGAAAGCCTACAGTTTCATCAGAAATTAAATCATTTGCTATTACACAGAACTTCATTGTTTTTCTGGCATAGAAGTCATTGAATTACTACACACACCTCAAGGACAATCATTTAAGATGTGTAAACATATAACAGGTCCACCTAGTCAGTACAAAGCACCACACAAACTTTTAAGTACATAGAAAGTTTGCTCATAAATATTTCTTTGTTTAACAATTCAGCACTAAAAAAATATTACTTAAAAAGGCATCTTTTATTAAGTTATTCAGTTTGTCCAGGGCTGGTGGGGTTGTACTATCCCTACTATATTACAGCCACCTGACTCTCTTTCCAAACCAGTTCTCTGGAAGAAAAGGCTATGTGTGGCTGGGACCCAAAGCTTCAGCACAATCTATAAAAATATAATTCTTTAAGACCTTCTGCTCACATCCTGAAGGCCTACTCAGCCAGCCCCCCAAATTCTGTTTCCCACCCCTACCACATTGCAAATAAAGCTTCAACATACACACACACACACACAAGAGTACATAAATCACACTCTTCTACACACAGATTTTTTTCTAAACAGCAATGCAACCACGAGGGCAATAGGTGTGATTTCAGTGGTAACATATGGCACAGCCTTCTCATATTGCTGGTTTTCTCTCTCTGAATAATGTGCTGCCCTATCCACTGCTCTGAAAATTGAGGATTTATTACCATTATTTGCACTGTGGAGGCACTGAGCCAGGAAGATGTGCACATTTAGGAGCGTCCCATCTGCCTCGATGTCCACTGCTGGCCAGAGCAGCAAAAGCACCAATCTGGTGGCACTGGGGCTGTCACCTGGCACTGGCTCCCTGGTGAAGGAGATGGGAGTTTTCCTTGGCTGCTGAATGCCACACCACATTCCTCTCTTCTGGGAAATGGTGAGAAGTAGCTGGGTCTCTCCTGAAGCAGTGCCCTGACAGCAGCAGTGTGCTCAGGGCACACTCCTCCAGTGACTGATTGAACCTCGGGGATTTACCTGAAATCTGCTCCTGCATGCATCTATAAACTCGCTGGTTTACTCATTTATTGAAAATAATGCACTTTCAAGAGTTTTCATTTATTTGAAAGAGCTATTTTTGGGCTGTGACTGAACATCTCTAAGCTTTGTTTCCATGGCTGACAAATGTCTTTAATGGACATGTTTCAGAAAGCTACAGAACTGCTAGGCAGGCTCTCACTTACCAGGAAGAATATGTGCTTTCAGGAAGAACAGCTCTCTGGGTATCTAATCCTGGGATTCTAACAGGAATGGAATGACTACAGTCAGTAAGCCAGTACGGCTGCAAGGGGATGTAAAGGAAGGGGTCGAGTTTCCTTTTATAAAGAAACATTTTAGTCCCAGAGTGACCAAACTTTGCAACACATCCCAGCTTTTTAAAGCACTCTTTAACTGGGCAAGGACCTTTACTCAGGAGAGGTGGTTTTCTTCAGTATAAATATAAACGAAACTTCTCCAGTGGACATAAGTGTAATGACACAGCACTTTCTGCTCTCCTCAACCTGGATCCCTGCTCTCCTCCTCCTGCAAGCCACCACCCTGGCAGGGACACTGCTGAGTGCTGACAGAAGCTCTTGTTCCCACATGAGGAACATTTCTTTCCCACTCTACAGTCCTGTATGCTCCACCCTACACAGTGAGGTAAAAATTTAGTGGAGTGCAGTTAAATGCTGCACAAGAAAGAGATCTCAAAATGAGTTATGGTTCTTATTTCAAGCCCCTCTTCTCACCCTGTTTGCAGGAAAAAAGAGCACAACACAATAAGGTCCTACACATACAAGTAAGAGGAATGCAAGGGAGTGGTGCAGAATGCCAGCAATCTTCTTCCCATGAAACGTCTTAAAGAAAAATAAGACAACAAGGATGTTTCTCACTTCCACATCCATACCTTACAGTAAGATGATAACAGGGCACAAATGTGCTCTCTTCCATTAACTACCCTCTCTCTATCCTAGGACATAACTAAGGAAAAAAATTTAATTACATCCATTTTATTCAGCAGGACTACCAAACCATTCTTGTGCTGTTTAATTCTGAAATGTTTAACATGTTTAAAAATAGGATCTAACAATTTGTGTGTGCACAGTATATTAAATGTAGATGCTTTTATTACAATCTTCCTTGCTACATATTTTAAAATAAAATTAATCAATACAATCACCACAACAGACAACAAATTAACACCATCCAATCAAGACACAGTTAAGATACTCAAAAGGCAGTATGAGTAGCTGGAAACCTTGGTCCTCCAATTCTTTTGTATAACACATGGATTATAGATTTCTCCCCACTTGAGATAAAAATCAGTACACAAACATTAACAATTCATACTGCAGCTTTCTGAAGTGTTTCTATTGAGTGTGGCTAGCACTGATTTTAGCTCAATGTCTTTATGCACGTCTCAATTCTCAGCACATAGAGACTAAATCCAGGTCCAGAGTAGATGGTTCATAAACAACTTTTGGTCTCTCCTGCATAGGTGGCTCTGCAAACGAGTGGGTGGACTTGAGCAGTGGCCACAGGCACTGCAAATCACTCCAGGAAAAAGGGATCCGACACAAACACAAAGCATTCACCTCCCCCATGCTTCCATGTGCTGCAGCATGAGAAGCCTCGTGTGCTTCTGACCTCACACACGTGGCAGTGAAGCCACCAGTCCCCAGCTGGTGAGTGCTGGACTGCTGGGTTACACCTTTCATGCTCTCAGGACGGCCACGGAAGGTTATCCATTATTACAGACTCCACTCTCTGGGCTAAAGTGCTTGTTCTCCTGTACTGAGTTAGGATCTAAGCTAGTTTAGACTAACCTTTTATCTTTAACTATAGGTTTGCAAGTGAATCAGACAATGCTGGTCAGTCTCCTCTCAGCCCCTATATAAATAGTGGGCACTGTCTGGCACTGAGACACTTTCCAGCTGCACCAGACAGACAGCACGAACTCAGAAAAAGATACAGGTATTATATGCAGGAGGAAAGGAGGGAATGAAATATTAAACAGGACTGTGCTGAGTCTTTGAATTTTGTTCTGCACATGAGCTTTGTGTAACTCTAAACAAATAAAAATGTGTACTTTGACATTCAAAAATACCTGTTAGCCTGCTGTGGCTACAAAACATTAGCTACAGAATATATTTACAGATACTTTCTGATGTTTGTTCCTTGCAAGAGATGTTAAGCCCAATTCTTCACTGAAGACATAAACCTGACCTAATTTTGATCAGGTCAGTGGGAGTTTAAAGCAGTTATCACATGAGCAGCCCTCAGGGACTCAAGCAGATGAAGCCAGCAGCCCATTGCTACAGGATCCAGCTACTGTGGAATAGGAACTTTTGCAAATTGAGCACATTAGTATGAATATGCTTTGTTTTTGTTTTAACATGGATATGTCACAGACTCTAAGGAACACATTAATTACTGAACTGATCCATTCTTTGAAGAAGTGGGAAAAGACTACACCTGACAGGTATAAACTGCTCCAACAAACATAGCGCTTTGTCTTTTATGTCAAGATCATGGCTCATTATGGTTGACAATGAAAACCTTGTTTGCAAGGTAGCTCCAAGTTTCCCAAATTCCAAACTTCTTTATTTCAGAGAAGACATCCCTTGCCTTTCTCTCAATCCTCTTGTGAAGTCTGTCTATTCTAATGGCAAAATAAAATTGTGCTGTCCCACATTTACTAAAAGGGCACTGACCATTGTCTGTACAGGCAGGGAAGTTCAGGGTGTTGATCCCTTCTTCCTAAGAGGATGGTAGGGATTATACACTTCCACATGAAACAGTCTAATTGTAAAAGATTAATAAACTCGTAGTTATGTTTGGAATATGGCATGCAGCACTTGGTTAATCAATGTTAGAAACAGTGAAAATCCTTTTCGTGTTCAACTGTTGAAATGCATCACCAACTACAGTATTTAAATATCTTTGCTGAAAGCAATTATCGCAAAAGAGGTAATTGTCTTCCTGGCACAGCTGCCCAAGCAAACAGCAGCTTATCCAAAAAGGGGGAAAAATATTAATATGAGTATTTTCCAGCCCATCTGGAAGTTTGTGTTTCAGGGAGTACAAAATACCTGCACACCAATTTAAAAATCCAGGGCTGCAAAGAAAGGCAGTTCGATGTGCTCAGAGAATCATGGAATGGCTGAGGTTGGAAGGGACCTCTGAAGATCTCTGGTCCAACCCCTGAGCAAGCAGGGCCAAGAACAGCAGACTGCTCATGGCCATGTTCAGTCAGCATTTTGAGTATCTCCAAGGATGGAGACTCCACAACCTCTCTGGGCAACCTGTACCAGTGTTTGATCACCTTCACAGTGAATTTTATTTTTTTAATGTTTAAATGGATTTTCCTGTATTTCAATTTGTGCCACTGCCCATTTATCACTTCCCTGGACACCACTGAGAAAAGCCTGGTTCCCTCTTCACTGCTTCCCATCAGATACTTGTACACACTGTCAAGGTAGTTCACAACTTTTTACATGTTGGGTATGAGCCATGAGCTCATATCTCTGTTACTGACTGCTAGTTTTAGCAACTGTTCACAACACCAAAATTATTATTGCTAGAAAGTCATTTCATGACAGTGGTTACTAAAAACTGTGATGGCAGAATCACATTTTGTAGATAAATTCCTGCTGATTTTTTTTCCCTTAAATTCTCAAGTAATGTTGGGGTTTTTTTCACTTTTGATGCCAAATGCAGGAGAGGAAGTCTATTAGAAATGCAATTTCCATCCCCTTATGTAGTCTGAGACAAGTAAAGCTCATCAACTCAATTTGGATGTAACATCACACTAGACCTCATCTTGGGACAAGCATGAACATGGATCCCATACAGAAATCCTAGGGAAATGTGACTGGCCAATACCTGTCAGCAGACGTGCCCTGCTGCTTCAGTATGTGGCTGTGATCCATAGGACACTGAAATGACTAAAAATCCCATTTTGAAGCCTTATCAAGCAGAATCTTGATATCAAGATGTATTATTAATAATAATAGTAATAGTAATGCATTTCTGTAATCTCTATTGGTGTTGCTTGCAGAGACATTATGAACAAGTTAATTTTTCTGTTTCACTGCATTTGGTAAACACATGTAACTTACCAGACCTTACTAAACAAAAAATACTACTTTTCCCATATTGCTTCATTGCTAAGCCTGCCAGCAGTGCTTACTAATGTTAAGTGGAAGTGCCCATGTAGTTTGTAAGTGCATCCACCCACGATGAACAAACCAAGGCAGCCAACTTCCAGGGTACAAGCTGCTTTCTCTTTTGCCCTTAGTTATAAACAGAGAATCAAACCTGGCCTCGGAGGTAGAACTACACACTTCTAACCAGTGCTACCAGGCATGATCTTGTTAACGAAAACGTTTCTGGAGCAGGAAAATCATGTGGGCACCCACGGACATGAGAAATAAGCAGCCAGAACCTGTGACAACTGAAACTGTGCAGCTGTTCATGGACAAGAAACAGGAGCAGAGATCAGTAGCATGAATGACACCTCAAGGTCACTTCAGAGTACTGAACATGCCAAACATCTTCAAAGTACTCCTACACACAACCAGAACTGTGTGTGTAGATTTAACCCTGCTTAGTTTCATAGCAGCCGAGATACTGAATACCACAGTAGGTAACCAGGTACCTCCAGGAAAAGGGAGCATGGAGCCAGCTCCATTGGCACTAGATGCCATCTTGAAATACATTTTCCAGTCAGTCAAGCATTCCATTAGCAAATTCACATCTACAGTCTTTGGCAAGGCAGGAACATTGCTCTCTTGCCCTGGGTAGTCACACAGAGTAAGTGAATCTGACAGACATTGGGATACCTGGGAGTATGCTTCAATGCACACTAACTGTTCTGTTTTTAAAACTGAGCAAGGCCAGCACATATGTTTGAGAGTGGATATCTGCCTATGCTGGGCACTATTTCATGAAAGTCAGGTTTCTGTCACAGATCTAAGGCAAATATTACAATTTACAGGAAAGAAATGAGGACATCAATACATTGTGCGTTATTGGAGACATGGAGCCTTTATAACACGGTGGCTTTCACTATGATCTCTGGGTTTTCTATGTCCTTTTTGCTTTGGACCATTCTCAGTTCCAGCTGGGCTGAGTTTGGTTTGTTTCCTTCTCCAGCTTGCACTAAAAAGATGACATCACAATGTCATTAAAAACAGCAGTACAAAAAGAAACAAGTTACATTGTTCTGTTACCCCACGATTTTTTCTACCTTCCTCCCTTCCCCAGTCTCCCTTACTACTCCCTGCTAAAGGTTTCCAAAATGGAAAATCCAGGTCAGCACTGTGATTTCTTATCACCACTGTTCCACACCTCTCTCCAGGAAAGAAATAAGTTTCTGCTGTTAATTAGGAAGTCACACAGCTTAGAGAACCCACAGATTTCCTCAAGAACTGAAAGACAGGGGAACTCCAACAGAAGAGAAGCAAAAAAAAAAAAAAAAAAAAAAAATCACTCCCCACATGGCCAACACAGCAAAGAAACTACTATTAGTTGATAAACCCCTCTCAGTGCTAAATACACACTCAGAGGGACAGTGAGTGAGCTACACTGAAGCAGGAGCTCTGTGGCACACCAAACTCAGCATTTTCTCAAGTTCTGCTGGTTTTGCAGAGCTGAGTCAGGCACAGTCAGCACGACTGTCATCCACCACAAGCTAAACAGTGACATCTGCAGTCGGCTCTTGTCAAAAATCGGCTTGGAGGACACAGTAGGAACAAGCAGACAAAACTACCAAGCTCTCATTCTGTAAATCCTCTGCCTGTTTCTGCACTGAGGGGCTGCTTTTAGTCAGGAAACCCAGAAAGCTCCTTGAATATTTCTTCTGATGCCAGTCCAGGCAGAAAACAGGAGCAAGGTCTGGATGAATTTACCTTTTGCACTCTTAATGGTCCTTTGCAGAACGTGCTGCATGGCTGACACAGTCTTTTCACATGCCACCTGCATCAACACAACATATTCAGGTTTTAGTAAAACTTCAGCTGCCTACTTCAATAGTACTTAATATTAATAAATATTATTTCAAAAACACTGCTATGAAGAGGAAAACATGACTGACAAAACAAACAGGATGACAACTATGTAATGCAGAGTTTGGAAAAAGTAAATTTTCACTTAATTCTCCCAAAACAGGTATTAGAAACCATATACCTACGTCCTTAAGGGAAAGGAGCAGAAAAATAGATCTGAGAAATTATTTTCGAAGCTCATTATGAAGTGACGATAAAAACCATAATTAGAAACATGCATGCAGTCTGTCTCTCTAGAGAGAAGAACATCTTATTTGGCAAAATTACAAAATCAATCTAATTGAAATACGACAGTTTAATGTCCCTTTTGGCAAAAGGGAAAGTCTGTGGCTTTTTCTCTGAGGTGAGGAAAAAAAAGCCAAAACAGAAGACAGTCTTTAAATAATGTCACAGATTAGAAGTTTTTAAAAAAACTCAAGAGAAACAAGGTCCAAACTTGCAGAGAAATGAGTAACTTCTCCCACACCTTCAAATTGTTGGGGTGCTTGTGTGTCCATGCCAGAAGCATAGCAGCGAACAAGTCTCCTGTTCCAACAAAGACAGCATCCACTTTAGGAGACTCCACTCGAATTCTTTGTGTTATCCTGGTACCATCTGCTTTAGCTGCAACACAGACACACAGTTAAGTGACAGACCCAGCAACTAATACAACAGCAATCACTAGAATTTAAAAAGAAATCGTTTTAAATGTCATCGTCAGATTTGAATTCCTTTGCTGTTTGGAATGGAAAGCCAATAAAGAATATTGTAAACTTTGTACCAGCTCTTTTAAAAGGCACAGCCTTCCAAAACATGGCCAGCTTGGGATAGCATTTACAACTTCTATACTGTACATACTTCATTTAAGGGGGAGGAAGGAGCTACCACCTTCATTTTACATCCCTCATAACCGTGCCATTCTCAGGTGAAAACAGTGAACACACAATGAATCTTGGTGAGACTACAGAAGGGGGTATAGAGAAGAAGCAGAAGGGTATTTCATAACATATCAAGGGTATTTTATAACCTATCAAGGGAGGGACAATCTGCTAACAGGACAGTGTGACTTTTCAGAAAAGCATTCAAACATTCCAAGTTCCTGTTTTATATCCTTACTGCCAGGGTCACTACTAGGGGCTGTAAGAGTCCCAATAAACGTCACCTAGGACATCCCCCTCCTCTGCCCAGGAGCTGCATGGAAGCTCAGGCCTGGGCACAAGCAGCTTTGCCTGAGCTATGCTGCAAATACTCCTGTGTACAGCCGTGCTGTCCTGACTTACTGATTGGATTTTCCAGATTAATCTCAGACCTGGCTTGTCTCTCTTACTCTGGACTGTCAAACAGACCTGTCTGCCACCACCCCCCCGTCCTGCTCACCTTATTCAGGTCCTGTGGGTCTGTGCCCCATGGGTAGAGACAGAGTCCTGCCTGTGCTACAATCACTCTCAGCTCTTGTCTTTCCTCATGGAGCAGTCCCAGTCTTACTACTCCCTGATATTACTGTAGGAGGTCTTCACTTGGGGATCTGAGCTCCTTCCATGCACTACAGATGGGCCTGATGAAACTATTCCTTCAAGGAGTAACAGCAAGCACAGACAGGTTAAAAGAGAGCACAGGTAAGGAAGGAGCTCTTGACTTACTTTTTCTGTGGCTTCCCAGAGCAATCAAGTAGTCATTTCCTAGAGGTGCCTGTAGATCTGAGCTTGTGATCACCACAGTCTCTGGTCCCATGGCATGGAGCATATCCATTACCTTTCAACATGCAAAAAGGCAGGAATCAGTGACTGCAGTATGTGTTGGTTACACTTTCATTCATAGTACTGAGGGTTTTTAACAAGCACCTTATTTTGGCATCTTTTGTAAAGAGAAAAAACCAGTTTCTACTCAAATAATCCACTTGAATTAGGGCCATTACTTTGAAAAAGGGGAAGGAAAACATCCACATCTAAATGTACACACTTGTTAAAATATACAAGCATCTCTGTGTTATCTTTGGATGCTCCTCTGGAAAGAATGCTCTGTTTCAGCTGTGATCAGAATTTTTGCCTGAACCATGTTTTCAGAACATATTATCAAAAGAATAAGAGAATGAATATACAGATACATGCACCTGAGCTGGCATCTTGAAGCATTTGCTAGAAAGCTAAGAATTCCAGGTCATGAAATCTTATTTAGCTACTACTTTTAGAGTTAGCAAAAATTAAAAAACCTAAATCAGAGGCACAAGTGTGTCTGTCTCAATCTTCTCATTCTGTTTCAACCCCCAAACTACAGCTGTAAATTATATACCTTTGCAGATATATTTCCACTCTGTCTGTTCCTCACTTAAACTCATTAATACTCTACTTCTGACATCATAATTGGTTGCTACAGACACAAGTGATTTTGATTTCACAGAAAAAAGAATGACTTCAGTAATGAGTTTAGTATAAAACATGGATAAAATATTAATTCTCCCAGAAGAGTTTAACTAAAAATCCTCTCAGGCTAGCTGTGACTCATGAGCAGCTGAAGGATAAGGATTTATTTCTGCTATTTTTTAATACTTTATTGCTTTTCTTTCTTGTCTAAGCCTCCAAGTTTCTTCAGCTGTCAGACCTCTTTGCACAGGCATCAGCTGGGTTTTAAAGAAGCAGTAAATCCACCAGCATACACTGACACAATCAATCTGTGCAGTAATATTAAACTAAATTTCATTTCTCAGTCACAATTCACCAGGATCCTAATCTCCACTATTTCTAGTTTTAGGACTTAGTCCCTTCTACATTAATATTACATCATACTTAATTTTATGTTAGAAGACACTACTGTCATCACAAGTCTTCTTAAAAAAAAGGAAAGCAAGCATGAAACCATGGAAATCAATGCCAGAATTCCTACCACCTCCAAAGGGGACAAATTCCAGCATGGATTATTACTAGACCCATATATGACATGCAGCTGGAAAGACAGAGATTAAAATATAATATCCTGCAAACAACCGCTTTAAAAATGTTTCCATTTCTAAATATAATTCTCTCTCTTTGGGAGAGATTTTTTTTAAAGCCCATCACAAATCAGAGCTGTGGCATGAATCAGTCAGAAGACTTAATTGGCAAAACTCTTTAGCACATGCAACTCATGTTCACAGCTGAAATACGCAAATCTAAAACTAATGGCTGCTCAGCTAATGATGCTCTCCTCAAGACTCTGGTTCCATTGGTGAGGATGAGAACAGAAGAACTGAGTTGCAGCTAGCAGCCAGTGGCATGAAGCACAGCTCATCACCCTCACCCAGCACAGTGGGGTAACATAAAACTGGGGCAGTGGAAATTCAGATAGATGAGATCTCTGTAGCTGCTTCCTGCTGTGAAGTGATGGTGACCAAATCCATGTTGTCTGACGTTGCTACAGCAAAAAAAACAACAAACATTTGGGGTGACAGACCCCCAGCTACTCTCCAGGGTGCCACTGCAGCTGCTGTTTGTTTAAAGATTTTGTGTTCTTTTGAAGTTCAAAACCAAACTGGAGGGAATAACATCAGTCCGTTCTGAAAGCACTTGACTAGTCAACAAAACAAAGAGCTCAGCCCTTCTCAAGACATCAATGAAATTGTATTTCTATTTTGTCCTCCCACAGCTTTTTATTTTCTTCACTTTGTGTGAAAGAGCAAACCTTTACACCTTGATGCAATATATTTGCAGGCCATCTATCATCTCCACATGGTAATGACAGCAGCTGTCAATGCTTGGGATTTATCTGCAAGAATGAGGAAAAGCTGTCCTCACACTCAGCATTGCTGAGTGTGGACAGCAGAGCCTCAAACAGGTTCCTAATGCCCATGGTCCCCTGGGTTTTCACCCCAACCAAGTAATATAGTAATAACAGAGCTGCTGGCAGTGTCTGGGTATTTGCCATGTGTGCTGCTGCCACTCCTCCTTCACTGCAGAAAGCAAGCTCAGAGAGATGTACTCATAATCACTGTAATCCCTTTATCTGGAGCTCTTTTGGGAAGTTTCTTTTGAAGTGTGACACTAAACCAGGAAATGTTTTGTGCCTGGAGTGTAGGAGCTTTAATGATAAACATATGGAAAGGACAGAGGCCAAAGTGACTCCAAGGTTAAAGACAAACTGCAAAGTGCAGCACTGCAGGCAGGAATGCAGAAAGAGACCTCACACATCCCACCCTTTGCCTACTTACCTCCAGTGCATCTTTTTCCGTGTAAATCTTCCTGCCCGTGAGTAACCTGAGAATGAAACAGAAACCTTAAAAGAGCACAAGTTCTTCAGGCAGTGACTGATTGCCCTTTCAAAGGAGGAAAGCTTGGACTGCACCAAACAGGCCTAAGCCATCTGTAGCTCCACGGTAAAGGCTACGTGCACAGACACACAGTGCTGCTCACAGCAGTCCTACCCTGCCTCCTGCAGAGATCCCTACATCACAAAAATTCCCTCACAAGGAAGGGTCTTCCCACCCTCTCCCATGTAGCTGCTCCCTCCCCTTAAGGAGGACAGCCTGTGCTGCATCACCACAGATTATCTCGTGACCAGTCACAGCTGGGTAGCCAGGACAGGCAGGAGACATTTGAATTTGTAGCTCCTATGAGATGTTGCCATGGAGGTATTTCTGAATCTAATTTTGGGCGGGGTTGAACCAAACTATTTCAGTTCTGACATTCTGGCACATAATAAAAATCTTCATAGTCATGGGTAAGGATGGGGGAGGTATTTTTTTAACCTGTCCTAGAAACAGGCCTCTGGTGATAACAAGAAATAATCATGAAAATGAGAGACTGGAGAAAACAACAAGAATCTTTTCCTCACATAACTCCTGGGTTTTTTATTGGTTTCAACATGCAGCAGTTGAGGTTATCTGAAAAACACCACTTGAAACTAACAGCTAAAACCCAAAACCTGACACATACATACATAAGGCACTATATTGAGACAAATAAAATTAAGAGGTATCAGTCTTTCCTGCTTTTTTCCCCAAGTTTATTTGGTTATAAAAGAAAATAAGCACTTACTCAGCTTCAAACTGGTTAGGAGTGATTATATCTGCAACAGGTACAACTTTGTCCCTGTAGACTGGCAGGAGATCCTTGGGCACATACTGGGGAGAAAAAACAGTGTCAAAAGTTGTCAGCAGCATCTGAGATGTGGGACTGCAACTCTCCTTCCCTCATCCACCACCCCTGCTGCCACCGAGTGACCTGACAGCTCCAAGCTCTGCAACTGCAGTGCCAGAGCATCCCCCAGCTGGGGACACTGTAACCAACAGCCCTTTCTTCCCTGGAGGTGATGGGAAGCACCATTTCTAAGCAGATGGACCTAAACTGGCAGCATTAAAAGGAAGTGATGCCTGGGTGAAGAACTTTCAAGTTCTCTCTCACCAAGGTGACACAGCAGCATGAAGAAACACAGCGTCCCAACTCACTCATGTCCTTACCTCCAAACCAAACTATTTTGTTCAAAAATTTTTCATCAAAAATGGTTTTTTGTCAGAGTGCAGCCTGATATTGGTACACAGAACCTGTCTGCCACTGACCACAGACCAGTGCCCAACAGCTGTCAGATCCCACATGAAATAAGCCATCTTCATTTAGGTTCCAGGGCTGTGTCAATTCCCAGGATGACTGACAATGGCAGCCAGGCTACCAGCCAAAACACAGCTCTTGACAGAGAGGACTCCAGTGAGACAAGGATGGGGAGCAGGGGGATATTTTCCTGTGGACAGGGTCTGTATTCCCTCTGTTGTCTCAGGAGAGAAATAATCCCAAGGCTGTGCAGTCGTCATTCTTTCCTGATACCAAGCTCATTCAAATACAAGAAAATTAAGTACAAATTTACTTGATGTGGGATCTAAAGCCACACTTAGGTAAAGTACCTTAGTTTTGTGGTTTAACAACTAATAAATCTTTATACATCTTTATGTAACAAACATTCACTACACAGAGAATCCAAACAGAGGAGTACTAACCATAGAGCCTTCTCCATTCCACTTGTCACCCATCACTGGATCACACACTGTAAAAGAAAAAATTTAGGTTTAGAAATAGGGTACAGTTATAAAGACCCTGAAGGGAGGGGAAAATTTTAGAAAACAGGTACATTTAGGCTATGGAACAGTACTGAGCACCTCAAAGCTTACACACTCCCACAGCTCTTGTAGCACACTGAACTTTGGTGGCTGCCAATTCTGAAAGAGTAGGTCATGTGTCTTAAAAAGTTGTCTGGAATGGTAGTATGGCAGGGAGAAACATGGGAGAAGCTAACAGCTCTGAAAAGTGTTCTATTTTTACTTCAGTGTAAAAAAATACGTGCCAAATGTATACAACAAAATGCTGTGTGTATATTAAAAAAAGGAACTATTATAATGAAACAATAAGAAAATTCATGCCAAAGTACATAGAGTCATACTTGGTGTAATGATATTAACACATGTTTGGCACAGGTTCTGGATCACCAGCAGTATTAACAACACATTCCAAGTGTCCTCAGTGAGGATGGAAACAGCCTACCATTGCACTTCAAAAAGGAACATTGTTCATTGTATTAAAAGATCTTTAAGCAAGATCAAAAAGAAATACATATCCAAAGATAACAAATCAACGTCCAATCAGTATTTCAGGAAGTTTCTATGAGTAAAAAGAGGGCAACTTGTTTTACATTTTAAAAATATTTTCTTTACGTTCTAATCTATTTATTAAATATACAGGATCTTAGAAGCCTCGCTGTGATCTCACCACCTGACCACTTTCTTCCTGTTCTACACAGTGAGACGTCTCTTTCAACTGAGTCTTTAGCTTTCACACAATGCTCTGGAGAACCTGACAACAGAACAGTGTTAATAAAGGCTAAAAAGTAACAGAACCCAGACAAGATTTCTCTGCTGTATTTTGCTAAATGAGACCTATGCTTTGTTAATTTTAAGGCAGGTATCACTGCTCAGTACAACAGCCTGCAAATCCTGCCAATCATTCTAGATGCTTCCTGGCCACACTGTTTACTGAGCTTAAAGATGACAGCTCAAACCATCATTCTTACCTTTTAATCCCACTAAATCCTCACTGACTTTGCCCTGTCACTCTGAATGCTTTTGCTCAATTCAAGCCAATGCTGGTTATGTTCAAAATTCCTGAAACACTTGGGAGAGGAAGGAAGGGAAGAGAACAAATCTTTCCTCACAGGTTGAAGTCTGATATGATATGTTAGTGACAACAGCTGCTGGAGCCTTTTGCTCCCTGGGTAGTCTTAGGGAATATTAGAAAGCACCAGAGCTTAAAAAGCCCTGGAGTTTAAGGTAAATCACAGAATTTATGAGGCAAAGTTGGACATTTCTGGGATGTTACATGGAACCATGGCAGGGCAACATGGGAGAGTCTGTCCTGCTTTGGCTGACTTGGAAATCAGGGAGAGGCTTCAGCTATCAGCACACACAGCCTCTCAACTATCAGCAGCAGCAGCTGGCTGGGATTTTTATCTTCTCCTGGATACAGACAACCAGTCCTCAAGGCACACTCTCCTCTGGATGGCATAATGCAACAAACACACTGAAAAGCAGCAAATCAGAAAGATAAAAACCCAACTCCCTCAACACCTAAAGCTGAAATAAACATCACTGGAAGCCCAGCTGGCTCCAGCCAGACCAGAAATGCTGCATAACATCAGACCAGTGTATTCATCCTAAGATGTGAAAAAGATGAGCATACCCAGTGAGGAAGCAGAAAGGATTATAAAGCACATCCTTACCATACACGAGGTCAGAATTCTGTTGTTTCAGCTCCTGGACAATATCCACCACCATTGCCAGAAACGATGTGTCTCTTGTATACCCTTTGGGAAAATAAAAAAGACACCTTTGAAGTCTATTCTCATGAACATTTTTTCTGCTTTTAGTTTTGGATAGGAATGCTGCATACTTCTCATCCTTTGGATAAAAGTATTTTTAGAACAAAGGCATTTCAGTAGTTGACTCAGGAATAATAGGTTGGAAGACAAATTCAGACGGTGCTTGCACAACTACAAGTACAACCTTAAAAATCCATTTACTAAGAATGTTGTATATGAAAGACTCATATAACTTCAAAATGCCTGAACATAAATAAACAAAGGTCAGGCTAGAAGGAAAAAACATTCCTTTTGATAAAAACAGTATTTTGATCAATACTATTTTTCATGCAGTAAACATTTTAAATTCCATATACTTTCTTCACACTCTGGCTTGAAGCAACTTTTTATTATTATTAATGTTCATGCTGATAAGAGTCCAACACATTAATGCAACAGAGATTTAACCTTGACTATTTTAGAGCAATATCCAAAATACCAAAACAGTTCCTATCTTTTAGGCTGAGCAGTGAAATAACCTGGAAATATTTTACTGTATTTCGAGGCCCCAATCACAATGCTAGCATCACAATATTCTTATTTAACCATTAATTTTTAGATTTTATAGCTGCTTCTTAATTTATATATTTATGTATAACTTTAGTTACAACATTCATTAATTATCAATTTGATTTTAATTTATTGTAGTTCATTTCTTGGGGATGGTGCTGTGCAGGGTTGGGAGCTGGACTTGATGATCCTTGTGGGTCCCTTCCAACTCAGGATATTTTGTAATTCTGTGATTTAATACTATTATTTTTAGCAAGGTAGCATCTTTCAATGTCCTTGGAAATGTCCATTCTAATAAAATATTTTAAAGTACACCCAAAAAGCAGATTTTGGAGTTGTTTTTTTTTTTAACTTGCAAAATTGATCAGTTCTTAGGTGCTGCAGAGAAATGGAAAAGATTTTTTGCCAAAATGCTGGTTTTTATCCATGAAACGCTGATAATCAGTCAAAAGAGTCAAGCAAAGATTTTATTTTTTAAATGACCTGTGATGGCAGACTGGCTGGAAAATAAGGCTGAGTTTGATCAACAGCATTGACAGAGGTGTTTAAAACAGTTACACTGAACTGGAATTTATCTCTTACCTTGACTGTCTTACTGTAAATGAAACAAATACATCAAGATCTACAAATAACAGTCACAAAAAGCTCATGGAGTGTTACTTTGTATAATTGGCCTAACAACAGTAATTTTAATCTCAGCTGAGATATCTACAGTCATCAGACAATTAACAGTCAAATCCCACCTTTTGATAAATTGCTTTTCAGTGTTTAAATACTCATACCCAGGTTGTTTGAGGTACAAAGTAGTTGTGCACTATAGTGAAGGGCTATTTGAAGAGAAATATCTGACTTTTGTCCTGAATGAAAGATACTGAATTTTAAGTTCAGCCACAGTGCAGCTGAAGACTAAAATACAGAAAGTGTTATTAGATGTTCAGAAATCACTGCTCTTTCTACCCATGCCTTTTTTTGTCCATACTGAAAATGGCTACAGCAAATAAGATTTAAAAGAAACGTGAACAACACACAAATACCCTATTTTAAAAGATACATTAATAAATATTCCCTTTTTCTCCAAAATTCCTTTTTGCTGAAGATTTCTATTTTCCTTCTACCATTTTTGATCTCTTATATCCATTTTGCCAGTGATAGGAAAGGTGTAGAGGTCTTTTCCAACAGTTGGAAGGGAAATAAAAAAGTAACATTTCAGCTAAAAGAATACTCAAATATTATTTATAATTTTTGCACACTAACATCTCCTGAAAATTCCTACAATACAGTGTTCTTTTCCTGGATATGTCCTCTTTGTGAGTTCCTTCCAGGAAAGAAAAGGTGTTTGTCTATTTCTCAATAACAAAGAACCCACTTATGCCAAAATTAATTTCTTAATGTTAGTTAAATCTATTTGCTGTTCAGTCTTCTTTATTTTGGAGATATTCCTTGAAAAAACGCTGACAATAACTCTTTGGGCATGCCACACCCTCCAAGCCAGAATGACTGCTTTGGGGTTATAATCCAAGCACTTGAAATTTCCAATTTTCCCTGTGTAGAAAGAACTTTCCTACATGTGGAAGCCATGAAATCAATCAAATCTGGTGATGTATTTCTGCCTACCTTTAAAAAGTCCCTGTTCACTGCTGTAAGAAATTGATACTGTTATCCAAACCAGAGGCACACCAGAGGTGAAATCTGATCAGTAACCTACTTTTGAGAAGCAGGAATTGGGTGAGAAGCAATTTTTAATAAAAACTTCTTGCAGAATCTCTCCTTTCTATAAAGTATTCTACAAGAAGTTCTCCTAGCTTGTATTTATGCACACTTTGCACCCTGTGCAAGCAAAGGAAAACACTGTAGGACTGTATTCACTCAGATGACCTACACAGTAACAAGAGCAAAAAATCAAGATATATGACAGAGTCAAAACCAAAACCCAACTCTATTCATACTTTGCCCAGTGTACAAAGCACTAAGCCTTAAAGATCAAGTAAAAAAATCAAGGACAGACAACTTTTCATAAAATCATGCTGCAGTACCACAGGGTGCTAGTACTGCAGACTTAGGAGAAAGGGTTAAACTCATGTCTTCCTAATAAATTTAAAAATAATATTCTGATATTCCTCATCCATTGTTCCAGTAGAGGCACTCCCAAAATATTAAGTGTGCCTGTACATGACTGGCCTGTACAAACCTGTAAATTATACAAGGGAATCAATTTACCTACCCAGTTACAACCTCCAGGCTGGAGAACTCTGGCTGTTACAAATTTAACAGCACGAGCCAGTTCAGACTACAATACACAGGTGAAATTTTAACTGGTTGGTTTGCAGCAGTGAGGGATATGTTTTACATCTCTTTACTTGTGTTTACATCTCCTGGGAACTCCAGGGAACAAGCTCTTCTCACCTGTGAGCACATAATCGTACCGGTTGACCTTGTTCAGCTTAAGTCCTTCGTAAAGTTCATGAAGCTCATCTGAATTCAACACCTGACCCTTCCAGTGGGCATAGCCTGCAAAGCAAACACCAGGTCATTTTTCAAGAGATGAATTTTCTATTTCAGATCACACACATGATACACGTGGAGGGACCACATCAAACATCAGCACCAGGAAGCATCGCCACGTCCTCTCCTGCGAAATGCTGCTGCCGAATGAAAGCTGCTGTCAGCAGAACAGTTAATGTGCCCAACTTCTCCTTAGCACCTCTGCCTCCCAAAGGAACTGGAGTGACTACACTGCAGTCTGAGAGTGTCCATTTACCAGCAAATCAAGCTGAGCACACACAGGCTCCTGCAAGATTTCCCATGGAGCTTTTGCAACTATCCCTTTCCTGTGTGGAGGAGGAAAAACGTATATTTTCGACTTTAGTGGAGGAGGGCGTCAGTATAATCTACTTTTGTTATTTTGTACTATATATTAAAAAAAGGAAATACTGGCAGTTAGATGACAATCCTAACAGGCTTATAGATCTGTTTGGACACAGGCCTGCACCCATCAGATACAGCACTCGCTGGGACCTGCATGTCACACACAGACTGACCACAGCAGAACACTGCCATGGATGCTCTTTAAACATACAGTGTCATCTGACAGACTTTCTTCCAAAAACAGCACAGCTTTAGTGCTGAGGATCCTGGAGGAGGAAATGAGTAGCAGAAAGACACTACAGACAGATAAACAATATCCATATACTCTCATCCTTGAATGATCTCTAAGAATTGCAAGCAAATATACTCAGCTGAGAGAAGCAGATGGAAGGTGAAGTTACTTGCGATAAACTCAACTGATTTCAGCCTACAGTGGACCAAGGTCCATGGCAGCCAATTCCAAGGAAAAAAATGTATCTCCCTTAACAGAATCTAAATATTTGTTGAAAAATGTAAATGCACCTTGCACCTTGTCATCAAAGCCTGCCCCATCTAGATGGCACCAATCACTCCCTTGTATGTAAGGATGGCGCTTCCTCCAGGATATTAGATTAGGCATTCACAATTTAACTCTTCCAATCTCCATAAATTCACTGTTTGTTAAAGAGCTTATCTTTTTATTAACTGGAATCAGGAAAAGGGAAAGCTTAATGAGGTATCTTCTTCTATACCTCCCCTGTGTAAAGACAGTGGTATTTTGTTTAACTTCTGCTCTTGCAGTTAGAAAATTCAGTGATGAAAACTGTTGGCTTTGATTATCACTCTAAACTGACTTATTAGAGTGGCTGCCAAAAGGTGCCTAGAGCCTGGGATAAGCACATTTTTCAGTTTTCCTTCTTATGAATGCAAATACACCCACAGCATGGTGAGCAGATGGATCATTTTGCTCTCCTCAGCTCACAAAGGCCAAGCCTCTAAAACACGACTCGCTGCCAGCTGGCTGGGGGCCTGACTCACATCAGCCACCACGACTCCCTCCCAGGAAAATGCTTTTCACAAAGTCCCTGTGAAGAAAGGGTCGAAGTGAGGGATTTCTGTAGTTTCATTGCAGCCCCCATCAGCACAGGCCCAGCCCCAAGGGTATGCAGAACCTCTGACTGCACCTGAATCCATTATTTGGTTTAACACAAATGCAGATGTTTATTCTGTCACATCTGGAGCATCACAGAGAAATAATCTGCCCTCTCCTCTTCCCCAGTCTCTGCAGCACTGCAAAGCCAGAACAGGGACAAGGACACAACAGATTCCTTCCACGGTGGCCATCAAGGAGACTGGGTGCACTTTTCACCCAGAATCAAGGCAAAAATGCTGACATTTATCTTACACAGGGCCATAAAAATAATTATGATAGATTGCCAAGAAACAACAACAGACAACCTGGATACTTTCAGGAGCCATTCCTACACAGACCCTGTAAATTCACTATTTAAGCAAAAGTTCACCTTCCCACGTCAAGCTGTCTTAAATGGTCAATGCACAGGGTTTATGTTACACTGATCCTCCACTGAGGCAGAGAGATAAATACGAAAACTCAACGTTAGGCAGCAGCCCAGCTTAGCTCAGGAACTGGTGTCACCCACATGGGGTAGGGACACTGTCTGAGCTCTGTAACAATGACTTCCACACTGAGGACCTTTTTTATCACCTGGTAACGTGTAATATAACCTAAAGCCTAACTACATGACAGCCAGAGTTAAAAAGCCTTAGGGAAGCTCTCAGGGAAGCCATAGCTATTGAGACATAAGAAAAAAAAAGGGAATGCCTTCACTGGAGCTGCAGAGAACTGTGATGTCAGTAGGAACTGAATTATGTTCATGTAAGAATCAAACCAAATCAAAACTGGCAGCAAGATGGGAACCCCCCCTATGCTCTTTCCCCAGGGTAATTTCATGTAACATGACAAACAAGGGGAAAATCCCGTGACCCTGCATTTATCCTACTTTCCTGGTGGAATATAACACCAAAAAGCAGACACACAGAAGAAAAAGCCAGTCACTCATGTCAAAAAGGGTTTCACTAACTGGAAGATGGATACCTTGGGGTCCCAGGAAGCAGGACTATCTTGAAAGGAGAAAGATAAAAAGGAAGAAAGCTGAGTCTTCCTTGTTTTGGGTACAAAACCACCAAGTAATTCTCCTCAGTGCTGGTCTGAGAGAGCAGAGAGAACACTGCAAATCATGACACAGCTCTCCAAAACACCATTTGGTTCAGACTGACTGCATTAGTCCCCCAAATCTGTAATAATTTTAAACACACAGATGAACATAAATGCTTAAACAACCTTATGCCCCTTCTGCTTATCTATGTTATGGTCTTTTATTGAAATTAGATGTTATCTATTTGCTTTTAGCAGATAAGGCAATGAAAAGTAAGTAAGACATGATGCCCCATGTCACTAAAATGATGAACACATTTACCAGTCTCCAAGGAAATGTCTTCATTCAACTGTATGAAAATTAAAAAAAAATTAAAAAAAAAAAACCCAAGAGAGGCAGCTAATACTGCACCCAAGATGAATTTACATGCTTTTCTTTCTTGCCTTCCTCTGCTTTTTTTTCCCTCCTTTGGAATGTATTTAATTACTTTTAAAAACAAGGAAGGAAGAAAATGGAAGTAGCAGTCACATCAGAAGGGGAAAAAAAAAACCCCAGCTGATCAAAAACAACAAGCAAACAGCAAAACAAAACAAGCTACCATTTAGGTATAGCATGTAAGATTCCTTTGTTTTCCAACCCAGAACATTCTGTTCTGAGGTTTGAGTTCCTCCTGTGGTGCTCCCTGCAAAACTATTCCAAGTGGCTTCAGTAACCAAGAATTTCACACAGGAAAAAGGAAGAAAGTTCTAGTGTTTAAGGCACATGACGTACAGGCAATCTGGGCCCAGCTGTGTCACAAAATTCACATTGCAAACTCCAGCAGACAACCTGCTCTCAACACATGACTCATCTGTAGCTACCAGGAGGCCTTCAATAAAACCAGAAACTCAGTACCAAATTCCCCACTGGATTTTTTACAGCTGGTCACAGTGTGGAAGTGAAATGCTCCCAGTGTCAGGCAAGAGTGGAGAGCTTTTCTTTCTGCCCTGCACCTGCAGGGGTGAGTGACTGCACATGGGCAGGCAGACTGTGCAGAATCACACCAAGACATAATTGTAATTTCTCATGTATTAAACCTACCAGCCAACCCAACCACCTACTACCCACCCACGAAGTGGAAGCCAAAAGTGCTCAAGAATAAAAAGAAAAGTAACAGAAAAAACCCCAGGTTATTTGTTCTGGAGCTGTTTCAAAGGTAGGATTTGGATGGCAGAGTAAGCACATTATTGCTTAAAATAAACCTACCAATGAGAAACAAAACTGGACATCACTGAAGAATTAAAAATGCACCCCCAAAAAAATCAATTAGACAATTAAAAATAAATCTAGATTTTTCTTTTTGCACATCAGATGAGGAGAAGCTTCTGCAAACAGTATATTCATATAGGATAAAGAGCACAGTCTTTGCAGGCTGCATGACAGCTTCTTTTATTTGTATGTGAAGCATGATGCCACTCAAGTGTGAGTCACTCTAATCACTAAAGTTCCTCACGAAGCAACATGACAAACTGTTCTCCCAGGGGCACTGATTCAAAGCCCATTTTCTGAATTTCAGGATTATCAGAGACTAAAGAAAGCTGAATTTTCTGAGCAGGAGTCAGCAGAAAGAGGCCTGTGGTATCTTACTAATTTATAGACAGGGCAAAAAAAGAGCAATAATGATTCACCAGTCTGTTAGTCATAAATTCTCTCTGCATTTCATTCGCTGCTAATTCCAAACTCAAAAACAGGGAAAAAAGGAAAGAAGGAAAGAAAGAATACCACGTCCAAAACCCCACACATTCTTCTACCTGTGCTCCCCTGGCATTCTTTCAGAAACTAAAGTTCACAGCTAGATTTTGAAGGAGGAGTCTGTCCTCCAGCTTTAATGATGATGACAGAAATGGTTCTTGTAAAATTTTGTTTTTACAGGAAAATCAAGTTCCCTTCATCCATTCACCCAGCACACAATGCCTGTGTATTGCAGGACAGTGCCAGACACAAGCTCTGCTTCCCTAAACCATGAGGTTGTGTGGCAAACTTTGGGATTTTTTAACAGATTTAGTAAAAAAACCCCAAAATTATAGGAAAAAAACCTGCAAAATGTGATTCCTAAACATCAGGAGTAGTTCCAGTATTTTAAAGACTTGTCATATTTGAGCTATTTTTGGGTTTGGGATGCTCATTTTGGTCTTCTTGTGGGAGGAGGAACCACTAATTTGTCGTTCCTTCCACTGTCTGCCAAACCTTGAATGAAACACTGGTCACCTTTCCTTGGCTGTGATACTATTAAAAACAAATTTAAAATCTTCTTTCTTTTTTGTTTTAAGAACCTGGTCACCCTACTAGTAATGTAATTTTCCCACCTTCAGACACATTCAGTTTATGGTCAATAAAACCTCTATTAAGCTCTTTCAACACCCTATAAAGCTGATTTACTGTTGAAACAGAAAGCCAACAAACAACACATACTCATGCATTTCAAGCACTGAGTAATGTGACATGAGAAAATTGCTTAATTTCTGGAAGATTACAACAGTTTTACCCAGCTATTGAAACCAAACAACAGAAAATCCCAAACTCCAAAACTAAGTACATTCTTTAAATAAACAGAAGTCACATCGAAGTATCTTTGAAAAACACAAGAGAACCTTTGTACTGTGCCAAAGGGTACAAGCAAAATAAGCAGATTTCTGCCTAAGCCAGGAAAGGCCTTGTTCCCTTGTTTAATTATTACCTTTTGTGCCTTTCCTCAACAAGCAGAGGTAGCTTTCAAGCTACCTTTGAAACATTAATTTCTTCTTCCCAAGGTGGCACTAAATTCCTTCTATGATAGGCATCTTACAACCTTTTGAAAGCTGCATGAAGTTCAACCGAGTAAGAGACTGATCTCTGTTCCAAAAATTAGTAGTTTACTAATAGAGCTGTACCTGTAGATACTAGAAAAATACCTCAACTTTTGCCTTCTTTTTTCTCAGTCAGGAGCAACTTTTGCTCTTTTCCAAGATGTTAAAGTCAGAATTTGCTCCCAGATTATTTTCTGAAGACACCTGTAGATTTTCTCTATCTAGAGTAACTCTCCTCTCAAACAACCTGCCACCAAGACAGCAGATGTGTCTCCAGGGATCCAAAAATAGCAAGTCACTTGGAGCTCCTTTACGGATGAAAGGTATTGCTAAAATAAATATAAATTTCAGCTTTCTTTTAAGAAATAAAGTCCTCTAGCACTGTGAGTATTAGGAAGTCTGAATGTCTTAGGTGAGTGCATTGCATTCAGGCTTAGAGCTTCAATAAAAATACACCCAAATGTATTAACACCCTTCTTCCCACCAAGATGAAATTTTGGGATACTTGAGAGCCATCTGGCTGGACACATAGAGAGGAAACATTGGGTCTACCTCAGTATTCTTTTGATGTTTGGGTTGGTAATGGGACTATGACTCTCACAGGGCATAACTCACTGAAAACATGTGAAGACTCCCTTAGGAGTCTGGCTGTGTAAATGGCTGTATTTGTGTTATTTCACTATCTGAGTTAATTAGATTACTGCCTAACAAAAGAAAGCCATTCTGAAGGGCAGAAGAGGACATTACTACATCCATTGTATCAATGCCCTACTCCCATATCCAGGCTTCTGAGAGACTTGAATCAAAACATGAACATTACATTTCCATCCTGTATCGTGAAAATGTGAGTGAAAAGATGAAACCAATGTCCTCTCCACTGTCATGGGTGAGTGCTGAGTGAGTTCAGTGACTGTGGAGTAGTATCTGTAAAATTTTACCTGTGTGGTTTGAAAACTGGACAGAGTTCACCGTATCAACTTCAAATCCCAAAACCTGTAACAGAACACAGGAATATTTCTTTACTAACACAGCTTCGTTAATACGTTACCCATATCCCAAAACACAGGGAAGAACTCCTTGCTTCCCAGTGCATACTTCAAAATCTTGGGAGCTGAGTCAACAAACATGCAACATAAACAAACAGCCCAGTGCTCTACTACAGCAATGAACAGGGAACAAAAGTGCCGCTGGCAACAGCACCAGAAAAACAGCTCTGGATCCTCAGGCTGGAGTTCATCTGGGGATAAGGACACAGAGGCTGGTCCAGCAGCAGGCACTGAAACCTTCAAGAAAGCCTTGGCTGGCCTTTCTTGGCAAGAAAAGAAGTACAAGGTACTAAATTAATGCACAATATGGAGGGATGATGCTGTTGGCATTCCAGAAAAACGATTTTTCTAAAAGAAGAACAGAAGGATCTTAAAAGGGATCAATATTACAAGCCTGACTTGGATGTCACAATCAGTTTCTTTACAACTAAAAGAGAACAGAAAGAAATCACAGAGAATTAATTTGGGGTATGATTGGGCAATAAAGGGGAGAAAAAAACACAGGATAAAAAGAGCCTAAAGCATGCTCCAAAAGCCACCTGCTACATTGCATTACCAGCAATCCAAACACTGAAATATCCGATAATTTGCTAGTGCAATCAACATATATTCTTGTGCCCAAAAATATATAAATACTATCAAAATAAGAGCATCCAAGCAGGAGACAACTAATGAGGATTTTTAACCTGACAATACCTGTTTAATACACACAGGCATTGGTAGTCAAGCCATTTTTAGACATTTTTATGTGTCACACACGGAATTCTAATGCAAAAGTGACATTAACAGTCTGACGCCGAGTCTTTGTTTCCACATCCAGCTTGCTCTGGGTAAGAAATCTCCTCAAAAGAAGAGCTGCTATGTATGGCTCAGTGAGTCATACTGGGAGATAACAGGAATGATGCACCACTGTGTATGATCCTCTTTCAGGCAATTTGCTGGGAGGGGGGAGTGAGGGAACAAAGCTTTTCCAGTCACGTTTTCCAGTGAGACTCACGCCTCTCCCTTTTTCGTCGTGAAGGCAACTCCTTCGCATAGATTAAAAACCTTTTGGGTGTCTGGTGCCAGACATTAGGCTTTCCCTGTGCCTGTACTTTCCCTATGATAAGCCCTTTATTCCAATACCTGGCTACAAGATGGAGCTACGTGCTGTGACAGGTCGTTCCTTCTGCCTGCAGGCGCTACACTTCCGTTGTTTCACAGCTCACATCCACACAGATCTTCGTAGAATAAATCTCTTTTTTCAATATTTAGTAAAGGTTTCTGTTCCTTCCTCACCAGAAAGCAAAGTAATTTCGCATCAGTGGTACACAGAATGGTGGGTTAGTTACCTTAACCTGACCAGGTTCAAATTAAGCTCAGCACGTACACTCCCCCCAGGTTCTTATTTCACCTTGGTGGATTTTATTTTAAAGACCCAGGAACTGAACAGTTGAGAACATGACAACACTGTTATGACCTTAACCTTCATGTCTGGATATGCTCTTCAAGGAAATGAATGGGAATATAGCCTCTAACCAGACTGTCACCCCAAAATGAATTCCCCTCCCTGCAATGAACAGACCGAAGTTGTTATTTCCTTAAAGTATCTTGGCAACAATTGTGAATTAATCCATTTCTCTGCAACATTCAGATCACGTCTCTCCAACTACTTAACCCCTGAGACTACAGAACACACTTACTGTGATTTACTGACTAATCAGGTTTACTCTCAGTGCTTTAGGGAAGGAGAGCACGCACAGCTGCTGCAGGGAAGGCAGCTCTACAACACAGGGCAGCACTGTCCCAGATGATGGCCACCAAAAAGAGCAGCCCTTCTTTAGTGTCCTCCCCACCATTAGTTATCATTTGATTTCTCAACCAGGTTTTCCACAGAATTAGGGATTTTTGGTTTGTTTTGGCCAGTTAATCTGCTTCAACCAAAAGATGGAAAAGTACAAGGGAAGCCAACTCTCTTGGAGACAGCCAGGTTAACTTCGCTGTACACTGGGTAAAACAGTAAATAAAATGCTTTGGAGAGCGGATGAAAAACCACAGACAGCGCAAATTCTGCAAGGGACCTTGGTATTCTGACTTTTTTCATCAAAACAAGCTAAAAAAAGCCTTTCAAGGTCTCCATAACAATCATTTACTGCTGTTAGTCTAGTCTGTCACAGTTTCTAAATTTGCTCTAAAGTTTTGTTTTGAATTAACATGTATGACTGAAGTCTAACACACCTAATTTTGAAACCTGATTCAACCCTCAAAATAACGGTTACTCCAATGCATTTCCTTTTATAAAGGTTAGTAGTAGAATAATCAAAAAGAATGCTAAAGTCATGTTAAGCCAGGTTGTGTACATTTCCAAGGCAAACTGCATTGAAAAGTCCCATGGAATTTAGTCACCAGAAGACGACTTGAAAACAGGACTGAGGTCCAAAAAGCAGCTTTTCACAGCAGTCACGTCTTCTAGGGCTACAGAAAAAACTGTGTCTCTATTTTGGTTTGCATAGTTCATTTTAATAATCTGATCATTCATGGCAGATAAGGAAGTGGTGTTTCCTTCCTCCAACCAACAGTTAAAAACCAGTGTTAGTGACTGTCATCCTTCACATCTAAAGGATGCCAGAGGCAGTTTCTGAGGCACTGAATGATGGACACTTTTCTTGCTTACAAGGGGAGCTGTGTTCAAAAGAAGTCTTGTTAAACCTTTTTGATACATATTCATACTTTCAATTTCTTGGGCAAAGCCAACTAAAAGCACTGATTTTGAGAGGGTTTTTTTAATTCATTAAGAATTTCTACTCAAACCAGAGGTTAAATAAATCTTAAGTGAAAGTTAACTAATCAGAAATACATTATTTTTGTATGTACAGACCTAGAAAACTGCGATCAGAGCAAATGAATTGAATCAGATAAACCATACCAAAAAAGACTCAATCTCTCCCATTTGCACACAAAAGTAGCAACTATGACCTGAAAATACGTATTTAGTACAATATCAACAATTTTTCTACTGTCATAAACCAGCAAGAATCAACCTTTTCTTCAGAAAACTATCAGAAAGTAAAAATTCAAAACAGGACTAAACTCAGTATATAAAATTTCTTGCTTGTGTACACACATTTGTGTTCCTTGTACCTCTGTGTAAATAAACTGAGGGACTCACCCCACTTGGATTTTGCCTGTGGCAGAACAAGAGCCTTCAGATCATATTTGATCAGCATCAGGACTGAGCGTACTAAGAAATGCACTTCAATGTTTAATTTTTGCTTCTCTATACCAGCTTTACTCCATACCTCTGCTACCTCCCCTGCCCCTCACAGCAAGGGTCCTGTGGTGATATTGCTGCCCCTGGTTTTAGAAATGTAGGTGACATCAGACACTGCAAGTGTCCAAGGGCTCCAGCTGCCAGGGACACACATCCCCTACACTGCCACCATCCTCTGATTTGGATCATCTGCTGTCCTACAGACCCTCCAGGAGAGAACAATTCCAAGTTTCCATGCTCTGCTGTCATGCTGTGTAAGCATCATTTGCCCACAGAACTGGAAATCTTGGGCAAATCTAAACCCAGAGCCAGTTTGGGTAAGGATGATAAGCGCTCTTCAAAGGAAAAAGATGACTGAGTCCATCCTAAATCTCTCAGCCCACAGTCTAAGCACATGTCAAATGTTGTTCATCTTAAGACCCAAACCATAGTTGCCTGGATCACATCATTCAGTGATATTTGCAATTGAAATCTCAGAGGAAAATGGGCAAATTTAATATATTTTCTAAGTATCTTCAAGCAAAGGAGGCAGAACTGTTACACTTCTAAAATTAAATCACGAAACATTAAAACTGGAGGAGTTCTGCGTTTGGAAGGCACAGCTGGCAGATCTGAGAGACACATTTCAGAAAAATATTTGCAAGATTAAATCCAAGTATGCACACCAGAGCAGAATGCATTAGAAGAAACAGCCAGCATGAAGCACATTATGCATGACACCAACTTCAGCTGAGTTCTTCATCACAGGTAATCGAAGGAAAGGGACAAATGTCAATTCAGTTCTTCCTCCAAGAGCTTTCCCAGCCTTGCAAATAGAAAGTGAGACCTGGGCAGGGACGTGGTCTAGAGAACCATCCAAATGCACCTCTTCAAAATAGCAAATATTCAAGGGAAAAATCAGCACACAAGAAAGGAAGAGACTTCAAAATACATGGACAACCTCTAAAGGTGTTGGCTCTTTTGGAAAAGAGGATGGACAGCCTAGTTTTCCTAAAAGCAGAGAAGTAATTTAAACTTATATCCAGCCATGAAGCCACAAATAAAAATTCAAGAAATGGGTCTCCAACAGGACTAAAATTTTACAAGAGACACCAGTTGTTTCACTGGTAGAGCAACCTAAAGGTCTAGACAGACAGAAAATGTCTTGAGTTGGGTAAGTTACATAAACAGCTGGATCTCAGTTAGGGTTCACCTCTAACCATGCAATCCTTTGGACTGTGCTACTGCATTAATTTAACCTTTGTTTAAAATTTACAGTCTTCCCCTTCCTTCCAGAAAATATTTCAACCACGCATACACTGAAACATGTTACTTCTTCACCACAACAAACCAGTGCCTAAAATTGTTAGAAATCAAATATTAAAATCATACATTCCAGAGGAGAGCCTCAGTTGTTACGTAAAGGGGAGGTCGAAAAACAAGAAGAAAACCATTTCACAGTATGGAAAATTGTGAGTGTAGCAACAGAGAAATGAGCAGGAAGATTTTGAAGCAAATGCAACATCTGAAATTCTGTTTTAATGATTGCCAACCTTTATGTTTATATTTGTGTAATCTACATAATGTACCAATGGTCTGGAGACAAATAAAAGTACTCATTTCTACCTCCTAATCCTATTTGGTATCTGATTATTAACACCTCTAGAGTCAGAAAACTGTTAACTTCAAAGATCAGCTCTGCCTCAGAGTAAATATTAATATAAATTCTCATTTAATAATTTTATTTACTCTCAGAAATGTGAAAAGCTGTTACTGAACTGCTTCTGTTTAAAATTTGTATTGCAGCTTTACTATGCTCCCTCAAGAGAAAGAAGTATATTTTCAAAAGTGTCACTTTGTAGTACTCAAGAAATTCTCCTTTTTTTGTTGTTTGTATGCAGTTTGGGGA
This sequence comes from Corvus moneduloides, assembly GCF_009650955.1. Taxonomy (NCBI): domain Eukaryota; kingdom Metazoa; phylum Chordata; class Aves; order Passeriformes; family Corvidae; genus Corvus; species Corvus moneduloides. Next base: position 118,255,472 of record NC_045477.1, read on the forward strand.
GGAAAAAAGAAGGTGGGTTTTTTTAAAAAGAAGTGTCTTATATCTTCTAAGTGTGTGAGAACAACTGTCACTTGAATTACACAAGCTTCTGAACTGAACTATGTTTTAGTGGTTTCCAGGGTACTAAACATTAGAAACAACAACAACAAAAAAAATCCCAATTTCCAGCGCATGATATGTACATATTCAGAGAAAGGGGGCTCAGAGGGGGCTGAGATGCTGTGGGATTGCCATCCTTGGAGGTTTTCAAGACCCAAGGAGGGCGAAACCCTTGAGCAGCCTGGGCTGAACTTAGTGCTGCCCAAGCTTTGAGCCAGAGGCTCCTGAGGTCCCTTCCAGCCTGGGTCATTCCATCATCCAGTGACACAATTACATACAAAAACCTCAGCTTTATCCATTGTGGAACTCCATGTGTAAAATCACACAAAATATCACCAGCGGCTCCCCATCCTAAAGTTCTGGTTCTAAGGATAAAGCCCAGGGGTACTCTGTGTTTACACTATTAACTACGCCAGCTTTGACAGTAAAGATAATATATCCTTTGCTGTTAAATGGCCAGTGGACCAATTTAACTAGAATGCTTTAGTTTGTACTTAATTTAAACAACCTTAGAGAACAATGACCTAGTTCTGCAAGAATGAAATTCAATTAAAACCACCTCTCTACTCTGCAACATGACCGGTATATATTGCCCTCTTAGGGCACTGGCTTTGTGCCTCCAGTGGCATTTCATTTTAAGGTTTGAAATTAAAACCACAAAGCAGTAATGCAGCTCACGTTAGAGGAAAAATCTGGAATGAGGAAAAGGCAGAGGGAAAAATAAACAGAACAGGGTAAGAAGAGAAAAACCCCAAAGTCTGTATAAAACCAGACTGTGTAGACCTGTGTATGTGTTTCTTCCATAGTATTTATGTTCCTGATATATGTTCATAGGTTGCTATCTATACTTCGTGGAATAAAGCCAAGACCTCCATCCAAACTCTCCAGCTCCTTCAAAGTTCTTAATTTTGGAAAACATTAACTTTACCATACCAGAACATATCAAAACCAATTTTCTCAGATGAGTCCCCAAACCAAACAGTTTCTAAACCACAAATCCAGGAAAGTATCAGTAGCTGAAGTTGTAAATCAAGCTCAGCTGTCATTCATACAAATTCTTTTATTGTGAACACAAGGCACCTTGGGTTTTTTTAATGATCTGAGCTACAAATTTGACACCAGTAAAAATCTCACAACTCTAAAAGATGAGTTTATCTCTAAGGGAAAGTTTGATAGGAAAATGGCACAGAAAAATGGTTAAAAAGTAAGAAGGAAGAAGGTTCTGCTAACCAGGAGAAGAAAACCTTTGGCTTTCATGCATCCAGTTCTCCTCAAAACAAATGCAGCCTTATATTCTAACACTTAACTTCCTTGCACCTCAGCTCTTCTGCTTCATAGCAAGATACTTTTTTTGCAAGTAAAACTTTTATGGAAAAAGGACGACTCTTTTTCTAATTAATATTCAAATGATGAAACATCCTAGCCAGGCATGTCCTGTCCTTTGTGCCAACAAATGGTAACAGACTGATGAGTTAGAGCAAAGTAGGAGTAAATACTAAAAAAAGCAACAATTATAACACACATCATCAAATGAATCAAAACCACCCAGATCTCTCAGCCTGTGCTTGTAAGAGAGTTGATCCAATCCTCTAATCATCACACCATGAAGTTGTGTCTAATTTTTAAAAAATAATGGCAGCACATGACAAGCCATGGGGCTCCACAGAAAGAAAAAAAAAGTCCTCAGCTTCAAAAGCCTGTCAAACTTTCCAAGCACTGGGGAGTACTTTGATTTATATCATTTAAGGCACCCAGCAGCATTTCAAAAAACAAGTGAATATTTAAGAGCAAATCCTGCATCTCAAATATGTACAAACACAGAAAATACAAATATTCCCCCCTGCCCTGATAGTTTTATTAACACCCTGTGAGGTTTATCTCAACTGTGGCATCAGTCAAAGGACAAATTTTTATAGCACAAAGACGTACGTAAACCATGGGGGTTACCAAGACTAACTACACACAATTTAGGAGGAATTTTCAAAAAATCTTGTGATAAGGCTCCAAATTGCTGACTTTTAGCAGAGCATGGGTACAATCCACAAACTGAATTAGCCAGGAACGCCTGTCTTTGTGTAAAAAAAATTACTGTATCACATAAACCAAATCCATTCTATTCCTCCAACTTTATGTATATATATATATATATATAAAAGCCAAGCTTAATTGAAAGACATTAACAGAATTAATTTCACTACCACAGTTAAAATTACTCTGTCAAATGAGGTAATAGAGGTTTGGGGTGTTTTTTGCCAAGTAATGGCAGCAATACTTTCCAATAAGAAAGCCTCTGTGTCAGGCCATGAATTGCTCTATGTATCCATTGTATTACAAGCTGTTTGCAATAATGTCCTACAGTTTGGAACTTCACCTCACACAGCCATCACTGCAGTTCCAAAGAACATCACTGCTCCACTGTATTCCTCTGGAGATGGCAGAGAAACATGTTTTAAAAGGCTGCATTTCTCTAATCAAACTAACTTGGAATGGAGGAAGAATTTCCCAGTTGCAGCTTGTGCCTCTCACTGTGTGCCAGCTCTTTCACTTAATTGCATCTCCTTCCATTTGCTGCTGAACCAAAAAAACATACAGAAAAGTGCAGAAAAGTAAAAACACTAGTTCAGTTTGAGAAATAGGAACTTGGGAAAAAGAAAAGGCAAGTCCTGACAATTAGTGTAGCAGGAATAATTGCTGGCGTGGGCTGATAAACTGAATTGAAACTGCTATTGACTAACCCAATCTATTTTTCCTCTGAGCTTTTAATAAGGCACACCAAATATCTAAAGAGAACTCTGTACATATAATTAAGCTGTATTTTAACGCAGCATTTGACAAGGCACTGCAAAGAAAAATCACTAAGATACTGGGGATATTGTGCCAGGATAAAAATACTAGAGCAAATAAACTGGGGACAGGGATGCTGGACATGTTATTGGTGATTTATTAACAGACCACTTCAAATTGTGAGGTTACAAACAGACTATTACAAAACAGACAGTAAAAATATACACCAGATGACCTTGAGAAAATGTAAGAAAGACATTAAACTATTAGAGAGCATCCAAAGGAGGGCTATGAGGATTATGAAGGATCAGGAGGGGAAGCCTTATGAGGAGCTGGGGTTGTTCAGCCTGGAGGAGACTGAGGGGAGACCTCAGTGCAGTCACAAGTTCCTCATGAGGGGCAGAGGAGGGGCAGGCACTGATCTCCTCTCTGTGGTGACAGTGACAAGACCTGAGGGAATGGCCTGAAGCTGTGTCAGTGGAGGTTTAGGTTGGATATCAGGAAAAGGTTCTTCCCCCAAAGTGTGGTTGGGCACTGGAACAGGGCTTCCTTCTTGAATGACACTCCTTTTTTTTACCACTGATCAACTGCATACCAATTTTCAGGATTTGTAAGTTGACTTCAGCATTGGACACCACAGAGGACATTGTAAAGACTGGAGCAGAAAACAAATCCTCTCTCTTCTGCCAGAGCAGACTACAATTTTTGTCACAGTGCTCTGGCAAAATTGGTACTCACTGAGAATTTGCTGATGGGCTGATCTAGCTGTAATATCATGACCATCTGAATAGAAAAGACTAGAACAGCCTGAGACTGCAGTGAATCTGTTTTCAAATAATTTATTGATTTTTCTGAAAAGGCTTGCAATGGAAGTACTTACCTGAATCATAATTAGGCCAAATTCAAGATTTACCAGTAATGCCTTAAAGATGCTTTTCCAAATAAGCTTTGGAGACACAGGAATACTTCAGAGCAAATACAACCAGGTCACTAATTTTTCTTTGCACCTGGACAGACTGATTGACATGCACTACTAACTGTTCAATGCAGGATACTCAGATCACACAAAACATATGCCTTTATCAAAATTCCCTCTCAGGCATTATGTCCAGCACAAAGAAATTTCTTGTCCTACATCATGACCATTTTTCCATAGGCTACTCAACAAACAGCCTCTTGTGCCTGCAAGACACACACTCAGCACTACTCCCTGCATCACAACAGATCAGGATCCAGATGCCTGCAGGGTCAAAAGATTTGTGGTAGAGCTGCTCTATTGACCTTCCTATGGGCAGGAGGCCATTCCTGCCATCTGGAGTAGTATTAAGTGATGGATCTGCAAGACATCCATTTTTAAAGGTTAAGGCCAGTGAAAAACAAGAAAAAACTTGTTTCTGCTGCTGTTTTCCTGTTCGTTCTTCCCACTAAAGGACGAACATAAAAATAGCAGAACGACGTGGTGCTGTGGGTGTCTGCCTGCCTTCCAACCAAGAAACAAATTCCACCTGACGCTGTTTACTGTTAGGTACCAGTGACTTCGGATGCTGATTTCAGACGGAGAAGTAGGTTCACTGCAGATTTCAGATTTATCATCTTCATGCTGCTTCCTTCTACACTTGGATGTAATTTGACAAAAACACCATACTGTCACTGCAAACTCCTGCCAGCTGGAATCCTGCAGTGCTACACGAGAAAGTTTGCAAACACTGAGGAGAGGCAGACACAGACAGCAGCAACAGGTTCAACAGGCGTGGAAATTATCTCTTTTATTTTAGTGAATGAAATGGGGGGGGGAGGATCCCACAGCACATTCTTTTCCTCTGATTTTTACTTTATTTTTAGTCCTGCTGTTCATATTTTGGCTAGCCAGGTCCCTAACCACTAGTCCATCAGCAAGGTGTGGGCAAGCACATTTTGTACATCTAAGGTGGAGTTACCCTACAAGAGAGAAATTTGTTTTATCCAGCACAGGCTTTATGTGGACTTCTTAGGCAGACTGTGAATGGATCCCACTCTCCCACCACAGGTTTAGATGTTCAATTGCATGGTAAGAGATACTTGGAGAAACAGAACAGGAAACAGCTCCCTGAAGGAGGTGCCACAGTATGTGAACATCAGACCAAGGCCACACATGGGAAGAATGAAGCTTCTGGAGGACGGATGTCTCCCCCCTTCCTTCAGAATTAGCAGATATCTTAGGGAAGAGTACTCTGAAAAATGTTTCCTTCAGCAGATGCCAGGTGCAGGAGCCTGGGGCTTGCTCCTGCCCTGGCACTTCAGCTATGCCAAAAGAGCTGTCTGTGGGGCTATGTTAGGGAACTGAATCAGGATATTGGCTCTCAAAATAAACACTCACTCTCTTCTCTTCCATTTTTGCCAAGTCATTTATAACCTGGATGGCTTCTCAGAGCAGTTTACCACATGGCCTCACAAAATGACTTTCCTTGGAGCACTGAAGTGGACACAAAATAGTGCAGGTGGAAGGACCAGCTGGCAGGGGTAAGGCCAGAGCAAGTGCTTCTCAATCTGGCTTCTCTACTGAAACCAGCAGATTTCAGTACCCTACACGACAGGTGACAATATAAAACTTCTCAAATTTAAACACTAGCTTGCCCTGTATTTGTTTGGTTGTGGTATGAATGGGCAGAGGCACAATGTTACTTCCATTATCTCCAGTGAGAACAAAACAGCTGGGTTTTAAAAAAACTTTTGTTTTCATTTTTGTTAAATGCTCAGAGTTGTGTTGATAATTTCTCACAGATAGTGTGGTGCTCACCCCTGTGAGACAGGGGCTGTATCCTGCCAGAAAAATGAGAGTAACACAGAGAAGACAGATGGAAAAAGACTTTCCTTCACTGTAACCTTGTTCAATAGTACTCATCACCCAAAACAAATGTCATAAAATACATGAAGATACACAGATTTATAAAATATACATATATTTAATTTGTTTAGATTTAGGCCAGATTTTACTAAATACATGACCATAAGCTCCAGTGTACAATTCTGCAAATCAGTATTGAATTTTGAGAATTTGCCAATGATTTTTTTCTGTTGTAACTTACTTTGTTTTTCTTTCCCCTTAGAGAAGGTGGAGACAGAATTACCATATAGAGCAGCTATGATAAATGTGGCAAAATTCAGGAAGAAAACAAATAATTTAGTATTAACAATAAAGGGAATATGAAAGTATGGCTTTATTGGCTAGTGATCTACCAAATGAAGCAAGAGAAAAAATGTTGTTGTATTCTGATATTGTGGGACAGACCAGCACTGCACTTCCTTGGATGTTTTCAATGCATACTGTTCTTGAAGGCTGTCATGGATTCCTCCCTTCAGCTTATTAATGTCACTGATAGCTGTGCCATCCTTGCAGGAGATTTCCACACAGTTCCTCTTCTGAGAGGTAAAACATGACTGGACCCCGCAGTGGGGAGAAGGGGAATAGTTGTGGCCAGACTGGAAGAGTTCTGCAGGTCAGGAAAACCATTTACTGCTGGTTTTGGGACCCACTGCATCCACAGATCAGAAAGCAGCTCTCCAGCTTTTGTTTTGCCACAGGGGAGAGACTTTCCATTTTCCAGTGTGTGCTCTAGCACCTCCTCAATCCCACACATCCAGCTGGCACGAGGTGTTTGCATTCCCAAGACAGCAAAGTTAAATCACCATGCAAGGATTTCTACTCAGCCCAAACTATGCCATATGCTTAAAATTTACAAAGGATGACAGAGGGTGAAGAGAAGTTTGTTTTGTTTTTAAATGAACCACAGAAGAGGTTCTGGTATCTCAGTTTGCTCTCCTGCTCTATGGATAATTGTTCCAGATGTTAAGGGAACTGGAGCTCAGAGGTGTCACGGATGAATTAACATGAACAAATACGAGTCCTGAACAAAGGCTTGAAAAATTTCAGGTAGTTCAGCACAGTAGTATTTTTTTAGCTATGATAAGTCACCTCACTGCTGCCAAGCCACAAGATGATGAACTAGTCTGGCTTCTCCTGGGGCTCATATTATCTATCAGCACAGACCTCCTTGGCATGTTTCAAACATTATGCTCATCATATACATATTTTTTCTCCTCTGTATATATTACTGTGCAGCTGCACACTCTACTGCATATAGTAATTTCAGAAGAATGGACATTTTATGTCCCAGGACTAATGTCCAGCTCCTCACATTAACCTTGCCTCACCAACTCCAGCCTGTTTTCCATACAACACGAGCAACTGAAGTGGAACTTCCATTTGCATTCATTCAGACTAAAGAAGCTGAAAATACCTGCCTGGTATGTGTTCAGTCAGCCATGGATAATGCTGTATCCCTTATCTAAAATGACTAAATATGCTTTTCAAGGAAAAGTGACCATCATTTTTTGGATATAAATAGAAAAAGTGAATAGTAAAAGACAACAGTTTACTTAAAGGGACATTTTAGAGATCTATCAGTGACTTTTTATGTCCCCCGTTTTTCTCAGGTGTACCTTTGTACAATTCACATATATACAATTAAAAATTTGTTTTATTATTTCAAACTATACTTTTGTTTTTAATACATTTCCATACATTTTAACATGGAATTAACTTTAACTTGAAGCCCTTTTTCTCTCCCCAGAAACCTGATCACTATTCACTGTTATCTGTCCCTGTTTGTTTATACACAGAAATATATGCTCTCAACTGTTTCATCCAGAGCAGAAATATGACATCAACTACTGGAAGAATTAAAAAAACCCTCTAAGACTTACAGACAGAAACTAAGGCCATTCCTAATACAAAAATGCCCTAAGCAAGTAAACACTTGCTACTGAGTCTCTGAGTACATTATATTCCCCACACAAACAGTGCAAATCCACCTCTAGGCAAGGCTTTCCAGTCTTTTAATAAGATTTGCAATTTCTTGACAACTCAATTTTTCTTCCAAAGACAGTGGGTGAATCAGGGTAAAGTATTTTTGCTTCCTCTCAAGTCAAATATTTGCATGTACTGTAGACACCAAATGGGATCCTCCTCATCTTTTCCTTTTGCTGTGTTGAGATAGATGAAAAGATTACATTTATGTCAAAAATTATTTGTTCACTACACATCACTACACACACTCCAGGGTAACTACTGTATCAAATACCAGTATATGCACCTGCACCATTCAAACTTTCACAATTTACTATGAAGAAGTCAGCAAATTATCATAATCATCAATCATTCTAAATATTTATAATCATATTTTTTAAAAACTTAAAATGCCAACTGGTCAACTGGCCCAGTACACACATTGCACAATAACTTTTAATGCATTTTATACTGCTTTTTGCAGCTTTACAACTGTGTTATACAATCAGCCTGTGTGAACATCCCTCGGCATTTCTGTATTTTCATGACAAAGACTTATTTAACAAGCTGCCACTATTGAGTGACTTGTAGGAACAGCTAGGAATCCCACAGTCACACAGACCTGACCTTGGATGAGGATGGTTCAGTCAGTCCCACTCTCTGTTCATCAGAGGCTCTGCACAGCCATTCAGAGTCCACAGCACATCTGCAGCCCCAGCTGCATTTCCTTTAGGCAGGGTGAAGCGACTCTAATTTTTTGAGCTGATTATTTTGCATTAGTAGCTGAAAAGATTCCATTAGGAGTTCGAAAAGCAAATGGAGGTCTCTTTGTTTAGAGTTGTGCACAAACATAAACTCCTGCTGTTAAGTAAAAGCGAGATCTCAGTAGCCTCAGTCTGGTCTATATCAAAGTTTAAGAGCTGAAAGTGACACACACACCCCTTGTTGTTGTTGTTGTCTTTTGATTATGATCTACTTTCTTGTCCCTCCCAGTCCTGTCCAACTCGCCTTCCCTCCCAGCTTACCATGCAGGTGGAAAGTCCCTCTCCTACAATCTTCTGAGAGGTTCAAAGTTCTCTCAGTGCACCTGAGCTGAGTTCATCTGGACAAGCACTTCTGGAAAGGTCTGCTAAAGCTTCTCCCTAGAAATCCAGACTGCCAGGTGGGGAACCACCTTGTTTGGACTTTTTGGATTACAAGTCTTTTTCAGGGCCTCGCCTTGTGCAAGGTATTCACCAGACTTTTGCAGCTATGTGTGCTGACATCCACATAAGAAGCAAATGCTCTTTACACAGCTTTGAACAAGCCTTCTCAGAGGGGTTGTGAATTTTTTTATGTCTTGGGTTGTTTTTTTAAATTCATTCAGCCCTTATCTACCTTTCTTAAAAGAACAAAGGCAAGGGGAAAAAGCATGCTTCCACAAACTTCATTTGAAGTATGATTCTAGAGCAATAATTATTGTTTCAGATATGCAATTTAGGACAATCTTTGGGTATTACAAAGACCAAATGCATTCTTTCATCTTTGTATTTATTATTTGTTTAAGGTTTAGGTTTGCTCAGCCTTTGATCTGTAACAAAAACAAGGGCTACACAGAACATTTCTTATTGTTACTCTGTAAAGACTTTCGATTGATTCATCCTTGTTCTGACTCATACTATTAACACAATCGCAGAGTTAGAAAAAGAGTCATCTTAAACAAGAGATGCACTTTATCTTTCTACATAATACTAAATCCATTTGGCTATACTTTTCAACAAAATGAAGAAAAAGAAGTCTTAAACTTTTTTGCTAAGGCACTAGATAATTAGCAAAGATCTACTGATACCGGTTTTGGTCTTAGCATATACTGGACAAAGCAGTTCAAGACCGACCCTAAATATCAAAGAAATTACCATCTGTGCTGCCCAAAGTTGTTTTCCCATCCTTTCTGCAATTAAGAAGGAGCTAAAAATGTAGACTTACTGTTTTCTTTCCAGAGGAGAATTACCGAGAACTAGTCTGAGAATCACCAGTCCTTCTTAATACCTGGACAACTATTTCCATTTAGCAGGGGGAAAAAAAGTTAAAAAGAAAATAAAGTAATTTAACAGATTTCAAAAGGCCATTTTATCCTGTACTGTAGAGACTGTTTATGGTGTGTTCTACAGTTCAGGACAGACAATTTCGTTCTCCAGATCCAAATGATTAATGGTATTTGTCTAAGCTTTTAGCTACGTCTTCAAGGTAAGCAGCTATAAAAGGAAGTCAGGAATTAAATACTCAAAACAGAGGCACAAGTTTCTCAAATTCTACGAGTTCTCAAATTCTAAGGAAAAAACCATGTATGATAAAAGTGTCATGATGAAAACATACGTTTTTATTTTATATCATAAAAACTATGACAAATGTTAGTCAACATCAGAAACATTTAGAAACTTAGAAACATATTTTTGTGTTTTAATATAAATTATCTGACTGACAGTGGCAACTCCTCAAGTTAATGTACACCCTACTGCTCTTCCTCTCTTAAATGCTGGACAGTCCTGAACCACTTCTGATACTAAAAGCTCAGAACATACAACTGTGGAATAACTTAACAGTATTTTAAAAGTAATTCACAAGTACCTTCAGAACTTTTTAAAGAGGTACTAAGACCATGCAAGTAAAAACTATTTAAACTCTTGACAAGGCAGAATTCAAAGCAGTGCTGAGGGCAGTTCACTTTCTGGCAAATCCAGGTGCACATTTCCTCTATGACCGTATTAGTTAATCTAGACTGTCTAATTACTTAAATGTATTTTAACCTGAAATGGTGTAAAGAGTTCTAACATTTCTCACTTAGCTCTATTACTTCCATTACTATAACTGCTCTAATATATGGTACAACTCTGTTTTGCTGTGTTTGCCATATAGAAAGCACTTACCACACACTCCACAAAGGAAGTTTTTCCACATACCTTATCTACATTTTAAATACTTTAGCTTTTACTTTAGTGGAAGCCTGACAAAATGCAACCAACTGGTTAAAAAAAGACCTTAAAGAATTCTGTGCAGATTGCTGGCTATTGATAATAATGTCATAGATTTCCACCAAAGATTGGGTTATGCAAGTATGAGTGATTTTCAGAGAAGTCTGCAAAGAGCAGGTGAAACCACGGCTGGTTTTCTACTTGGATGCTGCTGTCCAAATGCAGATTCCTGAACTGTTGTGTCAGGATTTCAGCCCATCAGACCTCACAAGCACACGGACACATTTATCTACATACACCCTGCCCTGCAAACTAAAAACTGAGGAGCTCCGAAGGGAGCGTCACTTAACTGGTTCAGAAAACTAAACCAAGAAAAAGAGAATGGGAAATAAAAGCATGCCAGAGTTGCACCCATCCTCAAGAACAGATACAGGTATCATTTTTATCCCTATATAAAAACAGTAACAGAGAAAGACCCAGGTTTTTAATTCTCTTCCTTCTTTCAAGAAAACAAAGAAAAGCCAAGTTTCACTTGCTGGCACCTTGCCCCATCTGATGTCCAAGTAAAACAAGCGTTTAGATAATTTTCCAGCAAGCACAATATCACTAAGGGCTGCCTCCATAGGATTTGCAAGTGCAGCCTGTAATGGCAGTTTGGCTGCTCTCCAAGTAAATTTCTTTTCCTCCCACCCCAGAAACTTCTTGCTATACTATACACTGAGGAGCACTATACAGCATGAGTGTGACAGCCTCCTAAACACAACCCAGTAACAGCATCAACAGGACTTTTTAAACTCCAGTAGTATCTTATACTGTCATAGCCAAGGAACTAAAGACACTTTCCAGGAGCCCATCTGCCAGGGTTACACAGCTCATGTGTCAGACAGGTTGAGGTACAAAAGAGTAAAGAGAACCTTTGACAGAGAATTTAAATGGAGAGAGAGAACAGTTTAAGAGACTGGAGATTTCTGGAATAAGTATTACTGTGTGCTCTTTTGCAACACAAAAATTGAAAGGGGAAGTAAAATTGCGAGATCATTTTGTTAAGAAAGGAGGGACAGGGGGCCTGCAGCTCATGACCTTTCTGGCTTGGAGCTCTACATACTCGTATTTTCCTACAATACTCAGATTACATACCTACATCACCCTTTCACCATACATTAATTTTCAAGACACTTGGTTACATTATAACTGGATGGTGATAGGGGGGTGTGACACTGCTTGTTGCAGGCTGGATCTCACTTGCATCATTTATCACAGTACATCACCTCTCCTGTTAGCCAAATGAGTTGCACCATCGTTCGGTAAGCATACACCAAGATAACCACTGTCACAACACACCATGTTCTGGTAATGAGGTTCTTAGAGCGCTCCATACAGACTCGCGTTGCGTCAAGGCACAAAGACCTCTTGATGGGGAGGCCCTAGATTAGCCTTTGGGGATACAGACCCTTCCCAAGAGCCAATAGTGTGATGTGCAAAGTCTCACCAGCGGAGACATCCAAGCAAACAACTCTGAAGGCAGCACATGACAGCCGTGAAGGCCAAGATCCAATTACACCCTCGAGTCCCGGGCCATGTCAGGAGCTTCTCTGGCCCTGCCATGCACAGTCATTAAGTGGCCCTTACACCCCACTACGACTTCCCCAGACCCTCCGGGGTGCGGGATCACCCAGCCCCACCGACCCCGAGGGCAGGCGGGGCTTAGCTGGGTGCCAGCACAAGGCCACCGGTGCCCCGAGTCCCCGGCACGGGACACTGCGATGACCCTGCCTTAAGCGGCAGGAGCCCCGGCTGGATGCGCCTGTCGGCGGCAGCGGAGCCGCCCTCATCCCGGAGCCGGCGCAGGCAGCGCAGTGCCGAGCAAACCCACCAGCAGCACCCCCGGCTCCCCCTCCCCTGCCGAGCCCGCTCGCCGTGCCACAGCCCCAGAAGGAACTGCGTTAACGGGAGCGGCGCGGAGCCGGCGGGAGGCGCAGCCGCAGCGGCCGCGGGGTGCGCGGAGCCTCGGGACGGGCACTGCCGCCGGCACCGGGGCGCCGGGGAGGGTGCCCGTGCGGGCATCTCCCCGCCGTGCCCTGACCTTACCTCGGCTTGGCAGGGGCCGCCCGGGCGCCGGAGCCCGCCGGGCAGCGCTGCCGTCACACCGCCCGCCCGGCTCCCCGCGCCGCCCCGCAGGGAAGAGCGGAGGAGGAGGAGGAGGAAGAGGAGCAGGTCCGCGCCCGCTCACCTGCAGGGGGAAGGTGGCCGCCTTGTTGCCCACGTAGCCGCGGACGACGTGGCTCTGGATGGAGAGCACCCGGCACTCCGGCTCCATGGCTGCGCTGCCCGCGCGCCTGCCCGCGCCGGGCCGAGGTGGCGGCGCCGGGAGCAGGAGCGGGGGGCGGAGCGCGGCCGGCGTGACGCGCTCGCCCTGCCCGCCTGTCACACACCCCCCGCGGCAGGGAGGCAGGCAGGGAGGCGGGCACCGGCCGGCTCCGGATGGCCGCCCGCTGCCGCGCCCGCTGCCCGGGGCGGTGTGCGGGACGGAGGGGACACGGCTCCCACGCACCCGCGGCAGCCCCGGCGCGGCCCCCCCGCGCCCCCGCCCTCCCACACCCACCGGCGTCACGCGGTCACGCGCCCCAGCGGCCGCCCCGCCCGCCCGCGCCCGGCGGAGCCGCCGGCAGCGAGAGCCGGCCCCGGCACCGGCCCCGGCCCGCAGCGCCCCGGAGCTCGGGCACGGCGGGAGCGGCGGGAGCCGAGTGCGCCTCGGCCCGGCACTGCGGGGATCACAGCCCCGGTCAGGCTGGAAGGGACCACAGTGCGGCACCGGGTCCAGCCTCCCTGCTCCAGCAGGGCCATCCCAGAGCACGTGGCACAGGATTGTGTCCGGATGACTCTGGAATATGTCCGGTGAGGGACATTCCAGACCCTCTCTGGACAATCTGTTCAGTGCTCGGTCACTGCACAGTGAAGTTCTTCCTCATGTTCAGGTGGAACTTCTGCCCGTCAGTTTCTTCCCCTTGCCTTCTGTCCCCTTGCTGGGCATCACCAAGCAGAGCCTGGCCCATCCTCTGACAGCCCCCTTTTAGATACTTATACGCATTAATGAGGTCCCCTCTCAGTCATCTGTTCTCAAGGCTGAACAGGCCCAGCTCCCTCAGCCTTTCCTCTTAAGAGAGATGCTTTGATCCCTCACTCGTTCTCATTGCCCTCTGCTGGACCTGCTCCGGGAGCTCCACGTCTCTCCTGTCCTGAGGAGCCCGTAACTGGACACAGTAAAGGAGCATTTTCTACCTGAAAAGAGGTTGTAGTGAGGTGGGGGCCAGTCTCTTCTGCCCATGTCTACAGTGAGAAGACTAGAGGGAATGGCCTTTAGCTGAGGCAGAGGAGATTCAGGTTTTTTGCAGTTCTAGGGTGCTCAGACATTGGTTGCCCAGGGAAGTGGTGGAGTTACCATCCCTGCAGATGTTTAAGAGACATCTGGATCTGACACTGGGTGACATGGTTCAGTGGTTTAGGGGTTACAGTGGTAGTGTGGGGTGGACAAATGATGCTCCCCTGTACCATACCATGAGCCACCCACAGCTGCCCACATCTTGCTGGCAAGCCAGGAATGGGACAACCATCCCACTTGTGCAACGTTTCTCCTTCCTCAAGTGTTCAGAAAGCCCTGTGGAGCCACAGATGCCACAGGCAGCCCCACAAGCAGCAACGCCTGGTGGTGGCATGCTGGCCCAAGCTGTGGGTGCCCTGACAGAGCACCACCCTCGCAGCTAGGTTCTGAAGTGAGTGCAATTGTGTGTTATTGACCCAAAAGAAAAAAACCCTTCAGAGAGCTGCCAAAGAGTAAAAGAAGATGTATGCGTTGGCTGGCAAGTGCTACAATACATCAAGACTCTGCTGTGATGGAGCTGGGTGATGTGTTTGGGAATTTCATCTTCCTCTGGCCATTTGTCACTATTGACTGTCACAGGTTCAATCACAGCTCACAACAAGAAAGGGCACCTGATGCCTCGTGTTCTTCTCCGTGGATAGTTTTGAATCGACTCTTGAAATAGTGTGATTATTTCTTAGCAAGGTGAAAGAGTATTTTCCTCATCATAAGTAATCTGTTGGAAAATGAGGAAACATACTGTTCTCTTTTCAGCTGTCACTCTGGTTAAAAAACTTAGGGCTTATTCTAGGCTGGCCTTACTACTAACTTGCTTCAGCCCTTCAATACATATTTTTTTGAATTGCAGAAATCAGTGCATCTCCATGGAGAGCTAGAGCAATGAATGATCTCTATCACGTATGCTCCGCTCCTCCAATTTAGAGGACAGTGGTTGGAATACAGATTTTTTTTTTCCTTTTCCCTGCTTTTCATCCTTTCCTCTGCAATAGTGCTTATTGCACAACTTTGACCTTGTAAGTGTATATACACACATACCAGTTCTACGCAGAATTGCTACTTTCCTCCTAATATTCTGAAATGTCCAACAGAGTTCAACTCCTAGAACACTTTATGCTTTCCCCAGAGGAATATCTGAAGCCTCCCTTGATGGTTTTTAATGGATTGAGGAGTAGAACCTGCATTCACAGAAATAAGTATGCGTGTGACTCAACAGTATCCAGCCCTAACATTTTTCAAAGTATGGGGGAATCTATATGTCCATACACTAAAAAAGCTGCCACAAGCAAAACAAAGGCCAGAAAATAATTCTCCTTCCCTCCCAGAAAGCAGCTCACGTAAAGGTGAGCACACAATTTCTGAGCAGTGTTTTTTTTACAGACTTTGCTGTATTTATTCTTTAAGAAGTCAGGCCTCTTCCTCATAAAAACGACTACATGTCTCAGAAAAAAGTGAAGCTAAGCTTCAATTTCGCAGTGATTGTGCTTCCTGCTGTGCAATCCTTCTCAAAAAAATAACTCCCAGGTACTCCTCCAAATTTGGGGATTACTGAGACTGTTCAAGGAACAAATAACTGTTCAATGGATGACAGAGAAATTCATTAAGGAAAAAAGAAAAATGCAAGCCAGGTTAGACCAAAATGTCAGCAATAGAGAAGCTGTTCTCAGCTTCTTACTACAGCTGCTGCTGTAGAACTGCTTGGATGATAGCTTCTCCAGCTCCTGGCCTCTCAGTGGACTGTGCATGGAGTTCTAGGGATTATTTTTTTTAAAGTAACCTGACCTCTCAAACCAGATCCCCTTGGTCACAGCAGAATATTTGTTGGAAATGATGAAATCTGAGGAGAAGTTTATCAGAATTTGATCAAGAAAGAGGATAGTCAAAAAGACCACAGTTTATCAACAACTGGCAATCTTTCTTCCACAAATCTTCTGTGCTCCTCCTACATTCTCCTTCTACAACTCGCCTGAATCCTTCTCACATCTCCCTCATTCCTGCTCAGCCTGACAGTGCACCACAAACACACCCTGTGGCAGACCTGAGGCAAGAATACACATGAGAGTTGTCCAGCCAGCAGTTCTGGAAGATACACATCTTTCCCTGCCCTCCTTGCTCCTGGGCAGACAGGACAAACATCCTTATGGGCCAGTTGTTGCACAGGCTGCTGCCTTCCTATGTCTGTGTTGTTACCCTTTGGAATTCCAGCTCACGATGCATGAAGAAATTGTGAGATTACAGCAAATAACAAGCTTAACATGGGTCAACAATGTCTCAATATTGCAATAAAGGTAATCACCTTTTGGGCTGTATAAACAACAGCATAGTCTGCCAGACATAGAAGGTCATCCTGGACTCCTCCAGTTATACTCAGCACTGGTTGGGTCTCTGGGGAAGTACTGCCAAGTTTTTGGAGTGGTGTTTAATTCAAAATGGAACAATGGCACAGTGCAAGAGGCTGTAAGAAGGGTCCAAGGCTCAGGACATACAACCTAGGAGGAAACAGTTTCTTTATTTTAATGAAAGCTCAACTCTAATAACAACCTACAACTACATACGACACAGAGCTGTGAGGGAGCAGAAGGGAATCAACCAAGTTCCATAATGGATGGCTTGCTGCCATTATGAAGGGGATTATGAAACACACAGGTAGAGATTGCTTTGAAAGATTGAAGAGCTTTCATTTTCAGTTTGTTGTTTCTCATAACTACTGAAAGAAGTATTTTATAAATATTGATAGGTGTGTGTAAGTTTGTTTTGGAACAGGGGACAGACTTTACCTGCCAAGGTCTCCTGAAGCCCAGATTTTCGATATAAGCACAACAGAAAAGATATGGGGCTGCCAAGACAATGATATCCTGAGCTTGATAGAAGATGCATAGAGAGAGGGCCTTAAATCAGATTTTGTGCATTGTATATGGATTCTATAAATCATCACAGACATTACAGAAAATGAAAATGTCATGGTTATGTGAAAATAGTATCAATACCCACTCCTTTCCTCAATAAGTCTTGAAGGTGGCAGAATTGGACCATCAGAGAGTAATAATTAGAATAATAAAATAACTTAGATTGGAAAAGACCATTAAGCTCATCAAGTCAAACCATTAACCCAGCACTGCCAAGTCCACCACTAAACCATCTCTTAAATACCTGCAGGGGTGGTGACTCAGACACAAGCAGCCAGTTTCAGTGCTTAACAACCCTTCCAGTGAAGAAATTTTTCCTAATATCCAATCTAAACCTCCCCTGTTGCAACTTGAGACCTTTTCCTATGGTCCCGTTGCTTGTTACTTGGGAGAAGAGATCAATCCCCCCTACAATTTCCTTTTAGGTCATTGTAGACAGCGATAAGGACACCCCTGAGTTTCCTTTTCTTCAGGCTAAACACCCTCAGCTCCCCCAGCTTCTTCTCATAGGACTTGTGTTCCAGACCCTTTCCCAGCTCCAGTGAAGACTAGGCCAGTCCAAGCCCCAAGCAGCCAGTTTTTTTCCAGAATTCTGTGGGAAACGGTGTCAAAGGCTTTGCTCACTTCTAGACAACATCTAATTGTGCATTCCTCAGTCAGAAAACCATCTGTATTTAAGATGCTGATTTTTGCTTGTCAGCTCAATGTTTGCTGAGACAGATTGTAAAGTACCAATTTATGATTGTGATAATTGCCATAAAGTATTAGCAACATTTGATGTAGGAGGGTACCGTTATCCTTGTTTCATGCCAAATTTTCACTTGGCCACATTAACTTGTGATTAACTTTGTCAGGAATTGTCAATATTAAGAGATGACACAATCAGAAGATCAAGTGGGCTATGTATCCACTTACACTTTGACTCAGACCTGTTCTCTGTCACTGACTTGACAAAGCTCCCTGTATTCTGAGCATTTTTGCCTCCAAATGTCAGGCCCAGCCTTGCAATCTTCACATCCATTGTTTTACTGAGGTAAATGGAACTGCTCCTGGGATAGCATCCAAGGGGCTGGGTGTCAAGCTGAGAGACAGGCCAGTGATAACTAAGTTCTGCTTAAAATGCTGTATTGCTGTCACAAGTTGCCACAGCTGAATAGCACTGTATATCATGGCATTCTTGATCCTCATCTCCTTCAGAAACTAAAAATACACCTTTTTATGGAAACATGCAGGACCACTATGCTGGGCAATTCTAAGCTAAAGCACTCCTTACACTGGTACAACTCCCCATAACTATATACAAATATTTTGGCTGCTGCTGATGTCTGCACATTTTGGTTCCAGTGACCATTTAACAAAATAGTCGAAGTTAATGAAAACCAGGAAACCTCCTTTGCTTGGCTAAGGGAGCTAAAATGCTTTGTATCAGCTTGCATTTGTCCTGAATGCTCATGCCGCACCCTCAGGAACCAGTTCTATTGCACTTAGTATCCACTACCTAATATTGGGGGAAAGTAACTCTTTGTCAGGAATTTAATCCCAGTTATCCCTTTTCATCCTTGAATAACCTTTCATATAATAATCAGCATTAAAGGGGTAGCTGAGTAAGTGGAAATACCCCTTTGTCAACAAATATATTTCCAGCAGCAGAGCAGAACCCTGCTCTGGAAAGCAAAGAAGTAGGAGATGCAAGCAGTTATGGGGTGATACACTACAACATGTGGTCAGGACACCAGCTTTAGAGAAATGCATACGAATGTTTTTGGTTTGCTTCATTTTAAAGGCACTTTTGGGGAAAACGTGAAGAAACTGGTGATATTTCATTGCCTTTAATTCTTTGATTTCACAGACTCTTCTGTACCTGGTTTTTGATATTTAACCTTGAAATTTGTTTGACTTAGATTTTGGGTCAGAAATTCCGCACACACTGCATATTTGTTTTATGAAACGTGATAACAGCTGGAAAAGAACAATTTCCTGGCAATGGGAATAAACCTCTCAGTCATGAACTGCATCTCTCAGCAGTTTGTCCTATGTGTGTCTTGCATCACATGCTGTCGTCTTGCAGTCATGAGTCCCTTGCTTCAGCTCCCACTGCTCAGGGATATCTGCTTGGCAAAACTGCACAGCTTATTCCCTGGGGAAATGTGCACACAAAGCAGTAGGAAGCCAGGCCACTGCTGTTCTGGAAACAGAACAGATTTGCACTTGAGTTCAAGCTGCAGGGTGTACATGCTAAGTTGATTAATACCACATCTATTTCTAGTCCTGTTACGTGGGTAATGGTAATTTCATTTTGTTCTTTTCCTTCAGTGGTTACAAAGAGATTTTCTACTTTAAACTAACCTTTAAAAATCTGAATGAAATACAGTAGTTCAGACACGAGCTACATAATTTTTACAGCTATTGTAATTTCACTAATTAGCAAAATAGCAGTAATAGAGGACAGATTTCAGGAGTCTGAGAGACGCTGGTTCTGTCCCAGGCTGGAAATTCCTTTTAATTTGCTCTTGTTTTTGTCTGTGTTACTAGGGGACAGCTCTCCTCACTCCTGTCACTTTGACCTTTGTGATTAATAGCAAAGTCTAACCTATGTAGTTCCGAAAGTCTCCTGGATTTTTCTCCTTAGTACAAAAATAAAATGGTAGGATGAAATTAGTGGACATTAGTGGCACCAGGATTTAATACCAAACATTGAAACTTGCATTCTCAACAATTTTTCTCCAGGACAACTAACAACTTCTACAATTAAATAAGCTAAACTGATAAAAAAGATAGGAAAATTGCACAAGATAAATGGGCAAAAATGCAGAGTTGCCATCTGGTTTTGTCAGATATTTGAGCTGTCTGACATTATCAGCAGCAGTAGCAGGTTCCTTGGGCAGATAACATCATTGTCCATGGCCAGTTAGAGATAATCAGCAAAAACGTCTGTATCCTGTGCAGGCCCTGAACATGCCAGTGGACAACTGCAAATTCCTGTGCCTGGCATTACAATGCAATACAATGCTTCCTACTCTTGGCAGGCAACTCTGTACAGCTCAGGCCCTCAATGGCCAATTTTGCAGCTTGTGAACAACAAAGAGCAATTTCTTGCCCTCTTGCCAGAACAGGTTCCTGAGTGGATTTCTAAGGGAGAAAGAGTGGGCACTCTCTGCTCTCTGATGGTCTTCTGGAAAGCAGGGCAGATCCTGTGAATGATGCCCACCCTCCTTTTCAAAGGGGTTAATTAAAGACTTGAGGGCTTTATTTTCAGAAACAAAATTATTCCATGACAGTATTCTGCAGAGACAAGTACCCATTATTGGATTAGACAAGTGTTAACCTTCATTTTATAATAGATGTCTCCCAGATGTTTACCATAGTGGCAAAGCCTATGAAAACATGGGTCAGGACTGGAAGGAGATCTGCTCCCTAAACTTAGACGGGAATTCATTTACCCGAAGGGTCTCACTCCTGGCACTTCCAAGCTTTTTCACAGACCTGTCTCAGTGAGGTAGGATTTAGTCAGCGACTCTCTCACCGTCCCCATTCCTTATTAAAGAGCAAAATTTTTTCACAGAGAGTTTTTTTGGTATTGTATCCTCCTCTGAGCAAGATCAGCAAGAAGGATCCAGGCTGGAACCTGACCAAACCTTCATTGAATGAAAGAATTCAACAGCAGAAGGAAATTCTAAGAAATAACACACTCACAAATCTTACTGGACTTAAGAGAAGGCTGGCTTTTTTGTCATTAAGATCTTGAACAATGATTTCAACCTTTTTCTGTTCAGTTTAGTTCTTTATCTCTCTCACCTAGTATGCATGTTTTTGTGCTGATTTGCCCACAGGAGAGCTATGGGTTTGGAGGGTGGGCTGTTCAGGGGATGAGGAATTGGCCAGATAGACACAGGAGTTGTGGGCACTGGCTCCATGTCCAGGTGCAGGCTGGGGATGAGGGGTGTCCCTCAGGGCTCTGCCTTGGCCCCAGGGGTCTTGAATGGCTTCCCCAAGGACACAGACAGTGGATCCAGCTCACCCTCAGCACCTTTGCAGGGCACAGGAAGCTGCGAGGGGCAGGTGACACTGTGGAAGGACAGGGCCATGCAGAGGGACCTGGGCAAGCTTGGGAAGTGAAACCACAAGAACCTCATGAGGTTCAATAAGGCCAAGTGCAAAGTGCTGCACTGCGGTGGGGCAATCCCTGAGTCATAGAATCATCAAGATTGGAAGAGATCAGCAAGACCGTCCAGTCCCACCATCATCCCAGCACCACCCCTAAGGCACATCCCAAAGTGCCCCATCCATCCAGATGGCCGGGCACAGGGGTGGGGTCATGCAGGGATGCGTGCATGGGATGTGTGCATGGGATGTGTGTGCTGGGCTCGTGTGAGCATGCGAGCAGGGAGAGTGTGCAGAGTGGGAGTGTGAGCACGAGTGGGGTGCGCAAGCAGGGCACAATGGTGAGTGTGCAAACAGGCAAGGCCCTGTTGTGGATGGCTGAAGCAGCATTGCACCGTGGGAGTGTGCAGGGCACCACTGGGAGTGTGCAGGGCACTGCCGTGAGCTTTGGATGAACTGGAGGGGCTGGAATGTCCGGAGCTGCAGTTGGTGAGGCCACCTGAAAGCCTCTGAGGTAAGGATTGAGGGACAAGCCAATGGAGAGGGTGTCATTGTGGGAGGCTGCTCTTGGCCACCCAGCCAGGATGATGGCACCGACAAATGATTCTTTAAGGAACCAAGGGACACCTCCAAACCATCCGCCCTTGTCCTTGGGAGGGAATTCCACTTGCTGGCTGTTCACTGGGAACACCCCACAGCTGGTCCAAACAGCTCCAGGAGGTTCCCCAAACACCTGGACGACAACCTCTTGGTACAGGGACTCGAGGAGCCGGCTCGGACAGGTGCCCTCTGTGATTTGTTGCTCGTTCCCAGAGAGGCTCTCGTGGCTGACGTGGGATTGTCTTGGCCACAGCAGCCGCCGGGTTTCAGATCTCTGCTGCTTTGCCTGCGCCCGTCTGGCTCCCGAGATGGGCCAGGCACAGGTGAGCATGGCTGGGAAAGCAGCATTTTTATTAATGTGTCCACGGCAAAGCTGTTGTCCCAAAAAGGATTCTTTCACCCAGTGTGCAAGAAGCCAATCCCCACACAGAGTTCAAGTATTTCCTTTATTTACTGTTCTGCACAGAAAGAGGTGCTGGGTGGTAAATGCGCAAAGCTAGCACGGCAACTATCAAACTTTTCACTATTTATACATTTTAGCAAAAACGGGATTAATGTTCATTGGCTACCAATTATGTGGCTCTCTTATTAATTTAATATAGTATTTCTTTTTAAAATTGCATTTTTATAGTATCATATCTAAACATTTAGATGTTGCATTTATATTATATGTAATCTGTAATGTTCTATATCATATATTACAAATAGGATATTATCTTATAATATTCAAAATACATTATTTCTCAATGTTTATTATATACATGATAAATATTAAATAATACACAAAATTTATCTTTGTATTTTATAATAGTATTTTGTTTTGGTATGTATTAAATATTAATATAATCTTTTATTATTGACTATTCTTGATTAGAAATAACTTATTAATAATTAATATTAGTACATGGACTAATATCTCAATATTAATATTTTTCCTCTACTGGTTAAAAGATTTCCTTGCTCCTTATGCTAACTAGTCCTTCTCTGTGCTCGGTCTGTCTCTTCTTTTGAAGAGTTTCCTTTGTTCTCGCTGGGTTTCTGGGGTCACTGAGCTGGGGGTCGGTGGTCGCCGTCTCCCCGTGCCTGAAGCACTTTTATCCCCGGTCAGAGCCGATTTCAGCACAGCTGCTGAGTTGGCTTTATGAGTTTCTTCCTCATCTGGGAAGTTCTGCCGAATGTCCTTGTGGCCTGTCCCTCCTGCATCCTTGGTGTCCCCTCTGAGCAGGAGCTCCTTCTCCCCAGGCTTTGGGCACCTGCCCTTAGCTCTGACACCACTGGTGCCTGTCAAGCCCTAAGCCTCAGCCAGGAGATTCTCCCGACAAGGAACTGATGTCCCTGACACCTGGACATCAAAGGCAGCCCGTGTGGCTCCCTCAGGACGCCGGGCAGGCTCCGGGCCGGCCGCCACCTGCGGGGCCCGGCCTGGCGCGGGCAGCGGTCACTGATTGTCCGGCCGTGGCCGCAGGCAGGGGCAGCGGAGCAGCGCCCGCAGCGCCCGCAGCGCCCGCCTGAAGCGGGACGGGCGATTCTTGGGGGCCGCCGGCCGCTGCCCGAGGGCTCCCGGCGGGGGAGCTGAGGGGCCTGGGGGGCAGCAGGGGCTGTGCGGGGCAGGGCCCTGGCTCTGTGCCCCTGCTGCCCTCCCCTGCTCAGCCGAGGCCCGAGAAGCCGCGGCCTTGGCCGAGTCCTGGGGAGCAGCGTCGGGGTCCTGCAGCAGCTGTGGGTACTTGGGGTTGACCCAGATGGTGTGGATGGCGATCTGTTCCCAGTCCTCCTGCGACACCTCTGTGTCTCTCTTGTGTCCCCTTTGGGACAGCTCTGGGTCTCGTCCGACTTCGCCTTCGGACAGCTCTCGGTCAATTGAGTGTTCCCATTGGGGAAGCACTTTGTCACTGTCATTTTCTTCTTGGGACAGCTCTTGGATTCCCATGTCCAGCCACTTGAGTAACTCTTGGTGCCTCTCAAATTCCCAGTGGTACAGCTGTGGGTCTATCTCACCTTCTGATCGCGACAGGTCTCTTTTGTCTTCCCGTTTGTACAGCTCTTGGACATCCACATCTCCCCTTTGGGAAGGCTCCTGGCACCTCACATCTCTCCCGTGGGACAGCTCTTGGTCTTCCTCCACTTCCCATTGGGACACATCTTGGTATTTCTCATCTTCCCACTGCTCCAGCTCTTGGACATTCTCATTTCCCCACTGCGAAGGCTCCTGATATTTCTCATCTTCCCACTGCTCCAGCTCTTGGACATTCTCATTTCCCCACTGCGAAGGCTCCTGATATTTCTCATCTTCCCACTGCTCCAGCTCTTGGACATTCTCATTTCCCCACTGCGAAGGCT
Organism: Corvus moneduloides; assembly: GCF_009650955.1. Classification (NCBI taxonomy): domain Eukaryota; kingdom Metazoa; phylum Chordata; class Aves; order Passeriformes; family Corvidae; genus Corvus; species Corvus moneduloides. The sequence continues at coordinate 118,279,451 of NC_045477.1, forward strand.
CCTGATATTTCTCATCTTCCCACTGCTCCAGCTCTTGGACATTCTCATTTCCCCACTGCGAAGGCTCCTGATATTTCTCGTCTTCCCACTGCTCCAGCTCTTGGACACTCTCATTTCCCCACTGGGGCAGTTCCTGGCCCATGTAGGGCTCCCACTCTCTCTCCTCCCTGGCCAAGTCCCACCCCACAGTCTGTGGCCCTGGCAGCTCTGTCCCCCCCACTGCCCCCTCCCACTGCTCCCCGAGGGCTTCCAGCCACCCAGGGCAGAGGCTGCGGGGGCAGCAGGGGCAGTGCAGGGCACGGCCCTGGCTCTGTGCCTCGGCTGGGGGGGAAGGAGGCGACTGCCTTGGCACAGCCACCAGCCCAGCCCTGGCCCCAAGGGAGCTGCCTCTGGCCCCATCCCAGCTCCGTCTTTCCCCTCTCCCTCCGGGGCTGGCCATCACCTGCGGCCTCATCCACAGGCCTGGCTACTCCATGGCAGGGGGGGAGTTGGGGTTCACCTCCTCTCTGAGCATCTCCATCACGCACTGCCACAGAGGCTCTCAGGGGAGCTGCTTCCTCGTGGCAGAGCGGCTCTCCTGGGACTGGGCACCCCAGGGCTGGGCTCTGTGCCCCTTAGATACCCCTCTGGCAGGGCAGGGCTGTGTCATGTCACAATGGCCTCTGGGCACCACCATGTCCCGCATCACCAAGGGCCCTGACACAACGCGCCTGTGTCACAAAGGGCCACCCCGGCACCCCAACAACAGCTGACCCCACTGAAGTGGCATGGAGCAGCCCCGGACTCGGGCACTTGTAGCCCCTGATGTGCCCAGAGCCCTGGGAGGCTTTGGACACGGTCCCACAGGACAGCGTGAGCCCCACCCTGCAGAGCCCTGGCTTTGGAGGCTGGGCTATTTGGGGCACGAGCCACTGGCCAGATGGACACAGCCAGGGAGTTCTGGGCACTGGCTCCATGTCCAGCTGCAGGCTGGGGACAAGGGGTATCCCTTAGGGCTCTGCCTTGGCCCCAGGGCTCTTGAATGGCTTGCCCAGGGACACAGACTTGGCCACAGACTGCAGCTGTTTCAGTTTCAGAATTTCAGATCTCTGCTACTTTCCCTGGCCCCATCTGGCTCCCGAGATGGACCAGGCACAGGTGAGCCTGGTTGGAAAAGCAGCATCTTTTATTAATATATCCATACTGAAGCCACCCTGTGTCACCCCCTCAGGATGCTGCACAGGCTCTGGGCCAACCTCCTTCACACAACTTTTCTCTGAAGGAAATCTGTTCCTGCCTTACCTGAGGATTCAGGTAAACTGGTTTAACTTTACTAGTAGGGATAGATCAGTTTTCTTTGTCTGAATAATTACTTTTGCATTCCTGAAAATTCTGCGCCTATCAAGACACCTTGATTAATTTTAATTGATCCTGAGCAGGTGCAGGGCCTCCCACTACCGGAGGTGGGGATGTAGCACCCCGTGCAGGATTTCTCTATGTGCAGAGCTCTTTTGGATGTGCTGCTGGTAACAATCAGGCCAGCAGCTTTCAAAGTGTCCATCTCTCACTTATCCTGGCTCTCTCCAGTGCACTTCTTGCCACATTATCACTTCAGTTACCAATTTTCATCACCAAGCAGTGACAGTGTGTGATCTGCTAGTTTCTCCTGAGCAATCTTTTAGATGCTGCTGTCTCTGACCCAGTTACAAAGGGAAGAAGTTCAAGGTGTATGAACAGCTTCATCCCGTCCCAAGCCTACTCCAAAGGTGTCTGAGCTTTGATCAGTTTGGGCTCTTTATACTGTTAAATAAAAGACAGATAGCAGGTGTACACCAGCAAGAAAAACTTCCTTTGTGCTTTCAAGTGGTCCCCCAGATGTTACCCTCTCCAAATTTCTGAAATTCACAGATTTACCCAATATACAATGTCCACAAAAAATATGGTTTATTGGACTAGATTAAATGATATAATTCTTAGACACTGTTATTTGTATTAACAATGCTCTTGCAGAGGAACATAACATGATACTTTTTTTTCCTGCCTCTAATGAGATCTCAATGCAGGTAATTCATGACAAAGGGCACTGGATGCTTTCCAAGTCACACAGCTTTGACAAACTGTAAGAGATCTTGCATATCCAAATAGAATTTCAACTTTTTGCCTTGCTGAATTAATTTTGTGCTTTTGAGTTCTCTTGAAGCTATGAAGAATTATAAACCATTAGAGCTTGACAAATACAGAGTTGTTCAGATTTGTAACAAAAACGCAGAGACAATCATTAAAATACACCATCCTTTAAAAGTGAGGCCATGTTACTTTTGACTCAGAGCATGGCTGGCAGCTGGGGAGCTGGAATAACACTGAAAAAAAACCTATGAAGTGACATCAAACAGGTCAGATGAGTTTTCCTTTCTCTTTTCTTACCAATACATCTCTCCTCACAGCACTATTGTATCTGTGCAATGGATACTGCATGTTACATTTCTTTTTTTGTCTTCAATGTTTGTTGGAATTGTCACCATCCAAATAATTTGGGTAATGTATTCAAATGTAACCCAACAATGCTGAATAAACTGCATTGACAGTGGTTGGGTTTTGTTTGTAAAGTTGTCCTGAATGAAATTTCAGACAATACCCACCTCATAGGTATATTTACAAAACATTGCACCATTTCCATGGCACAGATGGATTATGGATGCCTTGCAACGAGCAATCACATCAATAAAACTTTAGATAAAAACCTGACTGCCATTTCTGCCCTCTCCATTTAACACTGTGGGCAACAAAATATTTGGACAAGCAATAGGTTCAGTGGATCTACGATCAACAGAAACAGATCCAGACAGCCAATACCTTTCCATAATAAGTTATATGTATTAAAACCAAACCAAACCCCAATGTGTCTTGATCCTGAATTTTTCTGTGCATACCAGATCCACCGAGTGACTGTTTGCATCTCTATCCTTGGAGGAATGTGGCATCTGCAACCTGAGGCAGTAACAACCATGCACATACAAATGGTTTTATGCATACTCCACAGGAGACTTTTCACCCACAGGACAAAGTAACAGTACAACATGTTGAACAGGCTGTCACACCCTACTTACCATCATCTTCTCAACAAAATCCATTATGCTAATATACAATGAGCTTTTTAACACATAGTGAACAATACTTGCACAAACAAGTATAATTAATTTATCAATGTATTCTCCAGAGTTCTTTATTGATCACAGAGACCGATACAGCCTACACCAATACCAAAACCAAATTAAATTCAGTCCTTCACTGTAAATGAGAAAAGACAAGAGCAAAATTAATTTCTGGCAGTACCACAAACCGTGGACTGCCACAAACTTAGTGCGAGAGCTGGGACAGATTACAATTGAGTAGCTGAGACCAACCAGCAGGACCCCAGTATTTTGAAGCAATTGTAGATGAGCTACAAAAGAACAGTTTTGATACAGTTGCTTATGAGGAGTAATCTGGCAGAGGACAGTCAACATTGAGGACTAGTAAAAAACAGCATTAAAGTATGCAAAAGGTCACAAAATGTAATTCTGTTGGCTGAAGTAGGTAAATAAACATTTATCAGTTTATTTAACTGATAATCCAGTTATCCTACGACAAGGTAATGAAGCAGGTTCACTCTCTCTCTTACAGGATCACAGAAATAACTGGTGTGAAGCTTCATGAAAAGCTTTGCTCTGGCACCAGGCTCTGCTTCCAAGCTGAGTTCTAATGTAGAGAGCTGCTGCAAAGTCTTTGCCTCATTCATGTAAGGAAAATTTCCAAAGAAAGATTTCAAATCTTCCAATTGTATCAAAAAAGGTTTTAATTTAATTTGCTCTCCCCCTCCTCACTGTTCCCCTTCAGAATACATAAATGATCACTCGCAGCAATGCACCTCAATCTTTACCAAATAAGCAAATTAAAAACAAAACATGCAGAGTAGTGATAAAATATCCAAATAAAAACTGAACTCAGAGAAATGCCAAGTGGACATCTGATTCTACATCAAAACCAAAACCAAGCTGCCTGGGCTGTAAAGTTTCATTCACCCTGTACTGAGAGGCACCAAAGCTCTCAGGGAGATGTGTGTCCTACCCAGAGATGCACTATACCCATCTAGCTCACTTCAGTTCAGTCAGAGGTTCATGCACTGAATGAGAGCTGAGTTCTGGCACAATGTGGTGACACCAGCTGCTAAATCAGAAAACCAGGAGTCTTGTCAGACCTTCAGGAAAGGCAGCAGTGGAGGCTGGGGCAAGACCTGGAAATACCAAAGATTTCTCCTGCGCAAGAGCATGAATTTCAGTTCAGTGAAGAGAAGGAGTCAGCTCAAAATGTGACAGGCTCAAGCCAGCTTTGGCACTTGTGTTACTGCAAGTAATGTGGTGACCTGTTCCCAACTCAGCAGGCAACCTGCTGTGAAGGTTTATTTGCACCAGTGACCACTTGAGCAACAGCTAAGGGTTTCTTATCCCAGGGAAAGCTCGCTTGCTAGCTGCAAAGCTGCCCAAGTCCAGCTGTTATTAAACAGAGACATGAGGTAATCATTATTTCCAGAAGAATTAACAGGATGCCAGGGGTGACACATGAAAAATGACAGACAGAATTTTAAAATACACGAACAAGTAGGCTTAAAACCTGCATTGCCTTTTTCCAATTTAAATTCTGTCCAATGAAAGACAGTTTGACAGCATGAAGTGCAAGTTGTCCTACACTGGCTCAAAAAAAAAAAAATCACTGGAACAATCAAACCCTGAACATTCCTTAAGTAAATGGACAAGTCTCTTGGGAATGACATGGGCAGAGACCATACTTTTTGTAGACCAAACCTGAGTAGAGATTGGATTTTGTTTCTTTTCTGTAAATAGACAAAACAAGTATTTCAAGGTAGAGCTGAAGTGGTTTCAAAATAGCAATGACCCAGGTCATAATCAGAATTTTGTATATACAATTTGTATTAACTTAAAAAAATAAAGAAGTTCAAAATACCTCCAGAGAACATTCTAGGTTAGCAAAATGTCCTGTACAAAAGTAGGCCACACTTGTTGGTTTAAAAGAAGTCCACAGCAGTTGGTCTCTTCTTAGCTGACATAGTAAATGGTCTCTTCATTTGGGGCTCTTTTGCTGGGGTCACTGTGGGTGACTTCAGCACCCCATGACGAGGTTTCTGTTCAGGATTGAAAGCCACACGGGAGGGTCCTTCTGGGCTCACTAATATACTTTTGTCAGTCTTTTTAAATTCTGTTGGAAAACAAGCCAACAAGTTAAAAGAAATGCAACCCCTGGAATAACTAGGCCTATCAATCAACTGTGGAATTTCCCAGCCCTGGAAGCCTGAGTTAGATCCTCAAGCCCAGCAAGCATCAGAAGCCTAAGAACTTGGCAGAGAAAACAGATGGTGGTGAAGCACATCTCTCAGCAGAGTCCCTTGGGGAACAGGGTCTGCTGCAACCCACTGAGAATCCTCCCGATGGTTCCACAGACCACCAGAGACTCTGGGCCTTTTCCTCAGACACAAGTGCTCCAGCTATCCTGAAGAACACCACACTGGAGTTTAAAAGATCACAGTGGGTAAGAAGTGTCTCTGCTCTGACTGCTGAACAGCTCCAGAGTCTCCTGGCCATCCCTTCAGCCAGCAGGGAGGCATTTGTTTTTCATTTTGTTCACCTGTGTTATATTAACATGAAGACATTTACCTAAATACACTGTTCTCAATTTGAACTTGACCTATTGCACACCTCAGAGAGTTAAAAAATACCTAAATGAATACATGGAATATAATTCTGTGCTATGGAGCAAGACATTTATTTAACAGGGAAAACACTGTCTGCTTACAGAAGGGAAGTGACATTTATCTACTCATAACCATTAATAAACCACAGGCAGCCAAGATAAAAAGCAAACTTTGCTACTACAAAGTCTGATTTTATCAGCATGTCAGCACCTTTGCCTTGGGAAACAGAAGTGAGCAATGATGACTGTGAAGTGCACGTGTTTCCCTCAGAGGAGCCCTGCAAAGAGGCAGCTCAGGAAGGCAAGTCCATCACCCTGCTGCAGTGTTCCATCCATGAGGCTCCTTCTGCAGGTCACTAATCCAGCACCCTGGAACTGCTCAAGTCTAGCTGCAGGGCTGAATGGCCTGAACTTTACCATCTCCTCTGGAAAGGAACTTGAGGAGAGTTTGTAAACGAAATACAAATATTGAGACAAAAAAGGATCAGAATCATCCTGTTCTAGAGGTGTTCTACAGGTGTGGGAGTATGTACAGCTACCAGAGAGACTGTGGACACACACACACATGTCAGACTCACCTGCAGTCATGTTTTTATTCAAGCCAAACGTGACTTTTTTGGAGCTGGGCGACTGCAGCTTGTTCAGCTATAAAGCAAAATAAACACATGAAATAAAATAAGACTTCTGAGGCAATGCTGTGGGTTCTTTCACCTGCACCCCACTGATGTAAAGCAACCTGCTTCCTTCAGTCGGTTTAGAACTGCCCCAATCCTGTGGCACTGACCCTTGCTAAGACAGCACTGTTTTTCTAGCCAAAAGCAAACATATTCCATTTGTGCAGAAATCACATACTCTCCTTAATGTCATTATGTAATTCAGCAACAAACAAGAAGATATTTGTGTGTTAAACAGACTGGCCCCACTGCACTCAGGCCTCAAACTAAGAGGACTTGAAAAGCTTTCGATGTTAAAAAGGTCTAGAGAAGAAGGCAGTCTTTTGAAGCCCTGTACTGCTGCCACTCTCCACAAATGAGAAGAAATGGAGGCTCAAAGTCCCTTTGCAAGACTGAAAATCAGTTTATGCTTTTGCTTTCTTGTGAAATGAGCAGATTCAGAATGGTGTGCGTTCAACAAGAAGGTTGAAAGCAGAGGGGAAGGAAGAAGAGATTTCAGAGACATCTACAACTCATTTTCTGAAACTCTGAAGCTGTGTTTGACTCTGTCTACAGGGAAATGCCTCAGCATTTCCAGTTTTATCTGCTCATTTTAGGAGACTAACACAGAGTGGAAAAGACAGCACGAGTGAGGTCGCAAGCTGGGGAGCTTGCTTGGGAAGACATTTGTCCCCAGACTCAGCTGCCCTTTGTGAGATCACCTTACCTGCATGGATGTCCTGGTGGAAGAGATGGCGCTTCTGGCTTTCCTGAAGAACACTGCCTTTGGTACAGTTGATTTTTCAAATTTTACAAAATCACTTGCTGGTTTCACTTTCTTTTTCTTTAATGGTGACAGAGCAGCACTGCTTTCCTGAGGAGGGAAAGGGAAAAATGCTTCAGTACAAAGTACTGTAGTTAACTAATACCTGGTGCAGGGATCAGTGCTGACCACACACTCACATCAGCTAATCATCATATTTAACTCTCAGCAGGTAATTTTGCAATTAGCATGAGTGAAAGCAGAAGTTTAAGGCAAGCTCTGCACAGAAATAGGGAAGTCATTGCAAAGCACAAAAGGAAGAATTTGCAATGGATTTGCCAAGCCCATCAGAGTGCAAACAAACACATTTTCTCCATGTGCATGAGGATACTTCACAATTGATCCAGCTCTCCAGCGCACAAGTGATCTTTTTTTTCCCTTCACCATAAGCAAAAACTCTTCCGTGGTACTTCTGGATGAATAAGATAAATAACTAATGAACAAACACAACTTTGGGCTAAGATGGAGAGCTTGAAGAAAAAAATGTGACTATATTATCAGAAATCCAGCTGTTGTGTAGTGCTACTGGTTTGCTGCCTGAAATTCATACTTTTATGGGATTTAAAGCAATTCTTGTCTCCAGCACAAGGCAATTCTTAGGACCTGCACTGGCAGAGGTTTCTAACCTGCTGTCTGTGGACTAGTCAGATACCTGTGGACTGTGGTGAGAGGAAGTTCAGCTATGCTTCTCATCAACCTACAGACATGGAATTCCGAAGGAATTCACTGAAAGCTGTGGAAAATGTCCAGAGGATATGGCCTCTTTTGATTTGAAAATCACTTATGCTTTAAATAAAGGGAAAACCCACAAGACTTTTAGCTTTCTGAATTGTGGAGACATCTCTGAAATAATGCTGATCTTGTCAGCTTTTTTCCCCTTCTCCTCCTCTTTCCTCTGAACATTTGAAGCTATTTCTCTGGAGGTGTGTGTTGTCCTTGAAATCAAGAATCAAAACATGCCCCTTATTTCTGGGCACAGGGCCAGGATTATATAATTAAAATCAGGAAATAAAACAACATGTTATTTCTCAAGCAACGAAAACAAAATTAGCAAAGCTTAACTTCCTCCGCATTTACGCATTTTAGCTTTACCCTGCCCTCTTCTTTCTTTCATCAGTATTCTCCCTCTCCTCCTGACTCAGCTTCCATGTATCTTTCCTTGTCTCCATCCCTCTCCTCCCTTTCAGCACACGCACAACTATGTGAACTGGGCAATTAAAAGCAAATGCCATAATTTCTTTGGAATTCTACATGTGAAGAGTGACCCACTAGCCCATGCCCTGACAGTCAACAAGCCGGTGCTGGGGCTGTGCTGCTGCCTTTCCCTCAGCGCCTTACACTGATTTGTGCCAACAACTCATTTCCATGAAGTCTGCAGGAACATCTTATCTTTAATCTATCACAGGTCTTGGAACCTGTTGGTCAGTTACAGCAAAGTCTTAAAGAAAGAGATGGGGGTGTCATAATCATATTTTCTTAGAAACTAAACTTTTATAGACAAAGAAAAACCAGGTGTGAGATACGGAATATTGAGACAACAGGAGACAAAGCCAATGGTTCCTACTTGGAAAGCCCTGCAGTGAGAGAAATGCAGTCTGAATAGTCCCTCTCAGGAGTTTATCATCAAAAACCAGAAAATGTCAGTTATTTTATTGTTATTTAAGCAAAGTTCCAATATGAATTTTTTCTCCTGTGAAGGACTGAATAGTTATATCTTCATATACAATGCTGCACTACTTAACTAATTCTAGAGTTTTAAACTTAAGTCAAACAGAGGTGAGCTCATAGGCTCATAACATGCACTTTTAACTCTTTTATGTGCTCATAATCTCATTTGTGCTTTATGAATTTTTTTTCCACCAAAGTGAGATTGTCAGCAAGACTTCCAAGAATGTAAGTAAACCCCTGAATGTGTTAGGGTGAATATGCACATGGGAAGGGTGAATATGCACATGGGAAATGAGCAGTTAAAAATCATTTCAGTGGCTGGAGAGGGAAGAACCTCTGCACTCTCTCTCTTAGCCACACTATCAAAATTACACAGTGCAAAGTGCTTTTTGACACTCACATCACTGAGAAAAATCAACCCTGTTCTACTTATTGCCAAAAAGAAAATGGGGGTGGGAGATGGTGGGGAATAAATAGGTTGTTCCCAAACTGCAAGACATACATTTTTGAAGAAGATGACTACAAGCAGACCTTCCTAGCAAAAAACCCACAGTACTGTCTTTATAAAAAACTGGATCATTCATAAATGTGATTACATAGCCACTGATGACATTAAAGGTCACAGGGTCATATTCTCTATTCCAATGTCTATTCTCTTTCCCCAAACACTTTCCCCTGACAGTCCTATCAGTTTGTTTAAGATGGAGCAGTGAGTGAGCAAAAGAAGCCACTCCTGGAATGCTGTGGGCAATTTTACAAGGAGCTTATCCTAATCTGTGTGCTGCTGCTGCAGAGGGGATGCTCCATCTTCCCATTTCTCATTGTCTTGTCAAAACGTGATGCCCTTTGTAAGCATGCTGTAAAGCTCAACCAGAGACCCAATGCAAAAGAATAATTAACGCAGGGACTAAAGAAAAAAAAAGAAAGACAAAGAAAGACAACCCCATCTTGCCCATAACATCCCATTTTTCAGCTAGATGGGTTCTTCCAGCTGAGAGGCTGGCACAGGATTTAGTGTCATTGTACAGCAGGGTGTGACACTGTAACAGTGTGTGGATTTCTGGGGAATCAAGTTCTTTTTGGTGGCAATGCATGATGACATCAGCATGCAGCCCATGCAGCCCCATGCTCAGAAAGCTAAAGCCAAATTTGAAAATGAGCCTGGCAGTTCCTGAAGCAGGCAGAGAAAAGAATGAGATGTACATACCACCTTCCTGCTTTTCTTGCATGCAGTCTCCAGAACTCCATTGGCTTCGACTGAGTTTAGCACCTCTTTCACTTTTCTCTTCTTTTTCAGGGCTGCTGCATTCTGACTGGAGACTTTCATCCCTTCCAAACCACCTAACTTTGTCTTCACTGCGACCTTTCTGGAGGGCACAGATTCAGCCCCTGCCTTTCTTGGCAGGGTCCCCAGCACACCTTCCTTGTTGGGTTTCAGGTCAGTTTGCTGCACAGGGGGTTCCCCATTCACCAGGACAGCCCCTGCTTTCTGTTTCTTTTTCATAGCCTTAGGAGGTGATGGCATGACAGATGGGTTGACATCCTCTGCTGCACTGGCACTGGCTGGTCCATTCTGACATGCTGGTTTTGCAGGAACATTCTGCACTTTTGGATTCACGTTCTTCAAATGACTCTTTTTACTCTGCTCTGCGTCAGTCAGACTGTTCTGCGCAGAGATACTGTGATTTTCTCTGGTGTCAGTTGCTACATTTGTGGTCTCACTGGTCTCATTTACTAGCAATTTCTTTTTCTTCCTCTCCTTGTTATTTTCTGGCACCTTTTCCTGGCTAGAAGCATCAGATCCAGATGTTTCAGCTTTTCCCTCCTCACAATTTCCATCAGCTGTTCCAGAATCAGCACTTGGGCTGTCCCTCTTCTTCCGTTTTTTCCTCTTCCTCTGGGAAACTGATGACACCTTCACACTTGAAAGCTCTTCTTTATCCTCTAAATCCATCACAAAAAGAATGCCATAACACAGATGTGAAACACAAAGGTACTTAAAACAACTGAACTCTATTTTTTTTTTTGTTCTTTTCTTTTAAAATAGGTGTACCATTTTCCTGTTATCAGCCTGCACAACAGTTTCACTGTTACAGCTGCTCAGGACACTGCAGTCTGCTGATGTCTGGCCTAATTAATACTTTGCTAATTTTGCCTTGTCACAGCTAAGATCTAAACCATTCCCTGTGGCAACCTTATTTTTCATAGCAACATCCCTAGAAAGAGTTATTACCCACCTGTTAAGCCCATCAGAAGGGCAACTCAGGGGTTCAGTATTCCAGCATCCCGCATCCCCAAATTCTTATATTTCAACACTCATCCTGTTTTAAGACTGACATGTTTCTGCTTTCCTACAGTAAATTCACCTGCTCAAAGGAGCGATGCAAACACCTGCTTCCAGTTCTGCTTTTGACTGAAATTTTTGAGGTGATGCTTGCCTCAGAATTGGTAAGAGAACTCCCCCCACTTTCAAAGAGAACTTAATTTCACATTTAACCCTCATCACAACAGGCTACAAATCAGCACATCCTGAACAACAGTGTTGCCATCCTCAGAACAGCTGGTATCTGACACTTTGCCAAACTGTACAAGTCACTGCAAATTGTCTCTTTTCCAAAGGTTGATCTTGCCTTACCTTTTACTTTTTCCAGCTCATTTTGCTGCCAAGGCTTGACGGCTTTTTTTTTTCGCTTTCGCCTGCCGAATTCATCATCGTCTTCATCTGTAGAAACATCTTCAGGAATATCTTGGGGGAAGATTCCTGTTGAGAAAGGATAAGGTATCAGAAAACTGCGAGTCCTACTTCTATGAACAGTTATATGAACTGTTCATATACAGTGTAACTCCCACAGAAAGAAAAAACAACTCCTTTTTCCCCACCCAACCTTAAAGAAAAACATATGACTGATTCCTATTTGTTTAAGCAAAAATAATCATCTTTTATTTCAGGACAAAGTACAGGGTTGCTCAAATTGTGAAAGGAATTTGGCCATCTCACCAAAACCATGTAATGTGTCTTAATGAGCTTTAAAAAACCCACAAAACTCCCAATACAATATTCTTGAAATAGACATTAAAAAAGAGAAAAAAAATTCCAGTACATATCGTATGGGAGCATTATATATCATTTAATGGAAAATAACTGCTGTCTCTATCTGGTGCTCAGTCCTTACCTTCTGCTAAGTCCTGGAACCTGGAGGGGAGAGGAAGGGAGAAAAGAAAAACCAAAACATTATTACTCATTTAGTACTGATAATAACACTAGCAGAACAGCACTACTGCACTTACTATGGTTTTGTCAAAATAGGAACAACATATTTTGCATAGGAAGTTACAGAGAGCTCACTCCAGAAGAGATCTGCCTCAGAAACCCCCAAACTCAAACCAAATCACTGAAAGGATTGAGAAAACAGCAGTTCAACATTTTTTCTGCATCTGTTCCTTGTGTCACACAAAACCTGATGTCACATCCTGCAGAACAAACCCACCCTGTGCAGATAAACCTCTGCAGATAAACCCCAACTGGCTGCAGTTGTCTGGTACCAGTGAGGAACAGCATGACACCATCACCAGGACAAGAGAGGCTGGACAGAAAGCAAATGCAAGTTGTTCAGGAAAAGGTGAACTTCAGGAGAACTCACTTTTTGACCAGCTTGTACAGACGCTTTCTGTTCAGGGAAGGTGTATTTTTCCTGCTTGCAAATTCGAAGATTTTGTCAGCAACAGCCTTGTAATCAAACTGTTGGGGGGAAGTACAATGCAGCTTTTCTTAGTTTATCCATGCAAGATAACTCAGTGCAACTCGTGTTACCAGTACATCAAGTATTAAGCTCAATAGGTAAATTGTAAAGATACACATCTTGAAACAGACACTTCCTTTAAACCCCAAATGTTTTCCTCTGTTGAAATTTACGCCCCCTTCACACACTGATTTGTACAGATGGCTGCTTCATTAACAGAACAGCTGAACTTGGTATCACTTTCTCAAACGTTCCCAACCTTAATTCCTACTCAAGAGAGAAGCCAACCCACTTCAAAACTTCCATAAATATTTAGTTAAATATCAGATTTAAAGTGTGTCATGTCCTAATTCTTGCTTAAAAGCCACAGATGCATGAAGTGTATCCACCTGCATGTGTGTTTGATGGGAGGATCTGTCAAAATCACTACACTGCACTGGCCCTGGGTCTAGAAAACCCAAATTGTAACATATTATCCTCTCTCCTATGTATCCTGATGCCTTTTCCTGGTCTTAAAATCAAGAGTCAAACACGGTTAGAAGGGGAAAAGGGATTTTACCTTGGTATTTATTTTTAAGAATCCTTAGGTGCACACGTCCAGGTCATATGGATTGAAATGCACCCCGCCGAATATACCCCAAAAGATCTGGTATATCGTTACAGGTTTTACTAATTAGCAGATCTATCAAAGATTCCCCAATGAGAGGCTCGAGTGAGCCCCCTGCCCAAGGAACCTTCCCCTGGATGGTTCTATCTTGGTTTACAGAATGTGTTCTGGAGAGGACCTTGGGGTCTGGGGCACACTGATCCCTGGCTACGAAGCTTCTAAAATGTTGAGTCTCTCAGCTTGACAAACAAGTCCAAGAATGGAGGCAAAAAGCACTAGGAGTACAGAAGTTGTAAAAAGGCATAACAGGGGTATAAAAGAAAAGGCAAAAATCTTCATGGCATCAATCCCACCATCCATTTTCAATGAAGCTTAGGCTGATTGCTTCCCCACCCACCCAAACTGACTTGGCTTTTAGCACACACATTTTTAAATTATTGAAACAGGAAGGAAGGAGCAGAAAACAGAAGATACAGGAGAGAGGAAAGAGGAATTTAGAATTTAGAAATGGATTTATTTTACTACCACTCACAGAATACACATTACATAAATACCACCTTACATTAAATCAAAAGGAGATTGAAATTTTGTAACCTGTCTATCCTTTAACACCCTTTACTTCGGCACCTCTTGAAAGGAAGGGGGAAAAAGAAGTAACAATAACAGAGTAAGTAAGCCACAAACCTGAAGAACAGTCCCGATCCCATCATCAGCATTTTCATTGACATCCTCTGTTTTTTCAGAGCTCTGTGCTGATTTTCTTGACAGACATCTGTCTGCTATTGTAGAAAAAAGACTGAATATTAATGGTTTATTTGAGATAGTGACTCCAAAAGAACAAACTTTATTAAGCACATCTGAAGGGAAGATGGGAAAACACAATTATCCTCAAAACACCCTGAGCATGTGTTTGATTGGTTCAGAGCAGTATTTTCAGGAAACAAATTTTTCCATCTTGGCAACTCTTACCAGGGCAATTTAGAGCTTTCTCCTCACCTTTGGTTTTAAGCACCTCTTCATTTTCCTCTCTGCCTTCTTCAGAAGCATCCTCTTCATCACTGTGGGTACCCAGTTCTTTCATCAGGTCTTCAATGGCAAAGGGGGACTGATCCATGATCATCTCAAAGATGCCGGTGGCCACAGCATGGAGCACGCAGCGACTGTGTCACAGGAGAGCAGGGTGAGCCCAAAGGCAGACCATAAACACCCCTGCCTCTCACATTAAAAAAGGGGGACTTGGAGGGAAAATGGGTAAGAAAGAACGTGGAAGAACACCACGCTCTTCAGATGATGGAAGTGAACCTGTTACTCCCTAAACAGAAGTCCTTTAATCCAAGCAGTGTCCTGCTAATGTGCCCCTCTTAAATTTCACTGTTTGTTATGCTGACCTATATTACACTGCAAAGAAGCCAACCAGCTTAGCTGCTCTATGCATTAAAAAATTAAAATAACTGGACAAATTAATCAACAGAGGTTGATATAGTTCTTATAAATCCATGCAGACTATCTATAGCTTTGATAAACACAAGTTAGCTTCAAATGACTGTGAACATTGCTGGTAAAATACCCTTCTTTTTCTACATTCTGAAATTATGACTCTTTGATCCATTTATTACCATATTCAGAGTTTCTTAATTCTTAAAATGTATTTATCCTGTCATTGAACTTACTCTTTTGATTTGGCAGCAATTTTGCAGAAAGGTTCGATAAACTTGAGATTCTGGTCTGCTGTGAGCTGTTTGATTAGAAAGAAAAATCCTGTGAGTACAGAAAATACTGTATGTGTGCACTGAAATTCCATGAATATTGGTGTTTATACAGGAATCTTCTTTAACAGTCTTTCAGCATATTATCTAATTCCAACTGGCAGAGGTATCCAGGGCCTTTTTGTTACCACTGCTACCATCAACTTCCAGATTTCCCTGGAAGTATTATAAAAACACTGACTGCCTTGCAGACTTTTTTCTGCTGCGTACAGAAATACAACAAGGCTTCTTACTTTAGATATGGAAACAGGAGGCAGAGAAAACTTAAAACAATTTTGTTTACTTTCCCAAAGAAGGTCTGTAGCAGACAAGAGTAAGATTTGGGTTTCTCTTAACTGGGCTGCTTGCACCAAAACACTGTCAGCTACAATAGAGCTAAAGATCAAGATCCTTCCCTTCAAAATTCAATTTATGAGCATCATCAGTGATTGCAAATAGTCTGGGGGACTCACTCCCCTCTCCAGGCTTCCAGTGAGTGGCTTAGCTACAGTTGTATGACTGTGGAGCTGCAGAAATTATTTGGGCACCAAGCTCTGGCACTTCTCTGGTGCAGACATCTCTGTCTTGCTCCACAATCCATAACCACAAAACTGCAGGCAGGATTGGTTTGAATACTGACTGGAAGGAACAGGAATGGAAAACTGCTAACAGCTTTGTCCATTGCAAGGAGAAGTATCAGAAGCCAGAGACAAAAGGAAGTAACTGAGGAGCAGCCTGGGACAAGCGTGGGGCAGCAAGAAGGGTGCAGGGACAGGAGGAATGCACATTGGCTTTGCTGCTGCAAAACTCTGCACCACTGGAACAGCAGCCAAAATTAAGAGTCACAAATTAACTGTCACAGCAAAACACAGCAGGGCAAGACAGATGTCACCAGCAAAACAAACATCTGGATATGCAGGGTAAACTGCACAATGCACAGACAACAATAAGCAAATATTAGACAATGGTGAAAGCTCACTTTCCTTCTCTATTTAGGTGTTACATAACGAGCCAAGAGCAGGCTTTATGTCAGCCTTTGCAAAAGCAAAGACTGAAAAACAAGTTCACACAAGGGAAATTACACTGAGTCCCTTCTGAAACAAACAAATGAGAAATGGTCTAACTTTTCTATCACTATTTTTCCAACCTCAATTTGGAGCAGCATAGCAGTACTCAGGAACTTCAGAGAAACTACAATATTCTCACTGTCAAAGACATGAATAAAAGTAAAAGTGTAACTTGTAGTAAGTCACTTTCTTCAGGCTTACTCAGTGTTGTTATGCTATATTTAGAACAATTAAAAATTGCATAATCTAAAAATTACATTTCTTCTAAGATGCTCCATGCCACAGTTAACATCAATCAGGAAGAAAATGACAAAGTATTTTCTAACCTCCTTTGCACCAACTTTAGCCAATTCATCCAGATAGATATCAATGAAATGGAACTTTATCCCAGTGGGAGAATTGCTGTCTGGGTCCATAACTTCTTTCATTAATAGCTGCAGCAATGGTTCAACTAGACTGAAAAAAATAATAAAGGGGAAAAAAAAGAACAAGATATTCATATTCAATTGCTCATGTCTTATCTGCCTTGGAAACAAACTCGTCTTGAAAACAAACTCCACTTCTTTACTGTTATGGACAGCTATCCAATTTGAATTTTTTTCCTTTTTTTTTTATCCTGAGGCCTATCATTGCTATCTTTCAGGAGAGTGAAGTTTTGTATATTCCAAGCTTTCTCCCCTGGCGTTCTTTGGGACCTCCTGCAATTTTGCCCAGAACAAACATTTCCAGTCCCAAAGAGAATTCAAAACATTGAAAACCCATAAACCTTCTTTCAGTTTTACTTTAATACACCTTTCTTCAAAAGCATTTTAAAAGGCAAGAGGAAAGAAAGTCATGCTAGGCAGCTTCTCGGCTCCACCTGGGGAGGGAAAGGCAGTTCTTGAGCTTCCTCACTCTGCAAATAAAGGAATCACAATGCTCTCTTCTCACACTGCCTCCTTCCAGTGCAAGATGGAGGCCAAAGCCATTAGAAACCTTGTCAGAGATCAGTTTGGGTGACCATGTGTGTGGGAGGAAGGGCTTCAGCTTTATCAAACCTCCTCCCACACCTTCTGCTCCTGTCAAGGAACATTTTCATCTCTTCAACCTGAGGGCATTTACCCAGTGCAAAATTAAGGTGGAACAGGAGGGATGGGGTGTTCTTTAGCTCTGCATTCCTTTCTGTTTCCACAAAAACATGCCTGTGTGCATCCCACATTTCAGAGGGTAAGAGAGAGAAACCATAACCTTAACACTGGGTTATCGAGCACTTTCAATTAAAAGATTTAAATCTCTTCATAGATTTAAAGACAACAAGCTTAGAAGTGGCACAGAGCTCTAGACAGAGCAAATGACTGCAATTATTTGCCTTTTAATAGAATATGGAAGAAATACAACCAAAACCACTGATGTTTACAACAAATAGGAAGCTAGTTTACAATTAAGGCGTTCCGTCTTAGCAGAAGAGAACTCGCCATGATTAATCATAGTAAAATAAATATTAAAAAAAAAAAGTCAGAGCCAATCAGAAAACCAACATAAACAAAGAAAAAAATTCCTTTTCCATATTTTTGGGGATGCAGGTCCCCTGTCTGCACTCCCTGCAGGTGATATTTCATTGATAGCTCTTCTGGCTAAATCAGAAAATGAAATACATTAAATACTGTATTCAATTTAATGAAGTGTAACACCTGACTATGTCACTAAACAAAGTAAGTGATATAAAGGACAAATAAGCCTTAATGTTAAGACTTCATGACAGTAGCATCTATGGAAAAAAAGGATCTATTAAATGAAAATATATTTGAATACAGGTATATTGGGTGACTTGTTTATGATGCAACAACATTCAGAAATCCGCTTACCCCTCATCCCATTCATTTCTTTTCAGCACTTCAAAGGATTGCCTCAAAATCAGACGCATCAGCTGCAAAGCACAAAATCTGTTACACATTTTGTTTATGAAAACAGGTAGAGGAGTCACTGTGACTGTAACAGGAACAGATTTCTTGGTAAACCTCTTAAGCACAAGGTGGAAGGTGCCTCATCAACATTTCGACAGATTGTCTATCATGTAATGCAACAGAAGGGTGCTGTGAAGCAAAAAAAGGCAACAAACTATTTTCATATGCTAAGCACAGAAAAATCCATGATCATTTCTACTATACAGCTTTCTCTTGATTCACACCCCTGATTTCTTCATTAAGTTCTGCCTTAATCTAAGAAAAGCCACATCTTAAACTGGCTCAACAATATGGGACAGATGATAACAATAATAATTTAATTTACTCAAAACTTGCACTAAGAGACAGTGATATGTAACTACATTCGACTAGCTCAAAACACCTCACTTACTGAAATAACTTGTATCTGCTAATATTGGGAAAGAAAAACCAAGAGTGAATGTGCCTGTAATGACCTTCTTTCAAAGAAGAAGATAATGGGACTTTGTTCTTTACAAAGGTATGCTTTTTAAGATTTTAGTACTTGTTTTAATATTCTGTTTCCTATAGAAAGAATTCTGACAACTGAATGTACTGCAGTGGATACTTTACTGGTGAAAAGTTGGGGTTCTGGTGCAGAGTCTTTTATAGAAGAGTCTTTAAACAGCCTGATCTATATAACTGATGTTGATACAGTGTCCTTTGAGACAGTATTTATATTCCAATATATAAATCAATGAAAAAAATAACTGAGTTAGGAGGGAAAGCACTTAATATATATATAGAGATATAAACTGCACTGGCTTTTAGATTCACGCAGTGGTGAGTGAAAGCCTTTGAAACAAACATCTCTTGCAATGAGTCAAGAAGATGATCCCTTCTCTTCTCTTAAAATATACACCAAGGCATGTGCAGACAAAGCTGCCTTCCAGCACACCAGCACCACATGTTTTCTAGGAGAAAACCCCACCCAGAGATGTGTAAGTACCATGTAGTACTTGTCCAGACGCAGATTGTCAATCCCGTTCCATTCCCGGTTCATCGTTTGCCAAAATGTCTGGATGAACAGGTGTCCTGCAAGGGAGCAAGGAAAAACACCTGCATGTCTGGCACAATGGGTTATTTTGCTAACCTGAAAGAATCTCAAGAAAGGGATGCAGCTCCCTAGGATTCTCCTAGTGACAGGGACAGAGCTACGGGAAGACAGGCTTGAGACTGGTACAAGAGTCAATTAAACTTGAGAACAATACAAGAAAAGGCACACAGCTACTTTTAAAAACAGTCACAGGGACAGATTTGCATCTATTTTGTGTTATATATGCACAAGTTAAAGGAAAATATCCATTCTGCCCTCATTTCTACCCATGCAAGTTTTGGCATTGACTGAGTACTCCATTTCATGAGCATTTTGAATACCAGGGGCTTAACAGCTCATGAAACAAGGTTGGTTTTGAGCAGGAAATACGCAGAGCAGTCTACACAGAATGGAAAAGTAAGGGGACAAGTTTGCTTTGCTACCTGTCCTGCAAAATCTCACCTGTATCACACTAAAGACACAACTCTTCCTCTGCAGCAGCCAGAAAAAAACTGCACCTCCTTTAATGCAATCACACACACCAGTTGGACAAAAAGGAAAGAAAAATACCCCAAAGCAGCACCCCATCTGTCTGTCTGTATTCTGGCACTGTGATAGTGGAATCAGCAAAGAGGGAAGTACCTTACAAAGCACTAGGTAATTAAATAGTACTTACGAGTCTCTGTATTCTGAAACACGTGGATAAGCTGTGAGATATTGGCTGCAAGTTCCTCCTAAAAGTAAATA
Source organism: Corvus moneduloides (assembly GCF_009650955.1). Lineage (NCBI taxonomy): Eukaryota > Metazoa > Chordata > Aves > Passeriformes > Corvidae > Corvus > Corvus moneduloides. The sequence goes on from NC_045477.1 coordinate 118,299,222, forward strand.
AATATAGTTAGTGTAGCATGTTTTGGAGTTTGGTCTCCTCACTAAACACACAACCAGCAAACAGCAAGAAGTATGAATTTCATGAAACATCTCTCAGAATGAGAAATATTCTCTCAACAGCTGCTTTAGGACTGCAGTTATCCTTCCACTAGGACTAGGTCAGCTGGAAGAGAAGTTTCAAGGGTATCAAAACCTGTTCACTTCACCAGATCTCGGCACAAATCATCTTTTTGACAGCAGACAATATTAAATTAAGAGGAGAAGAATCCCATTAACAAATGATGTAAAACTTATGGGGCACTGCTCTCATATACATCTCTGTGGAGCTGTCTGGGCCATGTGTGAGATAAACCTTGTTCATGCAGACAAGTGATTTGAAAATTGAGGTTACTGAGAGCTGGTACTCCAAAACCAGTATCTTTTGAAGGTAGGGAGACAAACTAGTAGAAGTTGACCAAAGTACATAGTAGAGACAAAGCTGGTAGTAGATGAAGTGCTACTGAACTAACATAGGAAAAGGAAATGGAAACTTTCACACTGAAATCTGCACTAATGTTATACCAGTTAAGGGCAACCTGCTGTTACTGCTTTAGTTACACCAAATCAACATTTCATGAGGCATCTATTTCAGCTCTCCTTTTGAAAGGTAAACAGCTACACCTGCCCCTCAGAAGGTGAGTCCAAACATGATCTGCTCACGTTCAGATCACCGAGTTACAGTCACCTCTTCTCCTGCATGTGCCACAGATAGGCTGCAGGGGAAGGAAAAAAAAAAGATAATTTTCCCTGTTCTAAATTAGTATGTCCTTAGAGTGTATTTTGGAGGGACCCCCTCAAGCAAACACAAACCCAGTTACTATACCTGAAGCAGAGGTTTATCCTGCATCCACATACAATAGAAAAGGCCCTTCCATATTTTCAGCAGTTCTTCCTGGCTGAAGCCACCTACAGACCAGAAAAAGTCTGAATGAAAGGAAAAAAACACACATTTCCACCAAAATATTTTCATGCAGTTCCCTCTGCTCCCTGCTTTCTTCTTTGTTTTTGTTATTTTCCCTTGGTTCCTACTGTAAGTACATTAACTGGAAGGCAGCTAGGCATAGAACAGTGATTCCATGAGTGTAAGATTCTACCTTGTACTGAAACAACAAAGATTTCAAAGCAATCACAGGTAAGATGAATACCAAGATAATTCTGATAAATCTCTCTGGCATATTTTCAACACAAAGTCTGAAAGAAATTTTTAATGAGGGCATCAGAACTAGTTTTACAAGAGACATGATGGGTTTTGTTTTGTTGTTTTTAACTTGTCTCACTTTACCAATAGTTTTACTCCTTACTACGAGTTTGTTTGGATAGAATAAACTTCTAGCAATCAACACATTTATTACTATATTAAATTTCTATATTAAATACTTCCAACAGTTAGTCTTGAGGTGTAGTAACACCTGAATTTTAACAGCAAAACAGTATTTTCATATTCCAGAAGTAAAGTACTACATGGAAGTCATAATAGCTGCTCAAGAACTGGATTTTTCATTACATCAACTACATTTCTGTGAAGTAAAATTGTAACAGTACATCGTTACAAGGCAGCTACAATGACCTACTACAGCTATTTTCAAACTATGGCCTACTAAATACTCCCAAGCAATTTCGTGAAAAATCACTTTGAAAAGGTCATCATCTTCAATAAGCTAAAATTTGCTCCACAAAGACCACTGTCTCAGGGGTGTGTCAGTCAAAAAGCCTGAGACCCAGCGTTAGACCTGAACTGTGCACCTTTTCCTTGGAACAAGTCATTTGAAAGCAATTATCACTCAGACAAAAACACCTGCAAACATGCTAGTGGAATCATCTGCAGTCCTGCTTGGTTAAAAAGAAAGGAAGTGAGGAAATATGCAAAATGCTATGTAGGAAGCCATATGTCCAGTAATATCAAGCCTTAATTATAAATTTAACTTCGATTTGACAGTAATGTTAAGATAAAATATGAAACAATTTAATTCACTGTTTAATTATTCATTGAAATATTAAAATTAATAACATTTCTTAAGGGAATTATATGTGACATACTGAGTGGTAAGAAGCAGGTTTAACCTCACAGGTAGCATCAACCCTACAGAGGCATCAGACAGAAGTATCACCTGCTACCTATAAATGCGGCTCAGGAGTTCACAGAATTGAATCACAGAATTATTCAGGTTGGAAAAGACCTCTCAGATAATCACTGCCAAGGCCACCACTAAGCCATGTTCCCAAGTGCCACATCTACACATCGTTTAAATCCCTCCAGGGACAGTGACCCCACCACTGCCCTGGACAGACTGTTCCAACGCTTGAGAACCTTCAGGGAAGAAAACACAGACTTCCATGGGGCTGCTTTTCATACATACAGGGCTTTTTAAAGTGCCTGAGGCAGTCCTGTGTCCATTTGACATAGGACTCTGACCAAAAGGTTTTACAGCAAGTTTCTTATCCTTGTGGCTCAAAAGGATAGTTTCAAGATTGTGTTTTCTGTTTTTAAATTTTACGTGCCGACCCCAGCCACAGCTGGTAAATAATAATCATTCAAGTAAGGCTATTTTAAAACCTGAATGCATTATATTAGCAACCACAGAACTGAAGGCCTTCTATACCTCAAACCTATCCTGAGAAAGATTTTGGCTTTAGGGCTTGAATTGTAACTGTCCCTGTGCACTGTAACTCTGTTCCTATGTATTGTTGGAGCTGGGATTAACATGTTACAACCACTCACAGCTACTTTAATGCAATCCTTGTCAGCATTTCTGTCTGGGAGCTGGGCAGCTTTGACACTGCTATCATTGAATTTGTTACAATTTTTCCTATTCTAGATAATTGCAATGGACCAGATCCACACAGGCACATTTCAGTGGAAATTACATAAATCCTTCACAGATCTGGGCCCGAGTAAGTGCAGCTCTGTCAGACAGGAAAACCCCCCAGCAATGCTTCCTCTGTTACCAGAAGTTATTTCTGTTTACTATCCTCTCATCAGTTCATTAGGTAGTTCTATGCCTCCCACAGAGTTTAACTTCTTGCTGAAAATTAAGAGCTCTGGCTCTGTGAAGAAGCTCCCCCAGCCTTAGCACAGACCACACTGAGCAGTCAGTGTGAACATCGGGTGAACTCCAGCACTTCTTCCAAAAGCCAGCACATTCTCAGCTCCTCAGGTTAGGGCATCTTACCTGGGTTGTGTGGTGTGTGAGCCTCATCCCTCTCAGAACACTGGATGGATATAAGGCTGCTAATTAATAAATAACTTAATAAATCCCCTTCTCTCCTGAACATGCTTTTTTTCCAAACCCAAAGAAATTACCCTTTGTTTCAAGTTTGAATAGTATCTACCAGCAAGTAAATCTAAGAGCTCTGGAAATTAGTCACCCTTATTTCCTACTCATTTGCATTCCATGGTGTGCTGATTTTAACATGCAAAAGGTTCACAGCTCAACTGAGCAATTTCCCTGTGATGGTTTCATGATGTCAGTACCTGAACCCGCAGCCTTTTCCCTCAGTTAGGAGTACTCCTGGCCTTCTTGTGGCTACTTCCACAAACTCCGAGGAATCTGCACTTTGCAGTGAGATGCACAGAGCACTGCTGAACACAGACTCCCCCTTAGAAAGTCTCTAGAGCTAAAAATAGCTGAAGGCTCAAAGAGTACTTGAGAGGTACATGATGTACACTGACCTAGTCCCCAGGCAATCCCTAGATTTATGTTAACTGTCAGGAATGGGATAATGACTGTTTGGCTCTCTGGCCTGACCCTGTAGGGCTATCCTAGGTGTCCTTCCCTCTGTCAGATGCGGCTAATGGGACAAATACTACCTGAAAAGGCAATAAACAATATCTATTTTACAGTCTTTTCAAGGAATTGACTCAGGTCCAACCATTACTCCAGCTCCAGTTTAGCCCTTGGGGTCAGGTCTAGGCTGGTTCCCCAAAGCCACAGATATAAAATATAGGTGCAGTATACAGTAATACATAATTTAAATGTATGATAACAAAACCATGTACGAACCAGCTTATAAAATATATTTTATAAAAATTATATATAAATTATAGATTATATATTACATTATATATATTATATATAACATAACATATAGGAAAAACCCACATCCATGTGGAAACTGTGCACAAGACACTTTCAGGTGCAGGAAGCTTCAGACTGGCATTGCCAGACTCAAACTGTCCCCAGAAACACCGGTGAACTCTTGTTCTAAAGTGCCAATATATAGCTCCACGTTGAATTTATAGAAAAATATGGCAGAAAAACTTTTGATACTATGAATGTGGAGATAGCCCAGATGGGTAACAGAATCAGCTTCAATTACACAAGTGCTGAAACACTCCTGAACCTTCCCCAATTTCCTCCAATGCTCCTGAATATCAGTCACGGAAAAAAAACATCGCCTCACAGAAACAGCAGAAAATGAAACTTCATGCTGCATATACAGGGCAGTTTCCAGCCTGGATCAGTGCATTTACACCCTGTTCCTTGGGAACGAGAGCACATGAGCCACGCTGCTCCCATCCCAGATTTGTTAATGCTGCCAGCAAGACCCTCCCCCGGTCCAAGCTGATCCTTCCCGAGCCCCTCCAGTGTCCGGAGACGCTTCCCGGGCGAGGATCCACGAGTCCCTCTGCTCCCGGGTGCTGGGGCTGCGCTTGCGGCAGCAGGGGGGCAGAACGTGCGTACGCACGGTGAAATACATGCGTAAAAGTTAAACAAAAGTTAAAAAGGGAAAAGGAAAATACACGAAATAAAAATAAATAAATCAAAAATTAAAACAACAACAACAAAAAACCTCCAAAAAAACAGCAACAAAAAAAAACGAACAAAAAAAAAAAAAAAAAAACCCCAAACCAAGCCGGAAAGAAGCCCCGAGGAGGCGCGCTGGGCTCTGGGCGCACACGTGGTGCTTCCCTCCCCATGCCGTCCGTCCGCCGGCGCCGCCGCTCCCTCCGCGCCCCTCGCCACGGCACCGGGCCCCTGTCCCCGTCCCTGTCCTTGTCCCGGTCCCTCCCGACCCCCGGGCCGCCCCGGTCCGTACCGGCGGAGCGCTGGGTCCGCACGCCGATGTAGCCCCGCAGCTTTTTGAGGGCGCGGTCTCGGATGCGCTTCTCGTTGGCGGCCAAGCGCTGCGCGAACTGCACCTCGGGCGGCTGCACGGCCGCGGGAGCCATGGCCCGGCCTGGCCCTGCTCCGCTCCTGCCCCGCTCCCGGCCCGGCCCGCACCGCGCCGGGCTCCGCCTGATGCCGTCACCGACGCGGGGCTCCGCCGTCACCGCAGGGAAGGCGGGGCACCGGGATGGGCACAGGGAGGGCCGCGGGGAACGCGATGCGGAGGTCGGGGCTCATCGGCACCAGCGGGGCGGGCGCACCCACGGCAGGCACCGGCCGAGGTCTCCCGGGGCTTTGCACCCCAGAGATCACAAAGTCATTAAGGCTGGAAAAGACCTCCGAGATCATCGAGCCCAGTCTGTGACCGATAATCACCGTGCCAGCCAGCCCACGGCACTGAGTGCCACGTCCTTCCCGAATCGAGGGGCCCAGAGCTGGACACAGCACCTCAGGTGTGGCCTCACCTATGCCCAGCACAGAGGCATAATCATTGTCCTGGTCCTGCTGGCCACACTGTTGCTGACACAAGCCAGGTGCCATTGGCCACCTGGGCACACCCGGCTCATGTTCAGCCCTGCTGACCAGCACCCCAGGTCCTTTTTCTCCGGGCAGCTTTCCAGCCTCTCTGCCCCAGCCTGTAGCACTGCAGGGATTGTTGTGACCCAAGTGCACGACCCAGCAGTTGGCCTTGTTGAACCTCACACCACGGGCGTCTGCCCTTCGATCCAGCCTGTGCGGATCCCTCTGCAGAGCCTTCCTGCCCTCTAGCAGATCAGCGCTCCCTCCCAACTTGGTGCCACTCCCTGGAGCCGTCAGCCCCAGCGGCACCACAGCAGGGCCGCGCTCCGGCTCCCTGCAGCCCTACCCTGCTCTGGCCGTCCCCGGCAGCCCGGAACTGTTCCGGTACTATCCCGGTACTATCCCGGCGTTCTCCCGGGGCTGTCCCGGCGTTGTCCCGGGACTGCTCCGGGCGGGGCTGGGGGCGGAGCCTGGCGCCCAGACCACGCCCCCGAACGCGGTTACCCAATCGGAGCGGGCGAGGCGGCAGCGGGGGTGTGGTCACGGAGGGGGCGCGGCCACCGCGCGGCCTTTCCCGCCCTCGCGCCCTTCCCTCGCCGGCCGCCTGCCCCCGCGCGACGCCGCTGTGGCGATGTGGCGCAGCGCCGGCCTCGCTGGCGACGCGCAGGTATCGAGAGCGGCCGAGGGGCTCAGGGCTGGGCCTGGGGCCGAGCCCAGCCCAGCCCAGCCCGGGGGTCTGTGCGGGCGTGGGTGCCCCGAGGAGCAGCAGGAGCGGGGAGTTCTGTGGCGGCCCTGGGCTTTGTGGGGTCCTGAGGGGGCGATGGCGGGGCCGCAGGTAGAGGGGAGCGTGGTGGGGGCTGTAGAGCGGTGCCAGAGGCACCCTGGGCTGGTGGGGAGTGAGTGGCGAAAGGGCTGGCAGTGATTCCATGGTCGGGGTTCGTTGCCAGCTGGGAGCTCTGCCCTGTTTGTCCCCCCCCCATGTGGGGCAGGAAGGGGGAGTTGCCGTCACTTGGGTCACACCAGGCAGGCCATGAGCTCAGGTGCATAACTGGGCTGCTTGACCCCTGTGAAAGAGCTTGGTGAAGACTGAGGTCAGATTTCCTACATCCAGGCTAACCTGCTGTTACTCTAAGGACTGGGCAGAAAACTCCTGTTCTCCCCTTTCTGTGTTTGTCTTTAATATACTCTTGTAGTGCAGAGAGATGTGGAGGAGCTGCTTAAAGAGAGAAAATAAAACTTGTCTACTGTAACTGCAGCACTGCAAAGACCTGTGCTTACAGTGGGAACTACAAGTGAGAATTTTCTCCTTACTGTATATTTCATATCTCAACACCAGTGATTCACAGTGTGATTTATTTGAATTCAGCTTCTGCTAGTGAACAGAGCTATTTTTATGTACCAAATTTTGCTCCGTAAGTCTGAACAGTACTGAATTCTCCCTGTCATTCATGGTTGCTGACATGCAGATGGCATTCCTCTAAAGGCTCCTCTTCCGATGTGTTTATTCCATGCTTTTTTGAGACCTAGATGAGTTGAATTTGTCCAGAGTCATGCCACGTGGTGCTACTTGGCCTCAGGAACCTTGCCATAAGCACTTCCTAAATGCAACTTAGAGCTTATAGTTCAAATTAAAGCAAAATCTTTCTTCCATACCTTCATTGCAGTTCTGAACCTGCAAAGGTAGGACTGACATGTCCCAAAACTCTCTGGATTTGAAAGACATCTGGGGAAAGAAATAGAGTAGGAAGCAAAACTGAAAGGAAATGTTCAATCTGAGGAAGTAGGGAAGCAGAAAGAATTGTAGGGAATGGTTGGAGAGCATGACCTCCGTTTGTCTTGTGTGTCTGGTCTTGAGAGGACGGTGGGGATGGCACATTTTATACCTGTAGGAGATGAGATTTTGGTTTGTTACCCTCCTGCCTCTGGAATAAGATGTGGTACATAAAAGATCTCATTTTGTCACTGTTCTTGATGCAGTGCAAAGCAGTACTAAGATATGTTGTAAGTTTGCTTTCTGAAAGCATATTAAATGATTGATGTTTTAGTCAAAACATGTTAAAACCTTCTTTTTGTGGGTGTGTGTGTGTATCAGCCTTTTTAAGATCCAGCAGAGTGCACATTTCTGTACATCAGAAATTGGAATTTATGGGTTTTTTTTAGCAAAACTTGCTCTGTAATTTTAAAATTAACACACGTTCTACTGGAATATGGAATGAAAATTATTTTATAGCTATAGTGTGGCAGGAGAGGAAGCTAGTAAACATTTCTGTCTTACCTCAGGATTAAATCATTTACGTGAGATTGGGTTGCGGATGGCTGCAAGTAATTTTTGCTCTGCACAAAAGATAAAGTGGTTTGAAAAAAGCAACAGTTTCCTCCAAAAGAGTTGTTGCAATTTAGGACTGAGGATCTTGCAAGTTTTTGAATTAATTAAAAAGCTGAGTAATTGTACCCTTTACGACAGTCATGAAACGACACTTGGTGTACGCTGCTCACATTGTAAAATGTGAGTGTGAATTTTTGCAGCATTCTCAGATGCATTGCACACATTTTGGGTGAAGAAACACATGTAGAGAGGTAATATTATTTACTTTAGGCCAGAGTGGCGAAAAAATTACAGTCAAAGGGTCAACCTCAGAGACTTTTGGGTTTGATTGCTGGATAGTTCTCTGTTAAAAAGTTACAAATTTCTGAAATGATGTCATAGAGAGGAATATTTTTATCCAAGAAAAGAAATTCAGCAGAAAAGTGCTACAGGGCTGTAACAGTGTCTTTGGTTGGTTCTTGGTTGGTTTGTTTTTGTTTTGCTTTGCTCTGTTGTTTTATTTCAGAAGGCTGAGACCAAAGAGGAATTTGTAAAAGTTAGAAGGAGGGATTTGGAAAGGCTGACAACTGAAGTTATGCAACTGCGGGATTTCTTACCCAAAATAGTAAATGGAGATATCCTGGGGACATTCCAGAAGCTGGATGCTATTGAATCAAGTGAGTTGCACCATCTTACAAGCTCTTACAGTTTCTGCCAGAACTGCTTAGAACAAACTGTTGTTCCCCAGAAATAGTTGTAGAGTTTGTGGAGCTATTCCAGATTCAACTGTGTTGTTCAGTGGCTGCTTCAGTAAATTAATGTGTTTGTAGTGAAGAAGATTACAGGCTGCCTTAGGAATAATCAGACATGTCAAATTAATCTGTAAAAATATTTTTCTGTGGATAAAAACATACATCATTCAGGCAGTAGGGGAAGCTGTATGAGGCAAAAAAAAAGTTTTCCCTTTGAGAAAAGGCAAAAGCATTTTGTTTTTCAAAAAGTCACTTTTCACAGAAAATAAACCCCAACAAAATAATGGTAAACAGTAGTGGATAAAAATTTGAAGGAAGAGTGAATTAATCTTGTATTTGGCCTGTTTTGGTTTTTAGTTTGTATGCTATACTAATAAAAAAAAAAAAAGATTCTGTAATAAAAGTCTTTTTACTGCTGTTCCCAAAGTCCAGTTTTTCAATGTTGGGTTTCTCTGTGCATTATTTTTTTCAAAAATTATCCCACTCCCAGCATACCACCAGGTCCAAATAGGAGTCAGCTCCATCCCTAGCCTGTAGCTTACCTGCAGCTGTACAATTTACCTGGATTTGGGTTTGCCTGGAAAGACATGGAACAAGCACTGACACAGACTGAGTGTGTCTCTTGTAGAATATCAAGTAATAAATGGGAAATGAATTTGCAACAGCCAGCTAAGAAGGACCCAGATAGGGCCTCAAGGCCTGTCTCTGACAATGTAATAATATATTGGGGCAGAGCTGCCAGCTGCCTCAGTGATCCGCTCTTTGGGAAGATTCTTCCACGTCACAAGCAGGGGATGGGATCTGGACGCGTTCTCTTTATGCTCTTGCAAGGCATCAGGGTTTGTTTCATGTTGCATTAAGATCCTCAATTCAAATCAAGATCCTCAATTAGTTTTTACCTACTTACATCCATGTCCAGTCTCGAGATTCCTCTCACTGATCCTTCTTATATTCCTTGTGCCAGGCATCAAGGAGACACTGTCAGGGCCATCCAGAGCAGGCTCGTGGCACCAACGTGGGGATTTGAAGACTCCTTGAAATGTTCTGCTGGCTGCCCAGCATTCTCTGGGTCCTCTAGGGCAGGACGTGGAGCCGAGTCAGCCTTTGACCTCTCTTGAGTCTGTCTCCACAGTGGAGATTTTTCTTGCAGGTGATGAGGTCATTTGAATATTTATTTAGGCTCTGGCTATCGTGTGCCCCTACAGCTGGACAGTCAGGTGGTGATTTTTGCTGCTCCAGTCTTCTCCTGCCTCTGCAGCAAGAAATAAGGCAGAGTGAAAGGAGGCTTTGGAGCATACAGATCACATCACAGGGACACAAGCATCCCTCACTCTCAGAATGGTGCTGTTTGCTACATACAGCCTCTTGGTGTGGCATGCGAAGCTTACAGGAGTCCTGGCAGCTCCTAGAGATGTTTTTTCCTGTTGTTCTTACAGAAGCCTAATGTGTGATTTGTACGTCTCCAGACTGCATCAGCTATTGCAGTTTTCTGCATACTGTGAAGTGTGTGAGGTGTGCTTGAGGAGTAGAGTCTCCTGCTCCTCAAGAAGTACAGATTGTAGTCAGAGACTTCAGCACCTCTGGCCCATTTGGTTGTGAGACTGATGGAGTCTTGAATAGCTTTGAGAAACCTTGAGATCTTTGCACATTTCACTGGTGTGTGTAGGTCAATAGGATGGCCATTTCCTAAGGCTTCCCAGGGGTGATGTCTGAGATCTGAGCTTGCAATTCTCAGTGCAGCCAACACTTACTTTTCAGGCTGCTGTCAGGGTCTTTATTTAGATTTTTGCCAGGGTAATTGTTCATTTTGAAAAGAGAGTTCTGTTTTGTTCTTATTACCCTTCTCAGGAAGAGTGCTTGGCTCCAGGAGTCTTAGAAATACAGCTCCAGCAGTTTTTCTGCATTGTTATGGGTATGTTTAGTGGAACATAAACAAAACACTTCACTGGGGAAGTGTTAAAAGTAGCATTTAACATTGATCTAGCATTTGCATCAGTAGAATTGGAATTTCATCACTTGTTTGCATTATTGTACTCAGTTCTCCATCTCTCAGAGCTTTGAGGTTAGACCTCTGGTGCAGAAAATCTCCTGTGATGACCTGTAACTTTCTGTGGATGAGAACGAGTCTACCTCCCATCTGAAAATAGGGGCCTCCTCTTCTTTCTTGTGCCGAGTGCCTTGTTCTGCTTTTGAGTCTTTATCTTGGGAGCAAGTGCCACTTCTTCCCAGAGTCTGATTACCACTGCATTGGTGAAGTTACATATTTCCTCTTTGTATGAAGATACCATTTCATATTTTTCTTTGCTCACCCAGGTTGGTAGTGAAAGCTGCTTCTTTCTCTTCAGAGCAAAGGCATAGCTGGGAGGTTGACTGGGCATAGCAGGGGAGTTTCCACAAATGAGGAATAGCTAGAAGTAGGTCTCTTTTCAGCAGCTTCCACTATTGTCCTTTTTTTTCCCCTCTACATAAAACATTGTGATGCCTTACAGGACATCAACACATCCTTGTTTCATCTGAAGCCCTTTAAATAAAGTACAGGTTGCCTTGTGTTAACACTCACTTGTGAGTATTATTCCCCTTCTGGCTCAGGTTTGGTTCCAGGACTTTTGCAGTCTGGTGGTGAAGGATGTGGCATCTTTGTGTGTCTTCTGGCTGGATTCAGGTTGGATCCAGCCTCTCAAAGGCTGGAAGTGATTCTTCTCTGTCTGGAGAGCTTGTTTCCTTGCAGGGACAGATATTTTCACTGGATGAACTTACCTGGCAAGTATGAATAGGTTCTTGGCCTGCTGTAGATAAGCAGATCATGTTCTAGTCCTGCTCAAGACATCTTGCTGTCAGCTGCTTCAGACTGACACCCACAGTCAGAAGTGCATGGGACTGATTTTTCTTTACTTGACGGAAGGGAAGTTTCTTGCCACTGTCCAGAGTTATCCTCAAAAACTCAATGAATCCATTCCTCCCTTCATTCTTTTCCTTTGGATTGCAGGTTGAAAAGAAGTGAGTTGCTTAGAGAGCATGTCCTGGCACAGAGATGTTTCTCAGCAGTGAACCCTTGGCTTACCTCTGCTTTCTGCTAAAAAGTGTTGCTGGCTTAGAATCACACAAGGGCTGAGTGGAAATATGTTCTACCTCTTCAGATAAATCAGCCACAAACAGCCTTTCTCCTTTTATACAGGCTACTCAAAGCAATGTGTGTATATTTAAGATGATAAACTTGTCAATTAGGACCAAAACAAGAAGATGTTTCTTTTCAAATAGTGTAGAATTACTAAATAGAATGCCAGAAGCCAAGTCCTTTGGTTGATAAGAACATACTTGGATAAATTTAATGATGTTGTCTTTTTATGATAGAGTTTGATATGATTTTTTTGTAACTACATTAAAAAATACTGTCACATGTTAAGGGAAGTATTTAAAGTGTGTTAAGCCATAGACCAAACTGTCATGTCCAAGGGTTTGGTGTTTAAAGTGGGGTGTAATTTGGGGTTTTTTTGAACCAACCAGGGTTAGAATAGATGCTATTTAGATTTTACTTTTTGGAACTACTTAAATGTGTTTCCGTTTTTCAGTATAAATACTAAGCATCCAGGACTGTGGTTTTTAAAGAAAAATACAACATGCAACTATTGTTAAAAATATCCTTCAAAGGGAATTTTTTTAAACAGGCATCATGCTGGTGAAATTGAATACTTTTAACTTGATTTCTGATCACTAAAATAAAGTGTCTAAATTAGAATGAATTTCTGATAAAGGAAATTTCTGATAACATCAGAAGTGCAATAACATCAGAAATTAATTTTATAAGGGAATCATAAAATTTGCTTGTAACTGACATAATGTGTAAATAGTTTATAATCATAGAATCACAGACTGGTTTGGGTTGGAAGGAATCTTAAAGATCATCCAGTTATAACCCCATTGCCATGGGCAGGGACAGCTTTCACTAGTCCAGGTTGCTTATACTACTTTATAAATACTATTTTAAAGTATTTGGAATAGTTGCTTTTCATTCTTGCTATCCATATAGCTTGTAAATTGTAGATTGAAACACTCACTTTTGACTAATGTTGGTATTTTTCTTACATTTTTAATATACTCACTGACTTGGGTGAAATTTCACTCATGGAGTTTTCATGAAAACCAACGTGAAAACAAAGCAGAAAACTGAGTAAATTTTTAAGTGTCTTCTCAACCCTCTGTATTTAACAGCTAGATGTGATTCTCTTAAATTAGAAACGTGTTGGTTTGCTTTCTCAGAGCTATTGCCACACAGCAGATTGTGAGATTCCCATTTAGCCACGGGGAGGTGATCTCGCACAAGCAAACGGCTGAAGCGCCTCAGTAAAGCCGCACTTGGTGGATTCTCTTTGCTTTAACACAGGCCTGATGGTCATAATGTGGTCCTTCTTTCTTTTGTCTCATTTATCCTGTCACAGACCTGGAGAAAAAGGAGGAGGAAATAGAGCAGCTGAGAATGGATTGTGAACACTTCAGAGCCCGTCTGGAAACAGCCCAGGCAGATTGCATGAGAGAGAAGAAGGTAGATTTGCTGCCAGGATATTGATATCTGTGTGTTTGAGTTTTACTAACAGAAGCAGTACTGATAAAATTTTCATGTTCATGTCACAAAATGAATCCTCTCTCAAAAACAATCTGGGATTTCTATCCATATAGTCAGGTGGTGAGGAAAAAACCTGTAAGGTCATAACTGCTTTCCCCCCCACCCCCTTGGTATTTCTAGAGCAAAAGGATCAATATTGTAACTAGGCAAAATATGGTAAGATGCAGTACCAGAAAGAAGTCAATGTGTACAAACAGAGGTACCAACTGTCTCCCACTGCAGTACAGGATCCTGCATAGCTGCAGGGATCTCTCTCAGCTTCCATACTCTAGGAGAGTAGAGTTGTATGGAATTGTGTTATGGGTTCTTGGCAGGGCTTGTCTTGGTATATATGAACAAAAAAATCAAGCATTTTGTTTATATTAACATGTTGTAGTAAAACACTGGGGTATTTTTGAGCATTGTGGTATAGCTGGAATCAAGAGGTCCTTCACAGAATCAGTTTTTTTGACTTTAACATTGCTATAACATATTTGCAAAGAGGGCAATAGAAGATAATTTAAACAGTGCAATGTGCAGAATGAAACCAGCATTGCTTGGTTTGCTGTGAGCTGTGTACCTTTGTCTAGTGTTAATAGTCTTTCTCAAAGCACCTATTGATCCGATTGCCATGTACAGCTGAGAGTCAAAGAGCAATTTCAGGGCTTCTTTTGCTCTGTCAATATTGTATTTAGTGATTATGAGAGGGGAGATTCTTGACAATGAAGGAATAGCAAGACTGTGACTTCTCAGACTGTGAAACCATCTGGGTTCAAATGAGTCTCCGTGAGAATCAGTGGTGATTATCTGCTGCAAAAGTTCATTTCCTTGGAGCAATCTTCAGTAGTCAGCAGAAGCTCACATTGTTGGGATTGTACAGCTGGCATTTGCCAGCCTTGGGATTGCACAAAGACAGATGAACCTACAAAACTTACTTTGTTTTTGAAGAGGAATAATGAAGAGTTCAGAAATGCACTTTTAGTGCACATCTGCATAGAAAAGTCACTCTGGGATGAAGTTTGGTATGATGGAATAGTTGTCAATCTGGATGTTCCTTATTTCAAAATAAATATCTTCTGGAATAGCTGTTGCAGTTCAGCAGTAGGTACAGGGTTCATTTTGCTGTGCACTGAGGTCTTCAGTTGTGTAAGCACCCAGTATAAAATCCCTGTAAGACTGAATGTTGCTGCTTTAGATACTAATGAAGTGAGTCCCTCCCATTATTCTTGTTAATACTACTAAGTAAAGTGCAGGTGGTTTGCATTTATGATTTCTTGGGGATGAGTTTTACTTAAAGCATGGGTAGTTTACTGGGAGCAGTTATTTTGCTGTTTCTGCTCAAAGCTCTTCTCTTCATGTCTTTGCTGCTGTGCAGTGTGTGGCAGTTCTCTGAATGTGTTCTCTTAAATACCAGGAAGGTGTATATGAGTGGATTGTGCTCATGATGGTGTGAAGTCCTTTAGCTCTTCAGGGTACAACAAGATGGTGTGTGTATACGAGTGATTTTTGTTCCTGGTAGTGACTTTCCTGGTGTTCTTCATTTGGTTGCTGTTCTGCTCTAGGCATCCTTGTGTACAGTTTCTGAATTATCTTCTATATGTTTATCTTCTAAAGGAGAAGAAAATGATTCACTGAAACAAACATAAAATAAATGCATTTCTGGTTGAGCAGTGTCCTTTTCTGAGGCCATCATAAGTCAACATTTTGCATTCCAAACTCTCTGCACAGAGCTGTATCACTGATTAGGGAATTGCTGTGCGTTCTGAACCTGAGCAAAACTTCAAGTGCACGTGTTATTCTTGGCTAATGTCTCCTTTGTCTGTCTTTTTGCAGTTCCATACTTGGGCACTGGTGTGTTCTCGTGCCTTGACCTTTTCCTGAAGATGGTGGTGTTGCATAGCACAGGGATTGCTTGGTGATGTGAACTCTTAGGAGCGTTGTTTCCAGCCAGGTTATTTGCTTTTCCAGGCTCCGTTTATTTTCCTGGCTCTTGAATGTACCATTTTGTTTTCCTTGCTTCATATCTTTGTTCTGGTGTTGCTTTTGATCTGTTAAAAATTCTGGCATTTCTTCTGCTGGCTTTGCATGCTTGTTGCGGGATCTAGATTTGGTATTACTGGGTTTTATGTCTTACTCAGTATTAGCATCCAAATGCAAATAAAATGTATTGAAGATACATTTCCCTAAGACTAGGACAGTGTGGAAAAGACAGGGAGAATATAGGGATTAGGCAGGAAGATGCCTGAGGACATTTTGTGGATGCACATGGTGGCAGAAAAGCTGATAGGCCTGGCAGTGAGTCATGTAAAAGATGGAATTTGGCTAATTTGCTTAAAAAGGATCAAAGTATTAAGAAGTAAGAGACTTTTCCTGGGAGACTCTGCCTATGGAATCAGCAGCAAGTGTCAGTCTTTTGCATATATAGGTGAGAGAGACTCACTGCAGAGAGTAAGTGCACACAGAAGTCTACTTGAGAAATGAGATTTGAACTTTACAAATCCTTACCTGCATGTTCCATCAGCAGCAGTGCAAATCAGGCTGGTGGGTGTGATCAGGAGGCTCAGCAGGCAGTTGGTGACAGAGCACAGGCAGCTCTGTACTGGTTGCTACCATATTGTGTAAATGTTCAGATGAGTTTCTCTTTCTATTCTTTCCAAACCCTCGACATGAAGCATTGAGCTGAACCCCAAAAACGACAAGATACTTAAAGTCTTGATGACAATACATGGTTGAAAGTCTTGTTCTGTCTAGTTGCTTTCAAAACTGACATAGAAAAGATTCCTTCTCATTTCCCCATACACAAGCCAAACACACTGGGAAGGCTGAGCTGAGGAAGGTGTGTTCTGCAGTGAATTTGAAAATACTATGTCAGTAAAAAGGGCAAAAAAACCCAGATCCCTCTATTTTTTGACATTGTGCAATCTGTGATTCTCTCTCTTTTAATACATGAATTGGCATGATTTTTCTGGACTGGCCTTGGTCTTTTCCCTGCAGCACTGTCTAGTACCACCCTACCTGGAAGGTGCTTGGGAGCCCCCACCCACCCTGAGACACAGACTGCTGAATCCCTGCCTTGATCTCGCTGTCTGTGCTGGCTCTAAACCAAGAAGTGCAACAGCTTCGCTACTCCGGTGGCTGCTGGTGAGAAGACAGTGAGACCTAGAATCCTGCCCAATTACATGATACTCTTCCAGCCAGCTTCCCATGTGATTGGAAGAAAGTACTGCCAAATGGATATTGTGCTTTAGTTTGGTTAGGGTTGATCTGTTCTCTCTTTATGCTTTGTGGCAAGAACCACTTAGCAGTTCACTTAAGTGATCACAGAATCATTGTGTCACAGAATAGTTTGGACTGGAAAGGATTTTGGGGTTGTCTTACCTCATTCCAAACCCACTGCTGTGGGCAGGGACAACTTCCACTAGACCGGGTTGTTCAGAACCCCATCCAACCTCATGGATGCACAATGGTGCCTCGACTTCCTTGCAATGGAAGGTCCTCCAAACTTCAAACCTTAGGTGTGTTTTTTGGGAACTCTGTCTTGCTTTGACACTGCTGCTCAGGACTATGCCAACAGTAAAGAGTTTGAAGACACCAGTATTTATCCTAGATATCCAGCAACTGTTCCATGTTGGCTAGAGCAGAAGCCTGTTTTGAAAAACAAAACAACCCTCCCATCCTGTAAGATGTTTCCTGTATCTTTTGTCAGGTGTCAGGAAAAGCTGGCCCCTGATGCTGAAATCTCTCTCTTGAAGAGACAGGGATCTGTTTGCTCAGGGGGAGATGTCTCCTATCACGCTTCTCTAGGTGCCACTCCGTCTCGGTGGGTCACTTGGTTTGACCTTGTGGACAGTTTCTGGTTCCTGTCAGGCTGCACTGCTTAGAGACAGCTCAGGAGAGAAGGAACATGTCTGCAGCTGCTGTGGGTTACCCTCCATTTCAGAGGTGGCCATGATTGTGTTTCTTGTTCTGTCCCTTGTGGCAGACATGAAGTGCAACCAAAATTTCCTTACACTGTTCCAGGAGAAACTGGACCTGCGGCAGCAGCTGAACGAGGCCAAGCAGCAGCTCCTGCAGCAGGCAGAGTATTGCACAGAGATGGGAGCAGCAGTGTGCACCTTGCTCTGGGGGGCGTCCAGCAATGAGGAGGCTGTGAAATCCATTCTAGGAGCAGTAAGTATGGCAGGTGAATACTGACCCCTGGTAATGCTCTTAGGCGTTTAAAACAAGGATCTTTAAAATAAGGACCTTGCTGTGGAACACACTTTAAGGATGTATTTCAGAAACTTGTCTGGGCAGCAAGAATGTTTTCTGGTTTACATGTTCTTTGGGCACCATCCATTCTCATTTAAGAAGGGTTGGAGCTGTGAAGTGTTATGAATAAATGCAGTAATTCATGATTTTGTTATCAAATGAGGGTTATCTGTTTTCCACCACAGACAGCTAAACGGGAAGCAAGGCTACAGTTAGCACAATATAAGTATCTTCACAAGCTAGCAGAAGGAGACAATAGTTCCTGGGCACATGCAGGAGTTTCCATGGCTGTAGGGAGCTTGGAGGACCTATTTCCATTGAGAAAAGACAGATCCATTGGTTCTCAACTTCTATAAATCCTTCTGCTGCTTTAATACGTGAATGACTCTTGGAATTTTAGAGACCCTTACTGTTCGTGGATTTTATTAAATCATCAGTGTTAAACATGGGCAAGTAGACTATTTGAAAAAAAAAAACCAACAAAAACAAACCACAAAACCAAAACAACAACAGTAATGACAATAGTAATACTGCAACTATCCCAGTTTCACTGCCAAGTGCAGCTGATGGAATTAGGAGGGATTAGGGGACCAGGCCTGATAAAAATATGATTTTCATTCTTGACACAGCCAACATGAGAAGAAATTGCTGTATTTAATCTGAGTGAACTGACGCCACAGTTTCTTTTGGCTTGATTTTTCAGCAGCATGATGAACAGCTGAGTGAATATGATTAGTTCATTATAGTAAGTGGTAAACCAATATGTTTGTAAGAGTTGTTCTAGCTGGGTGCTCCAAAATACAATTACAACTTTATATTGGATATCAGAAAGCTGTACAATGATGCCTTTTTAATGATAACTTCTGATGATTCCAAATCCAAGCAGCAGCAGTCACTAGGAAAAAAAAATCTGTAAAACACTGTATAAAGCAGTTGAAATTTAAAGAACAAGGCTGGTTGTTAAAAGCAGTCTTAAGTATTAAAATTCAATTGAATTAGTTAAAAACAAAATTGCTGCCTGAAGATTTGTATAAAAGTAAAAAACCCAACTGTAAAGATGCAGTACTTCGGGGGTTAGGTTTGTTTGAAATGCAAAATACTTCTCCTACAGTCATTTCCAGCAATCATTAAAGCCTGTTGAACTGCTGTACTTCTGGTGAAGATCATAGCAACATTTGGGGGCATCATTTTCTTGTGATGGTGCACATAACACTGTAAGAAATGTGCCTGGGCTTGCAACAAGACTCCTAGGAAAAACATAAATGGATTGTGTGGCATTGTGTCAACCACAGATTGCAACTGGCAGTGAGTCAGGTCATTAAAAGATGATGGAGATTTGTCATACAACATATTTGGTTTGGGTTATTTTGGGACAAGTTGTACAGCTTGTAGCTTCTTCCCTCCTCCCCTGAGAAGGTGCTGTGAGCTACGCAAATGTATGAGAGCATCGAGGGTGCTTTGAAACTGTTGCTGATATTTACGCACGTGGGGAAGGTGGCATCAATTCATAATCGTGTCATGCCTCAGGGAACAATGCCCAAGCTTTTTTCAGTCTTTGAAGCAACACAGAAGTGGGTCTTTCTTACAGTCCTGTAATGCAAGTGGACTGAAATGACGTTAGTGACCAATATATGTTTTGTGTCTGTACGGATTGGGAAGATCAGAACTTAAGCAGCAGATTTGAAATGTGACACAAGTAGTTCTCAAGGCAGTGGGGGAGAGATGCCTGCTGGTTTTGCCCACATGTTCCTAGAGAGAATTTGAAGAAACACCCAGAGGAGCATCATGATAGAGTTTTCAAGATTTCCTACCTGCATGTACCAAAAAAAGAAGTAAATTAATTCCCGTGAGATTGTTTTGGATGTCTTTCAAAAAGCTTCAGCCAGATATGACGGGCTTCTCACATGGAAATACAACCTGAAGGTTTGATTTCAGAGCAGCATCAAGGCTTACTTCAGCTTGAGAAATTTTGGATCCTACGAGGTGTTTTGCTACTTCAGTTGTCTGATATGGTGACAAAAGACTTTATATTTTGTGGCAGCAATTTTTCATGTTACCTGGAGTTTTCACACAGGAGTTCCACAGACAGCAGAGGGGTCATTGCACCATCTGAGCTCAAGCACCTTAATGGCTGTTTTCAGAACTGTCGTTTTCTCAACATATGTGGGTGAGACATTCTTCAGTCCCACGAAAATGCCGTCAATTAATAAGGGACTGTGCAGAGTGCGTAATGTTTGCTATTTATAAACCTGCTAGGTCTCTGCTGCAGCTCTTCAGACATCAGCACTAGTTAAGTAGTGGCTGTCTGGAAAGAAGGATCAGCAGAGAGGACACCAGTGAAACCTCAAGAGGCTGGCAGATAGGTTTCTTGTTTTCTGTGCAACATACTTACTACTCAGGGTGCTTAGTACCCTTATGTTCCCACGAGAATATGTATTTTCATAATAACTTGTAGGGCTCTTCATTTTCACTCACACCCTCTTGCTTCTTGAGCTATAGTTGCTGCTTGTTAAAATTGCCATCCTTGAGGAGTGGTGCCCATATAAAAACTACATCCAGCACATGCAGAATTGCACTTGTTTTCCTCCTCTTTCTCCATGATCCCTTCATTTCTCTGATTTTGGGGCCACAGTGTCATTTGTGAAGATACTGTGTTGACTGACCCTGTTTTTGTCCCCTCTTGCTGAATTCACCCTGCAGGAACTATACATCTTTAATGTGCGAATGTGCAGCAGTGGAGGAATAAATAAATGTTACCACTAGCTTTGCACATACTGTGAAAGCAGTAATTTTGCAAAAATATTAACATTTTCAGTCACTTTACAAAATGAATAAAAGTTCAGGCATTTCTTGAACTCTCCCATTGGGTCACTACTGGGAATAACTACAAGTTTCAGCTGCTTCATGGAACAACCTATTAAAGTTATTAAGGAAAAATTATCAAAGACACTGGGAAACCCAGCATTATGGGCTCTCTGCCACACTGTTTTGGTTATGAAAGCTTCATCCTCTGTGTGAAAGAGAGTTCCAGCAATGTTTTACTAGTCAGAATTACCAATGAGCAGAAACAGGTCTCTCCACCATTCTTTGTGGACTCTGCACCTCTGGCCAGGCTCTTTGACCTGCCCTGAGCTTTGTACCAGCTGGAGCTCCCTCAGCTGAGATACCTCCAAACGGAGCAGGATTGCAGCTGAGGGGACAAGACTGTCCCATAATTACAGCCTGTGCTCCTGTTCGCGTGTTCTCCTGTGATGATTATTCTTTCTCATGTGACATGGCTGACTTAAATTCAACCTGTGACCCAGGAGAGACCTCCATTTCCTTTTCTAAAGAACTTCTGCATAGCCTGTTACTCTCCATCCTGTATTGAGCAATAATGAGTCCTATTAGGATCCATTTGAATTCTGCTTTTTTTTCTGGATACTTCATTGTTTTCTTAGGAATTTCATGTTAAGTCTCCAGTCTCCAGCTGATTTTGACAAAAGCTACTGTAGTAGGCCAGATAAATGTGAAACACCTGGTGCAGCTACTGCAAAACAAGGAGACAATATTCTCACTTTTAAAAATAAGCTTTAATTCTGCTGGTTGATAGATATTATTGTGTGCTTAGGAGGTAGATATGCAATGGTTCAGTTTTATGAATAAATGTAGCATTGAGTAGTTTCCTGTTTTCTTCTGAGGTAATGGGGGATCAAGCATCACTCAGTGAATACCTGGTATTTTCTGTTATTTATTTGAAGTAACTGAATGCTTTAATAGTTTGGAAGATTGTCTAATTTTACTGTAGCATCTAATAATTATAGTTGCTGTAGTGTGTGTAATCTTTCTTCTCCTCTTGCAGAGTAAAGCAGTAAAGTTTTTCACAATCACTGCCCAGACCATGGAGAGCTTTGTGAAGTCATTAAGTGAAGACATGAAACAGCAGGATTTGGATTCTGAGGAAAATCAGTTTGTATTAGCTTTGGCAGGGATTGTAACAAGTAAGTTAATGTTGTGTCTCAGAATAGCATTCCACACGTACTGGGAATGTATATTGCCTCATAGAAGCTGCAGTAAATACAGCTTTTCAAAGTTAAGTAGTCAATGTTGATATCTTGGGTGACTTTCTGCTTTTCTAAAGTTCTGGCAAATTTTGTTACTAACACTTCTGCTACAGGCACTTCTGTGCTGCCCGTGACATTAAGGATTAGACAGGTAAGAGCCATTGAGTTCTGAAATTCCCTATTGCACCCTTCAGTCTGGAATGAAACAAGGACCATTGTACCAGTCCTGTGTGCTCACATAAGTCTGTACACATCAATTGACTTCGTGAATCACCAGTGATGCCAACATGTGCAAGATTACGAATTGCACATGCTGCAAGTAGATCAGCCCCAGCTTAAGGCATGGACTAAGGATTTTAAAACTGCTTAAAAATATGGTTACTGTCAAATACACCACACTTTCACTGTATAAGAGAAGTAGAAGGTAATAAACCTGACTTCCATACTAAGTATTTTTTTTTTAGGGCCAGAAAATAAGTAAAAAGTCACATATCTGCGGTAGAGTGATTGCCCTTGGCTTGGGAGGCTGTGAGGCATAGGGTTGATACATCATCTGCATTTCTGTGAAACTGTAACTGTCAAAATTACACTAAAGACATAACGCAAGAGAGATGAAACAATGGATATTTATACAAATAAGTGAATTTTGAATGAACAACTTTTCTGAAAATGGGGTTTTTAGCTGTTGGTGTGTCATCAAAGAGTGTAATAAAATCAATATGTGATGCATTATGCCGCTGTTACTATGGGGCAGGTGTAAGGGAAAATAATAAAGGAAAGTCTGCTCTGGAGTAGTAGCCTTTGGAAATAATTTGGTCTTTTGGTTTGTGCTTGAATAATGCCACACTTGCAGACAGGTAGGAAAAGAGAATTTGAGTAGATGTTGACAAGAATTTTGGTTGTGTAGTGTGCCAGGTGTATTGAATTGAGTGGTTGTAAAACTCTGGAATCCTGTTTCTTTAAAGTGGAACCTATAATGATCAGCCTTGTTTCAGTCACACTTTACCTGTGGATGAATGCAGCCTTTTGTTTCATAATTTACTGTGTTGCTATTGGGACACTGGGCATTCTGAATAAATTCTTTGGTTACCAAAGCAGAAGTATGAAGGAGCTCGACCAGTGTTTGCTGTTCAGTATTTGCTATGTAGGTGAATGTAGTCTGAAGTTTACATAAGTGCCACAGTTCATCCGTTACAGCTGACATATCTTTTTAGTGGTCCTGATAATAGCAAAAACTTTTGTTTGAAACATGATTTTTGGTGATGTTTTGTGCTCTCCCACAGACGTTGCTGCGCTGGCGTGTGGCCGTGAATTCCTGGTGAGTTCCAGTCGGGAATTACTGGACACAATGATGCATCTCCTGGGAGACATGAAGCCAGGACTCTGCAACAAATTCAAAGTGTATGTTGACTTTTTTTCCCCTTTCAAATGAAATGCATTGTCTTGCAGTGCAGCTCAAGTGATGACAGTAGTTTTCCCACTCTCCCATTATTCCCTTCCTGGAGAGAAAGTTATTTTCTCAGTATCATTCCTTGCAGCTTTATCCAGGTTTTGTGTCTCTTTGGAAGTCTCTTAAGCATTGTAATATTGTAAAGGTGAGCAGGGTTGCTCTCATCTACCTTGGGAGGGGGTCATGAGTTGAGTGAGAAATAAGGAAGGTGTGAGGTCAAGTTTTGCAACAGAGAGGATGTGGGAAATGTGGACTCATATTTATTCCCTTCTAATATGAAGTGTAAAATGTCACATGTGCTTAGTGAAGAAAGTCAGTTATGGAGCAAAAATGAAATAATTTTTGATTTCAACTGAAAAAGACTCACCAAACACTTCAGTCTGTAAGAGGCAATGCCTGTAAAGTGACCTTGCAAAACAGCTTTAAAGGCAAGGCCCTGTTGCACAGCTCAGATACTGCAGAACTGCTTTTCAGCTGATGGAGAGATTAAATAAACAACTGTCTTTGCCTTTTCCTCCAAGACCTTGTAAGCTGAGGATGTATGGCCTTGACTGAACAAATTACTGTGGCTTAACAAATGGCTCATCTGCCGAACTGTGGGCGCTGGTCCTGTACACCTGGTTCACTTGTTCATGAGGATGGTTTGAGCCACTGTTGTGGTTTTTTCCTAAATACACAAGCAATTCATACCCCAGGCAGCTGTCACAGCTCAGCTGACAAACAGCAGCCCTGTCAGCCACAGTAACTTGATCACGTCCAGGCACACATTTAGGCAGGTTGGATGTGATAGTCTTGAAATCAGGCTCGGTCTTCACTTGGGAGAGGTTCTTTCTTGCCTAACCCCAGCTGTCAAAGAGGGGGATGTCAAGCATTTGCTGACTGACTGGGCTCCTTCCCACAGTCACTGGGAGGAGATGGTGCTGTCAGGTGATTGCTCATGTGAGGGGGAGCAAGTTGCCCTCTGAAGGTGTTTGCCTTTCCCTGTTGGCTGATGAGGGGAAAGCTGAACAGCCTGTGCTGTAGATAGTGGCTTGATGATTTGAGTTATTTACTCCTGAGTGTTGGGCTTGAAGGTCAACAGAAGGGATTTTTTTGATAACATCCCAACTGAAAGAATTCTATGAGAATCTCAGTTTAAGAAAGGAAATTTGTGACTTCATGTGTATAAAAAAACCAAACCAACCAACCAACCAAAGCCAAAAAACAACCCTTAAAAGAGGATCCATACTGTTTCAGAATCGGTAAATAGGAAAAAAAAAGAGGACTTTGAGAGGAGGAAGGAAGATACTCCTGCACACACACACTGAATTTCAAATGGATATGTGTCTATGGGTCCAGATAAACTGGTTTTGATAATTTCATATTGTATTAATGTAATTTGATTTGAGGGCCTTTCTTTTGAATTGATATTTTGGGTTGCTTGTATTTATGCTTCAAAATCTGCCTGCTTTGCAGAGGAATTGCCCATGGTGATGTAAACTTGGCTGCCATGCAGCACTGCTGGTAAAATATACATAGAACAATCCCATGAGGTGGCAAGGAATTCAACAGGTGTGAACTTCTGGGCTAACAAATGGAGGGAAGCTTGGAAAAGAGGTTGCTCAATGTAGTTGATAAGTGAGAAATATTAAGCATGTGTTACAATAGCTTGAATGCAGTGCTGTGATGGTATTTTCTGATATCCCACAGAATCAACTTTTTTTTTTTCCTTACTCTGGCACTTGCCATTGGATAACAAAAATTGCTGTATTCTGACATTAGAGCAAATGCCAGAAAGGATATTTCTTCATGGCCTTGTCATAGAACGGGAGAGCCTAATTTGCTCAAATGTTTTAGTGCAAAATGATTCCCTGTGTTTGTCTTTCATGTCCATAATCAAAAAAAAAAATCCTTTTTTTAATGGGCTCTGTATTTGTCTTGTCACTGCTCAGTTCTAAAAACCTGTTACTAACTAACACTAGATTTTATTCTTGTCCTCTTGGGGAGTTTTACAGTCTCTCAGCCCAGCAAAGAAGGGTCTGGGGGGTTGGTTGATTTGTTTTTAAGTTGTTCTTTGCATGTAAGGTTTTTTAGCTGCTGGTTAACCTTAATCAGCATTTTCATAAGCAGATGTGTCAAAAGAACTCCCTTTTCTCCTCCCATAGGGAACATAAGCCAGGACAAAATGAAAGACAGCTGTGAGACAAGGATATGAAGGTTGTCATAAATTCTAGTGCAATTTCAAAGTTACATGTGGATGGACTCTGGAGTCATCATAAATAGTGTTTACACATAGATTTATATACATATTCATACAGACAGATACGTTTTTAGAACTATACCTCTCAGATGAAAATGTCTGTTCATTATTCTGGAAATGCAATGTGTTTTTCTTAAAGCATAACCATGGTGTTACATGAGAGGATATCAATTTATAATCCAATCAGTTGAAGAAAAAAATTTGGCTTATAATTTTAAATGCTATGGTTGTCTTTTGCTTAGCTTTGAGATTTTACAATTATTTTCTAACTTTTATTTTCAAAAATATTTTTTATTTCTGTGTGAAAAATCAGGGGAAACTGTGAGTCTAATTTTACACACAGCAGTATCAAAGTAAGCTGATGAAGAGGGGAGTTCTATTTCCTAGTTCTAGCAATCCTGTGTTTTATTTGGATGAATATATAAATAAAAAAATACAGGGAGAAGCTGTCACTTACTCCAAAACTGCTGTGATATCCACTGTAGTCTGTTGAGTATGGAGTAAATATATCCCAGGCATCAATGTGAGTGCTGGGACTGAAATCTCAGGGGTGTCCTTGCCTTTCTGAAGTTGCAGATGTGAAAGACTAGTTATTTTTCTCATTGATGTAGGGTTTGTTCAACATTTGTAATTGTAACACAGTCAATAAACATTTATGTAATTGTTTGTAGCCATAATTAAATGGTTAAGAATATTCAACTTTGCTTTTGTAGCAGTTGAACGTAGCCAGTAAAGAGACAGATTAGTACATAATAGTACATTTTATATACTAATCCCATGTATTAACAAGACGGGAAGGGGCTTTAGCTGTGCATTTAGTTCCAGGTTTAAAAGAAAGCATTGACAGATACAGTAGTACAAGATGTTAATTAAATTTGGCTTGTCTAAGTAGGAAGATTATGAAATGCATAATTAAGACTCACTCCACATTAAAAAAAAAAAAAAAAAAAACAACACCAGAAAGTATTGTTTATCCACTAATCATTTTTGTCAGGTTTGCTTCAATGAGCACTTTTGCAATTATTATTCAAAAAATGTTTACTAAAATTTACGGGTCCTGGAGGTGAAGGTGGTTGTAAAGGGCCTGGAAATGTTTCTCTGTTGTACCTAGATGAGTGTGTTTAATTAAATATTCTGTTACATATTCATATCCCACTGCATTGGCTTGTGGGGTGTTCCAGCACTCCAAAAACCTCAGCACTTTCTTGGATCACCACCACCAGTCCCTTTTGTCTGCACAAAGCAAACAAGTGAAATAAAAATACAAACACAGCAGTGCCTTTTTACGTCACTTTATTTCTAACTGCAAATGTCAAACAGATTAAGGGTGAAAGACATTCTCAAGAAATGTTAACATTGCCATTATAAGATGATGGTTTATTGATTATTTCCATTCTGGCTGATTATAGGTAGTGCTGTGCTCTTTTGTCAGGGCTTGTTCTGGAAGCCCAGAGCTGCAGGGGCTGGATGAAAAGCGGTGTGTGGGCTCTACCAGCTGAAATTTCAGATCCAGAGCACCCCTCCCTGCTTGGCAGTGGCCACTGGTGCAGTAGATTTAATAAATCTGCTCTTCCATCTTTCTACTGCTTAACCAAGGTGATCAAACTCGGGGCACATAAATGACACCTCTTACAGCTCAGTTTAGTGTGCCGTGGGTCACTGCCTTTTCTGCTTTCTGAAGGTGTCCACAGAGTGTCCAGAAGTCTGCTGGTGGCATAGGAGCTTAAGCCATGAGACCTTGTTTAAGAACTGGACGTGAGGTGTGAAGTCCATTTGGAATAGAATCATTTCCCTTTTGTTTGGACATGGTGGCAGTGCAGTGACATGCAGGTTTATCTCAGACATGAGAGAGCAGTAGCCAGGGTGGCTCCAGGACAGAGAACATTCCCCTCCCTGAGACCTTCCTACTCTTGCATGGGGTATTTTTTCATGTGTTTAGAATATGTGATTCAACAGTAGAAACAAAGGGTTGCACAACATTGCTTATATATAATTTGAGATTCGTCTCTTTTACTAAAATATAAATTAGTAGCACAGGGTTCTGCACCGGTACCTGCTTGACACATGGCAAAAGATGCTGAAGCATGCAAAGAAATCAAAGGCCATCACATCTTCTTTCTTTCAATTCTAGGCTAATGCTAATGTCACTTTACAATGTGAGTATCAACCTGAAAGGCTTGAAGTACATCAGTGAAAGTCCAAGTTTTATTCCCCTGCTTTGGTGGCTGTTGAATGGTAAGTTCCTCTAAGAACCTTGTAAACCATGACTTTCAGGGCTTTGTAGATTTGCAATAGGTGTTGCAAGTAACAAACCAGAAGTTTTTATCTGTAACCTGATCAGCTTTTGACAGAATAGAAGTAAACAAAAAGGGCACATAGCTGGAGGGAAAAGATGTGCCTTTCCCACAAAACTTTTGGCACTGTATGTAATATTTCATTAATGTAAAATTTTAAGGGTGGTAGATTTAAGAATTGGGAGTGGAGAAATTTGATGGAGTCGTTTAAAAAAAAGCCACCTGTGTCTTCCCATACCAACTTTAAAATAAACTTTAAGGGGAAACTACATACCATTTCACTACCATTTAACAGAGGAGTTTGTGGGAGAGAAGCCAAGTCTGTAACTACACTGACCCATTGCAAAAGTGGCCCTTTCTGAGGAGAGGCTTTGTGCTCTAATAGGATTTGGGGTGCCAGGGCTGGAGGACTATTCCCAGCTGTGCCTTTGGCCAGTGCAGGACTCCAGGGATGTCAAGGACTTGTGTTGTCACTGTCAGGTACATGAGTGACATCAAGGCTCTGCTCTTTGGGAGGCTTCAAATCGCTGTGCAGGAGCCAGCGGGGATTGACGTTCCAGTGTGCGTTGGACTGGGCTGGCAGCTGTGTGCACAGCTCGTGAGGGACAGCAGGGGGACAGAGCTGTGACACTGCTCTGCCTGGGCTTTCTCAAGATATATGAGGAGATTTTGGTGTGCAGATAGGACTGGGGAGGTTAATTATCCCTCTGTGCTGCTAAACCCCTGCTAAAGTACGACTGGAAAATACTAACAGCAGCTGAAATGAGAGAGATTGCATCTGCTTTTTCCAGAAATTACTTTGATACTGAATTTTTGAAAAAAGCTTTGGTTAGGGTTGGTAAACTGAAAGCTATTTGTATAGCTCATGGTTCCCTTAACTATTTTACAGAAAATGTAGCTGCTCATGCTTTTCATCAAATAATTTCCTGCTGTGGAATGTCACAGGCTCGCTCTTCCGAGGTCTCAGGAAATTAAGTAATCCTTGTAAGGGAAAACACCATTTCTATAAAGGTTTTTAATATATTTTGAGAAAAATGTGATCCTCAGAGACCATTAAATACTTGGTCCTTTGTTCAGCTGTGCTTTGAAATTTAACATGTCTTAGTCCAGGTTTTCCTTTTACTTTATGTTGGCTAATATATACATAAGCTGTTCTAGCAAAAAATACCAACCCAAAACACCCTCTTAGTATCCTGTCTAACTGTGGGTTCCCAAATGTTCCTTTCCAATTGTTGTGATAAAAAAGATAATCATTTGATGCAGTCTGTTGTCTGAAAAAGATCAAGTAAGAGGATGAAATGGAAAACATTTATGATTAATTAAGCTACTAATGGAAAGGCTACTCTGCAATTTGGAAGTGCTAATTGTTTATGGCTGGGTTGTAGAAAGAAGGATGATCATGGCTAATTCCTTGACTTTTTGGATAATAAACTTCTCCAGTTACAGCAAGGGTGGAAGATTCTCAGATAAAGCACTTCTGCAGGTTCAGATCCCCGACTTTGGAGGAAATCTGCTTACTGTCAAGAGAGAGCACTGGCTGGTTTGGATATCAGATGAGAGGTTAGATCCAAGACCTGATCTTATTCCCATCCTTTTGTGTGAGATCTCCATAGTTTTCTCGACATTTAATCTATTTCTAAATGTCTGTAGTTGTAAAATTCAGCAGCTTCCGCCCACTCTTGCTCCTCTCCTGTTTCCCTGACCAGCACCTTCAGGTTCTGCTAGCCAAGATTCAGCTCATAAACACGTGGAGCTGCTACAGCATAAGGTCCTGTTATTTCCATGGAGGAGAGTAGAGCACTACCCTGTGCTGGCAGAGTATCCTGTACGTGCTTCCTGCCTGCTGGAAGCTTCTTCAAAGCCTCTTTTGATTAAGGCTTATGACATGACTCAGCTTTCCAGTTTTGTATGCTTTTATCACCATTCCCACTAAGAGAAGCCCCAGAAATCAGCCTCTAATTTTTTTTTTTCATTTTCAGAGAATTACCCTGTTTACTTTTCCATTGCCAATCTACAAGTGTCCGTGACCTCAGCCTATATGCATCAGGCCCATCTTTCTCCACTGCCTTGTATGCAGCTGATAAATCCCTCAAATTCCTTCTCTGAGTTCTCAGTTTCTGCCCATCCTTGTCCCTTGAAGAAGAATGTCCTTCCCGTTAAGTGAAGAGAGCAAATAATTGACTCGATTGTCTTTATTTTCCTTTGTTGTATCTAAAGCAAAGAGGGATTTCATTCAAGTTGTCTCACAGCATTTTTGAAGAGATAGAAATGTGCCTTGATGTTGAATACATGGATTGGAAGAGAAAGAAGGGAAAAAATCTAATGAAGGTTCCTAGTGGAGTAAGAATGTTAACAGCAAACTGTCCTGTTGTCTTTGGGAAACTTGGATGAGCTGGTGTGGCTTCATGTTCCCTAACAAGAATTCTTAATACCTCTTTCTGCTGGAGGCTGTACTGATCATAGGAGAAAACCAAATGTTTGACAGAATTTTTGAAGATAATGCAGATCTCTAGTTTTAGCGCTTTATCAAGTGGGCTGTCTTTTTCTTCCTTTTTTTTTTCCTGCCTTTTTAAAACTGCTTAAAAGATGGACACCCTTCAATAACCAACACTGATCACTGAATCCTCTGTGTAGGTATCAGCTGTGCCTGCCTACACCTTCCCAGCCTGGTGCCAGCATGAATGATGACTCAGATTTCTGTCCGTGGAGCAGCCTGTGGGATCAATAGAGTTCTCCTCTTGTGGAGCACCATTTGTTTGCAGAGCAGCTGTTCCTATCTTGGACAAAATAGGCAGCTTTAGTTTCCTCCATCAGCTGCTATCCCTGTGTTGGTGTGCTGGCTGAGGGTTTCAGATAACTTTCAGATTTAAAGAACCCCTGTCCTCAGCCACAGAAAAAGAAGCCTATATCATACTGTGTAGAAATCCACCTGAGATTTGTCAATATTTTTTTTCTGGTGTTTTCCATCTCAAGATGCAGTAAGACCTCCATTCTGTAACTGCCAAAGGAGTGGATTGGAACATTTCTCTGACAAGGATCTCTTGAAGAATAAGAAGTAACAGTTAGCTCAGGTATTAATAATAAAGACTAAATTAAATGTTTTTCATTTTTGATCATGCAGAACATCCGCCAGCAAATGAGTGCTGGAGAAAAGGAGTCTAGGGTCTTCTTTACTTTCTCTGTTTGGGTGGAGTTTTTTGGTTGGTTGGGGGTTTTTTATTATTGTGTATCTTTATTTTGGTTTTCCCCTCTTTCCTTTTCTTTGAATGCAGTTTAAAAAATTGCTTTCTTTGGATACTTGAGAAAGCATGGAATGCAGAGACATGAAGTCAGTGACATTTCTTGTCCATAGCTGGGAAATTGCTCCAGGTACTTAATTAAACAAAACACAAAAAGAGGAGGAGGACTAATTTTAGATCTTGCCCTTCAGTTTCCTCCACCACAGTTCCATTGGAACCCACAGTTTCCAGTTGGAAATCCAACCTTATTTATCCAAATTCTTTGCAAATTATTGTCTCTGTTAGAAATGCTTGCATGAAGCCCATTCTCACTTTGCTGCCTGCACCCTCAATATTTGCTTTTCATGACTAACTCTGAAGGTTTCTAATGCTTTGCTCTTCCATCTGAATTTTTTATGGCTGTGAGAGCTTTTGAAATTTCAGGTTATTTGCATGGCAGCATGTTATTTTAAAAAACATCTGGACAAACAGAACCATCATATTTATAAATGGATGTCTGTATTAAAACAAATTTTGGCTCATAAATCAAAACCTCAGTTACCAGTCTTTCAAGTGCTCAACAATTTCATCCTCTTGTCATAGAACCATAGAATATTCTGTGTTGGAAGGGACCCGTCAGGATCATTGAGTCCAACTCCTGACCCCACAAAACATCTCAAGAATCCCACCATGTGCCTGAGAATATTGTCCAAAGGCTCCTTGAATTCTGGCAGGCTTGGGGCTGTGACAGCTTCCCTGTGGAGCTTACTCTAGTGCCCAGCCACCCTCTTTATGGAAAACCTTCTGATATCCAGCCTAAACCTGCCCTGACTCATCTTCATGCTGTTCTTCAGATGATGACATTAATCTTAAGAAGAGGATTGCCCTTTGAGACCACATCCATTTTGGTAAATGCAGGGATGTCAGCTCTGACGCAGAGTCCCCTGAGCCTCAGTTATCTGGGAGGCTGGAAGAGTGGCCAGGGCAAGTCTTGTGGAATGTTTGCCCTTTTCCATACTCATACTTTTCCATACTCATACTTTTCCATACTCAGCTGCTTGCCTGGGTGGAGCTCTAGGCTGTCCTTGCCATCTGAGCAGGAGCTTCTTGACAACGTCATTGCCCTGCCTAACAGCTCATGCAGACTGATGTTCTGGGAGGAGCACAGTGTTACCCAGCAGCTGCAGAGTGGCCTCTCTGCAAACTCCTGTTCACTTGCAGCCCCTGGCAGGGAAATTGGGACTGAATTGCTGCTTCAGTATGGATCCTGAGAGTCTCTCTCAAGGATTTCCCTGGTAAAAGCATGACAAATGTGTCTGTAGGAGAGTGGGGAATTCTCCTTAGCTGAATTCCATGTGAGAGCAGCCACCCAGCCAGGGAGGAGAGTGAAGGTAACCCAGCTGTAACACAGGAGCTGGGGCAAAAATTTTGCAGAGAGAAAGTGCATTTGTGTCTGTAAGAATGGCAGCAGCAAAGCTCAGTCTTTTTTTCTGCCCTGGTGTTCTCTCTGCTCCTTCCCCTCAGTGCATCTTTACTGCAACATTTCTTGTCTCTTCAGACCTATCAACAATATAGAAATGTCTGGAAAACTCTCCTGCTGCAGATGCTGCTTCAGCCCTGCCAGCACTGGCAATGCAAAGGGATCTTGCACAGGGGAAGCCGTGGCCATAGCTGTCTCTGTTAAATATGCTGTGAACACAGATAGTCTGACAGGCTCATTAAAAGGAAAAGCTGAGTGGCAGATTGCTCCTTCCTGCTGGAATCAGACAGGAATTTAATTGAATGGTACCTACAGCAGTGGTAGGAAGCTTTTGAAATTGTAAAGTGATAGAATGGTTTGAATTGGAAGGGATCTTAAGGAGCATCTTGTTCCAACACCCCTGTTGTGAGCAGGGATACCGTTCCGCTATGCCAGGTTGCTCAGAACTCCATCCATCCTGAACTTGAACAATTCCAGGGACAGGGCATTCACAGCTTCTCTGGGCAACTTCTCACACACATAATGAGGAATTTCTTCCTAATATTTAATCTAACCTCCTCCCCTCTTTCAGTTTAAAGCCACTGCCCCTTGTCCTGTCACCACATTCCCTTGTACCAAGTCCCTGTCCAGCTCTCTTGTAGCTCCTTTAGGCACTGTAAGAGGCTCTAAAGTCTCTCCAAAGCCTTCTCTGCTCCAGGCTGAACAGCTCCAGCTCTCTCAGCCTGTCTCCATAGCAGAGGTGCCCCAGCCTCTGTTCACCTTTATGTCCCTCCTCTGGACTCACTCCAACAGATCCATGTCCTCCTTATATTGTGAGCTCCAGGGCTGCATGCAGCTCTGCAGGTGGGGTCTCACCTGAGCAGGGCAGAGGGGCAGAATCCTCCCTCACCTGCTGCCCATGGTGCTTTGGATGCAGCGCAGGACATGTTTGGCTTTCTGGGCTGCCAGTGCAGGTGGCCAGCTCATATCCAGCCTCTCACCCACCAACACCCCTGAGTCCTTCTCCTCAGGGCAGCTTTCAATCACTTCATTCCCCAGCCTGTACTTGTGCTTGGAATTGTCCCAACCCATGTGCAGGACCTTGCACTTGGCCTTGTGAACTTCTGTGTTCTTGTACACAGGCACAGCTGTAAACAGTGTGCTGGCAATAAATGTTGCATTCAGGTGGACAGGGGATGGCGTGGCCACGTGTAAATTGAGTTCACACAACTCAGAGCCAGTTGTGGATAAGCTGTTCAGTGCTGATGTAATGCAATTACCTAAACACTGCTGTAGGGGACAGTTCATCTGAGAGCCTGGTGCTAATGACAGATGTGACTAAAATCCATCCACGTTATCAGCTGCCTTTTGTCAGTGACTGAAAGCCATTGACATCAAACTGAGCTGGCAGCTTGCAGGACGTCAGCAAACTCCAGCAGTTTCAACACCTTGGTAAAATTACATCAGCACCTTATGATGGTGGTAGGTTTGGGCTATGCCTGTGATCCTGGCTGAGGCAAGCAGCTTGATTTCTCCCCCTCTTCTCCAGAAATAATGGTGATAATTTTGAAATTGTAGTTGGAGATGTGCATGCTGCTGGTTGGGAGGATGTGATGCAGTGATTTGATTACAGCTAAAAAGGATTTTTTCAGTCTTGTACAAACAAAATGTTACTCAGCTAGTGTAGAAATGACTAAATCTGGAAGCTGTTGACATAAATATAATGCTGAATAATGAAGATTCCTTACATTTCTCTGAGTGCTTTGTAGACAGGGTTTTTAGAAAACGTCCCTAATGATGTTGGAGACAAGAGAAAGATTTCTCTGGTATTTTTTTTAAATCCTCTTAGGGAACATGATTATCTTCAATAAGTAATATTCTCAAAACCACATGTAATCCTAAGGGAGTGTATTTTAAGGCATATGTACTTATTTAACTCAGAACATCTCAGAATACATTCAAAACAATGGCAATCTGAGGTTAAATGTGTATTAAGTCATCTTCTGGTGCAGGATCATTTCCTTCCTTTGCTGGATGCCCACGTGCCTAATCTGTTCTTCATTTGAGTGACTCAAGCTGTTGAGCTTCCCTGGCTGCTGCTGGAGATTCTTCCTAGAACCTCTCTGCTCTTACTGGAAAACGTTCTTGTTTGTCAAGCTGGAAATCATTTCCTGATCTCCTACAGATCCTCATTTTCTTGGCTCCCCTGCTAAGGCTTCTTCCCTGATCGATTCTTTAATTTCTACAGCCTTTAAACACATGCAGATAATACTAACATTGATTCCCGTAACAGTATTAATAACAAAGCTCTTTTCATCTTACATATATGAAGCTTCCCAGCAGTACTGCAAGCCATTAAAAGTATTAGTGGCTTTATTTCATGGAGGAATAATGTCACACAGAGGAAGATTGTAAATGAACTACATAGATTTTGCTCCCCCAAAGCTTCTTTCTTCTTACCTCTTTGAGCTGTAGTTTGTGGCTTTTATTTCTAATGAATAAATGTAGAATAATACAAAGTACAGAAAAAGGGGGAGGTGATGTGTGCAGAGTTTGAAAATTATATCTGGCAAAAAAATATGCATTAAAAACCACACAATGTGGAAGACATAGAGGCAAAAAATGAAGGCAAAGGAGGATGAATTCAAGGCTTTTATTTATATTTTGATTAGGTCAGAATAAATCTGAAAACCAAAATTTGCACCCAGGTTTTCTTAAAAGGATTCACTGAAATGTTGCTGGCCAGGAAATTGCATATAAAGTCTTGCTCTCTGTGAGGCTGAGCTGCAGCATTTCCCCATGAGTTACAAATGCTCATCACTCAGAAAGTTGCACCTGCAGGTACTGCTGGAGATGATGATGGAAAGAGGCAGCTTAGAGCCTTCAGCCTGGGTGTCAGCAATAGGAGTGACTGTGCCATGGGTATGCAGCACTAATCACTGGGTTTTTATTGATCTGATATGTGTAAAATTGTCCAGCATGCCCAACAGCTAGGATTCTCAGGGCACAGAAAAGGAGGAAATGTACATTACTTTTTGGGTTTGGACAACACCTGCGTCCTCAGATTATACCTCACTCTGCTGGTTTTCCAGGAGAAAGTAGAACTCCTTTCTTAACAGGTTAACACTTGATTATTTCCATTTATGATGGAAAATGGAGGAAGAGAGAGAGTGCCTGGCTTTTGGGTGTAGAGCAGATGTTACAGTCTTTAAAATTGCCCTTCAGCCCTGTGCTGTTGGGAATTACTTAAAAATCCTCATCTCAGCAGTGAGTTTCATTCTGAAACCAGAGTCTTCTTCACTGTCCATCACATCCTGTTCTCTGTCCCCCTGGGTGCTTTCAACCCTTATGCTTTAATGAATAATTCTCCTCAGTCCTTTTTCAAGTCGCCAGTGTTATGTGTGAAATAAGCCAGGAATGGTAAGAACTTGCCTCAGCCCCACCAAATGCTTCCTCCAAGCTCAGTGCACTCTGGTTTATCACTGCACTGGTTTTATGCTCCTTCAGTGAGATTTTGGTCTCTCTGGTGCTTTTGTGCTCCAAGTGATCTGAATTAATTTTCTCAACTTTTCTGCACAACCCTTTATCAAAAGCTTGCTGAAGACTAGGTATGCTAATGAAAAACACATTAAAAATGCATGGCACGTGGGACAAATAACTGCTTCCGCTATAAAAATATATTAGATGTTTTCATTTGGAATATGCAGAATAGGGGAAGTCTTTCTACCACATGCTTTTGATAAAGCAGTAAACCACTAAATGCAAATAGGCCGTTGCAAATGATTAAAATGTAATGCTCCTAAGTGTTTCAGTAATTAAAAATGCATCCTGTGTTCTTAGCAGTGGAGTTATTACGTGTCTTCCTGGCTTAAGTCAGTCAAAGGTCTTTGCTGCATTTCCCTGGCACGTTCCTGAGCAGCAGTGCTTTCAATGTCTGCGGAATTAAACACTTGGAAGGTTGATACATGGTTGCTAGAAAGTTTTATAGAGATTAATATTTTATTGAGCTTTGAAGAAATCTGAAGCCTCCTATAAAAAGAAATTAAAGAAAAGCCTGATGATCTACTGCAGAGTTGATTTGTTAGTCTGTTTAAGTCTGAATAATCATGGGATACAGTTTGTTCTGCTCTTAAATTGGATTGCATCCAACAGTACATCCTGGGCACTGACTGGATAAAGTCAGGTTGATAAATTCCCTGGTTTACAGCAGTTTCAACATCTGAAAAACAAGAAAGGTTCCTGGTTATCTCTCCCTCACAAACACTGCTGGGCAGAAGCTGCTGAGGGCGGACAGAAATGTGGTTTTCAGATACCTCCTGGAGCCAGCCAGCAGCAATGGGCATCTGGGAATTGCGACACTTCCATTATTCCCTGTCTGCCTGGTGGATCTGTTCAGACTGGCTTCTAACAAGCACTGGATGCTTTTCTTCCCTGCTTTTAGACCCGGACACAGAGGTTTGCCTCCACGTCCTGCGGCTCCTGCAGTCGGTGCTCCTGGAGCCAGAGGTGTTGGCCAGGTCGGGCGCCGAGGTGCGCGAGACGCTGCCGTTCCAGCGCATCGTCGCCCTGTCCCAGAGCCGCAATGCAGAGCTGCAGGCACTCGCTAAAGAACTACTTGAGGATCTTAAAATATTTGAGTACGAAGCGTAGAAGAGCTCTATGACACCAAATGCATATGTCTTTCCTATCTTTTTATGCTGCAAGAGTTGTTGGAGATGGGCTTGACTGAAAAAAAACCTCTGCCTAAGTTCCTCGGACAAAATCCTTTTTGGGAATTAGGTAACCCAACTAAAATCGTACTTGGGAAAATGTGTTGGGTTTTAGCTGCCCAAATAAAACCTTGGGTGATCTGGTAGAGATGGGACAGGCTTAATTTCTTTGAGCAGAATTTTATTGATAATGGGTTTCCAAAATGGTCCACGGTTATGTTGTGTATTTGCTGTCTAGATGGAGTAAAATATTCTCATTCATTGGTAACAGTTCACTGCAGTGGTAAATAATCCTTTTGATCCATCCTTAAGAATTACTGTACTGTGAGGAAAACTTTGTTGCCTTTTATAACTCTTCTGTGTCAGAATGCACCCCAAGTTCCAGTTTTATTGTTGTTATTTCTCACCTCTCTCTATTGTAATAAAACTGAAATTCTGTAGCATGTAATGGATTTCAAAAATTGTATTCAGAGTCAATTTGTATTTGCAAGTCAAGCTGGTCTGTGGCTGCCAGGCATGCTAGAAACTGGGCTGTTGTTTTTAGAAAAGCCCTGAGAGGGGAAATAAATTGCTGTTGTCCGTGGTACCCAGTTGTGTGCTGAAGAGGCTAAAATGAGCTGCTGCTCTGTCGTGAGCAGCATCACATCCCCTCACAACCATGGGGTTTGTTAGAGCTTCTGAGTACAGTGTGCTCACCTCAGGGGTAAATACAAACACTTAGTGCTGGGTATTGGTGGAATCTATAATGTTCTTAGAAAAAAATAGCGTTCATTTCTGTGATGTCAGAAACAGAGCCAGTTAAGTGAGGCTGTTCAAGGGAGCAGCAAATGAGAAGTGCAGTGCTGTGGTAGCACCTTTTTCCATGCTAAAGTTATTGCACCTCATCTGGGAACTCAATGTATTAACAAAATACAACGTGAACTTCAAATTACAGAAAACATGAAGTAAGCTTCATGGGATTTAAATATTATGATTGGCAGAGAGCGGAGGGAGACGGTTGTAAAACGTGAAATTTAAGGTATAGGGCATCTCCCTTTGGGCTGTTTGCAGAATGATGGATGTTCAGAGTTAGAAATGTAATAAATCACCTTGAAATTACTTGGCTCAGATGCTGCAGATGGTAACAGTCTGGTTTGGGGCTGTAGAATGAAGATTAAGATAGAGAGCTCACATACATGGGTGGGTTGCATGGGGTTCTGCTGTGTCTCATTCAACACTGCGTTGAACTTACCAAGTGCAGACTTGTGGAAGGCTTTAAATCTTCAGTAAAGTGTACTTTCTTTGGATTTGTTTTCTTATCTTGCTATCCTAGTTAATCCTCCTAGAGTTTAATCCTGAAGGAATCAAAATGGTAATTGGAATATCAACTCATGAAAGTGTTTGATTTTGAGAAACACTGAAGGGCATCATCCACTTTGCATTGAATTGTTACCTGCTCACGAAGGTCTTTCATCAAACTTTGGAAGCCAGTAAATAGCAGAAAAAGAAAAAAGTAGTTCTGCAAGCAGAAAAGCTGATGGAGCCTCATGTCCTGTGGATTTGAGATATTTCTTGAAAACTTCCCTGCCCTTCCCAGCCAAGGGTCAGTGTGGTGTGCACGAGCTGGGGGTGACGCAGGTGCTCATGGCCAGGTCAGTAAACTGTGGTGAGGGGCCACTGACAAATTCAGCCTTACGAGAGGGACTGGCAGTGCAACTGCACCTCATTTCCATGTGAAATCAGGAAACAAAACAATCAGGACTGTTCGTCTTAATTGTGTGTCCACTGGCATGGTCAACTATGCTCAAATAGGTGATTTGAGATACAGTTTTCCCCAGCAAACTGCTCAAATCTGATGGTAGGTTCTTTCAGTGTCTCCCAGATGACTTTATTTTCAGGTGTAGCTTGCCAGGACTGTTTCTTCAGAGCCAAATCATCAATGACCCACTGACCTTGAGAAAGTCTTTTTTCTGTACAAAATGTTTGATTATGCAAGACTGAAAAATAAGAAAAAAATCATCTAATCTGTGAAATACAGTGTATATTTAAAAATACTAGAGAAGAAAAGTATCAGAAGCATCAGAGAAGAACCTGTGTCAAACAGTTCTCTAAGAAAGTCTGTGTATTTTCCCTTAGCGTACTTTTTCTAGGTGTTCACAATTAATTGAGTGTATGGAAAAGAAGAAGACAGCATTTGAGAGAAACTTGTTATCACAGGGAAGCAAATTCATAATACTTCTTGATTTGGGGAAAAAAGTGTCAGTGCAGTCACACGGTGCTGAAGCAAGGTGAGTGGGCAGAAGCCAGGGATAAGCCTGACCCTTTAACGTTCCAGAGTGTTAGAAATGTTCAAGGTGTCTCATACTTAAATGTTGTAGTGAAATGAAATGGACATTTGGAGTTGCAGGTTGCATGATGGGCTGTTAGGTCATTCTGCTGTTTTTCAGGTTCCTTCCTTCCCTAATCCCCCATTTGATGGAGCCAGGGACCAGCCCCTCCTGGTCTAGGGCTGTGTACAATTAGTTGAACCTTTGTGCTGTGGAGTGAAGCCTTCAGCTTTCCACACAAGAGTCTGTTATACCCCATGCATACTCTTGGACACGCCATGGTGGGACTCTCTCAGACTTTGGCATCTGTCATAAAGTACTGATCTGTTCTTCCTCATCAGCAGCATCAATGCCTTCTTTTCTGTTCCTTTTTCCATCCTAACATAGGTGGGAATCTCATGCCATTGGCTGTAGAGGAAGCTGCAGTGACTTGTTGAGATGAGATGCCAGCTATTTAGATGACTGAAATTAGATGAGGTGAATCCTACCCTTTGGTGTCTATTTTGCAATAATAGACATGAGCAAGCTTTCAGATTGTCCTACTGTTTGCAGACAGCATTTTATAATTTTGTGTGTTGATAAGCTTGAGAGATCCCTGTTGGAAGAGACGAGTGTCTGAAGGCCTAATTTGTCTTCTTGTGGTTAGTACTGGAAATTAGGCCATTAAGTAACTGTGGATCTCCTTTGAGTCCCCCTGTCCCCTGAAAGACATCTTTTTTTGACAGGTTATGAGTAAAAGAAAGTCTCTGAATAACAGAAACTGAAAACTCAGAGCGTGCCGAAGCTTTATGTATGAAGTTGAACAATGGTTGGCACACAAGACACAGTATGACA
This sequence comes from Corvus moneduloides, assembly GCF_009650955.1. Taxonomy (NCBI): domain Eukaryota; kingdom Metazoa; phylum Chordata; class Aves; order Passeriformes; family Corvidae; genus Corvus; species Corvus moneduloides. Next base: position 118,339,348 of record NC_045477.1, read on the forward strand.
CAAGGAGCTGCTGCAGTTAAAGACTGGTCAACAGATGCATTGTAAATCTCAGCTCTTTTTTTTGCTTCAGTTTGCTTCATTCTGAAACTCTGGACCATTAGGAGGCTTTATTGGTTTAAAATCAAGAGTTCAGCCTGTGCTGTAAAAAACACTGGCTTGGAGTGTTGCTTTTGCTGGATCCTGTTGAAAAGTTGGAATTCTTCTGTAGTAATTGATTAACTGAAGTACTTCATTGATTAACTGCATTACTTAATTGATTAACTGGATCGTTAGCTTGCAGGAGTAAAGGGGGCTCACACAGTCAAAGCACGAGTTTCAGTAGCTGTGTTCAAAGTCCAGAGTTACTCCAGCTTTGCTATTTCCTCTGTTGCACAATCTGAGAGTTTCAGTGGAGGAGAAAACGTGATTTTGGTGTTGCTTTGAGATTATCAGTTACTCCAGACTTAAACCCATATAACTGAAAGTAAAATTTGACTCTTGGGCTAAACTGCCTCAAAAGATGAAAAATCTGTTTTAACAACTTGTAGAAGAAAGTTCACAGTATCAGCTGCACAATTAAAAGTGAACTTGGCTCCTTTCATTCTGTATACACTGTACAGAGCCCTGGAATGATGCCTGTTTGCTGATGCTCCAGGGAGATACTGGCTCTTCATAGTTGGTGCTGGTGGTAAATTAGATGCAAATGAAAAATAAATGAGGATCCCCTAAAACTTACTTTGTGCAGCTTAAGAAGTTTAGCTGTGTAATGTGCTGCCCCATCAGTTCTTCGTGTGGTATCTCAGGCCAGTGTTTGGTCTGGAGCACGAGCTGGCTGGAAAGAAACTGGCAAACCTCAGTAGAGGAAAGCAAGGCCTCTGGTGGCTCTGTGCCCTGTGCTGAGGGACAGGCATGGCAGCAAGAGGGGCCTGGCATCTCTGAAGGGCACTGTGAGAGCTTGGGTGGGAACAGCAAGCAGCTGTCCTGAAGGAAGGTGGTGTTTGGTTACATGAGGACGCTGGCCCATTCCCAGCACTCAGGAGAATGGCAGTGAACTGGAGTTCAAGGCACATCATCCTGTTCTGGTTGCTTAAGAGAGGGAAGTAAGTCCCTTTTAAGGAAGAATGGGAGGAAGAATGGGAGATGTGACAGTATGGTCTTGTGGCCACAAGTGAACTTTTAGATGATTCAATTTCAGCTGGTGGCACCAGTCACTTACGTGCTTCTTTGAGTTATCATTTGTGCTTGTGATATGTGCTGATTAGCACAAATTGGACTTCAGAATTGATAAGATTTTACAAGTCTTGCAAATACTGTACGATTCATCTCCTCTACTGCCTTCAGTCCTACGAGGATGCTGGAGGTGAGGAGACAGGAGTTTTCCTGGGGAATAAGGAACCTCTTTTTTGCTCTGTTATCCCTGCCCAATGCTTGTACTACAAGTTACGAGCTAGGCAAAGCATGGCTGCACCTTCATTTCTCTTCATAGCATCTCATTTGCATCTGCGTCTGGCCATGTCTGTGTTGTTTGGAATTTTCCTGGTTTGTATGCAGGAACTTTTGCAACTGCTGTTTGCTGCTTGAATACGTGAGTTCCAAGTTACAGCTGATAAAAAGTCATTAGCGAGCTCGAGGTTGTAGAGATTTAAACTTCTCCAATGCTTTACGATGACCTTTACAACCTATAACTTGCTCAGTCGGAAACCTTGAAAAGACTTTGACCAAATGATAGTTGCACATGTCATTTATGGGAACTATAACTTTTACTGTGGGTGTGACTGCAGTGAAAGCACTTCAAATTCCAGCTGCTCAGTGCTTCCCAATGCACGTGTTTGTCTGTGCTGTTGGGCTGCAGGTGGGAGAGGCAGCAACCACTGAGGGCAAGGGCTGAGGAGGGGAAGGGGTTGTGTGACCTGGGGTGGATGGAGAAGGTCAGCTCCGACTGAGCTGCCTAAGTGGCTTTTGTGCCACATGAGTCTTGCTTTGAACTTGTATGGAAAGTTTGAGTCTTCCTTTGAGGCAGGAGATTGGGTTGGGTGTTAAGAGAGCAAGTGAACTGCTTGAAGCTCTCTGCAGAGATAAATCCCTCCTTGCTTCTGTAGCGGTATTGCCACCAGGGTCAAATAAAGTGCAGCAGTCACCCTGTACTAGCACAAAACAGAGAATGGAAAATTGCAGAAAAAAAGGCCCAGTTCTTGGATCTGCACACCTTCCTCCTGAGCAGGATCCATAGTGTCCAGAATAAGTTTCACAGAATCCCAGATAGCTTGGGTTGGAAGGGACCTTAAAGATCATCTCGTTCCAACCCCCCTGGCATGGGCAGGGACACCTCCCACTAGACCAGGTTGCTCAAGGTCTTACCCAACCTGGCTTTGAACACTGCCAGGGATGGGGCTTCCCCAACCTCACAGTAAAGAATTGCTTCCTAATATCTAACCTAAATTTCCTCTCTTTCAATTTGTACCCATTTCCCTTTGTCCTATCACTACAGTTCCCAACAAAGAGTCCCTCTCCATCTTCTCCATTCTCAGGCTGCGCCTGCTGCCTGAGAGTGGGCCAGGAGTCATTGCTGAGGGGGAGTGAAGTCTCTGAGGCTGCTGGGGGCAGGGTTGACCAGGTTGGGGGCAGGATTGACCAGGTTGGGGGCAGACATGCCCAGGGTTTCAGCAGTGCTCCAGGCTCTTCTCCCAGCAGTGGGGCAGCATGTTTCTGCTGAGGCTGGGGGGCACTGGGCTACATGGTCCTGAATGTGTCCTGAGCTGCCTGACTTCGGAGAGGTGACCAAAAGCACCAGGGCCTTGCCTGTGCCAGGAAGTGGTGATGGCATTTTGTGGGATGCCTTTTCCAAAGAACAAACCTGGTGGCCAACCTGAAGGGCAGCCAGCCACTGTAAACCCAAGTGCAGGCTCTCCTGCTGGCCTCCCTGTGGGTCCCCTGGCAGCCCTTGCTGACCCTGGAGTGTGTCGGCAGAGCTACTTGCAGGGAAAACAGGACTTCTACGGGATCTGTAACAATGGACCCACAGCATGGGTGGGCAGGTGGTTACCTCTGCTTTGCATGTGCAGACTCTCCATAGGGCTTGCAGGCTCCCCTGCAGGCACACACAGAAACACCCATGCTCCTGTCACTGTATTCTGCACGGCCCGGCTGGGTGCAGCTGCATTTTGGGAAATGCAGTGGATGCATCGTCTCGTGGCTGGTGCAAAGGGACACAGAGCTCTCTGTGCGCTCAGAAATCGTTCAGCAGCAAGAAGCTACCGATAGCCACTGCTCTTCCCAAACACCCTCTCTCCCCTTTATATTGCAGCGGCTGTTTTTTCCTAGGGATTTTCACGAACATCATTACTGCCCTGGTGCAGCAGGAGCGTGATCTCTTTGAGACAAGAGCGGCTGAGTGCGGTGAGTCACCCACATTCCAGTAAGGAAGCCCCTTCAGGAAGCCTCTCTAGCAATGATCCTGCTCAGCTCTAACAATGCTGACGGAGTGTAACACTGCCCCGGAAACCTTTAGAGATTGCTTGTCAGGCACAGCCAGTGTCTCCAGTGCCCAGGCAGCTCAGCCAGCAGCAGACAGATCCTGGGTAAGGAAGCCAAGGGAAAGGAGGTGCCTTCTTGGCTGTAAATGGCAAGGGGCCAAACGGTGCTGGAATAATTTCATGAGCACTGATGGCAATCTGGAGCACAGTCAGAAAAAAAGGGATGGCCTCTGGGGATCCTGAAGTCAGCTGAAAAGCTGAGCTGCTAGAAACAATAGTGCTGCTGTCAGTGGCCGAGGGAGAGGCCAGGTTTCAAGGGCAGATGACAAGCATGAGAGCACTGAGGAGGGAGCTGCCACAGAGCCTCTAACGAAAAGCGTTTGGTATCCCACAAGCTTTTGTCCCCGCAATGACACACGTTGCTCAGGAGCGAGAGAGGGAGAGAGTGCATTTGCCATTAATTTTTAATTGTAATGGAGTGTTCTGTAGTGATAGGAAGCTTCTACTGTACAGGCTGTCTATGGCAAGGGTTGACCCACTGGCAACCTTCTCACTGATAAAGGTGGCACAAGAGGAGAACAGAGGGAAGGACAGGAAAGTGTTACTAAGGCACTGCTATAATGCCACCACAAAAACCGGAGACATTACCACACAAACTAAGCATTTCCTCTGAAGTGCCCTGCTGCTATTAAATTTTAGTTTCTTAGACCTGCATTTCAGTTTCTGTGGGCACAAGAAGATTGTACAGCTTCTGCTCCACTGGTGGCCAGGAGATGTTGTCTCCATGGCTCCTGCTGGGGCAGGAGATGCAGCCCTGGGACCTGAGATAAGCTGCTGGGCTTATCTGGGACTCAGGGGATATGGATTCAGTTCCTTGTGCAGTCACAGACCTCCTGTGTACACAGGAAAGCCACATGGAGCAAATTTGCTGAGGGGCTGGGCTTCTCTTGGACCATTCCTGATTGCAGAGGGAGTATGCTGGAGTGTTCAGTCCTCCAAATCAGTTTCCTGCTTTGGTTCTCTTTTCGTGTAACTTTCCTCCTTTCTGCCTTGGTCTGACCATTTTTACTTGGATTGCAAAAGGCTTTGGGGTAAGTAAGTAAAGTATGTGGCAGGCACAGAGAGGATAATACCACAGTCCAAGTAATGACTGGCTGAGGGAAGGAGAAGAGGGAGCCTGAGGTGTGGAGGATACCCAGTCCTGCTCCCAGCTGGTTGTGTGGCTGTGACGTGGCTTCTGCTGTCCTCATAGTCCTCCTGTGGCACTGACTGAGACCCCTGCAAGCTGCTAAAAGGACCCATCTTAAGTCCTATGAGTCCTTTCCAGCCTAGGAGATGTTGCTCCTGCCAGAACAGAGAGAACCTCGTGGAAAAGGAGACCCTGGGTTTGCTGCTCCTGCCTCTCTGCAGCCCAGGTTGTTGACAGTAGTCTGAATTTGTGTGAACTCTCTTGGGCTCATGCTATGAAAGCTCGGTGTGGAAGGAGCCAAAAGGAGAAGCTCCTCTATTGCCCAGGGTGTTCCTGCTTTCACCACCATAAATTATGGGAGGGAGAATTTCTCCAGGTTTGTGCTCCTCTGCCTGTCCAGGTGGGAGACTTCTAAGATCCTAAATGAGGATCCAAAGATCCTAAATTAAATGCTAAAATCCTAAATGAGAATGAAACAATCCCTTCTGGAAATCTTGAGGGAAGACAAAAGGACAAAGGGCATTCTGGAACTAGGAGGAAGAGAAAAAAGAAGCTTGCTTCCAAGGACTCAGCCCTTAAGCACAGTGACGTAGAAAGAAGGAGATTCTGTTTACAGAGGAAGCGAGAAAGGAAATGGGGGTGGGGGAGGGATAAGAAGTTACCCAAGGAAAGCTCGTCCTTTGGGACAGGGCAGAGAGATGGGTCTGTTCCCTAGGGAGCTCTCCCAGGAGCAGAAACCACTGTCAGAGGCTGCACTGCCTGTGGGCCAGGCTCTGAGGAGACCTGAGTGTGCTGCTCTCTCATTCCTGCTGCAGCACAGGCAGAGCTGGCTCCCTTCCCTCCCCTGGAGAGATCCTGGCTGGGTGCTTTTGGAATACCGAATCTGTTCATTCTTGAAGAACTCAACTTCCCTGGAAAATAAAAAGTATAGTCAAGGAGCAGGTAACCTAAGATTTGAAGTGTGTCTTAGAAACTGGAAAATGTCCCATGTGTTTTGTTCCTGCTGCTAGTGGGAGCCTGGAGAAGCTACTTGAGTCCACAGCATGGTTCTGCCTGTGGATCAGCATCTCCCAGGCCTTCAAACAGGCACAGCCTGTGTTACTGCTGCCCCTGCACCTCATCCCCCTGTAAGGTCTCAAAATGTTCCTTCCTTCCTTCCTTTCACAAGGAGTAACCTCCCCATCCTGCTGAGCCGCTGGTTTCTTTGGACGGTGTGTCTGATCAGCTGGCAGCAGGGAAGCTGCAGTGATGCTACCCCTGAGGGGCTGCAAAGCCTGTCTTAACCAACCGGGCTCCTATTTCAGCTTCTCTGCATCAGCAATGAGCACGGATTGCAACAAGGGAAGGGGAAGGGAAAACAGCAGCAACAGGAACCAGAGTGCTGTCTAAAGCTACCTGGCCTGTCTTGAGCAACTCAGCTGTGGCAGGGTGCCTTCTGTCTGCCCTGTGGCCACAGCCTGCAGAGAGGAAGGCAGGCAGACAGGTGAGTGCTGTGAGCTTCTGTTTATCCAGACCCTCTCCCAAGGGCTCACTGTGGTTCCCTTCCTTCCTCTGCCCTGCAGGGGATGCTTTGTTTTTTTTACCTTGAAAATCTCACTGTCCTTGAATTCAGAATAGTAGCCAAGGCCAAGGATACAACAACAGGGACAGGGCAGAAGGTCTTATAGTCTGATGATGGGAATATTTTTGCATTTTTTGCCCTTTTTACTCTTTTCCATAAAGACAAACATCTTCTTCTGCTCTGCTCTCTTTCCTCCCGTGGCCATTAAGCACTGGAAGATGTGTATGAGCCTTTGTATTGGAAAAGGCTGGGAACTGCTGTGTTGGCTGAGATAGAGCTGTCTCTTGTCAGCAGCACCTGATCCTGGTCTGATTTGGAGTTGTGTGATGGGCTTGCAGAAAGCACCTTCAGCATCATGCCCTGCCAGCTATCAACTGCAGGGCTTCAGGAGCCAGTGCCACAGCGGGCCAGGACAACGTCAGCAATGAAATGCTACAGCAGTAGCACCTATTATGTCCTGTGTAACAGAATTTCTGCCCAAAGCCAGAGCTAACGTGCAGCTGAGCAGCAGGGGAGCTGTGTGCAGGCAGCTGGCTGGGTTCAGGGGTGACTCAGCCTGCTGAGCATGTGTACCCTCTGATCTGGTCATTTCCCACCTCCTGCTTGACTTCTCTATCTTACAAAAATATTTGAAGAACTAACTGAAAGTATATGCTCAACAGCGTGACGCAGGGTAGGGGTTTTTGTGAACATCCCAGGTTTTCTCTTGAAAAAACCAATGTGGAACGTTTGGGGGGAAAAAGTTGGATTAGGTTTTCTTCTTTCTCTTTGTGCTCGTTTGCAGTGTAAGACTTACAATACAGAGAAAGCCAAGAGCACAAAAGGACAGAAATGGGAATTTGCCAACAGAGAACTGAAGTAAAACGTAACCTCAGCATTGATGATGTCATTTTCCAGATGAGAAGCACTGAAGCTTGGCATTCCCAAGCCATTACAAACGCTCTGCTCCTCACCTATCACTTAGGCAGAGCCAACCCCATGTGGGAGCACTGCAAAGCAATTCTCTGCCTGTGCTCCTGCTGTACCAAGGGTTCTGCATTTGCCAGTGCATCCCAGAGTGTTTCTCTTGGCTCATGGGGCTGGAATGCCCTGGAGTTCACTCCCAGGCAGTTAAAGGGAAACTTGCCTGTCCTTCCAGGAAAATATCAGTGGGAGATTTTGAAAACTGGTTTCTTTTCCCACCTTCTCTGTGCAGACCAGCAGCTCAGGGCATCACCATTGCCCTTGGCCACACCAGCTAGTGGAATTTCCCTGGGCCAGAGTCCTTCTAGGTGGAAAGGCAGTGGGGTAAGGATGAAACTTGTGTGACTGCAGAGAAGACAGTTACTGGTGAGAAATCCACCTTTTCATGGCCACATTTTTCCCAAGACCTGGCTCCTTAGAGTTTTTCATAGTAGGTAAAAATATGTCCCTGTGCAAGGAGTGCAAATGGGCTTCTTGCACCTCTAAAGTGCCTCTCCCTGCAGGTGAGGAAGAACTTGAAGGCTTCTGTAGTATATCTCAGGGAGGATGTGCCACTGATCCTTGCTCCAGCAGAATTAATATTTGCTTCATCTATTTAGAGATGAATAGAAAATTCCACCAGCTGCCATCTCCGAGGAGCACTGTGGAAGGGTATGGTTAAAATCCAGCATTATGTGGAACTCCTGGGAAGGCATCTCTCTCCTAATGATGACATTTTTAAAAACACTCTAAAGGTTTGATCTTGGTCCCATTGGGCACTTTGCCATAGATCTTAATGGCTCTGTGGCTGATCTCTTAATCTCCTGTGCACCTGTGCAAACTTGACAGTTTATTGCAATTTCATGCTTTTTGGAAATCGTCTCACACTAATGCCATCAGAGAGAGCAATTTTTAAGGTCATTAGCTCAGGACATAACAAATAAGTACTGAGAGAAAACAATCTGCAAATGTCATATTTGTTTAACACACAAAGTAGCTCCTGAAGAGCAGTTATCCTTATGTCTAGAGACAGCATGAAAATTGCATTCTGTGGCTTGAAAATGCGGGTCTGTGGAAAGTGAGAATAGTATATATAACAGGGCTGTTTATCTTCACTATTCTCTTCCCTATCTCCTCATTGTTCCCCATGCATCTGTTGTTTGACTTGTCCAACAATATTCTTAAATTTTTGGACTACAGACCAGGGCTCAAGGAATAAATAAAGACCTTCAGGTTCTGCTGCTGAGATTTTGTAACAGGGTTTTTTTTTGTTCGGAGGATAAATAGTACGTTCTAACTGCTATTCCCAATAAAAGGAATTGTGGTGAGTGGGAAGTGTTATCCCTTCTCCACATCAGTATAAAAGACAGACCCACTGATGTAACCCGATGTAAATGCTCTCTGAAGAAAAAAAGGCAGAAAGAGGTGAAACTTGTATCAACTGAATCAAGCCTGTACCATCAATAACTACTGTTTGTATTGTGTTATGATTCCCTGGATAGAGGCTTTGTCCTCTCTGTCACCATCTACCCTTCCTCTCTCCCATTCTCAGCACAGGATCCACTTCCCAGCAGTGCAGGAGCATCTGCCTGTGAGACATCACAGATTTAATGATTTAAAAGAAACCGTGACTTTTTTCTGGGTAATTTTTGGAGTATCTGTGGGAAGTCACTTACAGTGACTTTCCTGTTGGTGAGACTCGAAGAGAGGGACCAAACCCTCAGCTCTTGAGATGGATATTTAGTAAATACTCACCCTGCCCTGCTTTAGGCATCTGAGTTGATGTATTTGCTAGCTCTACAAAGACTGACTATAGCCCCAAGTGAGTAATTCGAAACACCCAAGTGTTTCTTGGTTTATACACTTGGCTTCCTAGGGATTAAATACAGTGGTGTCCAAGATAAATGGGGTGAAATATGCACTGCTTTATGTGCTACAGGAACACCAGGCTATCAGCAAGCCCAGATAAGCTTCAGTAATGGATAATTATTACAAGGCATTGTGTCACACTTGGGTTAAGCATGGCAAGAATTTCCCCAGTGTTAGAAGATGTCAGTGTTTGCTGAAAGTATGTACATTTTTCTTGCCTGCTTAAAATATTTGTTTGTTCATTCTGGAGTAAGTTAACACTGTAAATTTACATTTTACAATGTAAACATGAGTCCACTAGCTAGTTTTTCTTTTTTTGGCCAAGTTTCTTTAAATATTAGCAACATGTTTAATGGTTGCTTTATTCATTTCAGTTTCATACATTCCTCTAATTAATCTTGCAACTCATCAGGGTGGTTGAGGCTTGAAGCAGGGCTTCACTCCCGTTATGATGACGTCTGTTTGCTTTTATCAAGCCCAGTGACTCAGTTTCAATTGATTTGTACATCCAGAGTTTCAGCCACTCTAGGGTGTAGATGCAATTTCAAATAAAGAGACACGAACTGAAGTGAATATAGAAATGCTGTTGGTTTCATCATGGCAGGGGATTCGGCCTCTTTGAAAATTCAGCTTCTGCAAAAGGCTTGAAGTTTTGTTCAGAGGAAGTGTGAAATGCCAGGATTTGCTGTTCAAGTGGCAAGCGCAAGAAGTCAAAACCTTCTGGATGCTGAACGACACTGCCCTAACTCACCTCAGCAGCAACACAGACATTCCCACCCAAAATGTGCAGTTGATCAGCACTGAGGCAACAGCAAGAGCAGTTCTTCCACAGGTAGGTTGTTTCCATGTGGTGGGACTGTGCAGACAGGCACAGCTCTATCAGGTGGAATCACAACCCATGAGCCAGTCCTGTCTCCAGCAGTGAACACCACTGGAGGCTCTCAGGGAAAATGCTGAAAGTCTGGGGAATAGGTACTTTTCTTATGAAGAGGAGGGCAATAGAGCACTTGTTCCTGAGCCCTGTTGTTTGCTCTGGAGCATGAGCTGGCCCCTTGGCTTTTGACAAACATTCCTTGGCCACTGCCTCACACTCTGCCAGGAGAAGGCACTGTGGTGTCTCTCCTGCCCCACAGCAACCCCCACCATCATGCCCAGTGCGAGGGGCCAGCCTGCCCCTGGTCTGTGCCACACAGCCCTCAGCAGGGCCTTGTGGAGTCCTGCCAGGAGGCACAGGAGTCTCTGTTCCCTGCCTGGGCCCACCTCTGCCACACCACTGCCTGTTCCCATCCCATGACTTGGTGATGGAGCAGCTCTCTCCTTTAAGGGGGTGCTGTAGATGCTGAGGAAGTTTGTGTGGATCCAGGAGGAGCTTAGACAAGTTTGTGGAGAGAAATCCACTGAGCATCACCAGAAGGGTTATGGACATTGCAGCTGGCTCGGGAAATCCCTGGGACACTGGTGGTTTTAGGCCAAAAGGGCATTCAGGAGAGGCACCAAGTTCAGCTTCCCTGTTCATGGTGGGCCAGGGGAGCTCAGCCAGGCTGTGCTTTTGCACTGTGGCGTCTTTGGCAGCACAGCCAGTGGTGGATGCCCTCAGCTTCTCACCTGTGGCTCACCTGCCTCCTCTTGTGCTGCCCACCTGCTTTTGGCCAGTGCTGCCAACACACCTGAGCTACATCAAACCGCAGGGATTCTTTGCTGTGGGTATTCTGTGCAATTTCCCTACTTGCTTTTCTGCTGGATCCATTCCCTAAGCCACTTCCAAACGTGGCCCCACAGACAGCGGTGCTTGGTGGTGTGAGGGGATGGCACAGGGGACAAGAAGGGAGGGCAGTGTCAATTGTCTGAACCAGAATTGCTGCTGATGGCCTTGTATTGTGTAACCACGGCCTGTTAGTGCTGGTGCCCTTGTATCCACAGGAACCTTTGCAGCTGAAAGCTCTGCTGGTGGCAGCAGCTCTCTGGTAAAGTCAGGAGAAGAGTTTAATTTGCAGCGGCAAGCAGTGATTTTAGAGAATATCCCATAGCTCCAAATATTCCACATCAATCCTACCCAGCCTGAGAACAGGTTACTGTCCTGTGCCAATGAGCTCTGCAGGCTGCCAGAGCTGTGCTGCATCATTTGTAGTCCTACAGGTACAGACCTGAAAAAATATTTTCTCTTTCTCACAGTTCACATGAATAAAGCTAACAAAATGCTCCCCAGCTTCCCCAGCTTATCCTCCACTGCCGTTTTTCCAGATTTGAATCCAAGGTTTTTAAAATCCCTGTGGCTTTTTAAAAATTTAATTTCTCTGTTAAGAAAGAAAGAAAGAAAGAAAATAGAAAATATATACCTACATATGTATAGGCATGTGAAAATACATTTGTATGTAACTGCTGAGAAGAGTAAGTCCTGCTGTCATAACAATTTTAGACAAGAAAGGATTCTGTGAAAAGCAAAGAACAACACATCAGTGGAAGAAATGCTGGTATAAAACAGTTGCTCAGATTCCTCTGTGAGCTCTGATTGCTGTGCAGCTTTCTGGGAATTCAGTGTAGCCGGAAACTCAGCTTATGGGTGGCAGTTTATGGCTCAGAACAGTCGCTCCAAATGTGTAGCTGGACTGGTAAATTTGCTCCCATATAACGCAGAGATTTTTCAAGTGCTGCGTGCAGCCCCTGCTGCTCACAGATCCTCCTGTGTGTCCTGTGGAGACCACAGCGATCAACACACAGCACATGAGAGCAATCCTGCATGGACTGTGTATCCTGTCTATTGTACACTGCCTGCATGTCCCCTTCTGCAGCCTGACATGCCGTGATTCATTGACTCTTCAGGGCAAAATTTCCCTCTGGAAGTCGAGCAGCTTTCTGTGCCTCCAAAATCACCAGTCACTCTGGAAACCTGAGAAGTAGCTCGCTGAGGAAAACACAAATGTAGGTCTGACGTGTTTGTTGCACCTGAAAACCCCAAACCAAGCAGCCGCTTGCTGTAGCAGTGGTGGGCCCGGCATAGGGGGACGGGGTGGGACTGACATCCTGGCAGTACATTCCTTGCTGAATTATGGGCCTGAGGCAGAGACCTCATTTTCTCCAGATGACTCTCAGGAAATACCCTCCCCATCAGCTATTATTGCTTAAATAATAGGGAGGGAAGTGCAACCGAGCTGTATCTGAGGTACTCCACAGGGCACATCCCAAATCTGGTACAGGGCAAGGCAGCTGAGACAACTGATTGTAAAGTCACTCAGTGGGCGTATACAGTTCTCTCTTTGCCCCAGAGTTATGAGGTCATGTGGAAAAATACAGATACTTGTTTAGAAATCGGTAATGCACTGAAAAGTAATGTTACAAAATCTGTTCCTGGTCAACATTTGTGCATAGATCTGACTGCAATGATGGGGCCTCTAGGTAAGAAAACATGCGTACAAATGTTTGCAGGATTAGAATTTTAAATGTTAGGTTTCCAGAAAGTGCAGTCCAGGAAGGGAAAAGCCTGTCGAGGGAGAGGTCTGCTGGGATTTGATTTATGAACAGGACATCCTGCTTAGTTCTGAGATCTTACAGATACGATTCTAGTGAGGCCACTGGCTTATTGTGATGGCAAAGAAAAGGAGCTCACCCTCTCCCTTGTCTGCCAAAGGCACTCAAACCTGTCTGGGCATCGTATCAGTGTTAAACATTTGGCATTTTTTATCATGTTTCATCACCACTGTTTACTGACTGATGTTAAAAATGCACGGCATGTGTGCAGCTCCCTGCTGGGAGGCTGACATGGCTGTCATTAATTAGTGACATGCTGTCATCTGTGCAGCTAAGATCAGCATTGATTCCATGACCCAGCCATAGATGACTGGCCAGAAAGTCAGGGCAAAAGGCAGGGTGAGGTAGAGCTCTTCAGAGAGCGTGAGGAGAGGTAGGGTTCTTAGGAGGATATTTCCCAGTTCTTCTGGATCCCTGCAGCTGCAGCTGCATTTCCCACAGGCAGTGACATGGGTCTAACTCAGCCTGTGCACTCAGATTTCCTCTGTGTGGGAACCAGGGTGCAATGGGGATGTGGGGAAGGATCACTCCCACATCGTTCTCTAGTAGGAGATAAGAGACATCCAAGACATGCTCTGGGGCAGTGATGTTGACACATCTTTAGAAAGCTGCTTTGTTCTCTGGGATGCTCCAGCCATGGAAGGGTTGGCTGCCAGAGGCTGCCTGAAACTGTCCCCTGGTTTTGGCTGGAGCTGCAGCACTTCAGCACCTCAAGCTACTTCTCTGCTTCTTAATTAAATGATGCCAGGGCACAGTCCCACACATTAAGGCTGAGTCATCTGTACTGTCCAAAGCACATCTGTGGTCCTTCAGATGTTTCCCAGGCATGGCTTGGAAGCCAGCAGAGCCTGGAGACCATTCTTGGTAGACATTTGAGATGAAACTGCCTTATTTTGGCCAATAAGGAAGTTCAGTAGACTGGAAGCATCTCATGCTGGCTGGCCTTGGTGCCAGAGGACAGACCTGGGCACGTCTGATACATTTTATGGACATGGTCTGGGCATCTCCATCCGCCTGTTCTAAGGATAGAAGGCTCTTCTGTTTACAGAGTGGTTGGAAAGGATTGTGTGGTGCTTTAAAGGTCAGTGCTGGAGCTGGCTGTTCAACTCATAATACAGTGTAGCTTGGTGGGAGCTGGTATGGAAGGAGCTGGGTAAATTCACTTGTCTGGCTGCTTCCTCATACACCAGGGAAGGAAATATCTGAATTAGAAGTGGCTAAACTGTGCTTACCTGTGTTTCCTTCTGGCCTTCTGAACACTGACAAAGCTAACTTTTCACCTTGTTTTATTTCTCATATGTAATTTATTCACCTCATTCCTTTCTACCTGGCCCCATGACCCCCACAGATTAGTGCTGAATCTTGTACTTCATTGGACACTGCAGAAAATCTCAAGCCCACCCTGCTGTCAGTGGGTTATTGGGAGGCATAATTCATCCAGCTGCAGATGAACAGAAGAGTCTTCCAGGCAGAGTTTCCTCCCTACCTCATTCATTACCTTGTCACTGGCTGAATCCCTGCAGTTCATCTTCGTGCTTTGTCGTTTTCCTGGGAGTCCTGGCACTTCACTTTTACCTCCAGACAAAGAGAGACCAAATCAGAAACCCCAAGCACATGCCCCCTGGCTGCCTTCTGGAGCTCTCTCTGTCTTCCCGTTGCCAGGGTCCAGTTATAGCTGTGTCACCTCTGGAATGAAAAAACTCAGGGTGGGTCTGGCTACCCACAGTTTTCACTTGGAAATCCCCCGTTTCTAACCTTGTAAGTAGCCCTGAAGGTATGTGGGGCTGCTAAAATTAAGAGTCTGACCCAGGACTGGGACAGGTGACATGACAGCTGCAAAGTGGCCTTTGCAGAGGTTGTTAATCTGACGAAGGGTGATTGAGCTGTGCCAGCCACACATGCACATCACAACTGCGGCAGTGCCTGCTGGGGATGTGATCAGAGACCCTGCCTCAGAGCAGGGACCCCTTCCCAGGGCTGTGTCCAACGTGGGCACAGCCTCAGCTGCGGGGCCATGTGTCGGGGAGGTGGCAAATCTGGGTTTAGAGCACTCTGTCCTGGGCGAAAGAGCACTGCAGCCATGTGACGCAGAGTGCTTCACAGATAGAACATTTCTTGGCTCAGTCAGAGAGGTGTGAAAATTTCAAGCTGGTGTTTGCACTGCTCTGTCCCTTCAGGGGTCTTGACTCTTCCCCAAGATTATGCTCAGTCATCCCATCTCCTTTCCCTTCTCAGCTCTCTGGAGCCATGGCTGCAGGAGTGGCCCACGCTCTTTAAGCAGGTTTGTGCTCATACACACCCCTTCTTCCACTCAGGTGCTCCTCTGACTCAGGTAATTCCTTGCTGCCAACTGCCTTGTGCCAGCCTCCTCTGCAGCCCAAAACTCAGCTCTCCTGCCACTTGGCCTCATTATACTCAAATTCTGGAAAACCAAATGTTGGCAGAGGGGTGCAACCCCCCTTTGCTTTTAAAGCTCCAAATGGAGCTTCACACAGTGAATTGGGATGGGGTAGGTCCTACCAGGGAGGCCATGTAAAAAACCCTGTGTCCCCAAAAGTGGATGCACTGGAGAGAGGGTGGATGAGAGGACAAGCTGTGCTGTCAGCATTGGGAACAGGCAATTGAGAGCCAGAGGGCTCAACTGTCTTCCCTAATCTCATGCAGGGAGCCCGTGGCAAATTTAAACAGCAACTCAGACTTCTCGTGTCTGGATCCCAACCACAAAAGAACAGCTTTTGGTGTGATGAATGAGGAGAAAGCCCAGCACATGTGCTTTATCAGCTGTCTTGGTCTGGGACAGAGTGGATCTGGCCCCATGCAGGACATCCTGGAGCAGTGTGGGTGAGAGCTGGTGTGGGATGGGTGGGAGGCACTGGGCACTGGCAGGGACACATGTGACTAGTGACAAGCAGAGGAGCTGCCCCTTTTTGTTCACAGGTGATTACAAGGTGACTTTGAAGTGGTCTGTGGGATTTTGAGAAGCTTTGTGTGATTTCTAAGGGGAAACTTAAAGTGTCTGCCAGTGGAGACTCCAGAAGTGAAATGACCTGCCCGACAGCAAAGCTCCCGAGACAGTTCTCCTGTGGATGTAAATCAGCACTGTCCCCTTGGTCCCTTTGGAGCTACTCTGGCTCCCAGCCCGTGCTCCCAGCCATCCTCCTGGGCAGTCAGCAGCACTGGAACAAATTCAGGTGTAATTGCTTCTCACAGAGAAAAAAACCAAAACTGTAAGGAAAGGCAGCTCGCTCAGTGAGGATAAATCTAGGTCTCATTGTTTTCTTTTCCTTGAAGGAAAGTAGAGTTATGATGCAGAGGCAGCAAGATAGGAATGCCATAAAACAAGCAAACAAGGGTGGAAAAAGGTTTACCATCTCACAGCCTTCTTTTCCTACATCCTCCTTCCACACAGCAGCTATCCAAAGGGACTTGAAGAAAACCCAAGTGGAATGGCTGCATGAACAGCCTTCAAAAGAGCCTGGGCTAGTTCTCATCATCGTTATGTTGGGGTTTTTTCACCAGTGCTACTCCACTGATTTTCACTGCAGTGACACAGCTGTGAAACAGGCTTAATGTAGTGAAGAATTAAACCTTATTTATCTAGATTTGTTTTTCAGAGCTGTGCTTTTCTTACAGGGAAAAAAAAAAGTGCCTCGAGTTTAAAGGTAAGCTCCAAATCTTCACCGCAGTGTGAAGATTTGCAGATATAAATCCCATTTAGATGACTTTTATAAACCACTGAAGTGCTCCACAGCAGTAGGATTTAACCTTGGGATGTTCACTTGCTGTAATGTGATTAATGAGCCTTTCCCCATGCATAGCAGATATCTAAGCAATTTTTTGTGTATGGAAGTGGAACAATTGTCCGGCTTTACGTAAATGAGGAGCTACTTCAGTGTTTGCCCTGTGAAGAGACTTCAGTTTCAATGGGCTTCAAGATTGCACTTTTGTGTTAAGTGGAGCTGTGATCTTTTTCCAATGAGTGTTGCTATGCAGGGCCAATTTGTGACGTCCATTATTCTAAAATAAGTAACTTCTGCACAGCAGAAATATGCTCCACTTGCACTGCTAATCTCTCACACAAAGGCGTGTTTGGAAGAAAAGTTATTTATTGCAAGTAATAAATGCAGGTTCTCAAAAGCATTTATAACTTAGTCTCCAGAGCACTCCAGTTTGAAATAATTTCCTTTCAATTTTCTGAATTTTCAATCTCTTTCCTGGCTGTTTTAGACCATATATTGCATACTTAATTATTCTCCGAAGGAGAATCTCAGCCACTGAAAATGGGATGTACTTAACAAAATTCTTCATGCAAGAATCTGTTCTTCAGGGTTCAACTATGACCTGTTATACGAAGGGAAACGTGACTGTGTTAAATATGAATGTTATGTGGAAGTCTCCTGCCTCACCTACAAATGGTTATAGATCTCACCTGTGTGGTTTATGAGCTCTTCTCAGTCATTGATATAATTGTCCTTTGAATGTCCTCTGTTGGAAAATGCAAACTTGTAGTTAACACTCACCCAGTTTTTCTGAAATTACAGAGAGCTGGGGTGCAGTGGGATTTGCAGCCAGCTTGTCTGGTTTTTTATACTTTATCTTTCCCTCTAGATAAGCTGCATTGCTAAGAGCAGAGTGGTTTAAATTTGTCCCAGAAGGACCCAGAAACCTTAATTTCATTGGAAACCATGTGAGTTACCAGCTACTGAGGACTCCACTTACTTGAGGAGTTTGCATGGGTTTTTTGAGGCTGTCCTTAAGTAGGTAAAATGCAAATATATCAATATTTGGGAGGATTCCTATGGTTAGTTTGACATTTCTTTGTAGCTTTGGCCATCAGGTGCCATGGGACTGGCAAGTGCAATTGAATAACTTCATGGCAGCAAAAAAATGAGTGTCTTGCAGTCCTGTGTGAGGCTGGCTAAGAGATCCCGACCCTTTTCCCTGCCCTAGCAGCAGCTGGCTGTGGCTGTGCAGCTGCACAGCTCTTGCAGTGGGACAAGGGCTGACTCCATCCTGGTTGTGCAAAGGGTTTGCATACAGGATGAACTACAGCTGCATCCCTCTCTTGTTTCATAATCATGAACGGATTTATAGTCATCCAAGTAGGTCTGAGGATAATTAGCCAAGTGGAAATGAATGTTTCTAGCAAATAATTCATGTGCTTAAAATCCCTACTTGTCCCGTGTGTTTGAGTTGCTGGTGCCCCTTAGGAATGGGAGGAACTGCAGGTGTTCCTGTCATCCCTCCGCCTTTGGAGGGAGGGAGAAGTGAGAGTTCAAAGGGGGAGTTAAACCGCTTTGGTTATACTAAAGTCAGAAAAAATCTCTGTGATGTGGAAATATCCACATTTCCCTCTCATTTTCAAAATCCTTCCAGGATTTCATTCTTTCTGGCAGACTGTGTTAGTCAAAAGAGGTTTCTCTCTGTTCTCTGAAAGACCTTTTGTTTGACTGCTCTGTCATCTGAGGAAATGCTTCTCCATAACAGGTTTTCCTTGAATTGGTTTGGTTTGGTTTTTATTTTGTATTGTAACCCACAATAAAATTTTACCAGTTTTCACAAAGTTTCCTATGGAGTACAGGGCAAGCTGTGTTGACTGCATGCTCTGGGAGTGGGAAATGAAAGACAGCCAGGTTCTTAGCGAGGTGTAAAGCCTCTGTGAGACCCACGTTCAGCAACTGAGTTCACGGAGTGCAAGGAACCTGCACACGTGGCAGGTGCTGGGCTGTGAGATGGGAATTGTCCATAGCAGATTGTAGAGCACGAGTTTCCATGTGAAGCCAATCCCAAGGCATCCACACACTGCTGTTTCAGCCCGTTCTATCGTGTGTGATGTTGCGTGGCTGGGATGTGCTGTTGACAGGCACAGGTACACTTACATTGCTTATGGAGGCTGCTGGGTGCCTCTGGAAGCCAGAGTTTTCTGGGGATCATTCCCTTCCCAGCAATCAGGCTGCTCTGATCACAGTTTAAAGGGAGGCTGCAAAAAGCTGTGAACTAATCTGGAAAGTCGTGGCTTGCTTCTCTTTCACCTCCCTCCTCGGGACACATCTCCAGTGTGAAGCTGATATTTGTGCGTGTAATGCCTGTGCCCTGGGGGAGGCACTCCTAAGTGAGTCAGGAATTTGCTGTGTGCCTGCTTAGCACACTGCAGCCATGCCTGCTCGGTCCTGCCGTCCTCAATTTCCATTTGTGCCTCTGGGAAGAGAGGAGAAAGCTCTTCCCCTGGTGCTGTCACAAGTAATATGCTGTCCAGACTGGCTGCATGCAGGAAGAGAGGGAATGCCTCCCCTCCTCAGCGAGGCTTGTGCCATTCCCTGGGGTGCTGATCAGCATCCATGCTGACCTGGATACCTGGGAATGACACAGAGGACAAACCTCACTGAGGTAACTGAAAAGAAAAAATCCTTTAAGCATCATACTGCTGTCACTGGTTGTTCCAGGAGTGGCTTGAGCCCAGTGAGCAGGGGCTCCACACATGCCCATGATTATCTGCAGAATTGCTGAATTCCCTCGTGCTGCCAAAGTTTGAAAGTAACTCATCAGAACGTTTTGGGGCTTGTTCTGGAGGCTGGAAATTCAGCTACGCTCCCAGAAAGCTTGAACTCTTACCAAGGGGTTGAGCTAGCAAGTATAAAGGAGGGTTCAAGTTAGTTGGCTGATCCGTAGGAGAGGTGCTCTTGTTTTTTACAGCTATTTATGCAAGAGTGTGGACACGTGTATACACACAAAGAAGAAATATGGGCCATTCCCTTGGCCCCATCCCACTTTCCATGAGCAGAAGTGTTGCCCTGGAAGCTGTAGCCATTCACGTCTCGCAATCTGCCACCTGTCAGAGCAATCTGAGATTTGCTGGTGACAACTGAGTGTAATGTCTGCCGTCCTTGCCCTGCAAATAGCTGAGGCATTCCAAGTCCCAGGCCCCTGGCCCTTGCGTCAGCTCTCCTCCCTGGGATTAGTTCAAACTCAGCCAATCACCCAGTGGCCATTTGCAGTGATTCACTCTTAGCAGGATCTTCTACACTCACCGAAACTTCAGGGGGAAAATGAGTCATTTCACACTATAGAAAGTCATATCTTGCCCTTGGTATTTCTATGTATACATGAGTGATAATCATTTATTTTTAGATCGATTTCTCCAACATAAATGCTGCTTCCTTTGATAAAGGTCATCTTGAGAGCCACTGCTAATATTCTGCTTATTGCAGAAAAGCTATAGGATCTCATTTATTTATTCATGCGGTTGAATGACAGGGAGCTGCAGCAGAGGCTGATTGTTGGGAGTCAGCCTGCAGACAGAGGCCCTGTTGCTAGGCTTATCTGCCCAATATGTGTTCAATAATGCAGTGAAATCATCCCCTTTCTGGCATTTGCTCGCTGCTTGAATCACTCGGGTCTGCCTCCGAGAGCGTCTGGCGATGACGCAGAAAATCCTGGCTTTTCAGGGGAAGCCATTAGACAAGGTATTTGTCACAGTGTCCTGGAGAAGATCTTGGCACTGGATAACCAAGGCCAAGCAAAGGGATAAGGCAGAGCCTCAGGCCTCGTTAGCTCCTGTCAGCCTCCCAGGGAGCCAAGGTGTTCACCACGGCAGCTGTGGGTGGACGTGGTTTTGGTCCAAGCACACCATTGTGGCTGTGCCACCCACAGCACATCTGTGTTGGGACCTGTGGCTGGTTTGGGATGTGCCAGCCCTGATACTGCACCCAAAAGCTTCAGCTGCAGCACCCTCTGGATGACAGCCTGGCTTTTTTTGTACCTAACACGGCAGCACTCCGGCCTTGGGGACACCCGGCCTCGCCAGTCTTGCCCATGGCAGGTCCATCCCCTGCTGAATCTGTGTGAGGAGGGCAGCACAAATTCCTTGGAAATTCCCGAGGGGTCCAGCTCTTGGGCAAGCATAAACTTCCATCACCTTCTCATACATCAGCGAAGAAGGACAGGGAATACCACCTGGCCAAGAGAGGCATTTCAGAGCCCTGCCTGAAGGGACGTGGGACAACTTTCTGCTGCACTTCAATGTCTTCAGAAAGTCTCTTGAGTTTTATACACATATGTGTGTAAATGTATGTTTCCGTTCCAGATAACATGCAAATTGATATTTAAAAATACAAGTGCACAGCTGTGTGTCTCAGAGGGGAATTTTGCAAATTGTTGAGATTTTGCTTGCTGCCCCTGCATCCCCAAACTGAAGAGGATTCAGATACCATTCCATAGTGAAGTGGCTTTCAGCCCAGTCAAAGATAATTTTATTAATAAACCTAAAATAACAGCGACCTTTACATGAGGAAGTCTGTGTGGCTCAGTAGCCAGTCACTGACCACATGGGGGAGTTACCCCTATGCCCATCTGGCCCCTGACCAGCCTCTCTGGAAGCAGGGATCAGTCCCTCCAGCTGCAGTGGCAGGATCCCATTTCACAGCCCCCAGCGGGGAATGTGTTCCCACAGTTTGAAGCCTGGCTCCTGGGGTTTGGGCTGTAGCCCTTGCAGAGGAGATGTGCAGTGTCCTCAGGCACAGAGGGAGGGAGCAGGGGGGAAGCTCAGCAGTGCAGGCAGAGTGTGTTGCCTGTGGATAAATTCCTGTCTCCTCCCAGGGCAGCAGGGTTGAGCTGTCTCCTGTGCCAAGCTTGGTCTGTGCCCTTCTCATCTGGGCCTCCTGCCCTGTAGCCTATATTTTTTGGGAAATTCCAAGTGCCTTTGCCCTTCTGTATGCACATGTTTCTCCCTCCCTATTCCTCTCCTGCCTCTCCCCTGGACTCCAAGGCCAGAGTTCATCCCTGCTCTGGAGCCTCTCCCTGGGTCTTGTTCCCCAAGAAGTTCCCCAGAGGCAGTTCCCTGTGCAACCAATAAAACCTGGTCCAAACTGTGACTTGCCCTCCTTCCCATCCTCCGACTGTTAAATGCAATTTTGGATATAAACTATCCAGATTAAAGAGGCAACTGAGACATTTTACTATCATGCTGTCTCCTGAGTTAGATAAATACTATAAATTGTGGAGCCAGACTCAGCTCTGACTGAACTTTCACATCAAGCTTTAGTTTGATGTTGAAATAAGGTGACACCCCGATTTCAAGAGTACTGACTTATCCCCTATTGGTGTTTATGTAAAGAGAGTTCAGCTCATGGCCTTCTTCCTGCATCATGGAAATACTGATAGTGTGACTCCAAGTGGTGTTTTCCTTCTCTGTCTTTCACTGTTCACCAAGTGTTCACAGGGAAAACGGGGCTTGGGCAGCATCTGTGTAGGAACTGCTTGAGCAGAGATGTTACATCACTTTGGCTCAGGATGACAGAACATAATTATCAGAAAACATTTCTAAGTAATAGGCTCATTGTCCTCTCTATTTAAAATGATTTCTGGCAAATGATCATATGGCAGGCAAAAGACCAGCCACCTTCTTATGGCAGGAGAGATGTGTGTGATGGATATGCATGGCAGGGCCTGAGTGAGAATCAGGTCTGTGAGACGTCTGTCTCCTTACAGTGGAGCTTTCTTGCTACCTAACAGAGAAAATAAGGAAAACCAAGGGAACAGACAGGCTGTGCATGATGGAAGGTGTATGCCTGAAACGTGACATTCAGCGGTTTGGCCGCTTTTGCTGCAGCAGCAAAGCGTATTCTCAGCTGGCTTAGGAGAGGAAGTAAAGCAAGTACTTTGCATGCCTCCATTAGGACATATTTATGTTTTATGTGACTGGATGACATAAACTACTGGTTCTCATCTCTTTCTGGAGCTGTGAAATTTGGCTGTGTTCATGCTGCACCAGGCCTGCTGGAAGTCAGCACATCAGTGAGGATCTCTGTTGTTTGGCAACCATGGCCATAGAAATTACCAAAACAGACAGCACAGTGTAGTGCTGCTTGATATTTTCCCTGCCTGGAGTCCAGCTGCAGAGCACACTTTCCTATTCTCCCTCTCCAACACTTCTGGCAGAGACAAAAGCTTTTCAAATCTTTTAAATTATTGATTTTGTAGTCTTCAATGTTTTTAAATCCTTCACAACTGGAACATGTTGCCCAGGGAAGTTGTGGATACTCCATCCTTGGAAGTGTTCAAGGCCAGTTTGGACAGGGCTCTGAGCAGCCTGAGATAGTGGAAGGTGTCCCTGCCCGTGGCGGGGTGTTGGAACTGGGTGATCTTTAAGGTCCCTTCCACCCCAAACCCTTCTATCATTCTGTGATGGTCCTATGATTCTAAGGTCACCTTGCTTGACCTCTGTATGATAGAAGACTTTGAATTTTATCATCCAGTTCCAAAAACCAAGTAAGCTTTTGGTTGAAGAGCATCTTTTATGGAAGTTTTGCCAGATGAAAAGGAACCAAGTAATGGCCTTGTTAATGAGTCCCTTGCCTGACCGTGCTCGGTACTGGATGTCTGCCAGAACACTGTTTTCCTCAATTCAGTATCTCTGCTCCCTTTACCAGTCCTTTGCCTGGTTTGATAAGGAACTATCTCCACTTTGTACAGCTCCCTTGGCAAGGCACCTGGACACTTCCCTCTGGGGAGCTGGTAGAGATCCTGACTGAGCTCTAATGGATGACAACCTTTGACAGGGACCTATTCCTACTGCAGCTTGACAGATCAGGGGGTGCCTCTCTGACTGGAATTCCACAGAAGGCTCCATGGCCCTGTGTAGGCTCTTGGTCTTAGGGCTGGCCCTGGGAGGTGCTTACCTTGTCTGTGTGGTGTGAACATGCTCACCTCCCATCAAAACATCTGCTGGTGGAGGACATTCTGTGTCCCTCAGGCAACCTTGGATGATCAACTTGTGTAAAAGGAGTTTCCTGACACCTGGAGTGACCTGTCCCTGCCAGGCAAAGGGCAGCTGTGTTGACCAGGCCACCCCAAGGGTTGCCTCTTGGCCAGCCAGCAGCCAGTTTGAAGGTAATTAGGGAATCCTGGGCAAACTGCAGATGATTTGTTGGGCAGTTTTGATGGAGTAATATGAGGGAAATGGAAGGAGGGAAAGAGGACAGTATGCACTTAGAAATCATTCATGTTATTTATTTAATTACAGCTTATTTGTTGATTTTTGTTGTTTGTTTTTTTTTTTTTCTTTAAAACAACTGTGAAAGTCCTAATTGCAAAGAAGCGTGATGTATTTATCAACAGCAGAAGACAGAACTGTTTGTTGAGCTGTGGCATTTTTAGCTTCTGCTCCCTTGAGCTGCTGCTGAGACATTAAGAAATACTTGTTTAGTGGCCTTAGAGTTGTGTAAATCATTTTAGTCAACAAACTTGGCTGCTCTGTCAAGTTAATGTGCCCTTAAAATGCAATAACATTAGACTATTTGTTTTTGCAATGTTAATGTAAGTACTTTTGCTTATAAACAAGAAGCAGCTATAAAAAGGACTCAGTCAGTCCTGAGTGTGCAATAGTGCTCCTTCCACAGGGACAACCTTTTCCAGAAGAAAACCTAAATTACCATCTGGCTGAAGCCTGTGGAAATATTTCCATTCACTTCAACCAAATCAAGATTTGGCACAACGAGAAAACAAGTTCTGGGTGTCCACATTCCCTATCTCTCCCAGATGCACAGACATGCATTTTGGCCCTCTATGTTTATTTTTAATGTAAATCCCCAAGCACTCCTAAACTCTATAATCAGAAAATGAAGGTGCAAACCCTAAAGCTCTCCCATTAGTTCAGAATCTCTTTTTTCCTATCAAGGACAGTTGCCCATGCCATGGAAGCATGTCAGCAGCTTTCCTACTGTATATATATCCTCTAATTTGCATAAATGTCCTTAAATTTAGGTCTCTTTTCCCATTAAAGCCCTGCTGGGGGAGGAGAAGAACAAGAAGAAGGAGGAGGAGGACAAGGTCTCAGGACTCCAGTGGCCAGAGCAAAAAAGCAAAAGCAGAAAACAAAACAGGGAAATCTATTTCCCATTGAAAATTATCAAAATGTAAATTTTCCAGGCCCATCCCTGATGCATCCATAGTGACTGTAGAGATAAGGATAAGAGGTGTGTGTGTGTGTGAAGGCCTTGGGAGGACTGAGATAAAAAATAATAAAAAAAAACCCCAACCAAAAAAGCTGTATGCAAATGATTTCAGAGCTATTTGTGACACTGACAACATTTCTTTACTCCTGAAACAATAATGGGAATAAGGGGAGAAAGTGGGAGGAAAAAGAGGAAATGAAACAAATGGAATTTTGGCAGTAAAATATATCAGGAGCACTTAGGTACTTCTGGAAATGTTATTCAAATTTCCCAAGTAGCAGAGGCCATGGTTCAATGAGATCATAAATCAACTTTCAGGGCACTTAGCGCTGACCCAAATCCATTACAACCACGCAGCACAAGACATTGAGCTGCTACTTTGAATCCCTTTGCTGCATCTCATTCCCCAGACAACACAGCTTTGGAGGGGTTAATGTCATTAAAGCAGCTCTCATGCAGACCAGGTGCTCTGTGTCCTCCTGAAGGTGGCACGAGGCCAGGGTGATGGGGTAGAGCTGCACAGACACGGGGCCATGGGTTTGTGGCTTATGCAATGGAGAGGCAACAGTGTGAGTGTCACAGCTCAGCTCAGCTTTGTCCTGCCAGGGGACAGCAATGGGGCTTTGGGAAGCTCCTTGGTCCCCAACCACCACTGAAATAAATGCATTGGGAGAGTGGGATCTTTTGAAAACCCCTCTGGGTGCCCTTACAAATGTGCCTCCTGGTGCCAAATTCCCACCAGAAACCTCTCAAATTGTGAAATTTCTCCATCATTTGCACAGACTCTCGGACATTACCTTCCCCTGTAGTCCATGCTCCCTTGGGCTGGACCAACCTGCTCATCCCCCAGGGATGCCTTTGGCTGGCACTTTGGAAGAGGCCGTCAAGAAAACTGAGGATTTACCTAATTCACAAGGGCTTCTAATTCACAAGTTCTGAGGATTTTCCTGGTTGAAGGGATGAGGAACTCAAGGAAGCTGCACCTGACTGAACCCCACCCTTCCCTGGCCAGGGTCAGGGCTGTGGAGCACAGGGAAGGCACCACTGGCAGAGCCTGGATTCAGATGTGACCCTTCAGTCTGGGACAGGCACTGTGGAGCCTCATGGAAGCTCAAAGAAAGCCTCTTTAATACCTAGCAGGAGGTGGGCAGCCTCAAGGACCTTCAGCAATCCATAGGTCTTGGAAACTGGTAGGATGTGTTTTGGGGTGCTCTGCAGAGCAATTATGTGATGAAAGGGACCTTGGGGAACTTCAAACTGAAAGAGAGTAGGAACTTTAAACTGAAAGAGAGTAGGTTTAGATTAGATGTTGGGAAGAAATTCTGCCCTGTGAGGGTGGTGAGGCTCTGGCAGAGGTTGCCCAGAGAAGCTGGGGCTGCCCCATCCCTGGAAGTCTCCAAGGCCAGGGGCTCTGAGCAACCTGGGATAGTGGAAGGTGTCCCTGCCCATGGCAGGGGCTGGAACTGGATGATCTTTAGGGTCCCTTCCAACCCAAACCATTCTATGGTTCTATGATTCTAACTTGGTCGCTGTGAGAAGCTCCAAGGACAGTGAGGCACAGAGAGAAAATACATCCTTCTGAGGAGTTTTCTAACGTGAAGCTGAAAGATTTTGCACTATGACACGCTGAGGACCTTGAAAGAAGAGGTTCAAGGCAGGAAGCAAAGCCCCCTGAGGTCAGCTGAGGTCCATAAGTGACATTACTTGTGCTGTGTCAACGTGGCAGTGATGCAAGGTCAGGTGAGGTTGGCTCTAATGGCACACAGCTCACAGGATGCCTGGGGAGCCGACGTGAAAGGGGCACTCCAAGTTGCTAATGCCTTCATCTGGGTCAGCAGCTAATAGTCAGACACTGATTCACAGAACTTCCCTTCCCTGAGAGGTCCTGTAAATAGATGTATTTTTTTTAAACAGCGAGGAAGTGAGCAGCCCTGCTGAGGATTAAGTGCTCCCCACGTCTGACCTCAGGCATGCTGGCTTTGCCCCAGCCCAAGCTCCTCAGGCGCTCCTCTCCGCTTTCTCCACGTTTCCCCCTCATCCTTTCCCCCACTCCCTTCTCCTCCCTCCTCTCCTCATGTTGGGACTATCCAAAATTGAATTCCTCCTGGAGTGGGGAACAAGTGTTGAAATCCTTTTTTTTCTTTTTTTTCTGTGAAATGCAATTCTTGCTCACTGGTCATCTTATTCTCAGAATATCCCCTGCTGGATGGACCCCTTGCCCCTTTCCCTGACCCCAGCTCTGCACAGCTGCACAAAGAGGTCAGTGAAGTTGCAAGAACAGCCTTCCCTCAAGGCTTGGTCTGGCCCTGAAGGCACCTCGCTGGTGCCAGTTCCTGTGCTCAGGAGATTCCTGCTCACCACAGCTCCAGCTGGCTGGCTCAGAGCTTGGCTGGAGCCCACTTGCACTTTCTGGGGGCTATTTCAGTTAGGACTTTTAAGTACTGCAAACAGTGCTCAACAAATTTCAGCAGGATCCTTTAATCACAACCATGAAATAGTAGAGTTTTCAGTTCTTGGAGAAGTAGGGAGTGGGATCAAAGAAAAGCCACCTTGGACTTCCAGAGGGCAGGCTTGGGCCCGTTTAGGAGTCTGGTTGACAGAGTCCCTTGGGAGGCAGTCCTGAAGTCAAAGAGGCCCAGGAAGGCTGGAGATCCTTAAGAAGGAAATCCTAAAGGCACAGCAAGAGCAGACCATCCATCCCCATGTGCCAAAAGATGAGACAGAGGGGGAGAAGGACTGGCCTGGCTGAGCAGAGAGCTTTGGCTGGAACTCAGGGAATAAAGGAGCATTTATGACTCTTGGAAGAAGGTGCAAGCAACTCAGGAGGACTACAAGGATATTGTGAAGTCATGCAGGGAGGGAGAAAATCAGAAAGGCCAAAGCCCAAATAGAACTTAACCTGTGTACTGCTGGGAAAGACAACAACAGTTGTTTCTATAAATACATTAGCAACCAAAGGAGGGCTAAGGAGAATCTCCATCCTTTCCTGGAGGTGGGGGGAAGCATAGTGACAAAGGCTGAAATACTTAAAGCCTTCTTTGCCTCAGTCTTTTGTAGTAAGACCAGTTGTGTTCTGGGTACCCTGAGTTGGAGGACAGGAACAGGGAGCAGCATGAAGACCCAAAATCCAAGGGGAAATCATCAGTAACCTAGTACAAGCCATACAGGCATACACAAGTCTGTACAGGATTCATCCAAGGGTGCTGAGGGAGCTTTCCTAGCCACTTCCCATCATTTACCAGCAGTCCTGGTTAGCTGAAGAAGCCCCAGTTGACTGGAAGTCAGTAAATGTGCCATCCAGCTAAAAGGAGGGCCAGGAGGAGGATCCTGGGAACTACAGGTGTGTCAGCCTGACCTTGGTGCTGGGGAAGGTCATGAGGCAAGTCATCCCAAGTGCCATCATGTGGCACATGCAGATCAACCAGGGGATCAGGTCCAGCTGGCATGCATTTGGGAAAGGCAGGTCCTGCTTGACAAACCTGATCTTCTGTGACCAGGTGACCTGCTTAGCAGGTGAGGGAAAGGCTGTGGATACCTGGACTTCAGTAAAGACTTTGATACCATTTCCCACAGCATTCTCCTGAAGAAACTGGCTGCTCATGGCTTGGGAAGGTGCACTCTTTGCTGGGCTAAAAACTGGCTGGATGGCCAGGTCCAGAAGTGGTGGAAATGGAGTTACATCCAGCTGGTGACCAGGCATGAGCAGGGTTCCCCGGGGCTCAGTGCTGGGGCCAGTTCTGTTCCATATCTTTATTGTCTGGATGAGGGGATTGAGGCACCCTCAGTCAGTCTGCAGCTGACCCTAAGTTGGGCAGGAGTGTTCCTCAGTGCAGGAAGGACATTGAGAGGCTGGAGCATGTCCAGAGGAAGGCAGTGGAGCTGGAGAAGGGTCTGGAGCACAGGTCTGATCAGGAAGTGCTGAAGGAGCTGGGGGTGTTTAGTCTGGAGAAGAGGAGGCTCAGGGGGAATCTTCTCACTCTCCACAACTCCCTGACAGGAGGTTGTGGCCAGGTGGGGTCAGTCTCTTCTCCCAAGTAACAAATGACAGGAGAGGAAATGATCTCAGGTTGTGCCAGGGGGAAGTTTAGGTTGGATGTTAGGAAAATTTTCTTGATGGTCAAGCATTGGAGCAGGCTGCCCAGGGAAGTGGTGGAGTCACCATCCCTGGAGGTATTTAAAGGATGTGTAGATGTGGTGGCTGGGGACATGAGTTAGTGGTGGCCTTGGTGATGCTGGGTTGGACTTGATGATCTTAGAGGTCTTTTCCAGTGGTCTCTGTTCTGTGATTCCATGATTTAGGTCTCACTATTTCCTTCTCATCCCCAATTGCTCTGCCCTCCAGAGCCCGGCCATTTCTGTAAAGGACGTGTCCTTCAGGGCAATATTTTACACCTTTCTTGATGTCTTTTATTTATCCATTAATGTAAACTCTGTCTGTGACAGGCTTTTAGCATGACTGTTTCTTTGATAAGTTGCTTAGTTCTTTTTCCTTTGGGTTTTGCCTGTAACAAAAATGATTTATCATTGGGAAGCCTTTCCTTGCCGGTTTTTCTTGCCTGTGTTTTATCCCAAATTTCCTGCCTCTTGTCCTTTTTTTTTTTCTCCTGCCTCTTTATGTGTTTGCCACTGCATCGGTCTCCTCACCCAAGCTGACATTTTTCTGGGCAAAAGAGATTATTTCCCAAACCAGGTTAGGTAGCTCAGGAAAGTAAGCAGAGTAAGCAGAATTCAGACCAGCAGAAGAACACAGCTTTATTTTATTCAGGGAGAACATTAAGATAAATCTTCCAAATCGCCCCCCTCCAAGTATAAGCTGAGTTTTCTGACATAAATCAGCCAATTTAGCTGCTGTTAAAGGCTTTGTAGTATAGACAAGTGCTCCTAAATGGAGCTGGCTGAAGTGCTGGTGGTTTGACTCAGTTGCTGCACATCAGTTCGATAAGGTCACTGCTCCCCTCGTGCAGCTTTTCTGCAGGTTCCTGCAGATCCCCAAGGCAGAGATGCTCTGCAGTGAACCTTTCTGCATTTGTTGTTCTCACATCCTGGGTGTCTTCTGGCAGCACTCATCGTATGCATCATTGCTCAATTCAAGCCTCTCATGTTCTCAAGTCTCTTTACAGGCAGGGTGGGATGTGGCTGGTGGAGCTTGGGGTTGTCTGGGCTTGAGTGGAGTGAATCATCCTCACAGAGTAATCTCCCTCTGCTACTGATGCTGAACTGCTGCAAGCTGTTCCTACTCAGCAAAGCACATAAGCCAATTTCTGCTCCATTTCCATCCAGCAGAACATTTAACTGTGAATTTAATATTAAACTCATGCTCAAATCCCTTAGCTTGTTAATGGGTTTAGGTGAATGTCCACTCTACATCACTGAATGAGGCAGGGATTAATTACAAGGAGAGGGGAGCTCTGCAGAGCTGAGTTCAGGCAGAAAACTGGTACACTCCTGCCCCAAGACTTCCCTCCCCACCAGCTGTGCATCCAACAGTTTATTCCCAGGGCAAAGTGTTGATATTTTAATCTTGCTCATCAAGGGATATTTTTGTGGTGTTGGATCTGCCTGGTGAAAGGGCCTGTGAGGTGGCTCAGGACCTTGGTGAGCCTCTCAGCTCTGCTGGTGTGGGAAGGGTGGTGGCACTGGGTGATATCTCATCTCATCTCATCTCATCTCATCTCATCTCATATCTCATCTCATCTCATCTCATCTCATCTCATCCCTCTACTCACCCAGGTTTTCTCCTCTCCAGTCTCAGAGAGTAGAGATGAAGGATGCACACAAAGCACAATGGGCTGACCTGACAGCTTTCCCATAGCAGATGTCACACAAGCTCAGAAAGGGTAGAAATTGAAATACTCACTTGCTGCAGTGTGTTTTCAGAGGGGAGGAGGTGACAACTCCCTTTGCACGCTGCACAAGAGCAGTTTGGGTGGGGCACCATGTGCCTGCTGGTCTCTGTGAAGGGGATCTTCATTTCTGTAAAGGACAGTCCTCCCTCACTGTTTACTCATTGTAGAAAATGCTGGATTGAAGATGCTTTTAGAAGCATGTTATCTTCACAAAGTCCTATAATTTAGACATATCTCTTCCTCTGTTGCAGGAGATGACATAATAATTATGAAAGCCCTGGTCCAGATGTTGTGGATGCCCCATCCCTGGAAGTGTTCAAGGCCAATTTGAATGGGGCTCTGAGCAATGTGAGATAGTGGAAGATGTCCCTGCCCATAGCAGGGGGCCTGGAACTTGGGTGATCTTTAAGGTTCTTTCCAACCCAAACCATTCTACAATTCATAAATTCTGTGATTGATGGTGTCAGTCCCTGAGTGCTGACAAAGACCACAACTCTGTGGGTGCACATCAAGCTCTCAGTCTTTGTACTTCACTTTTCCCACCTTTATAGTGGGAATAATAATAGTTGTTAACTTTATAGCAGTGTGGTATTGGCTGTGCTTAAACAGAAAGTCTGAGCACACTTGGTGGAACTCTATTTAATTGCTCCTGTATTTAAATTTGGGTTTTCCAGTGATCCCGTTCTATCCATTAGCCTGGACCCCCTGTGACATGCAGTGGCAATAGGGGACTGATCTGTGACTTCCAGGTAACAAGGGACAGGGTGAGAGGGAATGGCCTCAAGTTGCACCAGGAAGTTTAGATTGGATATGAGGAAAAATTCATCCACTGTGGAAGGGTGGCCAGGCATTGGAACAGACTGTCCAGGGAAGTGTTGGAATCACTATCCCTGGAAGTGTTAAAACATGTGGTGCTTAGCAACATGATTTAGTGGTGGACTTGGCAGCGCTGGGTTGATGGTTGGACTTGATGATTTTAAAGGTCTTTTTCAACCTTAATTATTCTATGATTCCAAGGGTGCAAATCAGAAGCCTTTCCTTGAACTGAGTGGAGTTGTGCCATTGCCAGGCTGTGGTAAGGAGAGGACGTTTATCGCAGACTGTTTTGATTCGTAGAGTGAAAACACAGAGCTTAGTCATCAAAAACAGGGGTTAGTCATCAAAAACAGTTTACCTTCCTCTCAAAATATGAAAAGGCTTGAAAGTTTGGTGAGGTTTACAGGGCATTAAACAAACACTGCTATTACAATTGCCGGCATTAATTCCCATCAGGTAGCCTTCCTTCCCCATTCGAGGGGAGACTCAGAGCTCCATGTCTGCTGCCAAATGCTATGACCCTGGTGCCCATAAAAGGTTTCTGCTGTAACTGTCTTGTTATCAGCCCATCAATGTCCTGACACTTCCTAGTGATTAATCCTGTGTTGAAACGAAATTAAGTTTCCATATATTTGGCAGAGTGACCCCAGGACTTCCTATTTGGGGAATACAAAGAATAAAGCATCTGTAGCCTACAGGAAGCCAGAGTCTCTGATTTCCTGCAGAGGCAGAACAAGAACAAACAGGGAACACATTTTTCACCGTGGCAGTCGAAAGCGCACGTAAGAGCCCTGTCGGCCCCCATGATGAAAACAATTGGAAGGGGGAACATCCCTGGTCCCAAAATTATTTGTGGGTGTTTTGTTACATACACAATATGCCATTAGAAAATAGATGTAACTCAAGTTAATGTTTTTTCCAGGTGACTATTAAAATTTCCCTTGGCATAGGTCTTTTGGTTTCCATCAACGAGATTGTGCTTGTCAGGCAAGTGAATTTTACTTTGCCTTTTGCTGCACTAGGCTCTCTAAATCCATTTGTAATTAGGAAAATGTAGGGGTATTTTTTTTATGGTTTTGTTTAAATGAGCCAGGCCGGATTCAGGATGATGTAAATGCCAGTGAAAGGGGCAGGAGGAGGTGATAAGGCAGCAAATCCTCCTTGGAGCCTAACTCTGACTTGTGATGAAAGGTATGTGGGGTGGTAGAGGCACCAGCCTGCCTTCTGAGGATCCCTGAGGAGAGCCACTGCTGCCTCTACAATCCAATTCAGCTGCTCTATACCCACAGAAGGAAACACTTCTGAATGCTTCCAGATTGCTGGTTATGCCTCGCACTAATGGGCATTATCAGCTTGGAATTAACCTCTCTCTGAATAATGCTTCTACCTGAATACACATAGCAGCACATGCACATATAGATGTGTGTGTGTGTGTATGTATGGACAGAGAAAAAGCTGTTCTGTTTACCCACTGACTTTTTGGGGTTGTCTTGGTTGATGCAATGTTTCATCCAGCTCTGTCAGATGTGTCTCACTCCCATTTCCCGGGGTCGGTGGTGCTGTTGCTCCTGGTTCTTGTAAAAAGAAATGGCTTTGTTTCTGTCCTGCACGGGTACGGTGTTACCATACCCACCATGTCTCAGAACACCTTGTTTCCTACAGTTTTGCAGCAGTCAAGCCTCTTCCTGTGCTTTCTAACCAGACAGGAGTGAGAGAGAGGAGACCCAGGTAGATGCTGCCAGATGTTAGGCTTGGTCTGACTGGTGCCTGGTTAGCACAGCTGTCCTTCAGCAGGCAGAAATGGGATTCTCTGGAAAGTTGCTTGTCTTGGCATTTTTAATAAGTGGCTGCCTGGAGGGAAAATGCAAAATGTTGCTCTCCTTGAAACCATGGGGGACTAGCTCTGAAGTTTTGGGCCTGAGAGAAGACTCAAAGTCCAACCATGAAATTTGCCTGAAAGGGCATCTTTAACTTTTTGTTTGAGTTGTCAGCCTTGGAGTGGGTATTTCTGTAGCCCTGAAAGTACCAAGTGCCTGAGGAACACAGGGTGTGGCCCACAGGTCCTTACTGTGGTGACACTGGGATGATCATGTTATATTAAACAAGTCCCAGGAGAGCCAGAGAGAACTGTGAGTGAAGTAAGGACAAGTTTACACCACAAAATGCTTCTCACCACTGGAATTCCAGAAGCTGTGGGAATCAAAGCTGGTCTGCAGCACTGACTGGACACAGTCTAGACACATTGACTTGGCCACTGCCTGGAGTTGGTCAGCTCTTTTTCTTAATTCAGGCTCTTGTCATATGGACTTTGTTTACCCTACAGTTTGATAGAAGGCTCAAGGAGTACCTGTTTGTGCTGAAATCTGCAGGGATGTGGGGACACAGCAGGGGAACACGGGCATTCACAGAGAGAGACTGGATCCACAAGACTCTCACACTGAAATTCTGTGTCTGCAGGGAGTTGGGCTGAACTACCTTTTCATTTTGTTCTCTGCCCTGAGTTTTACAAGGCACCGTGTGTCCCTGTCTGTGCCAGTGGGCTGGTTAAGTCTCTTCCAATTATTCTAGAATGAGTATTGAACAGACAAATCCAGGCAGTGCTACCAGCTCTTGTGATTTTGTCAGTCTTAGAATATTTGCTTTTTGTTCTCGTGGCTTTTGCTCCTAGATTAATGAAATGAAATTGCACTCTCCACTAGCAGAAAAGAGGAGGGGAAAGAAAAGCACTCCAGGTGTCCAGTCTACCTGGCAGGGAAGCAAAGTGAGGACCTGTGGCACAGGAACTCCCAGGCTGTCAGAACTGGGCTTGGACACATCAGCACCACGAGAGCTCCATCACTGCACCATGGATATTGCAAAAAATCCCTGCTCAATAAATCAGACTAACAAACAACTGCTTCTCTCTCTCACTGTTGCCCATCACCCTCCACGTGTTATCGCTCTTTTTTCTTACAATTTTCTTTCCTGCTGAGAGCTGCTGGTGAATTTCTGCTCTTCCAGGGGAAAGCTTGCAGTGAGAGTGCTCCCTTCCCTACACAGAGGTGCTTGGAGCCAGATGCAGCAGGGCCCAGACTGAGCCTGGGGAGAGCAGCCAAGGCAGAGCTCTGACCTCCTTGGCAGCTCTGGCCTGAAGAGAGCCCAGTGGAGAGCCCAGGGATACCAGATCCATGCAGGATCTTTCCTCAGCAAATGCAGGGTGCTGCCTGGGGGGGGGACAGGTGCCCCCAGGGGTGCCCAGCTGCCATGGGTGGGACCCACTGCTGGTGCCTCATCCTGCACAGGAGCCACGCTGCTCTGCTGTTCCTAGCAATGACACCCCTTCCCCATCAGTGAGTGCCAAGCTCCTCAGCCACCCCTTTCAACACAGATTTCCTGTATTGCACTCTCAAATCCCATGCCCTGTATGAGAGGCACATGGGACACAGCTTTTCTTGTGTTCTTTTGCCATCTGGCCATTGCCTGCAGCACAGGCTCTCTCTGCACGTGTGACTCAGCAGCCCAGATGTCCCAGATGTTTACAAACCCTTCCAGCACCCTCCCCTACCCTGAGCCTGGTGCACTTTCTTCCACAGCCCTCAGGCTGATAAGGCTAATCCTTATCACAGCAGCACTTCAGTTTTGGTCAAAAGGAGCTCTAACTCTCATGGAGGCACCTTGGTCTAAAGATTTAAAGAAAGATCTTTCTTTAAGGAAAAAGTAGATGTATTGCAAAGGTTGCTGTATACAAACTCAGATTTTCTTGTTCAGAGTGTTTATTCTTGCTTTTATTCTTCTCCTTCCTGTTAAAAACCACCATTGTCAGTGAGTTATAGACATGATGCATGTCTGGAGATGGAGAAGTCGTTTTCCTGCTGCTTCTGTTGGTCAAACCCTGCTCCTTCTGTGAGCACATCAGGTATAAGCATCCCTTTCCCTTTCTCTCTCACCAGCACAAGCTCTCCTGGCTGTGGCTCTCAGCTTCACCTGACGAAATGCAGAAATCTGAGTTCTCCTGCTTCTCTTCTACTCAGGGATAACCCCATGGAAGTCATCACCACTGATACCTAATGTGCAGCACAGATGGAAAGTGCTGTAATTCTTTTTCAGTGGTGCAACTCTCCTGATGTAATCATTACCCGAGGATTTCACCAAAATCACTGTTGTGTTGCAAAGGTGTCAGTAAACACAGAATCCCGCTGATATGTCACAGGTGATAACGTTTTCCTGATACAGCACATAAATTGCCAAGTAAGGGTTCTCTTCATTTGCATCACTTTTACCCCAACGCAGTTTGACAATTGCAGGAGGGGTGTGGGTCTCCCGGGAGGAAGATCACCTTTGCAGCTCTTGAAATTGATGATCTCTGGGTTTCTAGCCGCTGAGTTGTGATCGTTCAGCAGAAATGAGCTCTGCACAGAGCTGATGGAGCTGCACAGCAGCGGGGTCATTAACAGGCAACGAGCAACCAGATCTTGTTTGCATCATTTCAGAGACCATTTAGAGTTGGAACTGCACAAATGAATGGCAAGATCCTTTGAGGGAAGAGTGGGTTCAACTTTCTATCCTTAGGTAATCACTAGCCTGAGCAGTTGTAGGAACCCAGAGTGCCGAGAATATTTCTCTGCCTGTTTTTAAGGGTTCTTACCACCCTGAACAACACTGTTTTAGCTTCAAACCTTGGAAAAAATTGCCAACAGTCAGACAAGAACTAGAAAATACAGTGGTGTGAATTAGGTGATAGACTGCTATGTAAGATTGTCACAGGGTGAAAAATTTAGAGGTTTTAGGCTTCTCTTTGTAGTAAATAGATAAGAGTAAAAAATATCAAAATGGAGGATTGTTGTTGTTCTCTAAACCTTCTTCTCCTTCTTCTACTACTCCATATTCTGCAGTAAAAGTAGTTTGGATAGAAAACTCCACAGTTCCTAGTCGTGTTACTGAGTAATTGGTAGGAAAGTGAAAATAACGTACGTTTTTAGTAACTATTGGTTAAAATATCTTTAAAAGGCTGTGTAAATCTTGATAATTAGACTCACTCCTACTTTTCTTCCTTCTATGCTGTACTTGGGTCACGTTAGTGGCTCTGTTCCTCTGATAAGACTTAATAAACAACTATCTGGAAGCATTGAAACTAAAGGAAAAGTCTCAGCTTATCTTTGAAACTCCTTGCAAGGACTTTCAGCAAATTCTCTCCCATCTGGAGGGACTTGATTTATGGCACGGTTCAGTGTCAGCTGTAGTAGCAATTTTGGGTTCTCTCTGATCCATCCTCTGCCCAGTGGCAGAGAGATCAGCTCAGAGGAAGGTCTGACCTTGTTCTCTTCTCCTACCCCTCTTGCAACACCATGCAAGGGACATTCTTGCTTTGCCTTTTCACTGTGTGACCGTAGCTCTTGTACTCATTTTCACACCCCTTGGGTCTGAGGAGAAGTTGGGATTTTCTGCTTGCAGATAGAAATCCATAAATCACTTTAAAGCTTTTATCCTAGAAAAATGTGCTTTAGGAGCCAAAAAGGTTGCTGGCTCTTGTGTGAGGTTGCTTGTAGTTTATATGATGCTTGATGCAAACTGAAAAACTTTGACATTTGAATAGGGAAACTTTTGGTTTGCACTGTAAGTTTGGCTTATAGAAAGCCCTTCTGTGCTTCAAAGCTTTCCTAAGATGTCAAACATTTTGAGTTAATTAGGGTTAGGAGCCGTTTCACTGTTTGAATTTGTGACAGCAGAGAGTTAAATAAAGCTTTGCTTACAAAGTCTCTCACACATACAGAGCTGCTCAGCCTTAATTCCCGAGTTTGCTTTACGGTTTTTGGGTAAACATTGTCTCTTCTCTCAGCCTCTGTGAAGGAGCTCTTCCAGGTCTTTATTTGCCTTCCTTTCACAGCAGAGTTTGGTGGGGATTGTGCTAACTTTGCCACCAAGTCTGCAGGAAGACAAAACACTTTCTGCTTTGCACTTTCTACTTTGCAGACATTTGAGATGATTTCTAACAGAGGGCTGGGGCTTCAAATACAATAGCAGCACTGAGATGATGAGTAAGGAGTTTACAGATGACTTCTGACAAAGCATTCAGAGCATTGAGGGAGGCTCACATCTTAAAAGTTGAAAAAAGCATTCAAGATTCAAGATTCAAGCAAAGTGATGGTGCCTTGGTTAGGTTTATGCTTGACATTTTCACTAGCCTGATAAGAATTTTGCAGAAAAGATCTGCAATCTTTAGGATTTTGTTAGGATGTAGAACATTCCTCCTTGGTTTACTTTTTTTTTTTTAATAATCACTGAATGAGATGTTAAGGTTTTATCTACACTGGAAAAAACCACAATAAACTGTTTTAATATCAGAAAACCAAAGCAAACAGCTTCATGCAGACTCTACTATACGACATTAGAGTCTTTTATCAATTTCACTTATGCCTCTTGGCAATAGCTCACATTCAAAGTTAAATATAAAAGGTCATTTTTATACTGGGCTAGGGCTATTTCCATAGGGAAGAGATGATGGCGTAAGTGTACCATATATGTTATAAGAAACTTCTAACACTTTGAGAAGCAGACAAAGTCTTTGAGATTGCATGAGGGAGAGATTCCAGATCTAAATCTTGGCCCAAAGAGAGGCTTGAGGCTTATTCCTACAGATCAAGGCTCAGGCCCTCAGCTGGGGTAAGCTGATGCCTCTCTATTGATTTCTGAAAAGCTAAACCAATTTCCAGCAGAGGAGAATCTGCTCCAGATTTCCCAGCTGCCCTATCAAAAATCTTCTCAGAGCATTGACTGACTGGGGAAAGAAAAAGGGCCTCAGCCTGATTTGAAAGAACATAATAGACCTTTAATTTAATTGACTTAATTTTATTGGCAGCCATTGAATGGTGAAATGAAAACAGATGACATGGATGAGCAAGAAAAGGTTAGATGGGAGTAACCCATTAGTAAATATCAAGGCATCATCCTGTTGTCCTCATTTAATAAAGGAACGGGTCAGTACATATAATAATAAACATTTTTACATTTTAGTGAAGATTTATTTGACATCATTACTAGCAGAGAGATGGATTCTTGGAACAGCAAAGGATGAAACAATCTAACAGATGAGAAGTTGGTTCCTTTTGCTGGCATGGAGTGGCACAGCTCTACAGCCTGACCTATTTAATTCCACCTTTTTAGCAGCTGAGCTATTACTTTGGACTGCTGTGGGATATTTGATATTTTTTAAAACATTTCCTTGACAAATCTTCCATACTTACATCTTCTCTTGCCGATTCAGCTTTGCTCCTGCAGGCTCCTCAGAGCCAACAGGTCTGGAGTGGCTGGACTGTGAAGCTGGACACAGGGCTCTGCAGAATGGGCCAACAAAGCAGATTTCCCACAGCCCCCCAAGCCCAGCAGAGCAGGGGAGGAGTGGGCTGCTCTGAAAACCTGCACAACACAGCTGGGACCTCGTCTGGAGAAGCAGCTTCTTCTCCCCATGCCTGCTCCACATCCCAACAGTCCTATCCTGCATTCTGTGCAGCCGAGCTTTCAGCTATCTGGGCTGTCTGGAAGTCCATCCAAACAGGATTGAACAGCCCCACTAAAACCTCATCCAATGACAGGAGTACCCTGAGGGACAGAACAAATATGATATGATGTGAAAGAGTGAAAATTCCAGTTAGATGCAGGGAAACCAGACATGACTCCTCACTCAGTTCCTTATAATTTGCTAGTGGTGGGTGCCCCTTGTGCCCGAGAAGAGGAAGTTTCAACAGCATGTTGTCCAGACCAACTTTGGAAAAACTTTTCTGAATCACTACTTGCAAATAAATAATTAAACAAACTCTAAAAATAAAATTTTAAAAATGATGAAAAGCTTAGATATACAATACTCCAGGAGTGCAGACTTCTTGCAAAGATGGGACCGGGTTACCCAACATGGAGCTCCCGTTGAGAAACACCAGCCTCACCTTCCATCGCTGGCACCTGCCCAAGGGCTGCCCCACTCCCTTTGCTTGTAGAGACACAGCCAAATCCTCTGTGAGCACTCTGGGCACTCAGGAAATCTCCAATATCTTACACCAACCTCCTCGCTTTGGTTGCCTCAGTCCCACCCCAGTGGGTTAAGGATGCTGCTGTTGTCCCCGTGCCACAGGGAATGCTTGGGCTGTGCTGGTTTCTGCCCTGCTTTTCTTCTCTCTTCTCTCCCCATCTCCACTGAACTGCCCAAACCTGGCTCTCTGCTGCATTCCCAGCCAAACCTGAGAGGCAAAAAGGCAGAACCACCAATGGTAAAGAACATGGCAGGCCAGTGACACCGTACAGGCTGGGATGGCCCTCCATGGAGCTGATCACACAGCAGCAACTTATTTTTCCAATGATCCTGCCTTTTCTCCCAATATTTTTCCTTTGGGTTTAATGAGCAGAGCTCGCACTGTATGCTGGCTTACAGAGAGCTCACAAAAATCAGTGTTCATCCTTCGGTGTCATGACCAGGACTGAGGAGAGGGTATGTACGGCTCTGGTTTTGGGGAGAGACACTGGCAGCTCCTCTTGTCCCTGAGCAATGGTGAGTTACAGGTGTATCTCTCCTCTTGGGAGACAGCACTGTGGAGGCCAGAGGTATGTGATGTCAAGGTGGCCCCTCTAATACTGCATTCCCACAGGGCGTAGCAGAATATACCTGCTGTAAGACTGGGTATCAGAATGAGCCAGTTTCACCTGAAAGTCCAAACACTTTCTCTAGACATAACCCCAAATCCAGCCCCTTCCCCTAAAGAAAACCCCAAATACAACCAGCCCCATTTCAAATATTTCAGTTTTCAGCACTTTTCAACAACAACAACAACAAAGAGGTGAAAATAATTAAGGTCTTCCTGGGACACTAGTTCTTAGTGAAATTTTTTGGTCTGGCCCAGAACAGAACATC
This sequence comes from Corvus moneduloides, assembly GCF_009650955.1. Lineage (NCBI taxonomy): Eukaryota > Metazoa > Chordata > Aves > Passeriformes > Corvidae > Corvus > Corvus moneduloides. The sequence continues at coordinate 118,379,374 of NC_045477.1, forward strand.
TTGCAGGGGATCTCCCTGTTTGAATCCCAGCACCGGCACCAGCCTGTGACTCAGGATCAGGACTACTTTTCTTGGCTCCCAGGACTCTTGAAAACTGCCTAAGCACCACAGACTGTGCCTGGTGCAGGGTGGGCTCCACAGAGGGAGGGCTGTTCCCTGCACTGCGCCCTGCTACAGAGGAAAAGCAGCTTGTATCTTCACACGTTTTGCCTGGCAGGCATTTCAAAGGCTTCTCCTCTGAATCAGGGCTGCAGGCACTGCCTACATTTCCTCTTCGCAGAAATTGGCAGGTTGAACTGTGCAAAATTCCTTAATCCTGTTTATCTGCTGTCTCCTTCCAAAGAGGCACAATGCTCCCGTGGCCTCTCTGAGGTTTCCTCTACTCCGTTACCAGAGTTACATTTGCCCATTGGAAGCCCAAACACAGGCAGGATGAGAGCAAGGCAACCAACAGCCCCTCAGCACACCAGAATTTGGGATTTTAGTGTGCAGTAAGGCAGGCAAGTGCAAAGGTACTGTGCCTATTTAGCCTTTTGTGGACTAATGAAGTCCACAGTGTCCAGGGCAGATGCTGTGTACATAAAAATTATCCGTTCTGAGCTACAAGTTCAAAACTATGACCTTAAGGGAGAAGCAGTGGACATCACACTCCTCCTTGCCTGTTCCTCCTTCCCTGCAGTCCTGAGGAGCAGGAGGAGAGTGGATTGAGGCAAGGGAGCCAGGGTTACCTGTCTTCTGAGCCAAAGTCTTGATCTCAGTGCCCTGAGCTGCTCGATGCAGGGATGCTGCTCTGTGCAGCTGAACTTTGTATCCTTGAGGGCAAGGAGAAAATAAATCAGCTCTGTCCTTAACCTTTTGCACAGGAAAATCACTTCTCTGCTTGCCAGGGAGGAGCACAGGTCTGGTGCTCAGGGGTTCTGCTGGACTAGTTCTGGGGTGTCCATGAGGGATAGAGAGTGACCTGGGGGGCTGAGCAGGGGCTGAGGTGGGATGGTGACACTGGGTCAGGTTACAAAGGTAGGAAGTGAGGCACTGCTGGAGTGGAGGAAGAGGAAATGCTCAGGCAAGGTGTAAGGCCCCAGTCAACCAGCTTGATGAGCCTTTTAAAAGGGCTTACAGTGGTTTGTGTACTCTGAGTTGGATGCACAGAAGAAATACCAATGAGATATTCTCAAGAGGTCAAAGCAACACAAAAGACTTTACTGACAAACTTTAGAAAATCAGTGAATGTTTGGCAAAAAGTTTAGTGCAACATTCAATCAACATAAAACACTTCTCACAGCATTAACTTGGCACGTTCAACTTAGTGAACTTTAAGCCCGTTTGATTTTAAGTTACTCAAAATATTCCAAGAAGAGGGAATTAAGAAGAAGGAGAAAGAGAGAGAGACAGAAAAGATATAGAAAAGCACACATATAGCTACCAACTCCTGGGTTCCAGCGATGATAGAGACTCCAAGGAGACGTAAGATCTAGATAAACATGATGGCCTCGTGTTCAGCCTTAAATACCCCTTGGCCTTCATGGGCCCTTCTCCCAGGTGGGGATTCCAGTCATTTGGCCATTCAGGAGCTGGGTCAGGGGCTCCAGGGGCAGGTGTGGAGCATTGCCTCCATGGTGCCCTTGACTGGCACCACTGCAGGGCTGGGATGCAGGCTCCAGAGGGGTGGGGTGTGCGGAGCAGGGCACTGCCCCGCCAGGGCAAGGCCCCACCGGCCCCTGCCCCACACACCTGCACCCCAAAATGTCTCAAGGTATCAATCTTTCCAGTCTCTGACACAAGGGCAGCATGAAGGAGGAGGAGGAGGAGAGAGGAGGATCTCCCTTTTGGGAATGGCCCAAGCCCTGTGGCACCGGGAGCGATGCTCACCTCTTCAGCTGGGACCGGAGTGAGGAACCTGCACCGGCTGCTGTGGGTGAGGGCGTGTGAAAGCCCTTGGCATGCTGGTGTCTCATCCCTCTCCTCCCCTGCTGTGTGCAGGTGTCCCTCACTCCATGAGGTCCGTGATGGGGGTCCAGTGATGACCTCAAGGTCCGGATCCTGCTGATGAGTGCCTCAGGGACTGGCACACGGCTGCGGAGCGGTCTTGGAGCAGGGCTGGTGGGACACACATGTCCAGCCGGTGTTGGTGCCGAAATCTTGGGCTTTGTGACCTGAGTGCAACGTTTGTGTGTGGGTATTGACTGAGCCAGGATCCTGCCTGGATATGATTCACCTTCCTTCCCCCTCAAGGGAGGTACATTTGGGGACCTATGACCAGGCTGGCAGCAGCTCTGTCTCTCGTGGGGCTAAGGTGGGAGGTCACCTCAAGCTCATTTCTAAAGTCAGCCTCTTTCTGTTATTTATGACATAATTTTGCGTAACAAGGGTTGCTCGTGAGCTTGTTCTCTAGGATGGCAAACTGAAGGACCATATGTCATGGTTTGGACTGCCAACACATCAACATTGCAGTCATTTGCAGACTGTTTTATATTTCTTTGATTTGGGAGTCTGTGTAATTAGCTCCCCAGAACAGCCGGGTAGAGGAAACGTGGTCTGTTATTTAGGCAGAATTAACATCCTTGTTCTCTGCATTGTGATCCTTAGTTTCCTAGTGCTGCTGCCAGAGCAGTGGAGAGATCACTGCTGAGACATTCATTCTTTGAGCCTGCCTTCGTTGCAAAACTATTTCTGCTCCTTTTCTAGGCTACCCCAATGACCTACAACTGGCACAAGACGTGCTGACGCTGTAATTAGTAAGTACCCTCTGCAAGTGGCAGCAAAAGATTTATAGCCACCATTGGAGGCTTTGCTTTCAGCAAAAGGAGAAGCACCAAAGAGTTTGTTGCTGTTTACTGCATTTTTCTGCAGATTCCCAGCAGGGTGCAGCCAGCATTCTGTACTGCAGGCCTGGTAAATAAATCTTTACTGACCTGTTGTGGCAGAAGCCACGTATGAATGTGCTGGTGGGGCAGGAGTTATGTTATTTTAGTAGGTTAACAAACCCATACAGGCTTCTGCACTGTTAGCATTTGGCCTCCTACCAGGACTATGATCATTCTGTTACGCTTTCCATTCCTATCCAGTGGTTTATGCAGGTTGGTTTTCAGCAGTGCCTGTGTACAGCCAAAAAGCAGGAGAGATGCCAAATGGCCTCCCAGACACTTGTGCTTTGGAGGCAGGAGAGGGCTCTGCCCCCAGGGAGAGAGGAAGGGCAGTGAGAAACAAGGATATCAAAGACAATTTCATTCCCATATTTGCCCTGGCCAGGCAAAGAAGAGAATTTATCCTATTTGAGAGACCAGTATAAAGTCACCATTTTCCAAGGAACAGAGAATCCATGGTGCACAGGCCTGTGCAGGGGTGAGGAAGGAAGAGGGCGAGAGAGCTGGGTGGTTAGGGGTGCTCACCCAACTTTAGCACAAGCACAAACCTAACCTGAGGGCATAACTTGAAATCTGTGGTGCACGTGCAAGGAAAAAGGAGCTTGTTTTTTGCCATTGCAAGTGGAATGTCTTCCAAAGGATTACCAGCACCATACTGTGTCTAGTGCTTGATTGGCCTCAATCAAGAGAGCTTGGCCAGAGCTGTTGCTGGTGTTTGGACACCTCACTCCTCCTCTTTCTTTCTCACCCCTGCAGAGGTTTGTGCACCCATGGATTCTCTGTTGCTTAGAAAATTGGTCTCTCAAATAGGAAAATTTCTCTTCTTTGCGTGGCCTGAGAAACTGTTACAGGAATGATATCTTTGATATCATTGCCTCCAAATAAATTCAGTCAAAATTGGCCAGTAAGTTCAAAAGTTATTAAAGTCAGGGGGAGGGGTGCAAAGTTATTTGTTTATGTAGGAAAACATGCAGAAGGCGGTAATGTGTGTGTCACAGAGGAAAAATAGAAATGACTATTTGCAATCTCAGCATGCTGTAACTCATCTCCCCTTCCATATCTTCTCTTCCACATGTAAAACACATGTTTTAACTGATCATTTCATCTCCCATTCACCACTTCTACTCCCTTGGCCAGCTCCACAGACAGCATGGACAGACTCCTTGGGTCATTTTGAATGCCTTCCTCTTCCCAGACGCTTTTTCTCCTTGGGATACCCATCCTCACTGCCTGGAGGATGAACTGAACACTTAGTTCCTCATCTACAAATGCAGCCAGGTTAGAACAGGGGCAGTTTGCCAGGTCCTAACCCATGGCCCTGGCTCACACTGCACCAGATCTGCTCTCCCAGGGATCCCCTTGTCCCGCCGAAAGGCGCTGTGGCCCCGCTGGATGGTTGGATGCAGCGCTGGGTGCGATAGCCGGGGACAGAGCCAAAGTCAGGTCAGCTGGATGAGCTGGAACACATCCCCTGGGAAGCGCCTGACTGGGCTGCAGTAGCTGGCCTGGAGCTGACCCTCAGACTCATGGTGTTTCAGTCAGGGGGATGCTATTTCCATGATCCTTCTGCAGATTCGATGTAATTTTGGCCTTGCTCCCATTGACGTTGTGGCCGTAGCTCTGGACATCAGCTGGCCACAGCCTCTCCTCCTGCTCACCTCCTTTCTGCTGCCTTTTGCCTCGCTGTCCTCAGCCCTGGGTTCTGGGCTTTGCTTTCATTTGGGAAAGGTCTCAACAAACTCCTTCTGCCTTCAGTTACTCCACCTCCCTTCTTCTCCCTTGTGTTGCTACTTTGGTTCATAAACTTGAGGTGTTTTCAAAGTATTTTTTTGTTATTTAGTCCTGTTTCTAGAGGTGTTTTGAGGAGCTTGAGGTGGCCACCCCTCCTGCTGAGAATTATTGCTTCCCTCAGCCACCATCCCTGTTTCAGTCCATTTCTTTTCCATTTGGCTGCCACTTAACCATCCAAAAGTTTGGGCAGCTGTAGTGGTATGACCAGGCTGGAATTTGACTCCTGAAAAGGCTTTGTAAAGAGTTGGATTCTGGGTTCATTGGGAATTCAGTTGATCACTAGAATAGGAAGGGGAATTACTTGCTGTGACCCAGAGGATGGCATTGTGTTTGTAAATAGAGTGAAAGGCAAGAAGCATTAATTGTGATGCATTAACTTGTTTGACCGGAATCTGCTTGGAAGATATAGAGGTTTTGGTAAATTTTTTGGTAAGAATGAGGTTGCTGCTGATACCTATTTATAAATGACTGTGACCCTGAAGGTTTCTGGCAAGATGTTTGCCAAGTCACTGGTATTCCGTGGACATTCATGTAAATGAGTTGGCATTTTCCCAATGATAAAAGGCCAGCTCCAGTATAGAATCATAGTATTACAGAATCATTTGAGTTGAAAAGATCATTGAGTCCATCCATCTGATCTCTTTCTGACTACATGTTGCAGGATATTTGCAAATGAATGTAGAAAATAGATGTCTGGGGTCATAAAAGGGCATGTTTGAAAGATTGTTTCTGGGGCTTTTCCCAGGGTGATACTGGTCTGCCAAGCAATGGAGGCTGTGAGCATGGAGCTGATAGCAACTCACTAATGTGGTTTGTTTAGTAAAAAAGCCCCCTTTGAGTCAGTGGTTAAAAAGCTCTCTCTTCCCTTGGCTTCTGCTGGAGTCAGCCTGTGACTTTCAGTAATAATTTTTATCTGTGTGTTAAGAATTTAACCTCAAAAGCATAACTGGACTGCATTAATTAAGCTTTATCTAATCTCTAGCTGAACTGACAGTCAACAAACAAACACAGCTTTCCCAGCATGGCATTGCCTTGTGTTTACGTGATCCAGAGCACAGTTTCACCTCCTGGGCAGAAAGGTGTTCCCCAGTCATTGTGTGGTGCACTTTCTGGGAGGAATGAATCCCCTCCTTACAGCATATCTATGTCAACCATAAAATATCTCTAAGCCTCTTGTTCCAGGAAATATGGGGGAGAGAAAGAGATCCTTTTGGACTGCATGGCATCCTCCAAGCATCCACAGGGTGTGACACCTCATAAAGTGCTCAGTTTGTAAGATCTGATCTTATTCTGCAGTTTTATATTTCCCTTGTTGCTGCATCTACTCAACATACTGCCTCTGAGGAAGGTATGGATATCCACTTCCATCACATCCAAGCTGGAAAATATTACTAAACCCATGTCTTACATAGTGCTGTGAGTACATCCCCAGGACTGATCAAGACTGAAGTTGGTTCGCTATTTGTTGGCAGCGTAGGCCAGATGGGCATTTTGGATTGGAATGGAATGGAAGGCAAGAAATGAGGTAGTGACTATTAATACATACTTTAGTGGGTGTCTGTGCATGTTTTCAAGGAATACCAAGCTGCTATCACAACTGTTTTCATTAAAACTAAGCACATAAGGATGTTATGTTTTCACAGTAGGATTCTTAGGTTCTTTTTCTCTCTGAGACAATCTCACTGTTGTCCACATCTGAACACAAATATCCCATTCCAGCCTGATTTTAGTTCAGAAGGAGAGTCATGAAAAATGTGGTTAACTCAGGTGTTCTCACTGTCTGTGAGCTCCAGGGAGGCAAAGGCATCTGGTCTTTCCCTGTCTTTCCCTTTCTAGAGTCAGAACTGAGCAGCTCTGCTCCAGGAAGAGAGACAGAGAGAAAAAAGGAAATGTGCAATAGTAAGCCCCATGGGTGTTAAGAGAGCTATGAGAGGACCTGAAACCATAAATGAAAAATCCCTCCTGGCTCAGGAGGAGGTGCATCACCTCCTTCCAATGAGTTTTCACCCTTGAAATCTTCCATGGGAAGAAATGCAGAAGGAAAAACCTTTTCACTTGTACATAGCGGGGTGCCAGCAAGTGGCAGCAGCTCCCTGCCTGACAAAGAGGCTGTCCACATCTCACATCCTCTGCCTGCTCCCTTGTTTGTCTGAAAACAAAGCAGCAAAAAAATGTGCACACCAGAAGCTCTTCTGACACTGCTGGAGCAGCTTAGCCCAGGTCTGGCTCGAGGGGCTGCAAGAGGTGAACAGAAAGCTGGGGGAGAAATCCTGCTCTGATCTCCGTGTGGAGAGGTCCAAGGGGATCAAGCAGGGTAGAGGAAAGGAGGAATGTGGGGTTTAGGAAATGCAAAATTCCCTTTTTGCAGGAGGAGCTCCTGTTGCTGTTCTGGTTTCTGTGTCTTCAATCATCAAATGCAGCTTTTGTCTTTCGATAGGGCAAGGAGGAAAGTAGTGTACAATGGTGTTCTGACAGCCTGGCACACCCCAGTTCTGTGGTTTAAAGCTTTCTTTGTGCTGAATTTGTTCTTGTAGTGCTAATGACCAGGTTGCCATAAATAGCCACTAAATGGGTCTGACACAGTAAAGGAAAGTGAAGGTCAGTGTTGGCTCTTGTGTTGTATTTTAGATCTCTGTATCAAAGAAATTCATAAGGAAGGGGAAGGTGCGTTTTCAACTTGGCTTTCCTTTTAGATACAGAGGGGGAAACTGAGGCATGAGAGCAATTGCTTGTCAGAGCAGGATGGGGATGAGAATGGAGGTGGGCTCTGACTGATGTTCTGCAAGGTCACAGCCGAGCAGTAAATTACCACCATGTAGGGCAAAATTAACTCCCTACTGAAATCAAAGGCAAATCTGGCATTGAATTCAGCAGAGGCACGACTTTGCCTGCAGCCCAGCTTGAGCAGCCTAAGCTTTGAGCCAAGTATCCCAAACGAAATGCCTGTATGGGGAAGGAAGGTAGGTGTATTTGGGATGCTGGGATGAAGGTGCTGTGCTGGCCACCAGCAGGGATGGAAGGGGACATGGAAGGTGCTTGTGTGTGAAAGCAGGTGCTAGACTGCATGGCCCAGACAGAGCTGATACCTCATTTAAGGGTCCCAGCACCTGACAATGTGTTTTCTTGATGGCTTGGCACTGAGCCTGGTACCCTGAGGGGACATCACCCTTTTCATGGGTGCCAAATGGGTGAGAAATGTGTCCCTGTGAGGAGCTGAAGTGCCCTCCCTCTCTGTCTCACTAACAGGTGCAATGCCTGTCTTGCACCTTGTGTGGGGAGCAAGTCACGGGGCATTTTTAAAGATGGGCAGTGCCAGAGGTTTGGTGGCTGCATTTCCTATACCTGCCCTAAGCCAGGCTTTGAATGTTACAGCTCGAGCACTGAACCACACCACTCCTTGGATGTACCAGACCTCACAAGCTCAATTATGCCCCCAAAACTTGGGGAATTTAGGATGTGTTTCCCTTTTCAAGCTGCCACAACAGCGAGGCCATCAAGTCTACAAGTGTCCAAACTGGTATGCATTTCACTAAGTGGGGATAAGCCAGAGCCTAGCTTGGATGCAATCCCTTAGTAAGACTGTGGTGGCACAAAAATAACAAATGAGGCAGGGCAGAATCCCTCCGAGACTGAAAAAACCTCTTCTGGATTCCAGTGGTCGGATGGGTGGGAGAGCAGGGCACAGTGCAGCACCACTAGGGAACACCAGCTCTGCTCCCAGTGGCTGCAGGTGCCAGAGGGTTCCTGGATACCTCCTGCAAAATCCAGTACAGTTCCTACCTAAGGAGGTTGGTTTTCACTTCAAGGCTGTGTGAGACCGTTCTGGGTTGGCAATGCTGGCACAGGCCCCACTGCCACACTTTGGGGACAGCATTGGCACCACTCCCAGGGCTTTGTGGGGCTGGGCAGAAGCCAGCCTCACTGGTGTTGCTGCAAAGGGGCTCATGGATGGGCAAGGGACACGGAGCTGTCTCATGGAGAGCTGGCAGCTGCTTTATTACATGGTGACCACAGCAATTTGTACCGGGGGGAGGACACAGATATGACAGGTTACAGTCGTGGGGGCAATGCCAGACAGTGGTGGCATCTACCAGCCCCTGAGGATCTGTGTTTGGTTTGCAGCAGCTCAGGAAATACTCCAAAGAGAAGACAGAGAGGGAGTAGTTGTCCTGCAAAGGAGGCTGTGGCTGTGCTAAGAGGGTCGAGCTCATCTCTGGGCAAATCTCAGCAGCCACTTCAGTCCATGTGCTTGTGAAACACCCTGTACCAGCTGGCCAGCCCCAGAGTGACCTGTTCCTCTTCTCTTTCTAAGAAATGACCCCTTCCTTTAGACATCTCTGTTTTTCCCTACCACCTGTGCATGCCCAGAGCTTCCCTGCCTGTCATCAGCCACTGTCAGGGGCTCGGGTGACAGAAGCTGAGCCTGAGAAGGCATTTTCCAGAACAAGCTACTGCCCAGTACAGAACCCTCTTTCCAAGTGGGACAGGCTGGGTTGGAGCCCAGGGAATGACCTTTTCTGTGTGGCATTCTCCCACGTTGTGTGACCTGATGTCACTCAGCTGCCAGGCAGTGTGGTGACGTTGCAGTCCTCCCCAAAATCCAAATTCAGGCACTGCTGGTAAACCACACAGGATGCCAACCAAATTTTGCCATTCTTCACTTAATGTTGCTTAGGGTGAAAGTATTTGACCTTAAATTACTCTTCTTTTTTTTGAGAAGGGACCTTGTTTCTCAGGAAAGATGGGTTTGACTCTTTGGTTTTGGAATGAATCTGGTATGAATCCCCACATGGTTTCATGCTGCCTGTCCTTCCCACCCAAACAGGGGCACTTCTGTAGTGGCTGGCATCAGACGTCTGCCATTCAGGTAGGGAGCCTGAACCCTGCTCTGTGCTCTCAGATTGGGTTCAGGCAGCCACCCAGGAGCTGGGACCCTCCTGGCTGCAGAGCTGTGTACCCAGTGAAAATTGAGTTTACCACAGGCTGGTAAACAGCTCTGTTTAACACGTCAGCTCAAGTGGGAGACAATCCAGTGTGAAATGAGATGAAAACTCATCTTTTCCACTGAGATGAACTGAAATCACTTCTTTTCCACTATCTTGCTTCATCCTGATACTACTCAGCCTGGCTTGAGCCCGTGCTAATCTCTAGAAGGGGTGAAATGCAAAGAGGTAGAAAATAAAGCTCTCAAGCTGCCACTGCAAAACTCAACTCCCTGACCTCACCTTTAGCAGGCTTCTTGCTACCACTGCAAAGAAGCAGAGAAGAATCTCAGAATCCCAGAATGATTTGGGATGGAAGGGACGTTAAAGATCATCCAGTTCCAACCCCTGTACCATGGGCAGGGATACCTTCCACTATCCCAGGTTGCTCAGAGCCTCATCCAATCTGGCCTTGGACACTTCCAGGAATGGGGCAGCCACAACTTCCAGGGCAACCTTTCCCAGTGCCTTACCACCCTCACAGCAAAGAATTTCTTCCTAATATTTCATCTAAGCCAGTTTGAAGCCATTCCCCCATGCCCTTGTCAAAACTATCCCTTTATCTGTAGGCTCCCTTTGGGTACTGGAAGGCAGCAAAATGTAACACATCTTCCTCCTAATTGCCCTGCCTGCCTTGTGGGTTGTAACACAACAGGTTTCTTTTGCTTTGGGCATCATAGAAATAAGATGGAAATGACAGACATCTTTGATAGAATTGTAAAGATGAGAATACTCAGAAAATCAACAGAGTAAGTCAAAAATTCAAAACCATCTTCCAGAGAACTGCACTCAAGGATTTAGGATCTGTTGTTGCTCCAGTCAAAGGTAAGTTTTTGGACTTAATAAAGAATAAAATAAAAAGCATCCAGCTAAATAAAATAACATGACTTTTGGAATCCATGTGGTCAAACGATAGTATTCAGTGTTAGTATTTTGACCTAAAAGAAATCAGTGAATAAAATGTTCATTTTATTTATATGGCAAATTTCTAATATTTACAAGTCTTGCCTTCCAAAGTCAGCTCAACTACTGGGAAGAAAGTTTTCTTGTTTCTTTAATTTTTCGCTGCTTTACCTTGTGCAAATTCTGTCTGCAGCTTTTTACTTTTCAGTGCTAATGATGGCTCTCTAAGCAACCTACCTGGGCTCTGAGAATGCAGGTGGGGTTTGTAACAGGAGCAGTTTAGCAGACCTTCCTCCTGACCTCCTGATGCAATTAGCTGTGGTCTTGCTGTGCTCAGAGAATCCCCTCTGAGCGCAGCTGCAATGAACAAGCAGAAATTTCTGAGGCAGCACAAACTTGCAAGCCCTTCCACAAGATTGTCAAATGACAGCAGGTTTTAAGTATGTAATGAGAAGCACGGGTTCACTGACTAAGCATCCCTAAAGGGACTGCTGCTTAATTCTTTCGTACATGGCGCCCTCTCACCCTGCTCTGAAGGAGCAGGAGGAGGCAAATGTGCTCCATAATTGAGAGGAAGGTTGATTTACTGCTACATGAGAGTAATAAGGACTTTGCCTTCTTACTGATCTGCCTGCAGAAGATCAAGCAGGCTGCTCTGTATAATCCTCAGTTTGTCTCCACTCCTTTCCTTTGGGAGGACAGAGAGAGCTCCCACTCAGCACACAGCAGTGGGAATTAAGCTCCTGCACCTAAGCAAGCCCATTCCCCTCAGGATTAGCAGCTCTGGCTGTCACAGCTCCACAGCAGGACATGCACATGAGTGCATTAAGGTAACCCAGAGGGTTTTCCATGTAGACAGCACAGGGGCAGGGGATAGTTTGAGTACCAAAGTCCTGCCCAGGTTTGTACAATCCATGCTAGCAAGCTCGTGTTAGTGTTTCACTGATACCTCTATCTAGGCTGGGTTTTATGAGACCACCATGTGTGTACGTACGGAGCTGCATTCCATCACACCTCCTGCCTGCAGCCATCACCCCGGCATCGTGCCAGTGCCTCCCTGGAATCTCCCTGGCATCAGCTCTGCATCAGCTCTGCATCACCCCTGCATCACCCTGGCATTCCAGCGACTGCAGATGACTGCATTATTTCCCCAGATGCTGGGAATGTCCTCAGAGCTGAACCAGTGGCAGCTGGTTTGGGATACTGTGAATTCCTCATGCTCATGCCCTCTTTTGTCTCCTGCCCTGCCTTGTCTCTGCCCCTGCCCTCTTGTTCTGTGGCAAGGGGGCTACATAGCAGAGGAAGCATCACATGGATTTGTCTGGCAGGTTTGTAATGAGAGGAGTGTGATGACCCTGCACATTCATCAGATGGTTGTTTTCAGCCTGGACCCATCTGTGATGTTTTTATAATTTTTTCCTCCCTCTGCTCAGGCTGCTCCGGGAGAAGTGGCACGTAGGCACATACGTCCTTGCGCACACTATACTTGTATAAACTCCATCAGGAAGTCATCTGGCCAAACTTTCCAGAGCTCTGCTTTTAACTCTTCCCTAGCCAGGCTGTCCTATGAGCCAGGGGATTTCCAGGGAGCGTGGTCATGTGCATTTATCCCCCTGTTCCATTGACTGATTCCCACCGCTGTCCTTCCTACAAGCCCCGAGCTACACGTGGATGAGCAGCTTTTGCACACATCCTACTCGGTGTTCCCACCAGAAAGAAGCCCCTTTAGCTGTGCTCATGCACTCGTGCACCCACAGGGCTTTGCAGTAAAACACTGCCTTGGCTTTTCTGGAAGGTGAAGTAGCAAAATCAGTTACCAAAAAGTGCCCCAGCGGGGCAGGAGGAAGGAGTGTTTGTGGGTTAAAGCTGTTGGTGGGGGTAATTCTCCCTTGCAGTTGTTATTTCAGAAGTCCATCCTCACCAGACACACGAGTAGCAAAGGAAGTTCTCACAGCCCTAAAATGTTTGCTGTGGTCAAGGAAAGATTTAAAAAACACAGCCCCTTCAGAAGTGACCCTGTGTTCAATGAGGACGTGTCTCACTGTGCGTCCCACTCTGCACAATTAAACACCCACCAATATGCACAGAGATGTTTCAAAGGGCTGAGAAAATCCCTGTGAGATGGCTCACGTAGCAGAAAGGCTGCTGCTCCTCCCCAAGACGTGTGTGGATTAACAGCTACCCTGATTGTTAAAGGCAAAATAAGACAACCCATTTTGTTAGTGCCCGCTGACAGGTTTCAATGGCTCTGACAACATTTATCCCTAGAAGCATTCCAGAAATGACTGGATGTGGCACTCAGTGCTGTGGTTTAGTTGACAAGGTGGTGATTGATCAAAGGTTGGACTCGATGATCTCAGAGGTCTTTTCCAGCCCTAATAATTCTGTGATTCTATTCCATTTTGGAGCCTACTGCACAGGGGTGAATAACTGGAATTGCTGGAAATGTTGTCCTCTGCTAATGGGCATGGAGCAGGGATGTCTGAGCTCATTTGCTGTTTGGCCAATGGCTTCAGCCACTTTTTGCTCATTCTTGCCATGGAGTGAAGACAAAATATGTGTCAGATCAGTGCTGGAGATGTGCCACCAATGGCAATGCTGCCTCTCTTGACTTCCACCGCTATAACCAGCCCAGAATGTAACCATTTATCCATGAAGTTGTTCACAGGCATTTGTCCCTGCTTTATTGTGTATTAATCTTCTCCAGTGTTACAAAACCATGACATGGTACAATAGATAGTACAGGTCTTGATTTTTCTCCTGGGTGCACAGGATGAAAAATAAGAAAGTGACTTAATTAAAGTTAATTCGGTTATCCTGCTGTTAATTTTGCCTTCTCTGTCAGATTTATGGGCATCTGTATGGAATAGAGGGGTGTGAGTTTACACTCAGCCTCCCTCAGACAGCTGTGGAACAGAAGGGATTCTACCACCAGAAATCTCCAAAAATTTAGGTATGTCTTTGATAACAGACTCATGCAGATATGTTTCTTTTCTCAAACAGCTGTTTATGTGCCACAAACAGCAAAGGAGCCTCTGTTTGTCAGTGTCCTGAACTTCATGAGGTACAAACCACGACTGCTCACTGACTGGAGTCAGGGGTATTTATAATTTTCTTTGGTCACCTCCTCGCCTGCAGTTGGAGGAATCAAGCAAGCTTTCATGGTCCCTCAAGGAGGTGGAGAAGCTCTGAGAGCTGAGGAACAAGCAGGCTTTTGACCATGTGTGGTGTTTTTCTTTTCTCTTAATTTCTGTCTTCAGGTCTTTTGTAAACGTGGGTAGTTCCTCTGTCTCAGCAACTGGAGGATCATAACTCTAATTTCTGCCCCTCTACTCTCAGGAGACTCCACCTGCATCCAGTTCTGGAGTCCTCAGCACATGAAGAACAATGACCTGTTGGGAGTGAGCCCAGAGGAGGAACATGAAGATGATGAGAGGGATGGAGCACATTTCCTATGAGGAAAGGCTGAGAGAGATGGAGTTGTTTAGCCTGGAAAAGGAAGGCTTTGGGGTTCCCTAATTGCAGACTTGCAGTGCCTAAAGGGGCAGAGATTTGCCTTCTGATTTTAATGCACTGCATATTCATCATGTGTGGATGTTCTCAAAATGTCTGGCAAACAAGACCAGCCTGTACAGCTCGGGGAACTTGAGCAGGGCTGCGAGTTGACAATGGCATCTTGTGTGGCCCTTGGCCAGAGCTGGGACCACCACCCTGGTCACTCCAGGGTCTGGTTATTTAGCCTGTCTCAGAACTCCCCAGGATAAGTCAGCACAAGGATAAATCCCTTCTCACCAAGCTTTGAACCTAAACAGCAGGAAGAAACTGGCTCATTTCTGCCTCAAATCCTATATGGCTGCTGTGTTTTGTGCTCAGGAGTAACCTTATAGGCAGACTGGAGAGAAGGTATTCTTGTAGGTGCATTTCCACCTCTGAGACAGAGCCTTTGGGATTAAGTGTCCAATATTTTGGGCACAAGAGGATGTACAGTGCTCAGTCCTGACCTTGCTGTAACCTGTGGAGGAACAACAAAGATTCCCTTTAACCATGTATGGCATAAACAGCGAGGAACGCACTTGTAGCAAAATCAGAAAGGAATCTGATAGAGAGCCCCAAAGATAAATGCCACTTTAGGCAATGTTGCTTTAAGCTGTTGACAGGAGCACCATCCAAAGAGGAACTCTGAGCTTTAAGTGCTACTCTGCTTCTGGGTGGGATAAGGTGTCATGTAAAATGCATTTTGTGTTCTTGTTTCATCTCCCTCTCTCCACTCTTCCCCTGTGAGAGTGCACACACCGAAAGCATTAAAAACAGACTGCGGTGAGTTTGCTTCACTAGCACATCTCCACATCAAAGGCGTTGCTGGAATCTATTGATTCTGGCAGGATCACAGAAACCAGTGACGTTTTCAGTGAGAAATCATGCACTTCTCAGTTGATTTCGGGAAAGGTTAAAAAAAAAGGGAAGAAAAAAGCTCTACCTTGTGCAAATATTCACCCTACAGAGAGGCTGATAAACTGTAAAATGTTTGGGCTGGCTCCCTCAGTGCCAGCAATTACTCAGGGATGACTTTATTGACAGACAGATGAGCTTTAGCTTACGTGATGTTACAAAAACTGTCCTATTTAAGTTTTGTTTTCTCTCTTTGTGAATAACTGTAACAGTTCTTGTCTGACCTATTCTTCCCTTCCTATTCCTGAACAATGCACCCTATGCCAGTGAATGGCACTGGGACACAGCCCCATGTCTTATCTCAAAAAGCCCGGAGATTATCAATGGCCCCAGGTCAGAAGCACAGGGCAGATTGTTTCTCTGCTTTGGGATTGGCCCAGAAAGATTCAACACCTCCAACACAGATGGGCCTTAACAGCAGTCTCATTGGAAAATCTGCTCACAAGATCCATCAGCTATTTCTACTGAAAATACATTTGCTTTTAACTTTGCCTCACAGACATTAAACCATTATATTTGTATGTCACCTTAACTGAAATGACTCAATTTCTACTGAGAATGTCTCTCTGCTGTAAGAGCTGTATTACCCTTGTGCTTCAGAGCAAAATCTGAAAAGGACATAGATCAAACCACAGAGTGGGAAGAACTGTTGTGTTCTTCTCTGGTTTTGGAGTTTTAGTCTTTGTAGGACTCTTTGGCTCTACTTTGTTTGCATCCTGCACATGAACATCTTCCAAAATGTGAAAGCATTAAGGTGTTTTCAAAAGGCGCCTGCAGACCACATCTTCTCCTTAGAAATATCCTCCTTGAGGCCTTCCCAGTCCCAGCCACTCACTGTGTTCTTCAAACAGAGCCCCTAAACACAAGCCAGAAGCTGCAGCCCTCAGGTGTGGGCTCTACTGGTGGCACTGCTGTCACTGCCAGCCACAGCTTGTCCTGGCAGTGCTGTCCCTCTGCTCACTAAGGCAGTGGGGTCTTCTCCTCCTGCCTTGCCCACCAGGCCAGGGCTAGACCCACAGGACACAGTGAAAACCCACCCTCACCTCCTCAGTGAGAAGAGTATCTGCCCAGGCACCTAATTATAGTGAGATGGAAAAACGCCCACGAAAGGATGAGGATAAGTTTTCCAATACGTAGCACAACGGTAATCAATACTTGCATCAATACTTAATTTATCTATGTCAGGCAGAACAGCTCCAGCAGGAGGGAATGAGATCATCTCTTCCGAGCCGCTGTGTGCTGTGGCCCAGTCACACGGGGTGGCAAATAATGGCTTAAATCCCTTCACTCTCAGGCCTTAATTCTCAAATTGGATATGAGGGTGCTGCTGCCAGGAAGACTTTGACAGGATGACCCCACCCTTAGCTCCTGCACAGAAGGAACACCTTAACCCCTCTGCAAACCTAACCCCAGACCCCTAACCCCTGAGTACAAACCCACTGGGATCAGCATGAGTCTTCTTTGCTCTTGGGAGAATTTTCAGCTGGCCTCTGATTAAAGGCATTTGCCTCACGGCCACTGAGTCAAGCCTCTGGATGACTTTTCTGCTTCTTATAAAGAGCTGCAGCTTCAGTAAGAGACTGCAGCACTTCCCAGATATCATCCCCCATGAATGTGTTCTCCCTTGCACTGTAGCAGCTGCTCAGTCAAGGTATTTGTATCCCGTTCCCCATGAGATATTCATTTTTGGGCACCTCCCCCTTAGGGACATCCACAGTGACTCAGTGACACTGAGAGTTTGCTGGGAAGTGGGGGAGAGCTGCCTGCCACGCACAAGTGGTGACATAAATGGTGGGCAAGTTAGAAACAACAACTCCTCTGTTGCAACAGGAGGCGAAGGTTTCATCTCCCCGTGAATGGTTCCCCTCACAGTGACTAAGCTGTTCCCTTCATCCAGCTAATGGAGAGACTGTGCCACGCTCTGTGTATTCCTGTAAACCAGCCAGCTTCGGGTCATCCCATCTCAGGGCTTCTCAGAAGGGATCTCTCACTGTGCTGGTTTCATGATAGATGGTGAATGCAGACTGAATTGCATTTCAATCACTCTTTCCTTCCCTGTTAAACACTTCCCGTAGGAGTTGCAGCCCCTCAGTTTAGCTGACAGGAAGGTAAGGACATCTCTCTCTTAATCCCTGTCTGTTCTTGTGTTCGTAGCTTGGGTCTTGCTCCCGAGCTGTGCTGTGTGCTATTACCTCTTTGCCTGCAACACGAGATGATCATCAACATTTTTACCACACTCTTAGTTTTCACAGAAAATCTATCAGGTGTTAGTGACAGCTGTGAACTTAGAGCACAGTGTCTGCTCCTGGGTGCCTCAACCAAAACTCATGCATTGTGTCACGTGTGCACTCTGGGACAGGGGTGCTGGCACACAGGCCTGTCCAGAAAAAGCTATCCCAGACCACTTCCAGGAATCACTGGGGAAAACTGCAGAGGATAAATTGGTCCCAGCGGGTTCAACAAATCTCAGATTGCAGAGAGATTCCAGATTAATTGACAACCCTTCTTTCTTCAAGGGTTTGTGTTTCTAAGCTTTCAATGAACCATGAGTGTCTGCTGCTCATGATTACTTTGGGTTTAGACCCTATTCTGAAGGCCTGTTTTAGGACTATCTCATCATCTGGGATGAAAGTCCAGCACCCAAGTGTCTCCTGCTGCCCAAGCAATTGTGCAGCCTGTCCCTCCTTTTTTTGGGGACAGGACACGAGCACGTGCCAAACATCCATCAGACAGGCGAGTGCATTGCTGGAAGGGGCTCAGACATTGTCATGATAAGCAAATACCACAGCCTACTCAGAAGACAATAGAGGCTCCAGTTTATTCCTACATTATTAATGTTCCCTGAGGAGTGGCTTTATAGTGCTGACTTGGGCACTGTGGGAACACAATCTCTTCCCAGAGCTCCTCCCCACAGTATCTCCTGGTGGGATCACAGTGGAGCTTGGCTCATCCCAAGGGGGCAGGACATGGCTTTCAGTACCAGCTGGGAGAGGACACCTGCAGCACGGGGTGGCAGCCCCATGGGTGGTACTGTGGGTGGCGAATGTCCTCTTCCCTGGTTAGCAGGCTGGCAGCACCTTTCCTGATGGAAAATAACATCATTCACTGCCTTGGAGTTTGTCAGGGGGCTTTTCATCACCACTTTTTTGAATCTCTGTTGTCTGCTCCCTACATGGGAGGATGACAAGCCAGGACTTGGGCTCCCTCACCCCACAGACTGTGCTTCTGCTGTAGAGTGACACCCTTTAAGGGCTTTTAAAGGTGTTTCATCTCAGTCTCACTGTAGCCTGGTGACCACCCCAGAGTGCAGGAGCACGGACACGAAGCTGTGGGACACTGTACAGGGTGGCCTGTGCAGACTGTGAAGGGGACAGGTGTGGGGGAGCTCCTATGGATTTGTTCAAACCCCCAGCTGTTTTCCAGGCAATCCAGATACCTCCAGCCTCACAGGAACTGTGCCTCTCCCCAGGACAGTGCAGCACAGGCATCCCCAGGCACCCCCAGGCCAGGATACTGGCAGTACATGGGTCTCTTGAGGGAAAGGGAATGGCACGAAAATGGTCACAACAGGGATTCCCTCTCACAGGTCCTGGTGCTGATCCTCGCTGTGAAGGGGTCCTGGCTTGGCTGCTGGAATAAGAGTGATGCTGGAGAAAGTGCCTCTGTACCTTGGGGAATCATTTCTAAAGCTAACAGGGAGTGGAAGCCATCCTAAAATGTACCTCTCCCACCATGAGAAACAGCCTGGCAAGAGGAAGAAATAAGTGAATCTCAACAGACACGACCTGGGATGAGCTAGAGTGAGTGGGGGAAGAGGAAAGGTGGGGGGAAGGTATTGAGACAGCCTCTGCATGGTTCCACTTCCCCTTTTTACAGTCGTGTGGCAATGCCATTCATTAGGAAACATGAATCAGTGGTGTTTCCCTGCTGTGTGCCCCCCTGAGAGCTGCTGCAGTGCTCCAGGAGACCTGGACCAGCTTCTCCCTGCTCCTGCACCAGCACAGGCCGAGGGCTGAGGTGATGGAGCCACCAAGCACTCGCCCTGCCATGGCTGAGCCCCGAGGCTGTCTCACAAAGCTTTTGGCCACTGTCAGCAGGAGCAAGGCTTGGCACAAACACAGCGCTGCAGTAGAGGAAGCTGTGCTCATGCATCTTGCCCAGCAAAGGTGGAGAATGGCATTTTTGGTGTGACAAAGGCACACACACAGTTTAGGCACCTCCTGTCTGCCTAAGAGTTGTCACTGCCATAAAACCTCCGGCAGCATCAGGGTGTTTCCTTCACCAGAGATCTACCACATCTCCTCGGCTTGTCTGCAAGGAGTGAGGGTTACCCCTGCTCTCAGGAGACACAACTTGTCCTGGCTCATCAGCTTCCTGGGGAAGGTGGATTCACACCGACCCCAGCCGTGTGTGGTGAAGCGTGGATGCCGTCAGCTCCTCGCTTCAGTGCGGAGCACAGCGAGAGCGTCAGCCATGGTGATTATGTGGCTGAGTCACCAGCACGGGCTCTGAACCCGGCTGTGTCCTCTGGACATGGTGGGCCATGGCAAAATGTCACATAGGACATCCTGTAGTAGATAGAGGGGTCCTCATCCTTGGGCACTTTCCAAAATGACACCGCCCCAGGCAGATCGGGCACTTGGGTGCCAGCTTTGGAGGTGGGTGGCACTTGCACAGAAGAAGGGAAACCATAGCCAAGGTCACTGATTTCAACAGCAAATGGCACAAAACTAGAGAGGAAACAGGGTCTGGAGCCTCTGCAGCCATCAGCTCTCTTCCAACACCTCAAGGGTGAGCAACCCCCAATGGAAGACGAGGGTGGCCCCATAGTGCTCCCAGTCCCCCCAGCTCCCCTGGCTCTGTGGGTGGGTAGAAAAGTCACCCCACTTGGTGTCACCTCCAAGAGCCTCTCAGTCCCCACCAGAGCCCAGTGGCGGCTGCAGCCACCAGCCCCACGGTGCCACAGGACTGTCCCCACAGGTCACACCCTCTCCTGCACTAGTGCCCTGCAGGGCTTGTTGTGGCCAGTCCTGCTGGCAGCCTTCCAATTTCAACATTTTTTCTTTCTTCCTTGAAAGAAGGCAAAGAGGGAAGCGAGGCCAGGGGTAGGGGGGGAACGACAAAACAGAGCAGGAGGAGCTCAAACCAATGGCTTCTGACACTTTGTTTTGCTCAGGCCCTCTTAGAAAGGCTTGTTTGGGAATGGGACATTTTGAAATGTCCTACTTAGATGGCAAATGCCTTATCTAGTAAAGAAAGTTAACCTCCTTCTTGTCTGAGACGCCTAAAAAAATGTCCCTTGGCTTCCTTCCACACAGCTGACGGACGACCCCATTCCAGCCCCGCGGCTGCGTGCTGGCTGCACTGTGTCCTGTCACGGGCACGGTGCAGGGGGCATGGTGGCACTGCTCTGGGGCCTGGGAGAGCAGCCAGGGTCCCTGAGGGTGGTCCTGCTTCCCCCAGAGGGGAGCTGAGGGCATGGGTGCTGCCAGGGGCACAGGACAGCTCAGAGCTTGCTCCAGCTCTCCACCCAGCTGAGTTTCAGCATCTGCAGAGTGTACACAGACTTTAGTTAAAGGTCACTGACATTTCCATTGGTCACAGTCACCTCAGCCTGTTCCATCTCCATCATCTCCATCTCCATCTCCATCTCTCTCCATTTCCAAGGCAAGCCTCTTCCTCCCTCCCAGGAGCACAGCCACGTTCCCACCTTCCTCCCAGTGCCACACCTCAGGGATGGAGTTACAAACTGGCTGTCCTCTCCCATCAGGGTAACGACTGCCACAGTTCTCTGCCTGCCTGTGCTCAGCTGTGATCCACCTCTCACAGCTCCATCTGGGGGGGTTCAAAGCCAGCTCCAGCCAGTGATGGGCAGCGTAGCCATCTGTCCTAGCCATGATCCACCACCTCAGCAGGTTACCCAGATGGGCAGTGGGGATCAGCCAGGCTTGGGGAGGGCCTGATCCATGTGTGCAAACATGGTCCCTGCTGCTGGGAATAATAAAGGACTTTCTGCAATTACCCCGCATGTTTTGGGAGCCAGGATTTCAAAGCAGCAATCAAGCCCTAATTGATTAAATGCTCACCACATTCCCGGGAGTGAGCTGCTGCCCCCCGGATAAATGGGAATAAGTCACAGGCAATTAGCGATTTGCCTGAGGTGCTTCTGCCTGTTGGTAATGTCTGGGCTCAGATTCCTCTGACCCTGTTAGTCATTAGACCACACATCCTCCATGCTCTCCCGGTGGCATCCCAACAGCCCTGGCAGGGTGGAAAGAGCAAAATAATCTAACTTCATCTTTATCTAGGAAAAAGTTTCCCACACTCCCTTCTGGCTCTTTTTGTTTTGATTCTCTGCAAAGTTAAAATAAATCTCGAACTGCAACTGCTGGGCTTTTTTGAACACAGTTGGTTGCTAGAGCATCGTTTGAGGGAAACACAATCTAAAGCAGAACAGTGTGTTTATTGCCAGAGCCCGGCTGGCTGGACGAGGCTGATCAAGTATTTTAAGCACCGTGTGACATTTATGCACTGCCGAAAGCAGTTGTGGTCTCTCTGAGCTTGTGGCTGCTGCTTCTCTTCCTTCTGGACAGAATCTTATGGCCTTTGTCTCCAACATTTTGATTTGCTATGCTACACAGGTCCTGATTTTCTGTTTGCTTACCCTGTGCTGTTCCTGGAGTGCAGGGGGACCAGGGGGCATCTGCCACCCCCCTGCTCCCCACTGACCATCTCTTTTGCCCACATCGGCAGTGCTAAGGGCACTCAGTTGGTATCAGTGTCCAACAAGCACTGAATCACATCTCAGTCTTCCCCAGGCCCAGCCTACAATTTGGGAATCAGTGAAGAAATCTTTGTTCTTTCATGCTTTCTTTCCCGTTAAAGCCACTCTAAACAAATGTCATCTTCTTTAGGAATGTGGTGTTTTTGAGAAGCTTTTAAGATTGTTTTTGTCTTTCTCTTGTTCCCTTTGCTATTCAGTACTATCAAAAGGGACTGGAGTGACATTAATGGAAGTTAAACACGGTTTTGACCTCCTCTAGAATGTCTAAACCAGCACTTAGTGTCTCCATCTCACTGCTCATTAGTGTGTTTTAAAAATCCTTCCCATGTGATGCTTGGGATGAGCCGGCTGGAGGGCTCTTTCCAAGAAAGCCCTGAAGAAGCACTCTCTTTGCAGGAAAATGGATATTTTTATGTAAATGCAGCCCTTTCCCCCAACCTGGCTGTTTTAAAGCTGTGCAGTAACCACCCAGAGAATTTCTTCAGCTGCACGCACACTGCTGGTCTGTAAACCCCTGAACTTTGCTTTGACTTGGTGTCTATTTGTTCGAGAATATCTTGACCTGCTATTCCGGCAGTGTGGGATGGAAGTGCTCCACTGCTGACATCTGGGAAGCTGGGAGGAAGGGACTCCGTCCTCCCAAACCGTGCTGCCCACGGTGCTGTGGCTGATGTGATCCCACTGTGAGCTCTGGGAAAGAGCAAAGCTCCTCCATGTCCAGAATCTACAGTGGGATCGGGGCCACCCAGCACTGAAACCCAGCTCCAAATTCTCCTCCTGGACAAAAGGATCTAATTAAGTCTCAGAGGGCTGAACATTTACCAAATTAGCACTTCGTTTTGGGATACTACAGATTTTTCAGACAGGGGAAGCTGTTGTGCCTCATTTGAAGATGTGGCCTTTAAATTGCAATTAGCTGTATCTTCACACCAATCAAAGTTGTCTCATAACCAAAGGGTGTCCTAAAAGCTGATAAAGCAGCATTCCTGACCACTGCACACATTTTTTGAGTATCTCAGTGATATGAATTTCATTCCTTGCAGTCAGCGGAAAAACCTCCAGTGACTCACGAGGGATAGGAATCCTTAGGAAAATAATCCGTGCTAGAAAACCAACACTTCCCCTCCACTATCTCTGCTTGCTGCCAGCGGGGGTGAGAGCAGCACAGCCAGACAAGGACTTCTCCTGCCCACACCGGCTCGGGTTACACTGCAGAGTAAGGAAGGCATCGCAGCCCTGCCTCCCCTGCCAGTGCAGCCCAGGACAGACGTGCTGATAGCACTATCAGCATCAGAGAACAAATCTGCATGGGAACCCAAAGAAAGGCCCTGTGTGACTGTTCTTCAAAACCTTTTTAAGTGTGATTTCCACATGGCGTCATTTACCACACCCCACCTGGCTCCACACACGGGGCCACTGGGAGACAGGGTGGAGATGTGACACCACAGAGCTGTGCTTCCTGGGGTCAGGCAGTTGCACCCCAATCTGTTCACACTTTCGTGGTGCACCTTCAATTTGTGTATTCTGGCATCTCCTTTGCATTGCTGCTGCTTCGGTATGACCCAGCTCTTTTCATGGCTGCTGTTCCCATCCTGAGCGTGGGATTGGATAAAGTGGGATGGGATGGGATGGGATGGGATGGGATGGGATGGGATGGGATGGGATGGGATAGGATGGGATGGGATGGGATGGGAGTTGTGCAAGCAGAGGAAGTCAGCCCAAGGTGTGCATGGCATTGCCACCCCAGTGGGATGGTATCTTCCTGGAAGAGCCTGTCACAGGGAAACCTTCTCCTCTGGTCGCTGGGATATGTGAAGCTGATCTCAAAATGCTGAGAGGGGTCCTCCTCCTGTGGGCTTGAGATCAGGAAGGCTTGTGGCAGTAGGAACTGAGCACAGAAGAGGTGCCAACATGACAGACAGAATGGGAAGCTGTACCTACACTCCTCCACATCACTCTACGTTGCTCCCTGGCACAGGATTCCAGCAGGATCTCCCTTCCATCCATGGGCTGTGCTTCCCTCAGGACTGGCTGCTTAGCTGCAAGCACTCCCTGGTCTTTCAAAGACAGAGGAAATCTCCCTTGAAACCAAGTGGCCTCTCTGGCTGCAGCTTTATCTTCTTCTTCCTGTTTACTGTGGAGGTCCCCAAAAGGGCTGTTTGTTCCCACCGTCACAGCACCCAGTGCCTCTCAGGGATGTCAGGGTGTCTCCCACCACCCTGGGAGCTCTGCACTGGCACCTCCCTTCCCCTCTCCATCTGCCCTCACGCTGTGCTGGGCACAGCAGGTCCCCTGGAACACCCAGCAGGGCCAGTGCCTGCCTGCAGGGCTGCCCCTTCCCTGCATCGCCGTCCCACTCGCTTCCCTTCCACGTTTGGTCAAGCTCTTCATCCTGACATTTAAAACTCTGAGCTGACCAGCCTCTAATCACATCTCAGCTCAGCTTTCCTCCTACTCTTCCTATCCTCATGGTAGCACCACAGACTCATCTATTTTGCCACTTTCTTCATCTCTGGCTCCCACTCCTGCCTCCCGCTCCTCATCTCTCCAGGCTGCTCCCTCTGCTCTTGCTTTCACCTGTTGAGCAACTGGTCCATCTTCCCCACACTGCCTCAGAGCTGCCTTCCTTCAGCTTGCCTTTCACCTATGCTCCCTGCTCAGTGTTGTTTGTTCCTCCTTTGGGCCTTAGGACAAAAATATCTCCCCACCCAGGCAGCCTGAGCTGCCGGTCAGATTTCCTTGCGAGTTGTGTGAGCAATGTTGTTTATGTGCTGGGCAAATACACTGACCCAATGAGAAAGAGCAGGCAATTCCTGTGAAAACGTGTTCTCAGGTTACTGCTTTTCTTCTACCTATTTTTTTTTTTTTAATATATCATTCTCACTAGTTTAATGCTTGGTTTTTATTTCAAAGCACACAAGCAATGCCCCCGCCCTCTGTTACCAGGTGCAGGAGGTTATTGCAGTGTTGCAACTCTGTCAAAGAAAACTGCCCCCTATATAGAGTGAGATGTGCTGAAAGCCTCAAGGTCACAGCCATAAATCCTGCTCACCTCCCTCTCTCTTGTTTGCTCTCTGCTTAAGGTGTGTCAGGTGTTGCTGTGCCCCTGTTTCCTCCCTTCTGGAGGTACCCATTGGTCTTTTGTTCTGGCAGCAAAGCAGAGCAGTAAGTTTGGCCTAAACTATTGGAGAGAGTCCAGAGGAGGCCACCAAGATGATCAGAGGGATGGAGTACCTCTCCTATGAGCAAAGGCTGAGAGGATTGGGATTGTTCAGCCTGGAAAAGAGAAGCTTCAGAGTGACCTAATAATTGCAGTCTTCTAGTGCCTGAAGGGAGCTGACAAGAAAGATGGAGAGACACTATTTAAAAGGGCCTGGAGTGACAGGACAAGGGGGGATGGCTTCAAACTGACAGACAGTATGTTTAAGTTAGATATTAGGAAGAAATAAGTTTGGCATGGGATGGAGCCCCTTATCTGCTCCTCACAAACCCCCAGATGTGGCAGATCTGCTGTAGATGTGGCAGGACATGAGGCAGGAGGTGAGGGCTGTGGCACAGGATGGAGGCCATGCAGATCCCACTACTTCACCCCTCAAGGGAATCTCATGTCTCCAGCCTCCTCCACAGCGTCCTGACTGCGTCTCTGTGTCTTGAGGGGTGGATTATTCCCAGTTCCTCGTGCTGGAGTTGTTCCACTTTCCACAGGCTCTTTAAATAGCCAGGAGCCAAAGAGATGATGGCCTGGGAGCTGAGAGACTTCCTTGTGTGGTGGGACATGTTGTTTCCACCACTTGGTCTGAGAGAGGCAGATGGGTTTCCCACAGCTCTGTGCCCTGACCACAAAGTGCTGCTGCTGGGTCCCTGTGGCTTCATGACTTGCCCCTGAAATATCAGCTGCTGAAGGGGAGCTGTGTGTTCCATGGCTGATTGGAACTGTGTTTCTTGTGGATAAGCTCTCAGCCAGAAGAGAAATCCTGTGCTAATAAAGTTATAGCTTAGAGACAAGCAAGAGCAGATACAGCCTTGAGGGTCCCTGGTGCAGAGTAGCTCCCCAAAGTCCCCGAGGTGATTGAGAGGATTTTTGCACAGTCTCATTTAAGAGTTATAAAGCAGAGGAGAATTTAGCTCAGTCTCCATCCTCAGGGTGCCCTCTTGAGTCACTGTGACTTGTCTGGCATTGGCCGCAGCATCGTAAAACCATTGGCTTGAGCATGTCTGGAAGGTCCTTGGATGACATCTGGTCCCAGCCCCTGCTCAAAGCACGGCCAACACAGTTCAAACATCTCAGGGACTTGTCCAGCTGAGCCCTGAGTATCTCTAAGGCTGCAGATTACACAGCATCTCTGGTCAGCCTGGTCCAGTGTGTGACCACCCTCACAGGGAGACAACTTTTTCTAGGACCTAATCAGAATCTCCCTCTTACAACCCATTTCTGCTGCCTCTCTTCCTGTCACTGTGCACCTCCACCATGACACCCCCTGTCCCCCTGCCAAAGAACTCCAACTCCTTGGCTTGTGCTTTTGAAGTTCTGGCCACTGAAAATGCCAGCTGTTAATGTGGTATTTGCAAAGAACCAAGACAAGCTTCACTCTGCCTATGAGACACAAATCCAGGCACAGGAAGTTTCTGATTTGGGAGACAGATTAACTGCATGAGGCTTTGTGCCCAGCCCACCTACCTGACATGTCCAGCCCATTACTGAAGCTTGCATGGTGCAGAGATTTGCCCATTTCATGTGCCAGTCCTCCAGGAGTATTGCACCAGCCCTGCTGCATTTTATTGCCCAACAAAGTTTGGATGTTATTATCACATCCATACAGGAATATTTTGGGCATCTCCATCTGCACTGGGTTCACTGGGTTCCTGAGTAGCTACTGAAAACATTGCAATGCTCTTCAGTGTGGTGGTGAAAGGACTGAGCCCTGCAGAGTGGTGTCAGAAAGAAAGAGGTTGGGCTCTTGCCACAGAGGAAATGGGAGCACAAGGATCAAAGTCTGTGACTAATGATGCAAGCTGTGTATCCAAAGGGTACTTCTACCCCTGAGAACACAGGCAAAGCAATAAGCCTGGCCTGGGGTTCAGACCAGGCACAACTTTGTACAAAAAAGGGAAAATAAAGGATGACAGACTCAAAATTACAGCCCTACTGGGTTCTGCCTGCTCAGAGCTGTGCAAGATCTTCACAGCTTGGACCCCAGCTAACAGCAAGATTGTCTTGGAACTACCTCTCCTTTGACTCATGGTGTTCCTGCAGGATGCCTTGACTATGATGTTACTCCTTCCTGAGAGCAATTATCAGGGAAGCATTCATTTTCACTGTTTAACACAAAGCAGACATTAAACACGCCTCGTGGGCAGGGGAGGGGAAATCAGCAGTCAGTGCTGGGTCTGCTGAGTCAGTAGGGATGTTCTCTGGGATGTGCGAAACTGGGTAGTTTCCCACTGCTTTCAGTTAGTGAGAGCACCTAAGCCCCGTGGCACTCATCCTGACAGACAAAAAAAAAAAAAAATAAAGCCACAAACTGATTTTATGGAGCACTTGCTCACTCCTTTTTCCACTGTGAAGAATTAGGCTCCTTTCAAGAAGGAGATGCCCAGCTGGAGCAGTCCAAAACAGACCTACAGTGTGAGCCAGCAGCATGGACTGGCAGGTCTGTGTGCCCTTCTTCGCTTCTCAGTGCAGGTAACCTGTGAGTGCCCATCTGGGGCTCATTTACTGCACTGGGCTCCTCCACACAACCTAGGAATGAGGGGCTTGTTCCTTCTGCAAAGACTGTGTGTCAGGGAAGCCTAATCCATGAATCAGTCTCCTTCATGACTTACTCTTGCATGGAGTAGAGGCAAAAAATGATGCTCCTTCCCAAGACATCTGTGTCAGTCCCTTGAGCCAGCAGGGCCTTAGATGTTGGGGTTATGGTGGAAGCAGAGGGCTCATACTGTTCTTCACCTGTATTTGTTCAAACTCTCTAGTCATTAAAGCAGAGATTCAGCCTGTTTGCAGATTCCTATGTCACTGCTGTTTACTGACCTGGCAAACACATCTTTGTGGCGACATGACTGCTTGATATAAAGGCTGTTTCCCCAGGAGCTGGGAGAGAAGGGAGGAGAATGCTGGATCACAGCTGTTAGAGAGGTAAAAAGTGCCCATGATGCAAAGTCTTTTGTTTGTTTGTTGGTTGTTTGGTTTTTGTGCATAGATTAATTGAAGTCAAAACCTAATGCTGGTCACTGAGCAGAACACCTAACCCAGTGGGTGGGCAGGCAACTCGCTCCAGGCTCACCACATCCCCTCTGTGGGGGTCCCCAGAGCTCCACCAGAACTTGTCCAAATCCTGTGCACACACTCTGCCAGATTTTGCAGATACTTCATCGTTTTAGCAGGGTGAATAATGAGGATTCACCGCTCTGCTGACTGCGTGGGGCTGCTTACGCAGAAAGGTGCCGCAGTTTTGGAAACTGAAGATCACACCACCACAATCTGTTTGCTGGTGTCCACCTTCTTCCAGTGCCTCTGAACAGAGGATGGTGCTGTAGCCAGAAGCCCAGTGGCCTCAAATCAGGCAGAATACATTGCCTGTGTGCTCGGCAGTTAGCACACAATTACAGAGCAGGTAAGGGATTTCTTTGGATTCAAGGAATGGCGACGTCAGGAGCAGCTGCACTGTGATTATCACCTATAAAAAACAGCTCTTGGTGATTCCAGGAGAACAAGGAAGATAAAGTAATTATAGTTTTGGCACGGTTAGCATTGGCTGAGGGCATTTTCAGTCAAGCTGGGACAGAGACTGTGTTGTTCCTTTCCAAGGCAGTTGAGACAACTGTCCACGTTACAGGAGCCCCCTCTCCCCTTTGGAAATCCAGCTGTTGCACAGCACATGAAAACACCGAGCAGCTGCTGGGGGCCATCCACAAGAACCTGCTGGGCACTTTTAGGTGGACAGGATGCAGTTGTCCTAAACTATTTTGGACCTGGAGCACACCAACTATCCTGGCTCCAAGAGCAAATGAAAGACTCAACAGCTGTGAGGGCTTCCAAGGATAATCAACTGCATTGGCCAGAGAGCCACTAGGAGACAAAGATGAGCCATTTGGGAACCCTGGGAGGAACACTTCCCCTTAGACTGCCCCCAGGGTCAGGAAGGATGGAGGAAGGGATGAATGGGCACTTGGTTTGCTTCTTCCTGGACATCCAGAGCTGGCTTTAAAAAATGTGAAGGAAAGCTTAGGATCCCTTCCAGAAACCTGCATGTCTAAGCAAAACTCCTACTGTGAGGAGATCCTGGAGACAAGAGCAAGGACTTTTCCTGGGAGAAGCAGCTGGCAAGGTGCATAGAGCTTCCCATGCTCGGCCTTGGCAGGAGTTATTGGAGCCCATGGAGACAGCAGGCAGGAAGGGAAGGGTCAAGGCTGCCAGGAAAGGGTTCCTCTGGAGCAGGCAGCAACAACTGAGGTGGAGGTAGAAATGTGAGATTCCATAAAGCTCTGAAGCACACTGAAACAGGGTAAATGGCACAATTTTAACTTCTAACTTTCTTCCACTTTTTGTTTGTGGTTTTTTTTGGTTTTTTTTTTTTTTTTTTGTTTTGTTTTTTTTTTTTTTTGTTCTATTCCTCTCCCAAGAGCTTCAGCCAGGCACACATTTCACTGGCACTGGAGCGAACGGGAAGCCCAACAGCAATACCTGTGCCTGTGTCCAGCAGGGGTCACTGATGATTTTCTTGCTTTTAAAGCTTTTTTTTCCTCCCCCTTCTTTCTATATTTTGGGGGGGGGTCTGCCATTCCAAGAAAGCATCCATGTTGTGGGTAGGAATGCCCTGTTGGAGACAGCTAGGTGTGTGGTGAAATGTCCTCTCAAGGATGCCTTGAGCAGTGGGACAGCACCAGTGGGACAGATGCAGGAGCTGACCAGGGCAGCATCCCCCTCACACTAGGACTGCACTGGGGCGGAGTCTAGAGTTAAACTCATGGCCAGTGGACCAGCTCTGGCTGTGAAGGTCCTGTCAAACAAGACACACTGTGCACCCAGCACAAGTCTCCAGCTGTCTCATGCTACTCCAGTGATGAAAAGTTGCTGCCATTTCTCCAGCATAGGACCCAGCCTTTTTTGTCTTAGTTTATTAGGACAACTGGTTTATGGCTTGCTGTGTTTTTATTGCATTGACTAATGGACTTTATGCAAAACAGTTCACTGATGAGACTCTAAAGGCCAGCAGCCTGCACTGGTGATGCTTCTGCAAAGTTTCCCTGTCCTTCCCAGTGATATTTGCCGGGGCAGTGCAGGAATGCTGCTCCCTCTGTTTCAGGACATGATGATACAGTGGTGCACATAAACTCCACTCTGCTCTCTTGCAGTGCCAGGAAAACAGTTTGCCATTAACAATGTGCCCAAGAGAAACTGTCTTTCTGTCTACTGATGAAGCTGGGTGCAGAGAGAGTTTGTCATCACTGGAAATTCCTCAGTGAATGGCTTCAGTGGCTGGCACTGGATCACCCAGTGAACTGCACTCTGACCATGCCTTTACTATTCATTTCCCATCAGGTTTGGCCTTGGCATTTTTTTCTGATTCCCAAACTAGTGTTTCCTTTCCATAAATGTTGCTGTATGAGTACATTCTCTCTGAATGCCCACGTGGCTGCTGTGTTATTTAACAAGACTCCTCTTCATGAAAAACAGAAAAAAAAAAAAAAAAAAAAAAAGAGGAGTTCCTGAATACCTTCCTGTCTTGTGAAGATGCAGTAATAGATGTTCTCACCACAGCCCCATCCTACTTGTGGTGGTGAAGGTTGCTCCTTCCTGTACTTTGTCCCAACTACACTGCAAGCTTGTATTTACCCAATTCAATGCATGTTCTGTAAGGCAGATTATTGCACTGTCCCAAAAGCATTCCTCTTTTCCCAAAAGTACTTCTCCTGCTAACAGAGAAGGCACATATCCCTTTATGGCTTATCCCTTTGATTTCAAAGGTGAGAAACTTTTTTGTCTAAGGAAAATATTTATCAATATTGCCAATAGGCTAAAGCCTCAAGTCCCAGGTTAGACTGCCTTTGATATTACAAACCAGCAGAATAATTTCATGCTGTCAAAGGAAGGAGTATGCAAATATATTGACTTTCTTATCTAGTATCTCTTATTAACAAATGAGTCTATGGAAATGTTTGGCCATCACATTAGTTTTTATTGGCATGCAGTGAAGCAAGAAGATGTATCTGGATGCCTTGCAGACTATGCAACTTTTTACCACCAGTTCCCTCAATCACAGATCATTCCCCCTGATGGGATGTCCCATCTGCAGCTCCAGAGTGGGGTGTTCTCACATAGACTCACCAGAAGAGGTTTTGCACTGGAACCCACTGCAAATCTATACCCATTTTGTTCTCCTTCTTCACACTCTTCCTCCTTCAATTACAAATTACAAAATTTAGAGGTTTTCATCCCAAAAAGCCCTGCTGCTGACATAAGTGACATGACTTACCCAAGTAGGAACATGCTGACTGGAGGAATTCACGTCACAGATCTCAGCTCCTATGGAAGCATCTGCCCAAAATTTGGAGATGAGTTCAGCTCCTGACTTTCTCACCCTTGCTTGCAGTGAGAATTTCTGCATAACTGGGTCTCTTCCTAATCTGACTCTCTACCTCTTATGCATCTTGAAGTGTTATTCTTTAAAATAAATACCCACAGAATATGATCTTGCTATCCTCACATAATTAGGACACCTTCTAAAAGGCATCTCTTTAGACCAAGACACCTGTCTGTCTGTCTTTACCTCCAAGATGAGCAGTGGCAGATTTAATTGTAAAGGTTTGCTCCCGGTATGTCCAACAAGACTGGGGAGCCATCTGCCCAACTGAAAAGCATAAATTAAGCAGGGAAGGAGAATCTGTGTCACTGATCTTGTGAGAGGTGTCGGGTATCGACAGAGAGGAAGCAGTTTGAGCCAACTCGAAAAATTATCAAGAGCGTGAAACAGGAAGACTTCTTGAAGATAGCATGTCCTGCTGAGTGTGAGGACAAAGCCGTGTGCTCTCTGGTTGTATCAGCTGTGTAACAGGGGAATAGCTGTAGCTGAAGCAGGAACATCTGGTTTCCTATTTGAGGAGTCACAATCAATCTGCTCCAGTAGCACAAACTGCTTATTTCACCCCAAACTTAAAGCTCGTGTGAAACCATCACTGGAGAATCATCTGGTTTGGAGTTGTCTTGTCAGTATCTGTCTTGTGAAAGATATTTTCAGGATGTCAACAAACAACCCCATCCAAAAAGTTCTTCCATGTTTCTTGTCATCCATGATGGCATGTATTTAGGTGCCATATGCCCTGTACTTCACTTCCCTGGAAACTTAGGGCTGGCTTGTGCCAAGAATTGCACATAAGAAATTTCCCATGTGTTATTGCTCATAGGTTCTTGCTCAGCCCTGGAACTGGAGCGTAACACACGTGTGCACATTGGAAAATAGATTGTCTTGGTGTCTCACTCACAGACTGTGAGCCCACCCACCTCCCCCACTCCTGCTCCCTTGGAGTCATTTCATCAGCTGGGACGCACAAAGCAGGAATTTTGCTAACCCTTCTCCCTCTGAAAGGTTATTTATTGTCTTTGCCTCCATCACAGACCACGTGCAGAACCAGTGTGCAAGAATGCATCACGCATGATTCAACGCCACGCAAAAATTCTGCTGAGCTTCTCACAGCCGCCACCAATGGGAGCCTTTGTCTGGTGTGTGGCTGCAGAATGCCAACCTCCCAGTGTGTAAAATGCATTTATGTTTTGTTCCAAACAACCCACGTGCACACCCCAAACGCCAGAGGACTCATTACATTCGTGGTCCAGAAAGTGGTGTTTTGTTCTGTGTCCCTGCTTTGCCTGACTCGGGGCGAATGCGATTGGAAATGCCAGAGGCGCAGCTCCCAAGTAACGTAAGAGCAGGATTACAGTTTTCCTGACACAGGAGTGGGGTGACAACAATGCAGCTGTCGTAGGAGGGGACGGATTACAGCGCATCTGACAGAGCAGCAATTATAGGAAATGTATTTGCAGGGATGGATGGGTGGAAAACGAATTAAATATGCTGCTCCAGAGGAGGACAATAAAGGTGTGTTGCAACAGTCCTCCCCCCCGCTGGAAAGCCGCATTTCTCACTTGTCCACTGGCACAAACAATCTGTGCTGCATGGCAGGAAATATCCAACACAAATATCACATCAATCTCTAAGGAAGGATACCTGTTTTCGTAACTTGCTCATTGACGAAGGGCTCTTGCTAGTGGCTCAGACAATAGGTGGATATATCAGGTTTTCCCTGTGGAATAACTGTACCACCGGCACCGCGCTGTAAACTCAACTTTTATTTTGTTTCTGTTTTCTTTCAGAGTGAGCAAAGTAGAAAAAGGGAAGGGGGAGGGGAAAAGCTCCTGATTTTTTGGTATGCAGTAGACAAATGCCATTAAAACCCTCTCAAAAGGAGCCTGTGCACATCCCATTGCCTGGCAGAGGTACAGGCAGGCACAAGCAGATGAAGCAATTACCTGGGACTCCAGGGAAGTGATTGCCTTTCCATTTCAAACTGCAGCAAGAGCACGGTGGATCTCAGACTCCAATGCATGAATACAGAAGAAAGGTGAGGGGGCCCTTATTAATTTTGTCCCTGGGGAATGATTTGGAGCTTTCCGCATGAATCACTCACCAAGTGAGGGGAGAGGAGTGGAGGCTGCAGCGAGGGGACATCAAAAGTGCCTCACTCAGGTCACTGTTTCCAGCACAGCCACCAACAAAGGACATACGTGTGTGTGCAGTGAATTCCATTGTCTCAGGATGCTTCCTGTTGGGCACGTGTCCACATCACCCACAGCTGCACGGCCGGGGCACCCCCGCATCCTATGGCACTCCTGTAAAACGCAATAGGACACTTGGGACAGTCAGTCCAAAAGGAACGAGGCTGAATTCCTTCCTGCCCTCACAGATTGTCCCTCCAGCCCAGCACGGGAACAGACATCCAGTCCCTGCACTGGCTGAAGGATAGCTGGCAGGTCTTTCCCACGTGGGAGCACCTCATGGCAACTCCAGTGGCCGTAATGACACGGGCAACAGCCTTCAGTCTCCTGGCCTGCCCACAGGAAGGTTCCCAAACTCGTTTCTAGCTCTCCCATCAGCCTGGCAGAATTTCCTCAACTCTTTTGTTGGAATCCTAAAGAGAAAAGATCCCAAAGAGAAAAAATCGCACACAAGGAGAAGGGGAAGGATAATTTCGCAGGAATGAAATCCCCTGTGAAATGGATCATGGACATGCCTCCCTCCCACCTCTGCTCTCATATCTGAAGTCTACTTAGCTTTTTTTTTTTTGCTTTGGAAGCTGGCAGCTTCTGGCTGCTCTTAACACTGCTAAACTTCCCTGATAAGTTGTGGCCTAAAAAACCCCAAACAACAAAGCAACACATGAGCTACTACAGTATGTAGGATGTTTCAGGGAGCAGTGAGAAGTAATACACACGTTCAACAGAAACTGCTGGGAAAGAGTAGCAAATCTTGGGAGTTGCAGAAAGCAGCTGATGCTGTTTGACCTGCTCTCTGTCCACATTTCATCTGGGAGTGGGAGGACAACATTAAACTACAAGCACTAATCTTACAGAAAGTCCAACCTGATAGAAAAATTACATATAAGTATAAACTGTATTAAACCCAGCATGTACGTAACTGTATTTATACCAGCTGTAAGATTAACATTAATCACTTAATTTCAGTGTGAAGGATGGAGCACTTTGGCTGAGCTCAGGACACACAAAGGTATTCTCCAACTCTGCCATAGACTTGCCTCGTCACTACCATGGGCAAGACACTTCATCCTTGTAGGCTTTTTGCCCCTCCAGTAGTAAAGCAGGTAAAGTGGGGGAAAATGCATCTTTTCCTTAGCTTTTGTGCCTTTTGTCTGTGAAGATTGTATGGTCTTGGTGGGAAAGTGCCTTTTCCAAGTGTTGGTCTGCAGGCATCGGAAGTCCAGGTGGTTCTGCCCCAGGAAGGTCCCTGCCTGGCTGATCCTGACGCCAAGAGTAACAGCAGCTTAACACAGATGTGCTCAGACTCAGGGGCCTTTGGTCCTCTTCAGTCAAATTTTGGTAGAATAAGTGCTTCACCTTGCAGGATACCTTGAAGATGGATGTTTAAAGAGATGTAAACAAAGTGACTTTCATCTAAATTTAAATAGGCACATTTAGATTACAGATGTGTATTCCCTTTTACTACCATCACCACCTTTGGCTATTAAGCTTGATTGGAAAAAACCCAAATTCAAAAGCCATTGTTCCATGCTGGCTGTTTACCTGCTGCATTTTATTTACCCTGGGCAATGGAAATAACCTGTCCCACTTCTCTTTTTCTACATAATTTTTTCATGTATTTGTTGCCAGCTGTCAGTCAGGCTCACGTGCCCAGGCACAGTGGAGCACTGTAAGAGTGACAAACACGGAAGGGAAATGACTACAATGAAACAGAGACACTCTCAAGGGCACAGACCACCTTGTTTGTTCTGTGTTTGTACTTCCCTTTATACAAACAAAGACACTCAGAGCCTTGGCATTAGTGGCAAATTTTGTACCACATTATATTTAGGAGAGTGAAGAACCCCAACAAACCTGGTGGTGACCGCTTCAGAAGCAGTTTCCTAGCCCTAGAAAAGGAGGAATGATGAAGAGAAGGTCTGTGTCCCTTTATCCTGCAAGACAAGCTCAGTGTATTATGCCAGTGAGATGTCATCGCCTTGTTAATGATGAAATGTCATAAACCTTAATGACAAAGATCATTGTTGTGATGGTAATTATGTAACCGTGATGCAATGTTATGACCCAAGACATTCCAGTGGTCTGAAATATATTTGTGGATACCATTGTGGTGCCTCAGTGAGGACATGCTAGCTTTAAAGTATTT
This sequence comes from Corvus moneduloides, assembly GCF_009650955.1. NCBI lineage: Eukaryota > Metazoa > Chordata > Aves > Passeriformes > Corvidae > Corvus > Corvus moneduloides. Next base: position 118,415,063 of record NC_045477.1, read on the forward strand.
TTGCCAAAATTGCAGTGGCAGCCCAGATTTTTTCAAATTCAAAGACACTTTGAAGTCACACTATAAACAGTCATGCACCATTTTTTTCAAGATAATACTTTTGTCTTTGAAATAAGCCTACAAGTATTTTAGTTGGTTATGTCATATTCTTTACTTCAAATGTCAGTATACTTTTTGTAATGTGACACCTCCCATTTCACTTCTTTTTAGGCCAGAGTCTAACTTGGTGTGAGCAGAAGCAGCTCTATTGACCTCAGCAAGGTTTTACTCAATTAAATTGTATAAAATAGTCAAACAAATCTGACTTTCAAAATAATCACATTGGTATTTTCTAGGGGGAAAAAAAACCAAACCCAAACAAACAACCACCCCAACAAACAAACAAAAACACCAAACCAAACCACTCCCCCCCCCAAAAAAAAAAAAACAAAAAAACCCCCCAAAATCCCCAAAACCAAATAACTACAGCTGTACTGCAAGTAGTGCCCCAGCAAACCTGCCACATAAAGCCAGGCTAGCTTTAACTTTAGCTGTGGAGGGTGAATTGGGTAGAAAGGAATGTCTCCACTTCTTGGTTTGTTTTCTTTCTGCCAAGTGAAGAAAGTTGCTATTGTTGTTAGTGTGTTTTGAAACTGATAGAAAACGCTGAGTGAAATGACTAAAGGCTGAATTGCTGGAAATACCTGCGAGGTGAGTTCTGGAAGGCATCAGCCTCCATGTGTATTCCCACACACAGATCATGCTGCCCTCAGGGAGGGAGCACAGAGCTGCTGCAATGGAAAAACTTAGCAGCTGTGTCCTCCCAGTTTCTCCCTCTTCCTAGAGGAATCAAAGGAACATCCTCGTGGATATGCTCTGAAAAGTGCCCCTCCACTCTCCTCGCTTTCCTTCCCTGATTATGAACAAGCCAACTCTGTAATTACACCTCTCCCGACCACGGATATCATGGAATCATCCAAGGTGACTCCTCGTCCAGGATATCTAAAACACCAGAGGGCAGCAAAAGTGTTAAAGCAAAAATTGCAAAAGCCTCAACCTTCCCAACAGCAGCACCTCTCTGAGCTGATAAAACTCGACTGGGTAAGAGGTTTGTGATGCCTTCACAGCATTCAGAGTGAAAGTGGCAGAAAAACCATGCAATTATGACACTACCAAAATTGTGCAATGGTTACTTCTGAGCGGTGCTGCTGGAAGCTGTTTTTACCTGGATGAAGGAAAATGGAAGAGAACCACCAAAACGCTGCTGAGAATAATAGATGTAGGGGGTCTTTAATTCCCAACAAATGATACAACAGTGTTATAACTTTAGAAATTAGGTGGTGCCTCCTTCCCTGCAGATGCTCTGGAACAGAGGTCCCTATAAGTACCTTCCACAGGGAGCAGCACTTGCCAGTCCTTCTTGTCTCTTCCATCCAAAGCAGGTAATTAATATCAGGGTGGTGGATCCTCCTCAGGTGAGGTCTTACACTCTTCAGGAAGTCCCATGGCACAGATGTCCACCTCTCCTTAGTATGGGAAAATTGTGAGATGTTGGGAAGAGCACCAAATCCAGCTGTCTTCTTCCCATTTTGGAAGAAGGAAATTCTGAGTCCTTTAAAAAGGAGTAAAAATGTTCCATTCCTAGCTGAGGCTGGATGTCTTTGAGTGTTCTTTCTAAAAAGACCAGCTCTATTTGCCATTCTAAAACACTTAATCAATTTCAAATGAAAACAGCAACTATAATTAAAGGGAGGAAAATCCCACCACAGCAGAGGAACCATTATTAAGGTAATTTTTTTCTTTATAACTCCTGGGGCACTGTTCACATGCAGCTGCTACCGTATGTGCTGTTTGTGCGTCACCTCCTCTTCATGAGCTCCACAGAGAATATACTGTTAGCTTAATAATAACAATAATAACAATAATAATAAGTCAGCTTTTCATGTGAGTTATTCAAGGCACTGTGTAAGCACTAATTGAATGCTACAATAGCCCGGGCTGGCTCTGTGCTATTCCCCTCTTTACAGCACATGCCACAGCAGTCCCATGACTTGGGTCACACCATGTAAGCAGCTCCTGTCCTTCAGCTCCTGACCACCAGCTCTGCCCTTTCCCAGCTCCATGCAAGCCCTGAAGAATGCCAGCAAGCATTGGGACAGCGTGGGTTTTGTGTATAAACAAACTTTGGGTGTTCATTTAAGGTGTTATTTCTCCATTTTTCTAAGAGAAAGAGCCTGCAGTGTGAACACTAAAACTTCACTAAAACATCCTGATGAATCTCTCTCAAGTATGTTGATGATACACAGCTCATGGATCATGTAATTTGATTTATGCAGAGCACCACATCTCCCTCATCCCACCTTTAAATTTACAAAAATGCACAAGAAGCTTGCTGTCCTCCCCTAGCAGGTCGCTCTTGAACCCTTTAGGAGTCATTCAGGACCTTAAGGAGAACATCAACAACAAGTGAAAACAATCTCAGAATCCCAGAAATGTCAGGGTTGGAGTGACCTCTGGAGATCATCCAGTCCAACCCCCTGCCAAGGCAGGGTCACCTGGAGCAGTGACACAAGGACACGTCCAGGTGGGTTTGGAATGTCTCCAGAGAGGGAGACTCCACAACCTCCCTGGGCAGCTGTTCCAGAGCTCTGCCACCCTCAACGTAAAGAAATTCTTCCTTGTGTTGAGGAGGAACTTCTTGTGTTTTATTTTACAGCCATTGCTCCTCATCCTGATACTGGGCACCATCCTCTTGACACCCACCTCAGAGATATTTGTATGTATTGATTAGATCCCCTCTCCATCTCCTCTTTGAAGAGATTTTTACTGAGTGCTTTGAAATTTTTGGCGTGAAGCAGAGCTGTAACTTTTCCACCTTATTTCCAGCAGTCTGGCAAATCCAATTTGCATGGTGTCCCTGGATGGAAGAGGAGGGTCATCTCCCAGTGTGCCATGGGCTGTGATGGTCAGGGGAGAGGCTCAGACTAAGAGAGAGAGTTTTCCAGTCAGAAACCCATCTGCTGACTGAAGAATTACCTGTCTGAAACGAGCATAGACTGACTGCAATAGAGAAGATAAAGCTGAAAAACAGATGTGGCAGGCATCATTCAAGACTTATTTTTGAGACTAGATTGGAATTTGACTCCAAGTGCACAAACATTTTGGTCACCTGCTGTGTGGAGGCTAAAGATCTCCCTGTTTGAACCCTGTGCATCTGCTGTTCCACATTTGACCTTGAGAGGAGTCTCTTGGCTGATCAATCCTAAACAACCTCCATAAGCCTTGGTGTGCCAAAGGGAAACTTCCCAGGCCTCACTTCCAGATTGACCAGAGATAACGGCACTGAAGGTGGATTCTGAGAGTAGAGTTGCAATGGTATCACAGGGCTGCATAAATATATGGGACATGGACCTACTGGAGAGAGTCCAGAGGAGGCCACCAAGACGATCAGAGAGATGGAGCAGCTCTCCTACGAGCAAAGGCTGAGAGGATTGGGATTGTTCAGCCTGGAAAAGAGAAGTTCAGGGTGACCTAATTGCAGCCTTCCAGTGCCTGAAGGGAGCTGACAAGAAAGATTTACAAAGGGCCTGGAGTGACAGGACAGGACAAGGGGGAATGGCTTCAAACTGACGGAAAGTAGGTTTAGGTTAGACATTAGGAAGAAATTCCTTACTGTGAGGGTGGTGAGGCACTGGAACAGGTTGCCCAGAAAAGCTGTGGCTGCCCCATCCCTGAAGTGTTCAAGGTGAGGTGGGATGAGGCTCTGAGCAATCTGGTCTAGTGGAAGGTGTCCTTGCTCACGGCAGGGGGTTGGAATTCAAGGATCTTTACGGTCCCTTCGAACCCAAACCACTTTGTGATTCTATATAGATTTTATACATATATGGCGTCTATTATTCCTTCTGTTGCTGTCGGTGCCCAGCTGGTGGACCCAGAGGGCTGCTGTCCCCAGATCGGGGTGTCCCCAGCCCTTGAGGGAATACTCTGCAGCATCCCTCCAGCACACCCCGGAAAGCAGGGACAGGGAAACCGGCCTTGCGCAGGGGAAGGCGGGTCCGTTTCCTGCTGCAGGCACCAGTGCAAAGGGCGGGCATCCACAGCCGCCCTTGTGCCTTGGGATCGGGAAAAACGCTCCCCTGCAGGGCTGCAGCCGCACTTTTCCCCACTGCCAGTGGGACTTCCCCATCACACTGCGCTAGAGGTGCCTCGGTGGCTGAGGACACCGGGGCTCGGCACCCCCGCCGGCAGGACTGACACCGGGGGGTCACCAGCCCCAGGTGCTGTCGCCGGGGCGGTGCCGCAGTCGCGACATCCCCGCGCCGGGGAGCGACCCCGCCGGGAGGGCCGGGCCGGGCCGGGCCGGGCCGGGCCGGGGGGTGGGCAGGAGACCCCCCGACCCCCCCCCTCCATCCCTGCCTCCCCCCGCCCTGACGTCACCGCCCCCCCGGGTCTCCCGGGCGACGGCTCCATCAGCGCCCGCGTCAGCGCCGCCCGTTCCCTGGCAACGTCCCGGTGTCTCCGCTCCCCTTCAGCCCCGCACCCGGGCGCGCGTCTCGCTGGCGTCAAAGTGACGTCAATGGGCCCGTCTCGGCTTTCGGCGGTGGGCGGGGGGAAGAGGCGGGCGGGGAGGGCGGGCGGTGCGCGGATGGAGGCGAGGGGCGGGCAGGGCGGGGGGGCCGGGACATCCCGCGTGGTGCCGCCTGCCCCCCGGTGCGCGCTCGCCCCGCCGCACACACGCACGCACCCGCCCGCCCGCACAGCGCTGCGCGCACACCGCGCTCCGCCCGCCAGGTACGAGGCGGCTCGACGGCCGCTCCGCCGGGCTCTGCGCGGCCGCGGGGGGAGCGGGGCCGGCGGCGGCGCGGACGGGGCGGGCAGGGCCGGCGGAGCGCGGCTGACGGGCGCTGCGGTGCCGTGTCCGTGCAGGTGCTGCGCGGATGCTCCCGTCCTGAGGCGCGGCCAGCGCTGCCCGCCCCCCGCCTGAGCCATGGTGATCATGTCCGAGTTCGCCTCGGCGCCCGCGGCCGCGCACGGCCAGCAGCGGCCCCTGCGAGTCGGCTTCTACGACATCGAGAGGACCCTGGGGAAAGGCAATTTCGCCGTGGTCAAGCTGGCCCGGCACAGGGTGACCAAAACGCAGGTGGGTGCAGAGGGGGCAGCTCTGTTGGGTGACCGAAACGCTGGCGGAGCGCGGGGAGGGAGCGCGGCGGCTCCGCGCAGCCCCGCGGGCGCTGCTTCCTTCGCACGCCCCCGGTGATGCCGCGGTTCGCAGGGGCTGCAAGTTTTCCCGCTAGGTAAAATTAAAACTCAGCAAGAATATATGCAAAAAAACCCAGCCCAGCGCCCGCAGTTCTGAGTGCTACTGTAGCTTCGTGGAGTTACTCTTAGTTTGCTAAAAACGCCCTGCAAATAAAGGATCTCTTGAAGACTTGAGATGTTTTGGGTTATTTTTTTTTCGTTCAGTGTTCTTCAAGAACAAAGGACTTGGGGTGTTATTTGCAGAAATAATTTTTTCATGGCCGTGCAGCCGTATTTATACTTATAGTGCATGTCAGAATCGCCTCAGCCGCTACAGTAGGAGATAGTCTGTTACAGGAATCTGTTTTTCACTGGTATGGGACGGATTAAAAGATTTACGGAATCCTGTCCAGTGCTAATTTCTGCAGTTGTGTTCGCTACCTTACGTGTAATCCTTTGACGTAGAAAAGAAAAACGAAAACATTCTGTTCCGCGAATTCTGTGCGGTTCAGAAAAACAGAATCAGCTTTGTCAAGTCCGTACTTTGAAAGCTACTTTAAAAGCTACTTTACTTGGATTTTGTGAGTGATGTGTTTGTGCTGGGGTGTGTATTTTTTTTTGGTTGTTTTTAAGATATTTTAACAGTGAGAGTACCTGTTTTGTAATGTCTGGGTTTGTATTATTTAAATTTGCAGGTTGCAATAAAAATAATAGACAAAACAAGGTTAGATCCAAGCAACCTGGAGAAGATTTATAGAGAAGTTCAGATAATGAAGCTTTTGAATCATCCCCACATTATCAAGTTATATCAGGTAAGAGTTCAGCTTTGAAGCGCAGCACGTAGATAAAATACGCTTGTGGTCTTCTCTTGCACGTGATTTTTATATCCAATATTTGCAGAGAATGCATATTGAAATTCTTTTTGAAAAGCAATAGAAATAAACTGGGTGTCTTCAAAGTGGTTCTTCATTCTTTGAACAAGATTCTGGTACATTAGACAGCTTTTTGACAAAATGCACTGTAAATTGACAATTGAAACCAGGCTGACGTTTGTTTCAAATTGAGGAATGGGTTATCTGAACTTATATGGTTAACTTGCCTTTCCTGTCTCCTCTGCTTTTCCCAGTTTAGAGGACTGGAACTTCTTATGTGCATTAGATAAGAGGAAGACTTAAACTCACGTTTGGTGGTAGAGAGGGAAGCACTGAAGTTGAAGGGAAGGGATTTAAAGTTAACTAAAGTTAACCGGAAGGGGTTTAAAATCACCAATAATTAAACCAAATTAATCTAAGTAGGAAGTCTAAGTGGAAATTTAATCAAAGAATTCGATTAGTGAAAAAGGAAAAGGTGGTAAATGTTGGTATCTTAGAATATGGCAAAAAATTACCTGTTTGGTTGTTCTGTTCCAGTTTGTGTAGTTTGTAAAGTGAATTTTAAGTATCTTTCCCCTGCAGAGTTTCACAGCATGAATTTTGGCTTAGATTTGTTCAGTTTCTGCACTGATGGATATTTTTAACCGTAGGAACAAATGAATGTGTTGTGCAGAAAACAGGATCACACTTGCCTTGTGAGCAAGGACTGCTTTGCAAATTCTAAATGTTAGATCTAAGTAGCCTTTGGTGTACGTTCCTCTTAATCATCTCAAATAATGCCGTGTGGATTTAGGAAGAAGATGACAGAACAGTTTGGGTTGGAAGGGACCTTTAAAGGTCATCTGGTGCAAGCCCCTGCCATGAGCAGGGCAGAGGTATCAGTCTCTCTGGACCTGTCTAAAAGGGCACGGGGAGGAAAGGTGGAGATGGATGAAGCAGCAGGTCTGAAAGTCCGTGTGCAGTAGTAAACAGTATTATCAGCTGTAATCTTACTGCTGGGTTTGTTGGCTTACAAAAAAAAAGAAAAGAAGAAAAAAAAAAAGAACAAAAAAGTTTAATTAACATGTATGGCTGAAGAGCAGTAAGGCAGGTGCTTAGGAAAGGCGTTATTTGAAAGACCTTGACACACATGAAGTGTTTGTATTTATAGTGTTACCCATCATAACAAAAATGATTCTGTGTTAACAGCTGACGTCAGGGGTGCCCATGGGGCAGTATAGGACATACAGAAACATTCTAACAGTTTGGTTCAGTTCATTTCAGTGGAATGATGTGGGTGAAAATACTGTTGCGGAGCGTTTAGAAAAGCAGGTTAAATTCCATCTCGTTGAACCACTTCACTTGATGCAGCAAATGACGTTGGTAGTGGACCATAATTTCTTTTCAGTAAAGTTTTCTTTTCTTTGTTGTTGTAACTGATGCTTTACCTGTTTGGTGGAGGCTGAGAAGCAGGGATGGAATTAGATGACATACCAATGTAGGGTGTGTGTTCTTGTATTATTATTTCATCATTGTTTTAGTTTCAGCACCGCGTCTTAATTGCATCCAGCTGGCAACTTTCCCAGAACACTTTCCTTCAGTTTTTTAAACTGGGAACCTCTCTTCCTTTGCTCCTTGTTTGTTTATTTTCATTTCATGTCTGTGTGTACTTGTAGTGAGGGGAGGAAAGAGTCTTTGAAAAAGGTTACATGTTGGGAGCCTGGAAGTTACAGCCTTTGAAGTAGAATTGAGGCTTTTTGGATTGTTAACCTGTTGTGAGCCTCCTCCTTCCAAAACAAAATATCTGCTCCTTGAGAGGGAAATGTTTCCAGGGAAATGTTGTATTCCAAAATCTGAAATGCAACATTTGAAAGATGTGCTGTGGTAACTGAAGATGAACTTGGAAATGCTCAACATTTCTCATTCATTGTTTGGATTTTAGTTCTTTTTTTTTTTCCCTCCAAAGGCTAAAATTGTGAAATATCAAAGCAAGTTGATACTAGATTGATAGGCAATATATTGACAGGTGTTGATGTGCATCAAGCACTGCTGTTACACAAACAGCAGCCTGTTACCACTTGCACAGGAGGCTCCCCATGTCCCAGCCAACTCCAAACAGGAGCAGGGGATCTGATACCACTTCTTGCTTTGTCCCGGTTGCAGGTCTCTCTGCTGATCTGAGCCCCCACCAGCCTTGAGACAAAGACGACTTTAGATAAACTTTTAAGTGTCTTTGCATGTTCAAAGTATGTCACATTAATTGTAAAACTATATATGCAAAAAACTATATATAACAAAAGGGGAGTGTATAAAATTATCTAAACACTCGTCTACTATCTTATGGAGATTAGGTAGCATGGTAATGGTGAGAAGAACAATGGCCTGGGAAACCATTGTATAATGTAGGCACATAAGCCTTGATTTGTTATCTTTATCATTACCAGTTTGCCTGGAAAGAGAACTGTGGTGCAATATTAGATGCCTTTACTGCCAGCTGCTGCAGCAAATATAAATTTGAATGGATATATTTGAGAATTCACACAGAAGAATAAATGAAACTATAGAGCTCTGCTTTCTTTTTTTAAATCGTGTCTTCTTGTGACTTCACAGGTTATGGAGACAAAGGATATGCTGTATATTGTTACTGAGTTTGCAAAGAATGGAGAAATGTTTGGTAAGTCCTCACTGATGGAGCTCACAGTTCCTTAGATTTAGAAACCATGCCTTTGTCATTCCTGAGTAACAGACATATTCTGATTTAAAACCCAGGGCTTGCGCTGTCAGCTGTCAAACAGCAAGTGCAGCACCTGCAGGATTATGAAAAATTTCCTGGGGGTGTTTCTACATCCTCTCTGATTTTGTCTTGCAGATCACCTGACCTCCAATGGGCACTTGAGCGAGAGCGAAGCGCGGAAGAAGTTCTGGCAGATTCTCTCAGCGGTGGAATATTGTCACAGCCACCACATTGTGCACAGGGATCTCAAAACAGAGAACCTCCTGCTAGATGCTAACATGAATATCAAATTAGCAGGTAATAGGAAACAGGAGGTCACTTCATAAAGAACATCAGGCATGTAGTCACATTGGGTCTCCCTAGGATGATCCTAGAAGTGTATTTGTGTTTGTGTAACTGAAAATGAAACAGTAGTCACAGATATTTCTCAGAACAGATTTTGTGAACTGAAGGGAATAGCTTAAATGAATGGGCAGAAAACAAAGCAACACATCTGTTCCTTTCTATCCATTTTCTGCTACTTCTGAAATATTAGTGGTCGAGTGTTGTTGTTTTACCCCAGATTTTCACCTTTGTTTCAGACTTTGGCTTTGGAAACTTCTACAAGTCGGGAGAGCCCCTCTCCACTTGGTGTGGAAGCCCACCCTACGCAGCTCCAGAAGTTTTTGAAGGCAAAGAATACGAAGGACCTCACCTTGATATATGGGTGAGCTTGCTCTTCCTCAGAACCTGCATTTCACACTTTGTGAGGGTCTGTGGGCCTTCAAAATCGTCATTTTTCCTGGAGTCACTCATGTGCTGTGCTGTTTTCTATTGGCAGAGCCTTGGGGTGGTTCTGTATGTCCTTGTCTGCGGTTCTCTGCCTTTTGATGGACCCAATTTACCAACCCTGAGGCAGAGAGTGCTGGAGGGGCGGTTCCGCATCCCGTACTTCATGTCTGAAGGTGCTTTTTTTTTTCAGATCCTTAATGTTAGAACAGGTGCTATAAAGGAGTAGCTGTCCTGTTTGCAACTGGCAATTACTTTGTCTTTATATATTCAGTAGTTTCTGTAGGGCAGAACACGTTTTCTTTTCTGGGATCTGCTTTATGGTGCATCCAAAAGGCTGTAGTTTCCTTTCTTTGAGTATCCCTATGGATTTACAAAGATACTTGACACCCTAGCTGGAGAAATAATCACTCAGAAAAGAGAGAAAATGGGGTTTTAATGAGACTAGGCTACAGTGCTGAGATGGGTGTAGTTCTCCTAAGGTATTTTAGCTATGCAGAAAGGGTGTATTCCAGTGTGGCTGTGCTGCCAAGGAGAGCAGAAATAGTGGGACTTCGCAGTGTTTCCTGAGAACTCCAACAGTCTGATGAGAAACATGAAACTGAAGAGTGTTATCACCTCTCTCTGATTTGGTTTCAAAACCGAGTGAACGTGCCTCTGTTGTCACGTGGAGATTATCTGCTGAAGTCTGAAGTTTATCAATTGTAGCCGTGAATAGCTTTATTTCCTGGTTACAAGTAAATCAGCAGTATATATGGACCAGGAAGTTGTATGGGATGGGGTTCTGTACTACATTCTGACCTATTTTATGTAGATGTAATGCCATTAAACCTGCATCCTCTGAAAACCAGCTCTTGTACGAGGTGCAAGGCCACCTGATATCCAGTACAGCTTCATTTCCTGCAGTGAGGTGTTGTTTTTATGATATGTATGTGGACATCTCTTGTGCTGTCTGGAATATTTGATAGTCAGATCAGGCATCAGCCACTCCTAAACCTTTAATTCCTGTTTTAATAGGCATCTTACACTTGCTGGGAAGTGTTGTTAGCAGTGACTTGGGGCTGGGATGTTATTTTTACCCCTTGCTCATGAGTTTGTCTTTGTCACCCAGACTGTGAAACACTAATCCGACGGATGCTGGTTGTGGACCCAACCAAGCGGATAACCATCTCCCAAATAAAGCAGCACAGGTGGATGCAGGCTGACCCCTCCCTTCAGCAGCAGCAGTCCTTGTCCTTCTCCATGCAAAACTACAACTCCAACCTGGGCGACTACAACGAGCAGGTCCTCGGGATCATGCAAACCCTTGGCATTGACAGGCAGAGGACTATAGAGGTGAGTTCTTGCCCTTTAGATCCTTCTTCAGTGGCTACCGGAATGCCAGTGGTGCAGTCATGTGTCATTTAGTGACTGGCCTTAATCTGGTGTCACAGCATAAAATCTTCACCACCCTTCTGGATTTTGCTTTTTTTTTTGAGCGTGCTACCCTGAGCCCTTAGTGATGAGTTTTGGCTGCTTATCTCCTGAGTTACCTGTAACTCAGAAGGCCCTTCCAATGTCTTCCAGTCTCTGCAGAACAGCAGCTACAACCATTTTGCTGCCATTTATTACCTGCTCCTGGAGCGCCTCAAGGAGTACCGGAGCAGCCAGGTGTCCACTCGGCCGGCAGCCGGCCGGCAGCCGCGGCCCAGGAGCTCCGAGATCACCAACACTGAGGTGAGGAGAGGCACCGGGGCCTTTGGATCTCCTTCCTGTGTAACTGCCAGGCTTCTGAAAACCAGTTCTGGCAGTGGTGCCCTCTGACAGGACACAGCCTGCTGTTCTTCAGCAGGAGGCTGAGTGAATATTAATGCCCTGTTTCCTAGGAAGTGACCGCGGGTCATGTCATGGTCCAAAGAATAGTCTGCCTCCAGTGCAGGTCAATAATGAGCCACAAGATTAGACTTCTCATGGAAATCTGCCCTCTTAGGCATGGCTTGGTTATGCTTCTTTGTTGCATATCCTGTAGGTTCCTCGGAAGAACTCCATGAGTCATTTAATGTGTTTTTCTGACATTCTTTTTATTTTCTTCGCCCCCACCCTCTTTAAAGTGTGGTTTGGGTGCCTTTGCAAATTGCACTTCCAGTTAAATTGCCTAACTTAGGAGGAGGAGTTCTGTGTTTGTGTTGGCATTGATGGATTAGCTTTGTTCGTTTTCATAGAAAGCATGAGGAGAAAGCTTGCAGGGAAGGTAGCTCTGAGGTTCTGTGACTCTCCAGTATCTGAAAAGTCACGTGGAGCAGTGTGTGTGATGGCTTCTGTGCATTGCTCTCTCTCCAGATGCCTCAGGACAGTCTCACTAGTGAAACCCTTCGATCATCTCTGCTTTACCAGCAACCTCAGAGCCTGATTCAGCCATCCTTGCAGGCTGAAATGGACTGTGACATAAGCAACCCATTACAGGTTGGTGTTCCCAGCTGAACTGTGCATTGCTTCTTTTTTCCCACTGTTCTGCCAATCCAAAACAATGGGGGTTGTGACTATTGTTGTCTCCCTCCTACGTTTTGTTTGGCATTTGGGCATGGTGTCACCATAGCCTCTCAAACAATATTCCTACTGAAGACATGCCACAGAATTGTGGAGAGTATTAAAAGGCAGTTCAGAAATGAGCAAAAGACCCTGAAGTCTGTGATCTGGCATGTTTTCCAGCCTGTGTTCTTCCCTGTGGATACCAACTTCAACGGGCTCTTCCGGAACCGCTCCATCTCCCCAAACAGCCTGCTGGAGACCACCATCAGTGAGGAAGTGAGGCAAGAGAAGGAGCTGGAGGATGAAATTAAGGCATATGACCACCCCATCTGCATCCCCAGCAACACCAGCAGGAGGCACACCCTGGCTGAAGTGACCACCCATTTCTACCAGCACGTCCCTCCATGTAAGTAAGTCTGGGAGAGATGAAGGGTGTCTGTAGGCAGAGGAAAAGAGCAGAGCAGGAGTGCCATAGAGCCCAAATGCTGAAGGAGGATGTGCTGATTTTACCTTGGCTGGGGTAGGAAAGCCTAGAAAAGAGGTCTGCCCTCCCCAGTTCTGTCTTCCTACAGGTAAGCAGGGCCCTTAGGGAAGAGAAGTTGTGCTGTTGTATTTCATCTAGATCTCTTCAGAGGGGAGTGTGCTCACAAGCAGGACACAAACCTGGCCTGCTTGCTTCCGCTGTTGTACTGGGGGAGGAGAAAGTACCTGAATTTAACAAAAAACTTCTTCTCACTAATCGTGTTTGGTACATACGCAGACCCTGTGAACCAGCCAATAAGCACAACTGTTCACAAAACAATAATCCTGGTTGTGCTAAAGAAATGCTCTGTGCCTGATCCAGCACAGCCTGGTGATGCTGGCGTTGCTGGCAGAGCCCTGCCAGCTGGACAAGAGCCCAAACTGAGGTTATTTGTTGGTGACCCCTTGCTGGAGTCAAGACCTGGGACAACACGAGTTGCTGCACACCTCTCCAGCTTGAGGCTGTTTATTAGTGCCAGTGTAGGTGGGCAGAAGGCTCTGATGTCATGTTTGTTCCTTCCTGTACTCATCTTGGGAATGTTCTCTCTCTCCTTCCTTCCCCTCCATAGGTATAGTCATTTCCTCCTCTGCCAGCCCCACAGAGGGAACTAGTTCAGACAGCTGCCTTACTTCATCTTCAAATGACAGCTCAGTGGCCCTGAGCAGCTGTTTGGCAGGTCAAGTAATGACGGGGAGCCCGGCCACAGCGAGGATGACGTCGCCTTTCCTCGCTTCCCAGTCTGACGCTCCCGTGTTACAAGCCCAGGGCTGCATGGGAGGTGCTTCTCTCCTGCCTGTCAGCTTCCAAGAAGGAAGGAGAGCATCTGATACCTCATTAACTCAAGGTAATGTCTTCCTGACTTTGTTGCTGAGGAATTGCACCCTCCCAACAGCCACTGGGAAAGGGTAGGGTGCAGGGAGACTTGCTGCCCACGCTGAGGCCAGACACCTGGATATTCTGCCTCTTGTCTTCCCGGGCCCTGAGGGAGGGTGGGATGCCCTGAGGAAGGTGCCTGGAGGAAAGGTTCCCAGACGCTGATGCAGCCTGCCCATGGAGATATTTCTGCTGCCGTGAGTGGGATGGCAGGCTCCACCTTCCTCCTAAAATATGGAGTGCACAACGTCACGATTTCTCTCCGGCTTTTCCTTTGCTGTGCATGTTCATCCGCACAAGGGTGCAGCTGTCCCAGTCCCTGTTCCATTCCCTAAATCCTGTTCTGACCACCAGGCAGAGGGTGAACGTGAACTGGAGTCTCTTGTAGCCCAGTTCTCACACCCAGGAGGGCAGTGCCCAGAAAGGCTGATCTGTACTGTAGGCAAACGCTGAGGAGGATTAAAGTGCATTTCTTTTCCTCGTGTCCCACAGGCTTGAAGGCTTTTAGGCAGCAGCTGCGGAAGAATGCTCGAGCCAAGGGGTTTCTCGGCTTGAATAAAATCAAAGGCTTTGCTCGGCAGGTGTGTCAGTCCTCCTCCTCTCGGGCAGCAAGGAGTGCCATGAGCCCTTTCCAGCACACACAGCCCAACACCTGCATGTACAGCAGCAGTGGGAGCAGCAGAGAGGGGAGAAGCCTCCTGGAGGAGGTGCTGCAGCAGCAGAGGTGAGGGAGGAGCTTTGCTGTCTTTTCGTTGGGTTTACTTTGGGTTAGGGGTAAGCAAGGAGGGGTAAGCACAACAAAAGAGGTTGGGGGTTTGGTCACTGGGGGCTCCTGTGCTCCATCTTTTCTGTGTGGCAGTGGGTAAACTGCTTGGCTTCCTTTGTGGCTTCCTGCCCTGGCACATGTAACACAGGATGTGCAATTCCACTCAAAAATCTCGATGTCCAAATATTTGGAGGTTGCTGAATTGAGAAGCAGTTTGGTAGTGTGGGGGAAAACACTGCTTCTCCCTACTGCAAGCTGTGTTTTTCTTTGTTAGTTTTGGGAATGATTTCTTTCCTCCTCTGCCTCCTCCTGTAATTTTCCCATGGCAAGGAAGCGAGACCTTGTAATTTGGAAAAGTTACAGCCCACAAAGGAGGCACAGTTCCAGTGGCCTCAAATGTCATGTGTGGTGGCACCTCTTCGTTCCCAGAGAAGCAAGATGGAAAATTGAGCTTCCGGTTTATCTGCACGCATTGTCTCTAGAACATCTATTATTAGGTGGCCAAATCGTGACCAGATAAACTTGGTTGTGATAGTTGCCCTCTACAGAATGAGGAAAAACCTGGCATGGGCAGCTTGCTTTGATTGTACTGGCTGGGGTAAGGAGGGGTTTGATCGAGAGAAGGGAACAAAGGGGAAAGTTATGATCAAGGTTAGGGGCAAGAAAGGAAGGAATAAAGCATGAAATTATCCTAGCAATGCAAATTAACCTCTTCCCGCTTGGATTTTGTCCAGAATGCTCCAGTTCCAGCATCACCAACTACTCCAAACAGCTTGTCCCCAGACTTCCCAGACATCTGCAGCAAGTGGCATCCCCTCCTCTGACGGGCCAGGTACCTGCAAAGCCTCCAACTCCATTCTGCTGTCAGAGCTGCAAAGAGAGAACTCGTTTGAGCTGGCCTTTGCTGGCAGCAGCCAACTGCTCCAACCTCATTTCTTTGGCGTGAGCGTGTCTCCGGTGTCGTCGGCCGCTCACCTGCTGGACACTCACCTGTACATCAGCAGCAGCGTCCCCCCGCTCGCCGCCACCTTCTCCCCGCAGCAGAGCTTCTCCGCGCCGTCCCCGAGCTACGACGCCGTCACTCTGCAGCACGGGGACTGTGAGATGGAGGACCTGACTTCCAGCCAGCTGGGGAAGTTTGTGCTGGTCAAGTGAGAGCTTCAGGCTGCTCTCGTTGCGGGGAACTTTCAGCACTGTTCCGTGGCTGGCTGGCGGCATGGGGACGAGTGACTCTCAGAAGCAATAAATTTTGAAGTATGTGAAGAGGCTGTCTGGCTCAGAAAGCTGGCAACTTTATAGGACTGAAACAAGCAATATGTATGTCTTTTTGCTTCTACTATTCTTGCACTGAACAAATACGAATAGAAACTGATTTTTTTTTTTTTTTTAAAGGAAAAAATAATGATGGGGCAGATGGGTGGGGCATTTGTGGGGGCAGGGAGGGATGTGGTTGGGGAAGAACTCTTCGGTACTGTACTCAAGTCAGACCAATACAGCTCTGCTGTTATGCAAGATTAGCAGCTGTCAGTAGTGGTGACACAGCAGGGAGAGGCTTTTCAAAGAAGGGACCAGAGCCTCCCTTTCTCACAATATTCATTTATGGGTTTGTGACGATGATTACCTCTTTTAAAGAAAATAAACAGAAAACCAGTGGCATGAAGCATTATGCATTCATAGGAGACAAAAATGGAAGCATTGCCATTTGTTGTTTTTCCTTTTCCCTCCTGTTAACGCTCATTTTATTTAAAGGAACCAACATCCCCATTCCACACCTCCCAGTTACACATACTTTAAATGAAAACTGTGAACTTCTTGCTTGATACATCAGCTGGAAAAGCTTAGCATGCCCTTCTAATTAGTACAGAAGCAGTAACTATTGGAAATGTATCCCTTGGTAATGAGGATCCAAATTGCATAATGCCTGGTCTTTTGCAGGGATGTTTGTTTGGGAGTGTGTACATCCACACAGGTGCACACATGCCTATATTTTGTTGGTCGGGGTAATCTTCAGGAATCTCTTTATAAACTCTAAGTTTGTTCATATTCTTGCCGAGGCACTGAGGAGGGAAGCAGCAGCACCTGTGGGGTAATGGGAAGGGTTTTCTTTTTAAAAAGCCCTTCTGGAGGTTGCCTACAAAGTTGCCTGAGGGGTATTTCTTAGTGCTGCACATCGTTATTTCCGCTGCTAATTATGTTTTTATGCATTTCATTATCAGGGTCCAAACAGAACTGACTCTTGGGGAGATGTGCAATATTGAGGTTATAATTATATACTGACAAAGACAAAAGGAATAGGCTAGAACAGAATTCTACTCTAACAGAGTACAGCTTTTTCTGAACAAAACTGTATTAAAAGTGAGTAAAACAGCACAATCTTTGGGTGTTTGTTTTTAGTTGGTTTTTGTTTTTTGGCATATTAGCAAAACGAGGTTTTGGATTAGATGGGTGTTTTTCGTATGGTTTTTAATGCTGTATATGTATATAAATAGGAAGCAGAAAACAATATAACACTAGTTATTTTTTATATTTTGTAATATGCTTCTGTTGTGTTTCTGGTATAAACCCCAACTCCCCTGCCGAGGCAGACCATGACTTCTGTTGGTGTCATTGGAGGTTATGCTGAGGTCTAGAGGGGAGGACAGGCTGTGCTCCTACAGACATGAGTTGGGGAGGGCATGCAAACTTTGGAAGCAGGTGAGCAGGCAGTGAGACAGCTTGGCTGGGAGCTGCCATCCGAGTGTCAGAGCATGGCTGTGTTCTGTCTAAATGCTTAAAGGACCCATCTCCCTAGTGTGACACAGGGTGCCTTCAAGTTACCTTGGCTTCATGCAACCTGCAGTATTACACATTTGCAAATAATATAGAGACTTGTTTTGGTTTTTTTTTTTTTTGGGTTTTCTTTTTTGTTTGGTTTGTTTAGTTGTTTTTGGGTTTTTTTAAGAAAAAAAAAAAAAAGCCAAAGATTGACCAGGTTAATTGGTGGGAGTAGGAAGGGTTGAAGATGTCGTGTGGCTCTGTCTGTGGCTCTCCATAAATGACCTCTTCATCTGTGTGTTGTGTCTGTGTGTCTGTATTGGTGCATCTCCAGCTTGCCACTGCTGCTCCGTGGTCTGGAAGCTTCAAAGTGACAGAAAATTGCTCGAGTTGAACTCCTGTTAATGAGTGGTGCCTTGCAGCAGAGAAAACACCAAAGTCTCATGCTCATTTGTAGTGTGGGTTTAAAAGAAAAAAGCCAAACAACACCCCCCCAAAAAACCCATCCCAAAAAAGAGATTGCATGGAGATGGCTGGAGAGGAGGGCAAGAAGAAGCCAACTTGTCACAAAGCAGCAATTTGGCCTTCAGTTTTGTAAGCGGTAGCACACGTACTTAAACCACAGAATTTCCTCCTCAATTTGTGTTTTGTTTAATGCCAGGGATCTAAAGGCCACAGATTCTTTTGTTTCCTGTCCTGAGCAATGACAAGCACTTTACTTTCATAGTATTTTTTTTTTTTCTTTTCCAATTGCTGTAGAACCTCTTTGGAATTATTGCTGGAGCAGAAGAGGTCATTTTAAAAGTCTGGGGTTTTTTTGTAGATATCTTGACAGTGCTGTTCTGCAGACTGCAATGCAATAGGGTATTTAAAGACACTACGTGATTGGTTTAATTGAGATGTATAGTTTATTTTTTATCATGACTGAACAATCATTTTATTTCTTATGTTAAAATGAGAGGTGTACACCAAAATGATTAGTTGATGTGTTTTATTTAATATTTAAATAAAAAACTGTTTTAAAATTGTTGTCCTGCATATGATTCTGTGGAGTATCTTCACCCAATGCACTTACGATTTGCATAGTCAAGATTCATTTTCAAGCCAGAGTCCATAGGACACTGCTGACACTTTCTATTACATCCTAAATGAAGAGGGATGGCGGGCTCACAAATCTGATAATGGGATATTGAGCCTTTTGCTGGTAGGCAATCTGTCTGAATTTAACCCAAGTCTGTGGTAATCGGGTTATGAAATGCAGCAGCACCAGAGGTCTGGGCAGTGAGGGTGGCCCGGCGTGGCTGAGTGTTACCAGATGGGCACTGCCTCCGTGTCACCTTCAGCTGAGACAGCCCCAGCCAGATCAAGGCAGTTACTGAAAGAGAGCAAAGGGGAGGAGGGAGGGATTCAAGGGGCAGGGTGGATTGTCTCTTGTGAAATATAACTTGAGTTTAAAAAGTTACTGAAAAGGCTTTGTATTCGGCTTGTGCAGTCACAATGAGAGCAAGGAGGGGTTTCGTCTGCAAAGAGACCCCTGAGTATTGACAAGCTTTGGTTTGACCTGACAAACAGTAAAAAAAAAAAACAACAAACCCAAACCAAACAACAAACAATAGTGTTTTTAAAAAAGAAATTAAAGATCAATTTTCCCCCTTTTTTTTTTCTATTCTGAAGTTTTTATTTTAAAATCCACCTATCGCATTTCAGAGGAAAGGGAGAGTGATGGAAAGGTAAATCCAAAAAGTTAAACAGAAGCTTGGGGGAAAACAGAGATAATACTTACTTAATTTGCTTTCTGAAGTAGTTGTTTGCTGAGCTGGAGTTTGTAGAGCTCTTTGTGCATTTGCTGTGACTCCTGAACTGGTAGAAAAGTGTCATGCACGTGTTTTTACAGGGTTGTGTTTTCAATGTGACCATCCAAAGTTAGGAATTTTGCAACTCTTAAAAAATAATGGACGCATTCTAAATTATCTTTAATTAGGTTTTAGTGTGACCTGGCTTAAGGATAATCCCAACCGTTGTTTTCAGCTGGGTTCTCAGGGCATTATTTTAAACTCCAGTAATTCTGGGAAATTTGAGAAAGTTGCTTCTTAATGGATACAAATCAGTGCAGCTCCACCAACTTTCATTGACATCACTGACCCTTGGGTATAGAGGGATCCCGCCAGCATCATGATTTCTGTGAAATGGTAGGAAAAACAAGTACAAAGAAACCCTGGGAGTTTGGACTCAGTTTCCATGTGTGCACTGTTTTCACTCTCGGTGCTTTAGTCACTGTCTTCCTTCCTTTCCTCTGAAATCTGTCTCTGCTCCTGTTCCCAGCATTTGTTTTTGTCTTTAACATCTCTCAAGATGCTGTTTTTCTTGCCTTCATTTCTCACATTACAACTTGGTACCTTCCCTTTCTCTCCCAGTCCAGGACTGGTGTTTTTCCCCCACCGTTCAGATGGAACAGATGCTGACAAGTTTAGCACGACTCCAGAAGTGAATGATCAAACCTTGGTTGTTTTTTCCTTCAGAAAGGAAATGCCTAGAGCTGGCAGGAGATGCCAGACTGGCGGCAGTGAAAAACACAGGCTGTTTTTGCACTGAGCAGGCTGAGCACAGACACCCAGCCGAGCACTCTGGTGCCAGTGTGGTCCAGCCACGGGAGCAAGGGATTCTCACCTGCCCCTCTCCTCCTGATCCCTAACTCATCCCCACGGCTTTCTCCTTCTGCCCAGCACAGCAGCCACAGCTCAGCGAGGAAAGGAATCCCTCATGGCAAAAGCCATGGTTGTGTAACCCTGGCCTGTGTCAGCTGGAAGGGGGAAGCAGCAGAAGGGAGAGCAGTTGAGCGAACGAAATTATGGTGCAGGAGATGGAAAGTGATCGGTGCTTCCTTTTTGCTCATCCTGCAAAGTGAGAATAAGGCACACGTCACGCAATGAAGGAGAATTCATTTAAGACTGATAAAAGGAAATATGTGCCTCGGGAGGACATTGCTTCAAATGTGCTTGCTGGCTTATTTCATGACTGCTAACTACTTTTAGTGGTGACAGTTAAATCAATGATAAAGGTAATCCACTGTCACGGTTTATGGGTTTAGCAGAGCAGCTGTGGGAGATCAGGAAGGAGCTGGTCTTTGGTACAGACTGCCAGGGGCATAATAGATTCTTAGGACAGAAATGACTTTCTCCCAAGGCACCAGAAATTAGCACCTGCCAGAGATAAAACTTTCATGTGAGGTGAACAAACTTGACCATCACCTGCAATAAATTCCGATCTCTTAATAAACATCTTATGTCATCTGTCTTTTTCAGTGATAGTGGCTCAGAGCAAAGGTCCAGCTCATTGGGCAGCTCATTCCAGCAGCAGACTCTGAGGTAAAGGGTGTAAGGACAGGGCAAGCATAGCACAATTCCTCTGTGATATTACCAGCTCAGTAGAGAGCAGACTGTGGTTAAGGGAATTTTTGACTGGCATTTGGGTCATTGTGTTTAACAGCTGCAGATGGGTCGAGCCTCCAAGAATTTAGCTAACCCCTTTTGGAATTCTTTTATAATTCTGGTCTTCACAGCATCCTGTGACAAGTGTCATAATTCAATTTTGCATTGTGTGGAAGAAGTACTTCCTTTTCTTCCTATTAGACCTCCAGCCCAATAGATTGGGTTGTGCTGCCTTTCCTTTGTGACAGCAGACACAAATAATGGTCTCCTGGTCACACTTCCATGTTGAGTTGTCAGGATCTCTCTCACATCCCTTCTCAGATGAGATGGCCAAGAAGGACTCTGCTGTAGTTTCCATGTTATCCCTTCTGTGTCTTCATGGATTCTTCTACATCCTCCTTGGTGAACACCCTGTGTTTGAGGCAGGGTACCCTAGAAGGAGACATTCTCATTCTCTTTTAATTCTGCAGTCATTCCTAAAGCTCTTTTTTTGCACTGTTGACACCTGTTGAGCAGTGAGCTGGAGTTTTCAGCAAACTCGCTGACTGAGGCTTCCTTCCTGCCTGATGTTAATTTAGCACCCCTGATGGTCTTTGTATGGCTCAGGTTGGGTTTTCTTACAGTCCTCACTTTTTATTTGCTGCTGGCGAGTTTCATAGGTCATTTCATCAACCTGCCATTCAGTTTTCTGAGATTACTCTCCACCTGGTTGCAGCTGGATCTTTTATGAATACATCAAATTGCCCAGGTCTTGACACGAATGGATTTGCAATGCCTGAGCTCTCACTCAACAAACTTTGCTCTTTCCCATTCTATCACACTTTTAGCTATTCTGCTTTTTGTTATGCTTTCTGTCAATTCTCCTTGCCTGGCTTCCCAGCCCACAGGTTTCTGGATGACCTCTAAAGGCCCTTTTTAAGAATGAATGTAACATTTGCCACCTTCCGTTCCTGTGGTGCCTCGCCATTTCAACAGCTGCTGTGGTATTGTACTGAATAGGTCAGCAATTTCAAGTCTGAGTTGCCTCAGAGCTCGAGCTCTTGAGTGAAACCGCCTGGTCCCAGCAATCTGTTAATATCACTTTTATAGTTTTATCCTAAAATCTCTTCTACTGACACTTGGAGGTTTGGAGAGTTTCTGAGGCTCGTTCCCTGTGCAGCTGGAGTGGGGCACAGCTGGAGTGAAGTCGAGCAGAACTGCCAGGACTGGATGGATGGGTCTGCACAGCCAGAGGCTGAGCCAAGCAGACCACATGTCCCTTTTGCACCTCAGACCAGTGACAAAGCAGTGACAGCAGGGTGGGCACCAGGGAGTGCCCAGGTCAGCCCAGCAGTCCTCTTCTTATGTCTCCAGGGATGACCAAGCCTTTCTTCCTTCACTGTACTTACATTTGAGGAGCTGAATTTACAGATGGCTTCCTCAGCTGATGTAAACTGGCGTTGCTAAATCAAAGCTAATGCAGCGACGCTGCTTTATGATATAAACATTATTAGCAGCACATTAAGGCTCCGACGTCCAGAGCCAGACAATCTCATCCTTTGTTTCTCCAGCCACTGAGGCAGTGAATTTAGATTCATTATTTTTGATGGAGCTTTTCCTGTATCATGCCGGGGTGCTTTTTTAGTTCTTCTGTTTTACATCCCTTTCTGCTACCCTGGGCAACTGTGTTTTTGTAACAGTCCTTGGTTTATTCTGTGACAAGAAAAATGTCTTAGTCAAGGGCTGGAAGGGATTTCAGAAATTCTAGCTAAGTACCTTTTTTTTTGCCTAATCTTGCTGATCATTTCTTCCCCATTTCCTGGTAAGGTAACATGATGTTATCATTTGGTGGGCTTGTCTACACACTTGATAGGTAGATGGGTATTTAGGGCTTCTCACAGCCATTATCTCCAGGCATCTGCTGGATTTCCAAACAGATCTGCTCCTGCAAGAAACATCTTGCAAAAACTGAGCTTTAAACCTTCCTGTTCAAACCATATTAAAAAAAAAAATTAAAAAAGAAGACGAGAAGTCATTAATCATTTGATTTCAGCTGCTTTTTCCTGGTTGCCTAACAATATTACTGCTACATTTGCTGGGATACGTTCACACTTTGTGCTCTTTGGACCCAGTGAAGGTAATTGTGCAGTGGTCAGCTAAGTGTCTTCGTAGGTTTTTCCTGTTCAACTCTTGTAGGGTAGGCGATGATTTTATTGAACATGTAAAATTAGATTTCCAGGAACAGTTATGCACATGTCTTTGAAATCCATTTTCCATGAACATTTTGCTCTCTGCTCATGAAAAATGAGCACAACAAGAACGAGGACACAGAGCCACCAAACTGACTGCAATGCTGGACAGATCAGACAGTTATTTATATGACCATTGCTGCTTTCCCTTTACTGGTATGTCTGAGCAAAATGGGGTATTCATCTTAATTTTGGGCTGGGGAGGCTAAAAACACTCTGTGCACTTTGAATTTTGGGAGTGAAAGGGTGTCTCTCTGTCCCAGATTAGTTGAGGTAAGATGGTTTTAAAAGGCTACAGTGATGTCTTCATAATGACTTTGACAAAGAAATGCAGCTTTGGTTCTTAATTACTCAGATCTCTGTTGCAAATCTCCAAAGTCAGAGATGATGAGTTGCAGGCATCCAGAGGATGTGGCCCCATGGGTTGTGTCCCCACAGGAGAGAGGAGGAGTAGAGAGGAACAGGAGGTCTGACAGGACAAATGACTTCAGGCCACTCAGCCCACCTTGCACACTGAGTGCTGTTGGGAAGGAGGTCCTGTTCAGCAGAGTCCAGCGTGTGGTGGGAGGTGTGATCTCCACAGAAAAGGGATGAGATGCTGTGTTTCAGCCTGGGAAGATGAACATCAGTGCTGCAGGAGGGAAACAGGAATCCTGGTTCCCCCCTCGTGCCTCTTGTTTGTGGAAAGAGGCTCTCTGGGCAGCTTTGGTGCATTCAATGCCGGTGTCTCTTCCATCCCCAGGCACCTGCCATCAGTGGCACAAGAGGTGGGAGATGCTGGGATGCCCCAGGCAGCAGGAGGGGGGTCCTGTGATGGAGGTGTTGGTGCAACCGGGCTACAGGTTTGTTCATGCTGCTGGACCTGTGGGGATGAGGGGAAATTGTTTGTCCTCAAAAGGAAGTGAGTCACGTTGCTGCCCGGAGACCCACCTTGGCACATTTTGGGGTTAGTCACATGCTGTGAAATCGACTTTCTCTCAGCTCCAGGCAGCAGACACAGGGGTTGTGGGGTGTGGCAATGCCTGGTTGTTCCTCAGCACAGACTCTGTTTCACAAGCCCATAACCCACCCTCCTGGTCTCCAGGTGGATCCACTTCTCTGCATGCAGGACCCCACTAATTGGATTCAATAACTGGCTTAACACTGTAAATGAAATCAAGTGACTGGCTGCACTCAGCCCTGGAGCCAGCAGGATTAACCAGTTCCTCGGGGCAGGATGTGCTGCCCTTACACCTCAATTCTCCACACAGCAGAGCAAGAGCCAGGCACCCCAGCAGCACCTCTCCTACTGGTTTAGCTGGCTGCTGGATTCCAGCTGCCACAGATGCCTGCTCTGCATGTCACAGCCACATGGGTAGACCACAGGTTCGGGTCTTTTTTGCCTGCTGTGTGTTAGTATTTGGTTTTATCCTGGTTTCTAGCACATTTGTCCAGGATTTAGGCTGCTTTGGAGCTGATTGCAGCAAGGCTGATGAGCCAGCACATGGCTTCTAACGCCACCACCAAGCCTTGCCTGTGCACTGAGCTCGCTTTCACCTGAGCTTGTGATCTCTGAGATCATACTTTCAGGTGCATGTTGTTTGCTGGAGGAATGAAATCTCACTAAAAGGATAAAAGCTTCCAGTGTTACCAGTTTTTTCCTCTGTCACGCCAGCCATTACCAAAGCTGATGAGGAAATCACAGTAGCTCCTAATTGCACTCTGCAGAAGACCTTGCGTGCCCAGACTGTCCCAGTCACTCCCTTGCCTGCTCAAACCCAGTTGCATCATCGAAATAGGACTTGGCTGCAGTGTCAGAGGAGCCTTCTTTCACTTTGCAGAGATGAGCTGTGTTCCTCCTGACATCCTCATGTGCCAGCAGCAGGGGCTGTGCTGGAGCAGGAGCCAGGGAGAGCTCCCTAAACTCTTCTTCCTACATCTCACCCCTGGAGCCAAGCAGTTGCTTGGTCTAGAAGGGACTGCCTTCTGAAAGGATTGGGGCTGTTAAAATTGCAGATAGGTGGGAGGTTTGGAGTGGGTTAACCCAGGCAGGTGAGGGGTGTAATTCCAAAGGGCTCCTGGGCTTGCTAAATGTCCACCTCTGTTCTTTAAAGACTTGAAGGAAACTTTGCTGTTCTCTCAGGCCCAGTGAAGGGAAGGGCTGAGTTTTTGATGCCCAGAGCTGTCTGTGTCCTGGTGGCAGGGGAATAGGACAGCTGCCACTGCAGGATGCCGCTCAGAGCTGGTGTCTGGCAGGGCAAGGTGAGGGATCAGGTGTGACTCTGGCTGTAGACGTGTCCAGTCCAACCAGAGCAGTACAGACTAACTCAGCTCCTTTCCCCTGGCTGATAGGTATCACCAGGAGTGGGAATGCACATGTACATCTATGCCTGTGTGCCCGAATACACAGGTACATGGAGTGCTTTGAACTCCCTGGGTTGTGTTCAGAGCCTGAATCAGTGCCATTTCTCACTACCACACAAAATTATATTTCCAGAATTTATAATGGCACTCTCAGGAGCTCTTTCTTTGCCTAAATGACTCGTTGATTACTGCTTACTGCCAGTCCTGCCAGGTATTGAGGGGCTAATAAGGCTTTACGTGACTCACTAGCAATGAGGGAAACTTTTCCTGGGGTGAGTGATGGGAGGGAGAACCACAGGCAGGCAGGATGGATGCCCTTTGCTGGAGCGTGATGGGCAGCTGTTGGTACCCAGGGGGTTCCTGATGCTTTCGGATGGATAGGGGGTAGGAGTGGTGCTGAACTGTGGTGACACAGAGCACAGAAAGGCTTGAAGTGGGGTGCTCCATCCCTTTTCCTTGGAGAGCTGAAGGAGAGTGGGAATGGGAGCTTAGAGAAGTTGTTGGTGGGTTTGAACCCTGACTTCTGGCTGAGCACCAGAAGTGGTGTGCAGGCATGTACATGCATGGGTGTGAATGAGAGCTTCATTTTTCAGGCAATAAGGAAGAGAATGTCTCATGCTTACTCTCCCACATCCTGGGAAACAGGTCCCTGCTTCCTCATGCTGATATTTTATTCATGTGATCAGAGGAAGGCTTCTTTGAGAATTGAAATCCTTGAAGGGATGAAGTTGATACTAAGAGTATTAAAATCTAGCAGGTGGATTTTGTGCATTATTCTAAACCAAGATGGTCCCTGTTTTTTAAACCATTTAATCTTTGTTGCTTGTTTCTTTACTTCTGTCCTGTGATTTTTTAAATTTGTGGTGCTGGAAGAAAGGCCTACATTTTGTTGATCCTGGATTAAGATCAATAGACTTGTGGGCCCTTCCTTCCCACAAAAATTCCCAGATGGAAGTCCCCAAAAGTCAAACACTGGAAGAAGAAAAAAAGGAATCAGAAGGCCCCAGAAGCCACTGAGCCTGGTCTAGGTGAAGTATTTTAGCTATGAAGAGCAACTAAGTGACACAGATGTCCCAGGTTTCTTCCCTCACCCTGTAAACAGGACATGGGCTGGGTGGTGAGGTGCACACACAAGTCAGATCCTGAATCCATGGGTGACAGAAAGCAGTTTCCACACTTAAATGCTCCAAGAATATGAGTTGTCATTCATGGAACACTTAGGGCATTGTGGTCACCCAAAGCTCCCATGTCCATGATATGGGTGTATCCATTTGTGATAGTTGCCCTCTTCTGGCTCAGGTCTTGTCACAGAATCTCAGCTTTATGGGTGGAAACAGACTATGAGGTCATCTGAGACGTCCCTCTGCTAATGCAGATTTATTCCCTCCTGCCTATTTTCCAGCACTTGGTCCAGTCCATTGTTCAAATGACTCAAGCGTCCGCTGCTTCCCTTGAGGGACATTTGGGAGCATAACAGACCTTGCTGTCAGGATTTTGCTTCCCGTCATATTCCTCCCAAAGCTTCTTCTGCCTAATTTAGTTACCTACTCTTTCTGCAGAGCAGTGATGAGGAACAGGGCTGTAGGAAGAGGACATTTATCTCTTACTTATTTGGCTAATTCCCGTTATCCTATTTTTGATGACCCTGCCAGTCCTGTTCTACCTGGTGTTTATCACCCCACATTCCTCTCCCAGGTGTGCTCCAGCTTCAACTGGGATGGCTGGTAAGGTGCCAATGGACTTTGGAGGGGCAGAATGGAGGCAGTACCTTCACAGATGCAGTTTTTCCCACCTCATTTTCATTCTGAACAAATCCCTTAAGCCTTGGCATGTACATGGTGCATCTGCAATGATATCTGAGAGTAAGACTGTTAAATTTGAGTGGAAGTCAGAAAATAACAACTGTTGGTAAGGAATTTTGATGCTCTATTGAAATTAAGTTTAACATTACCTCCTCTCCCTTTCATTAGTTACAACTAAGTGATGGGAAAGAGAGAAAAGGATGCAAAGTTCAGGCTGGAAGAGGAGCCATGAGGAAGTCAGGAAATTAAAAAAGAGTGTAATAATAATAATAATAATGGGATTTCCCAAACAACATGAACTTGGAGTTATTCCACAGACCAAGTACTTCGTGTTATAACAAGAGCTACTATCTGATCCTTGTTTTTGTGGGATGAGATCCCTCTGCAGCCAAGGCACTCAAGGTAAAGGGAATGGGAATGTTACTTGTTCCCTGGAGGACATTTTACATTGTCAATGTGGTGGAAAAGGCTTTCATGTAGAGGACAGCCATGTCCCTCATGTGTAGAGGTTTAACTTTGCTAAGTGACAGAATGGGAATTCACAGTCTGATCCCTCCTGCTCCGTCCATGCCCTCTCTTTGCCAGCAGTTCACCACCACTCCTGTTTCCAAAGGTAATTCCCAGAGCCCTCTGGGGCAGCAGCCCAATGCTTTTGGTGAGCATGGAGAAAAAAAGAGCTCTAA
Organism: Corvus moneduloides; assembly: GCF_009650955.1. Taxonomy (NCBI): domain Eukaryota; kingdom Metazoa; phylum Chordata; class Aves; order Passeriformes; family Corvidae; genus Corvus; species Corvus moneduloides. Next base: position 118,442,541 of record NC_045477.1, read on the forward strand.
ATTGTCTTAGCTTACTAAAATCCTCACAAAAAAACCCCCAAAATACAGATTTTTTTTTTTTTTTTTAAATCAGGTCATTTTTTAGAACTAGCTTAAAACAGAGAGAGACAAGCACAGAGATGGTCACAGCTGGGTGGAGGGAGCTGCATGTACAGTAGAGATGAGAGCAGGAGGGCATCTTTTAAGTGACATTTGCTTCCCAAGGAATTGTATCATGGAAAGATAGCCAGAGTTGATGTTCCAGGTCGGTTTTAGCTTTGGGGGATTTTTGTGGCTTGTAGGTATTTGATATAACGTGACAGTAGTCATTTCAGCATACAGAGCATCCTGGCACAGCTCAGTACTCACCCTTGACTTATTTTCTAGGCTGCAGGGCTGGAGAATGAAGGATGCTCTTGGAAAGGCTTCAGGGAAGGCAGTGAGGAGAGGGGATGAGGTTACACTGCACTGGGTCTGTCACGAGTGACTGAACAGTCACAGCTCCGCGTCCTTGATTACGCCAGTGGTGCTAAATACAGTAATTAAGGAAGAAGCTTGTGTGAAAGGCTTTAGTTATTGGCTTCATACATCACCAGCCTTTTCTTTTGTTCCTTTTGTCTGCATGCACAAGCTTTCTGTGTTCCTCCACCTGTGCTCTGTAGGTCTCGGCCGTCTTGTAGGCAAAGGAACAGAGAAAGGTGAATGGAAAAGGCAAGCTTTTATGGGGAGGGAGGGCTTGGGGAGTTTTCAGCACAGATTTGGACTGTTTCAAACCTTCAATAAAGCAGGTTTCTGTCCATCTGGTCCTGCTTTATGGGGCCACGTGACCTAACTATCTCTATTCCAGCTGCACTTTTATGTGACCCTGCAGTCCTGGGTTTGCATGTTGTCCTCCCTACAAATCCGAGTAAATTTTTCTTTTTTTTAAATGTTATTTTCTCGACTTGTTTTTTTTCCTTTTCATCTTAGAAAAAAAAAAAATGTTTAGCAAAAAGGAAACAAAATGTTGCTTGCTCCCTGGAGGACATCTTGCGTTGTCAAAGTGGTGGAAAAGGCCTCCACGTAGAGAACAGTCATGTCCCTGATGTGTAAAGGTTTAAGAGTAACATTCTGAAAAATGTCCCTTTGGGGCTTTTTCCTAAATATATCCCAGCCTAGTTTTGCCCCAGAAGTTTTCAACAAGGAAAATTTTTCATTTTCTATGTACCTGTGCACATGCCCACAAAGAAGCTGATTCTTCCTAACACACCACACCAAAATCATCAGCAAAGCAATCTTCGCAGCACAGCCTGGTAAACAGAACTGGAACCACCGTTCTCCAGCACAGACTTGAATGACAAGAAGAAAGATTATGCATGACCTGTCTTGGATCAGACTGTGAAGAATGAAGCGGATCTGATTGATGCAGCCTCCACGTGAGAGGTGGTGAATATGTATTAGTTCAGTGCATTACCCTGTTCGTGGTTCTGAGCTCCCCTTTGTCATTACTGCTCGCTTGAAGGTGGTTTGTGATTAGAACTTTCGTTAGGCTCCTTGGAGAGATTTCCTAAAGTACACATGCAAATGGCTTTCTCTCCAGCTTTTCAAGGTCACCTGCACAAACCTTTACCTCACCTTTCCCAGTCTGGTGCTGTCAGCTTGGTGTGGCAGCACCCTGGGAGACTGGGTAGGTGTGACACTGCCTGTCTGGAGCCACACAAGTGCCTGGACCCAACTTAGCAGCTCTGCCCCAAACCCACAGACACCCACTGGGATGGTGGCACCTCGTGACCTCTGCTGAACACACAGGTGCTGGAACTTTCCTGCCAACCCCAGCAGTCACAATGAAATCGTGAGTGGTGCTGCAGGCATCAACCCACCATGCTCTACTCCTCTCACCCCCCACCAAAATAGTCTTTTTCTTTCAGCCACTTTGCTTGGGGCTGCCAGCACACGGCTGTGGTGAAGCAGTGTACCTGTGACTCCTTCCCACGGACTTGGCTCATGGGTGGCCACAGGAGAACCATGGGATGGGGCTTCCTGGGTAGCCCAGAGCCAGGTGCAAGCATGTCACCAACTCCTCAGGGCTCCCAGGGAATGCAGCAGGGTACAGGTGCTCCACACCAGGCAGAGGAGCCCTTCTTCAAAAAAACAGGCTGCTGGGGGAGAGGGAGACAGCCTTGCTGCCCTCCCTGGGCATGCCATTGCCAGGGACAGCCCCAGAAGGAAATCGTCACAGCAAACCACCTCTACCCAAGAAAAGACCCAAAAAATCAAGCCTCCTCCATAGCTCTGAACCAGAGCACAGATCCAGCATGTGGCTGTTTTGTGCCCTTCAGAAAGCATTTATTAATGGGATGAGATGTGCAGGCTTGTGCAGGAACTGGCTTCTTTGGGAGTGGGCAGCAGGCTTGGAGAACTTGGCATGGTCCCCCTGGAGTGGGCAGAGCATGGCTCCCCAAGGGCTTCCTGAGGAGAGGATCTGGGCTCTGCCATTCCCACCTCGGAGCTCCTTCCCCAGCAGATTCCTGCTGCTGTCAGAGAATGATTAGTCAGGCTTAGCAGTAACAGTACCCTGTTGAAGGAATGAGCTTGTTTTCCATTTCGTTTGTGGCTGCACCTGCAATGACAAAAAAATCACTGTGTCGAGCACCTCAAATAACGCGCATTTCTCCTGAACACACCGTCACTTCTGGGAAAACAATAATACAAATTACAGGGGCCTTTCAGGACAACAAGGGCAGCACAAAGAACCCTCTGTGCTGGTCTTCTGGTGGGTGTTGATGCCTGGCATTGCAAGTGGGGGGCACAAATGACTGTGGAGACCTAGATGTGGCAGACCCTGCAGAGCCACATCTGCAGCAAAGGGACAGCAGTCGAGAAACAGGAGGTTTTGTCCCTGTTTGACTCTGGATCCTGGTAGCATTATCCTTACCAGCTCAGAGAGCAACACAGCTCACTGTTGACTCACAGTTTTCCTCTGGTCTTCCCCCTTTCCCATCCTTCTCCTCCAGGCAAGGGTGTCTCCCCAGTGTTTTTCCCCAGGATGGATCACTCACATCATTAACCCTGTTTTCAGCTGCCCCCAATCCTCCTGCAGTACTATGAGGGAGTTGTATTGCTCCATACCCTCCTGGCAGATTTTTCCTGATGGGCTCACACTACCCCTTTTTCCCTGCAGTATCCTCAATGTTGTTTCTTATGACTCCAGATATTTGAGTTGCTTGATTTGACTGAGGCACTGGAGAGAAATAAGATGTTCCTTGTGATCTCTAAAAGTCTCTCTCCCAAGTTAATATTGTTACCTAAAGGGCTTTTCTATCAGCTGGGCTCAGCCAAAACCTCAGGAAACTTTTCTGTTTCCCAGCCTTCACTCTGTGACCACTGAGCATGTATCATCCAGGTCCTTTCCTCAGAATGTTTTTATTACTGAGGAATTTGTACAAATATTTTGTGCTGTATTAGAGCCAGATGAGTGATCCTTTCTGAGGAAAGTCAATTTGATTGCATGAACTGATTGAGCTGGACAGGTCAGCCAAGCAAGGTGAGCAGGCTCTTGGTGAACGTGTTTCTCATATTGTTTTGGCTCGGCCAGAAGCCCCAAACACAATGACTCACAGAAAAGGAGGAAACAAACCCAACTTTGTGGCTACCCTTTCAGCTTGTGGACTGTCTGGAGATCAGCTAAGAACACTATTTTATCTGCACTCATCATAAAAGCAGGATCAGAGCAAAAAAACAGGCCCTTTCTTTCTTCCATCACTGCTTATTTCCTTCCTGAAGCGATAATCCTCGGAGCCATCACAACTAGTTGCTATGGAAGTGACGGAAAGCACAAAAGCACAAAGAGAAGATTATGGTTTCAGGTGAGAAAACAGTGATGGACACAGGCAAGCTCCTAAAATCTAGTTTGGCCCTGAGGAGCAACAGTGCAGAGAGGCATTAGAGGACTCTCTCTGTTTTGTTTGCCTTATTTATGTGTTAGCTCCAGCTCCACAAGAGCAAAGTAGCAGATTAGAGCTAAAGAAGTCACACATAAGTAAATAGAGAGGGGTCTGGAAGGGCTGAGGGGAGGGCTCTGTGGGGAAGCTCCCTGCAATGCAAAAGCATCCTGGAAATCTGGGCTCCTTTCTCCCACACTCAGATCTCAAAAAAACCCAGTCAGAAACTCCTTCAATCCAACAGCCGAAGCTAGATCTGGGTTTTTCTGCAGAATTCCTGCAACCGATGCAATGACAGAGATCCATTGATGTGTCCTTTGTCACTGAAAGAAGGATCTAAAAAACTGTGAGATGGTAGAATGTCCTGAGTTAGAAGGAACACCCAAGGATCATTGAAGTCCAACCAAAAAGAGGTGGCTTTACTGAAGGAGTACATTTCATTCCACCAAGGGATATACTTGAGAAAGATCCCCAAACAGTGGTTATGTGACGGTGGGGGGATGTCCTTACCAAGCCCACAAGCACAGCAGCAGCCCTTGAGCGAAGAGCTGTGGCTGCCAAGGAGTTTGGTACAGGGATGGCAACTGGGGAAGACAAACACTGTCGGCTAGTCAAAGAGCTTAATTTCTTTCCTTTCAGTTCAATGCAGCCTTGCCAGGGCCCTGCTGTGAGCTGTGGCAGTTTGATGAAAGGGGGACAGGCTCGACAAGCATTTGCACATAGTCCTGCTCAGCAAACATCTCCCTCAGACACAGCTCGTGCTCCTATCACACGGGTACCTGAGGAGCAAAGTGGCGCTTTGCACGAGGAGAGGCGCAGGCAGCAGGGCCAAAGTGGCTGGAGCCCTGTCTTTGTTCTCACCACATGTGGTTAAGCCCAGGTCAGAGAGTAAAGCCCCAGAGATTACGGTAAAAATGCTTTACGAGAACTCAGGTCATCCTTCCTCCTCCCCACAGCCTCATCCATGGCCTGTAACTCTACACCCGTGTCTAGGTGAAGAATATAGCACTCTTGGGCTAGATGGGGTCTGAAAATATATTTGTTAAAAAAAAAAAAAAAAAAAAAAGTCTGTTGGCACAGCTCCGGGAAACTGTGCTAGAAATAACTGTGCTTATGCAGAGCTGTCAAAAACAGGCTGTCGCTGGTGCCGCTCGGACGGGAGCGCAGCCAGGGCCGCGCTGCCCGGCGGGAGGAGCAGGCCGTGGCGGAGCTCTGCCTTTGTCTCCACACCGAGGTGGATACATTGGATTAAAAAGCCAGGGAGGTGTTTTTGCTGCGTGCAGAGGAATTTCCCCGCTTGGCAGGTCAGGAGGATCGCAGCCCTCCCAGCTCCTGCCCCAGCCGCGTGCGGGCCGGAGGTGGGAGAAGGCGACCGAGCCCCCACTGCTGAGCCACAGCAGAGAGGTAGCCCCAGATGAGCCCTGCGGGGCACATTTGGCAGCAAACTCCTCAGTGGATTTTTCCACTTACACAAACTGTGCTTAATTAGGCCAGACAATTTTAGGAACTCTCAGAGGTTGGCTGGCAGTTTTCTTTGGCCAGCAGCAGTAGGGCCTATCTTGTGAAATACCTGCTCAGAAAAGGCAGCTACAGGGTCTTAGGTGCTAAGCTGAAAGGGGGAAAAAAATAGAGCAGTCTTGTAGAATTTGCGTTATGACATGGTTAATTATACAGACCCAATAAAATAGTTAATTAACACTACAGTTGTGAAATAGGTAAAATAAATAAGGATGTTTGTCATCCATGTAATTGCAGGAAGGCAAAGGCTGATAGACCATAGCCACTCACACATACAGTTTCAGGCTAAAAAGTGAGACCCTGTTCATCTTCCGGGTCTTATTAAAAAAACCCCTCAGAGAGAGCAAAGATGACTGTGACTGTATCCCAGGGTACAGGCTGTTCCTTATTTCCCAGTGCTGACATACAGTCGTGACAAGGAATTATACATTGCATTCATCACGCCTGCTCTCCAGGCATGATCCCCAAATAATTAATCCTTTTAGCTTGCAGTAGCTGCCATCTGGCCAGTTTCCAATCAGCCTGGCTGGTTTTACTACAGAGTTGCCAGTTGCCTGCGCTCATGCGGGCATGGATTGCAGTTTGCTTGCCTCAGGTGCCTGGGATTTGTATTTTTTAGATTGTAAGTTTTAGATATGCCACGTGCTGCCCCAATACGGAGAGCAAACCAGCCTTTGCCTCAAAGCACTTAATGTCCAGAGGGAGAAAGAGGGGGATACATAATACACAGAGCAAGACTCAAGCAGACCTTTTTTGCTTGTTTTGTGTTGAAAAACTTACCCTGAATAAAAGGCTCAAATAAAATCCAGCTGTTTTTTTCTCAGTCCTCTTGGTCCTTCAGCACAAACATGGCAAAGAAATTAGAAAAGGGGAGAAAATTATTTTGATGCTACAAGTCTGGAGAAGGGTGATGAAACCGAATTCAGTTTAAAAGAAGCAAAGTTGTCTTTGCTCCAACGTGTCTGACCTGCCTTAGGTGTGGGGGGTAACCCTATGGATGAAACCGATGCTCTGGAGCAGCTGTCCCACAGTGGGAATGTCTGGAACTTCTTGGAAGGGGATCTCTAGAATCATCCTCAGACCCCACACAGCAGAGGATCCTCTCAGGGCTTTGCAGGGACCTATGATTAAGCTCTAATACCCATAAAAAATGAATGTCTGTGTGTTTCTGAAAACAACCTGGTTTATGGGAAGTTCATCATTTTACTTTCATTATTTCCATAAGATCCAGATTCTCCCTCTTTGCTCTGCCACTGGTCCTGAGTCAGGCAGAAGGTGGATGTGACCTTGGCGCTCAAGCTCGTAAGGAGTTATGGAAAAATGTTTCTAAAAATCTCAGGATTGGAGTGAAAACCATAAAAATGCAGCTAAATGTTTTGTGAACGTACTCCCAAGTGAGTATCCTCCAGCCTCCATGACTGGAAAACATGGTGTGATTCTCCTCAGCGCAGTTCTTTTCTGAAAAGGGGCTTTTGATATGAAAATTAGGATTCTGTAGAGACCATTGGGGTGACAAGTGAAAATGGGTGTATTTTTGTAGCTGCTTTTCTGTCTCAGACTAAAATTAGAACCTTACTTCCTTAGGCCACCTGGCCAGTGGTGAGAAGCAAGGTACTGCTGGATAAATTAGGCTCCTGGTGACACCTGAAGATGCCACTGTCACCAGCATAGACTCTGCTAGGGCAGGGCTGCTGTGGAGGATTTCAGTATGTAGTTCTGCTGGGATGCAAGTCAAAGAAGAAATTTCGGCTGCTGTCTCTGGGGTACTTCATCCCCCTGCATGGGAAACAGAAAAGAAACACCCAAAGCTTTGCTCTTCATTGCATTTTTATGATCACAGTTGCCTGACAGCATTAATTCCCATGAGAGGAGATCAGCAAGAGTCTTTGCAGGTCTGAGTGACTGGGACAGAGCAGCTGTATCAGAATTTAGATTAACATCTGCTCTGCCAAGGTAAGCCTCTCTCTGAAGTTTGCTTATAATTGGAATAGTGGGGTGGGTGGATAAAGCCTCCAGGTACAATAACCTGCACTTCTTTTTTTTTTTTTCCTGAAACTTTTTGTATTTCCATTGAAAACCCTGAAACTTTTAACTTTTTAAACATCTCGGTGGCCCCCCAGTCCTTTACCTGAATCTGTATCAAAGCTGTTCAACCTAAATTTTTTCAGAAATCAACTTGTGATGCTCATGGGCTTCCTTTGAAAAGAAACAATGAAAGATTACTCTCCTTACACACACACACACACACACACGCACATTATCATGTGGAATTCCTGGTTGCTAAATCCCAAACTATATAGCAGCGCTTTATGGGTATGAGATGAATTGCTATATAGCTGGACAACACCATTTCTCAGCTCAGGAACTCTGTTGGAGTTGGGTGGATATTGGATATCCTTGGTCTGAGTTGGCTGCAACAGTCTTCTGTGAAAGAGATCCTTTATTTTTAAGGTTAAAAAGGAACAGGAATTAAAAACTAACTATGAGCAGTGCTAACACCTGAAGAGCAACACATTCTTCCAAACAGAGACATGAACTGGTCAGATCAGCACTGCCATTAACTCTTTTCTCCTTCTAACTTTAAGATTCATGCTTGGTGAATCCTGTGCTGTCAAGAGATGTTTGGAAAACAGCCTTAGGATCCAGGACTGCAGAAAGCAGCTCACAGGCAGGACGGAGCTGCCACCCAGACCCTAGGGATGGCCAGGCTCCCTTTTCCAGCTTGCCCATCTGGCAAACCAACACCTGATTTGTCTGCTTTTCTCCCATGGAAAACCTTATTTTGTAGCTAAAATAAACTTCAAGGGTTAATTCTTTCTTGTTTTCATGATTCATCACCCAAATGTGGGTGTATTACCTTGTTTACCCTGGATCGGATACTCCCTCCTTTTTTCCCCAAGCAGAGCTTTGCTGTCATTTCAGTCCCCACTGCCACGGTTCTCACAGCATGTTTGTTCACCTAAAAGTAAATGCTCTGTTGGGAGCAGAAGTCTTTTTTCAAGAAAACAAAAGAACAAAAAAATAGAGTTTTACAGAAGTGAAGGTAAACTATATTTACAAAAAGGGCTTGACAAAAATCTGTTTGTTTGCCTGCTCAGTGGTCTTGCAGCCCAAGACTTTTTTTGTTGCTGTTGTTACATTTGTTGGAAACAACTTTATGTTCTTAAACCTTTAACAAGCACCTTCAAACATTTCAATGGCTTGTCAGCCCACTTTGGTGTTACAGATTTCTTCAAAACTACTGAAGAAGGTAGTTTTGAAGACATCTGGTAGAAAGAAGCACTGCATTGTGCGAACCCAGCACAGCCAGAGGAGCAGGTGAGACTACAGATTTCACAGGTTAAGGCTTATGAACACCCAGGCTGTGAGAGAAGAAAAAAAAAAATAAAGAAAAGTTTTGGGATGTTTTACAGTATCTAATGAGATCTCCATCTCTGCCTGAAGGTAAATGGGTCACTGCTGGATGAGGAGTTTGGCTGTGTTTTCTCACTGTCTGACAATTGGGAAAGTGCTATGTGCCACCCCCTCACCTTCCCAGACCTGCTCTTCTGTAAAGAATATAAATGTAGGGGTGAGAAGGGGAGGTTTTCAAACCTTCTTCTTCTCCTTTTTTGGGCAAACCCACAATCTCTGACCGTAATCTCAATCATGAGCTCCCTTCTTTCCTGAGAAGTCCCATGGAAAGCTGAACTCATGCTTCAGAAGGAGGAGGAGCTGGAACCTCTTAGCAGCAGATGAGCTGCTTTATGTTTTGCATTAAGTAATGAAGGGGTATAAACGAATTAGCAGCGTTGTCTGGGGCTTTTCTGTGCATTTCAGCCGGGGCTGGATTCTCCCCATAAAGCCAAGCACAGGAGGAATACCCTGGCAGCAGCAGGAGCAGACAGTCGTTGCCAAATCTGTGAGAGAGGGTGTGGAGGGCTGAGGCGATGGGAGCAGCAGGAAAAAGCACTCAGGAAACATTGAGGCTGGCTTGGACATAGGGGTTAACCAGCCAGGAGCTGAGTGTGTGTCCAGGGCTACAACCGTGGTGTGGGGTAGTTGTAGAAGTTAACTGAAGTACCGAGTGATTAATGGGGAATGGTTGGATAACAGCCTGGGAATATTTATATAACTGACAATCTTGTAAATAACTCCCATTATCCTCAAATACTAAGCTACCTTCCTTCAAGCATAATTGAAAGGACATTTAAGAAGTTTAATTTAGTGTTTTCCCCGTATGACCACGGGATATTTTCACCCTCTCATTCTCTCGGGGGAGGAAACTGAATCAGCATCTTCTCCAAAGCGGTTCCTCCTGTTTATAAAGTGTCTGGAGGCCACAAGGAGTTTTCCCGGCAAAAATGAAAGAGCTGTTGCTACAACAAACAACTTGTTCTCTTTTTGCCTGCTTAGGCCCTCAGATACACTTTGAATATGAAAGAATGTGGTGGTGATGATGATGCAAGAGGTCACTAATAATGCTCATACCCATTAATTACAAAAGTATAAATAACATGTAAGTAATACATCCTTGATCTGGTAGCTGAACTGCAATAAAGAAAAAATAACAAGGGCAAAACTCTGGTGTGAAATGTTTTGGGGGCTGGTTTTATTTTCCTTCAGTGTGACCCCTCCACACAACACTACTTTGTTCTGAGTCAGCAAATGGCAAGCTCAGACCAAAGACTCTGTTTCATCTTCAGGGCAAAGTTTTTCCCTACATCTTTCCTATTTAACGTGTACACAGTATGAAACAACAACTCTATTCTAAAACGAACACACTGCCTAACTTTTAAAACATCAATGCTGTTCAAAATGTTTTTCTCCCCCAATCATTTTTTAAATATAATTTGTCAACCAGAGTCAAATTTTTATGTATTTAAATATGTAAATGATACTCATCTCTCCCATCTCCACTTTTATTATTGATCATGTTCAAAAAACATTTTGTTCAGCTCTGACTGCTCGTCGCTCAGGTTTTTGTGTGTAGCTGGAACTAGAGATGTGGTGGTCTACTCCCAGTTCAGAATGTCCCTTGGTAGGAAACAAAACAGGAGGTCTGGCCTTGCCTTCCCTACAGCAAATAATTTCACCCCAAGATCTGACTTTATTAGACAGTGTGTGGAACTCCTCTGATGCAAAAGAAAGAGGAGGGAAAAAATAAAGTTAGGGCTTGTTTTTTCCTATGAAAAACTCTTGAAAATAATATTTTGTGTGCTTTGGGGATTTTCAATCAAACACAGAAAATCATACCCTGAATGTTGACTTTTCAGTAGTAACAAAGCACCTTTGGCACAACTGATAATTTGGGCCCAAAAAAAGTGGTGGTTGTAGTTTTGTTGGTTTTGATTTTGGTTTTTTTTAAATCCAGCTGTAGAAAGGGTGAAGGTTTGATGGCCAGTTCTAATTAGTTATTTCTTTTTTTTTTTTTTTTTTTATTTCTATCAAGGCACCAGCAACCAGATCAATGCTTTGCAGGCCATAAATTCCATTATTGCTCCCAACCTCTGGCCACAACAGCTGGAAAGTGGATGTCCCAGAGGAAAGTGCTGACTCTGCTGCAGGCAAACAAGAGGGTCCCAGAGAGCATTTGAGTGGTGGGCTCACCTTTGCCAGGCACTGGGGAGAAGTGAGTTGGTTGCAGTGACTTGAATCATGGGTTTTGTAGAGAGATTGGGAAGCCTCGGAGGCTTGGGAAGGTGCAGGAGCCCAGTGCTTGAACTTTGGAAGTTCGTGGGCATTGAGCTGCCTTTGCCTTGCAGATTTTCCCACTCCACCAGAGCAAGAGTGCAAAGGGGAGCTAGAGAAAAACAAATGGGAGGTGCAGATGAGAGGGGGTGGAAGGCAGGATCTGTGTCAGACTGGCAGGAGCAAGGCCAGACGTGGTAAGAAGTGGGTGCTCCGTGAATTCCCCGTACATATGTTTGGGGTGGGTTAATAGCTTGACTCAGCACAGAGGACAGACAGTTTTCCTTCTCCAGCACAGCTTATGAGCACAGACCAAGCTTTTGATTCACACTTTGAGTGGGTTAGTTTCACAAGTCTTCTAGTGAACCTTTGAAATTGGATAAGAGCAAAACCATAGTAAAAAGGGCTTCTTGCATTTCTGAGCACATAACTGCTGCTGTTTCATTATGATCTAATGTTTCATTGACCAAACCTTGGCTTGGGAAATAGCAGAGAGATGTGGTAAAATACGATCCCTGAATGACTGATATGTTGGGAAGAGAAAAAAAAGAGAGAACTGTGAAGCAAAAAAAATGGGTATTTTTATAATTTAACTGTGACATTTTCCTTCAGATTTATTACTGCTCTGAACCTGAAACTACCAAAAACTAAACAGAAGCAAGCACGGTGCCTGGGTGCCCCAGGAATGGAAATGTGATCCCAAATCCCTCAGCCCAGGCTGATTTAGTCCAGGCTGTAAAACTGGGCTCTTCATAGGTGGGATATTATTGGCCACGTCCCAGGCAGCCCTTGAGGTTACTGAGAATGGAGCAGATGAGCAGCATGGGCCGCTCAGATGGGGCCCATCTGCACAAAGGACTGTCCAAACTTTAGCACAACCCAAACTTTTTCTGCTTCTGAGTTGGTGGTGGTGGCCTGTTTCACAATGGGGATTGTCATCAGATACCCCGGTACGAACAGCTTAAATGCAGTCCAGAAAACCTACCCGCTGCACCTCTGGCTTTTTAAACAACAGAAAGCTGAAACTCTCTGCAAAGGGCAAATGAGGACAGGGGAGCGGGAAAGTGGCTGCTCCTTGATGCCATTTTACTGGTAAATGCCCCTGTCTCTGGAAAACCAGTAGCTGCCTCCATGAGTGAGGCATACATTCCATTAGATAAGCTGAGAAAATAATCTTCCTGAAACCTGGCCAAACATGTTACAACTACTGCCTTGGTTGGTGTTTTAAAAGCTACCTGTGTTTAAAACTTTCATGCAATTCCTTCACAGAGCAAGAGCCACCTGCAGCTCGGCCACCCAGGAGAGGGGAACTGCAGGATTAAAACAAAAGCTACACAAGTTTCCAGCCCTTGTGACCATGACTGGGAAGTTTAGCAATTTGATAGCGCACACTTCAAGAGCTCAGAAGCTGGAAGGCAAGAAGATAATCTGGTTTTTGCCATCTTCTAATATTTCCTAGCTTTTAAACCAACAACAAGCCTTGCTTATGATTTTGCAGAGCTGTCCAGCTGTTTTAAACTCTGTGAAGACCTTTAGAAAGTGGCTGAACCTGCCAACAAGCTTCATGCATATCTGAAGAAATAATGAAATAAATCAAGACCGTGCCTCTAATGCCCATGTTGAGGCAAAATAACGTTAAAAAAAAAGAAAGCCTGCAAGACTGAAGTAATGTGTACAGGAATCCTGTTGTTGTTTTTTCGTTCCTATGCACATGCCTTTGGTGTGAGGTAGTGTTTGTACTTTGCTCACGGTGGCTGGGAACCTCACTGTCTGGCACCATGCAGGTAATGAATTCAGGGCAGCTTACAGGTGGTGGCACAAGGCTGCACTTGTTTTTCTTCCCTTTTTGATTAAGCGTGTTCATTCTGCCACCAAGGTCATGGCGTGTGAGAGAGGGAGAAAAATTAAAGGGGGAAAGAATGTGCAGTGAGAGGTGGGAACTAGGGAGTCCTGGTAACTGTGTGCAGCACAGTGCCTGCTGGAGGAGCTGACTTAGTGCCTGGGGAACTCAGGAGCTCTCTCATTCAGGGAGCCCTCCCTGACAAAAGCCAGATGCTCTCAGACCTTGGAGGATGGAGGCTTTCAGGGAACGTAGGTACACAGTGTGGCCATGGGCCGGGCTCCACTTGTGTTTCCTGGCTGCTCTTTGCATTCAAAATTGGGGTATCAGATCACAGAATATTCTGAGTTGGAAGGGACTCACGAGGACCAGTGAGTCTAGCTCTTAAGTGAATGGCCCATATGGGGATCAAGCCCACACGAAGCTCATCAGAACTAAGCCAGGTAGGGGTGCAGAGCTGGGATCAGTGACTGTGCTTTGCCTCCACCCCATTTACAGCCCTCACATGTGACACCCTGTGACACAGGAATTCACACTTTTCGTGTCTGAAACTTGTAAACTGCATGTGGAATTTTTAGTACTTTTTTTTTCAAATATAAATCTATTCTCTTAGTATGTATATATACATAGATAGATAGATAGATAGACACTACATTGGAATCTGGAAGGTGAGTCTTACTGAGATTTGTGTCTATGGTTGAGCTGAGGAAAAATGGAGGAAATTTTGCTCAAAGAGGATGAAAAAGGCATTCTACTTTTTCACTAGTTCCTGACCAAATCCAGAAAATTTCCTTTAATCCAAAAGGTGCTCATGATTTCACAGTAGTTTCCTTGTTAGAAAATGGTTTGCTTCCTGCATGGGTTTTGCTGTACTGAATTTATTTGTTTAAATAGTACAGCCTATGAAAGAAACATAGGAAGCTGAGGACAGTTTGCCATTAAAGAAATGCCACCTAACTGAAAGGGAAGTAGTTTTCAGTCAGGCTAAAATTTACTTTTGTTTAATTAACATAGCCAAATGTAACTCAAGTAGCAGAAACAGCTGGGGCAAAAGGACAAACTAAGCTGGCCCATGCGGGAAGGATTCAGCTCCTTTGTTGCTGCTGTTGAAGCTCTTGGGAGTTGCCTCAAGCCAAGTCCCTTGAAGGTTTTTTTGCAGGCTGACCACTAAAAAGATGTGAAGAGGAACCTGGAGAATTCCTGATAATGTCAAGGTAAAACAAACAATTGGTTTAATAAACAAAAAGAAAAAAATTAACCTTTCAAGGCTGTGTTATAAATCACAAAAAATATGATTGCTTTAGTCAAATGTCAACACTATCTTAATTTTTCTGCCACCATTTGTTTTTCTGTTCATGACTAGGCCTCACAGAGTCACCTGGAAAGGTTAGTCATGATTTGTGCACAAATGCATAAGAAGTTATTGGCCATGGGGACCACTAAACAGTCCCTAGACTACCCTTCACTCCTCACATCTCTCCTCCATGCTCTGGCAGATGAAAGCACCTCAGCTCAGGAGCCAAAAATGCTCTGAGCTCCTAGAAATGCAGGAAAAAGAGAGCAAGTCTTCAGTCCAATGGGGGATCCCATGGGGAGGTGGATGATGCTCCATGCTACAGCAAAAGGAAGGAGCCCTATCCTCTCTCCAGTCTCACCTTCAGTGTGGCAGGAAGGCTTTCTTTCCTTATTCTACATCCAATAACCAGCTTAACCTTGAGCACAGAAGCAAGAGAAGAAAATATGGAAATATGCAGGTCTTCCAGCCCCACATCCTCTCTTGATCTGTATTCCCCTGTGTGAGGAAGTGGGGCAGGGAAGAGTCTTGGGAAGAAAGGTGTTTTCCAGGCTATTGTAGCTAGTCGTCAGAAACATATGATCATTTAAACTGCAAACATCAGGTGCTCACAAATACTATCAGTGCATGGAAATTACCTTTCTTTGGTTGAAACCTGGAGGGAGGCTAAACATTTTGTGTCCAGAAGAGATTTTATAAAGCACAGATCATTTGTGTAAAACGTGCTGGAGATTTAGGGTCTTGACTTTTTATGAGATTTGCAATACTTGCTGGTTTTGGTCACTGAAATGAGACAAGCCTGCTCTGCTATTGTCAGTATTTCTGCTTCCTCTTTGTTCAAAACTGGAAAGGTGTGTGGAAGAGAAAAAAAAGAGATTAAAGGTGAAACAATACAGGGCAGGATGAGAGGGGATCATTAAAGTTTTGGGTGTAGTTTCAGGTTGTTTTTTATTTTATCTGAACTAGTTGTCGCACCCCTAATTACAACAGTATTAACACATTCCTGGGTGTGGTCACTCGAAATTCTTAAGTGGGCAAAAATTTTCAGCTACGTAATATGCTTAGGGTGTGTATCAGCAGACCACTTTAAATGTTCTGGCCTGGTTCTGCTGGCTTTTTCACCAGCTTCTGACCCTGTGTTTGTTGTAGCTTTGGCACAGAAAGGGTCATGTCATTGCTTTTTACTGAACCCGAGCCTTAGTCAGCACAACGGGCCGTGCTCTTCCAGCCACAGCTCAGATGCTCAGATAAAGCTCTCCAGCTCCAACACAGTCCTACAGAAGGAGCAGAGGGATCAGAGCAGCTCCCACTGCGTTTTCACTGAGAATCTGAAGGGTTTGTTCTATTTCAGGTTGCACTGCTGGCAGTGTTTCCCATCTTCTCGCCGGCGAGTTTTTCTCAAGCCAAGTAAAAATGTCGGTTCACAGAGCAGGTGGTGCGGTGAGACTCTTGGCTTTGGCTCACCAGGGGCTTTTATCTTGTGTCTTAGGACCTGTTGTAAATCACAGTGCATGTGAGACAGCAGTTACAGTACTGTAGTACACAGAGCCTCCTCTGGGCAATTTGGCAGCTTGTTAGCAACCAGCAGAAAAATCCGACTCCAAAGTACAGAGATTCTGCCTCTTCTGACTCCATGAAGACTAGAAACATCTGGAAAACTTTCCCAACAAGCCCAGATAACCTGCTGCTTTTCAAAATACCTACTGTTACCAACTATATGGATATTTAAAACTTACTGTAAAAATACAAACATTCAGTGGAACTGGACTGAAAGTCAAGAACAACTGATGCACCATCCAACAGCACAAGCTACATTGCTAATTCTTAGTGGATGTGTACAGGAAGCCTCAAAAATTCAGATTCTGGGTTTGTTCTGCTGAGCATCCCAAACTTAGATTGGATATTATGAAAAAATTCGTCATGAAAAGGGTTTTCAAGCATTAGAAAGGGTTGCCCAGGGTAGTGGTGGAGTCACCATCTCTGAAGGTATTTAAAAGATGTGTAGGTGTGGTGCTTAGGGACCTGGTTTAGTGGTGGCCTTGGCAGTGCTGGGTTAAAGGTTGGATTCAATGACCTTAAAGGTCTTTTCCAACCCAAACAATTCTACCATTTTATGATTCTATATTGCAGGACTGTGTGGGAAGTCTCTGGGGGAACTCCAGGTTCATCAGAGCTGTGTCAACACAATGTGCATATTAGGGCAAACCCTCAGTACTAAACCAGGCATTTACACCCTCAAAGTGAAGCCCAGCTTCATGGCTCAGGCCTGAGTTGAGCTCATGCAGTTTGAGTAAAAACCCAAGCAGCTTTGCAGCTGAAAGCCTGGAGGCTGAGTAGGGTGGAGAGCAGACTTGAACTGGGCCTCAATTCCATGTTCAGAGGGGCAGGGATGAAATGGATGAAATCCTACCCTTGTGAAAGAGGTACACTCGTGGCAGATGGGATGGGAACCCTCATCTTCGATTAAGTGGAGGTTTTCAGTTGTCATGCAAAGTGAAATGTCAGCAGGAGAAACTGAGCTGTGCCCTACTTGCTCCCTTTGCTCCTGACTGTCATCTCATACGTTCAGGACAGTCATCTAAAGGACACAAGGTGCAGGGTCAAACTCCTTTCCATGGAGAAAGGGAAGATATCAGATCTCCTGCACCCCAGATAGATGATGGGACTGCTGGGCCATTACATAAGGGATCACATCTGCTCCTCAAGCATCCCAGGAAACAAGTTCTTCACTTCCTTTGTGCCCCAAAAGAAAAATGTTTTATCTGGGACAGATGGAATATTGATGTGCAGCATCCAGCAATTCTTCTGATTTACTCTGTTTTAGGAAAATTGAAAACACAATGTGGTCTGAACACTTTCCTCTACTTTTTTTGCTTGGTCATCGTAATAGGGGAAAAATGCTTGTCCACACATTTAAAAAGTAAATAGGAAGTCTTATGCTCTACGTGCTGAATAAATAATCCTGTAGAAATTCTGAAAACTATCAAAAAATAAGTGAAAATTTTACTTTCTTTATTCGCCTTTTCCCCACATTTTTGATTACAGACTGTTAGTATTAGTTAAGTTCTGCAAACTTACAATTCATTTTTCAAGGTTATGCTTTGAATACTTGGTGCCAAACACCTGATAATTTAGGTCTGTGATTGAGACTGGCGTCATTAAGCAGAGGTACTGGGCTCAAGGTTGCACTGTGTGTTACACAGGCCTATAAAAAAAAGGAATCTGACAGGTGGGAGTGTTTCTGGCTGCCTAGAGGTGGTCCAATTTGCTGCTTTCAAAATGCTTGATGGTGATTCTTTTATTCAAGAAGAGAGTTTGCATGAGTTGCTCCTATGAAAGAGAAGGCACAGCAACATAATAAAGGAGACAGAAACGTGGACAACTCATTGTGGTAAACGCCTCGCTATTAAAATAAATAAAAAGGTTTGAGGTTTGTGGGACTCACACCTCACAGGATTATTCTGGCAAAAAGCTCACCAAAAGCAGCAGATTAGAAAACCAAGAGCTTTTTTTGTTATGGCAACAGGAACAACAGCAACACATGAATTCAAGATCCAGATAAAACAGAAATGTTACCTTTCTTTTAAAAGCCATCCTTGCCATAGATCACAGAATCATTAAGGTTGGAAAAGGCTTCTGAGATCATTGAGTCTAGCCTGTGCTTGATCACCAGCTTGTTACCCAGCCCAGAGCACTGAGTGCTATGTCCAGTTGTTCCTTGGACACCTCCAGGGACAGGGTCTCCACCACCTCCCTGGGCTGCCCCTTTCCAGGCTGGAAATTGCCAAGGTTGAATGATACAATGCTTGCCTGGCCAGTGAGAACACCAGAGGTGTTCAACCAAGGTGTACAAATAATGTTATCAGATGAATGAAGGCCAGGATAGAGTAGATTATAGTGGGGGAGGTCCTGGCTAAAACAGGTTCTGTTTGAACAGGGAGAGATGGAAGCGATGAGGACTTTGGCTCCAAATGGAAAAGGCGAAGACCTCAGTTCCTAGAGATGCTCCCAGAGATAGTCCTAGAGATGAAGATGAGGAAGACCCTTTGCTCCCCGGGAAGAAGAAGGACCTCTGTTCTTAGAGATGAAATGCTCCCAGAGATGGGTGAAGAGAACTTTTGTTTCTGAACGGCTCAACCTTAAAATTGTACCCCAAAAAACTTCAAGAGTGGACCCTCGAAAGCAGTTGCGGGAAAAGCTGCAAGTCAGGGGAAGGGACTCACACGCAGGCAGAGAGACTCCTCTTCCTAAATGGACTGAACAATATTTGGAAGCGGGCGGCTGTCTTGTTGTGATAATGTTTTCATAGCATGAGCAAGAAGAGACTCCTCTTCCTAAATGGACTGAACAAGGTCATTATGGAAGTGGTAAACAGACTGAACATCTCAAGGGTTATCTTTTTACATTGTCAGTGGGAGAGGGAGGAAGGTGGGGGGAGGAGAAGAGTTCTGAAGGTGTGGTATGATTTTTTTTTCCTTCTTCTAGGTCTGTTAATAAACTTCTTTATATTCTTTCAAGTTTGGTACCTGCTCTGCTTTTCTCCTAATTCTTATCTCACAGAAGGTAAATAGTAATGAGTATTTTGGACCAAACCACTACAGAAGTGTTGTGTCCAGACACGTGAAAGCCTCTCTGTGGAACCAGCCAACCAACACCTGGCCTGATCAGTTCAACAAGACCTTCCTGCTTTGTGTCCTCCCAAGTCCACCCAAAGTCTGCTTTCCAAGGCCCTCCGCTGGAATCCAGCCCCACATCCACATGCCTGCCCTCCTATGGAGCCAGCACCATTAAGTGAGGGAAATTGCAGGACAATTGCTGTCTAAAGCACACCAGCACACTTCCTTTTGAGCAGCACAGAGGTTTCAGCTGCTGTGCTCTTCTTCCTGCCCTCTTGCTGCTAGCCTGCATTTCAATGCAGAGAGAGAAGTCCCTAGGGATGAGGATGATGCCTTAAGAGGCCTCCTAGAAACAGAAACTAGACAAGAATAAGAGAATAAAGGTAGGTATTTATTTGAAAGGCCTTCAAAGGCACACCCTGGGGAGCCAGAGGCCACTGTCAAAATGAACCCCAAGATGGACAACAGGTCATGAGTTCTTCACACTTTTATAGGTTTGGTTCATTTGCATAGCAGGGTTAATTCTCCAATTAAAGCTTCAATTTAATGATGTAATTCCCCTCAGCTTGCCCCCCTTTAGAGGCTTTTGGTTTATACTTTTTGGGCCTAGGATGCTCTGGGTGTCCTTGGAGAGCAGGCCTGGAGAGGCTTTGTTATGTCTGCCTAGCACGAGAGAGCAGAAATTAACAGGCTACAAGAAACTTCACAGTCACACACTAAGCAGTACAGGATTTGAAAAATATGAAAGTTAAAACCTAAGGCATCAAGGACAGGGGGAGGGAGAAACCAGATGGTCATGTTCAAAAGCACCAGGAAGTCAAGGGCTCCCCCTCCTTTCTCTTATGGGCTGTTTCCTTCATCCTTTCCATGGCCTTTGTCCTGTCTTCACCCAGCTCTGGGAAAGGATGCAGTGAAAGGAGTTCCCAAAGCTCTGGGGTTCTGCCATGTCTGTGAATCCCACTGCTCTCCCAGTGACGTACCAGGGCATGTCAGAAAGCTCAGCCAGCCACTGCTTTCCTGTTTAAAGGTTATTCAGCAAGGAGGGATTTCCTTAAATGACTGCTAGAAGTCTCAATTAGCAACTTCTGAAGCATGAAGGGTTTTTTTCCATTCCTTTCTGCTACTGTCACCAAGGTCAGAGTCTTCATCCTTTCCCAGCAGAACCTGTGACTCTGCCCAGCCTCCTCCCAAACAAGGAGACACAGGTATGTCAACTGCAAGTTTTTCCAAGGAAAGCCTGGGTACATCAAAAGGTGACCCTGGAGACAATTGTCTCAGTCTGTACGATTTCTTTTTAATCAAACCAATGTGATTCAGCCTCTTATGGGGACTGGCCTTTCCCAGGCATTTGGGGACACTGCTGTAGGGTTTGCACCAGTCACTCTGGGATCCCATTATCGTCAGGGAGCAGAAGCAGGATTTTCCATGGTGTGAATCATCTGATCTCTTTCAGACCTCTACAGGAGGATGAGACAAACTGTGTCCCAGAAATGCCCACTTCTCCCCTTCTTCCAGAAGCAGCTAACTCAGGTGTAAAGGTCTGCTTTAGGTGTTTGCTTCCTATTTGTTCCCAAACACAGGTGCTTTCAAAGGAAATAGGAATTTTCCTCTCTCTCTCTTTCCTTTCCCTTATTTAAAAATCACTTGTCATCTACAGTTGCTTGGAAAATCTCTGGGTCATCTATTGGATTCCATCCTATGAAACTTATGGGATTGACTCTCTGCCTTTTCCCCTTTCCCGGTATGGTATGGGAACCCCAAATCCAGGTGACTGGTTGCCATTCGGTCACATTCTTTGAAGAAATGGGTGATTGAGCCTTGATACAATAATTGTGTTTCAGCTGGGAAAAAAAAGTTGTTTGCCTTGAAGGATTTTGCCTCTTTGACACATTGAATACGTAATTGCATTTTGTTACAAATTAGGGCACTGCACAAAAATAAATTGTGACTGTTTGGCAGTCAGTCTGCTCCTTCCCATCCCCATCTTTGTGGAAGACAGCTGGATCCTTGCTGGGAGCCTGGTGAGCTTTAGGACAGGGTTTCCACCTTGTATTTACACGTTATTATGGCCACAATTCAGTGAGGTGTTCTTAAGCCTGGCCCTAAACCAAGGGGGCTTCTCATGAGCTAAACCTTAAACAAGGGCTACTGGTGAGCTGGAGACTGGGAACTGTTCTGGGAACTGTTGAATGAGGACCACCAAGCAATTCCTCTTTTCCTCACTGCTTATTGCTGTCAGTGTTTCTTCTCCCCACGGGTGCTGGGAAAGACATGTCCTTGCTCTCAGTCAGGAATGATATCACCTGCCCTTAGCAATGTTATTCCCTTTCCTGCTGAGCTTAGGCAATACTGCAACATGCCTAAACAATGCATCCACAACAAGGCATAGCATCATCTTGCTTTCAAAACAAACCTGTGGTGGGTGGAACTAGCTGTGCCAAGTGATGCTGGGCTGATTGATAAAGATCAGCCAAGAAACTTCTTCAGCTCTTCTCTCATTCACCTCTGGTCACCCTCGTTTTAGAGAGGGTAGGAGCTGGTTGTGCTCTGGCTTCAACTGCTGAGACAAAGGAGAACTGCTGGTGGTTTTATGTTTTTTTAGTCAAATGTTCATTTAAATGGATAATGAACTGGGGAGAAAAAGGGGGCATTTCTACATCACCTGATGTGATCGTACCTAATCTGTCTGCTCAGTCTACCTTTGTGTCTGCCCTTAATGCAAATCTATCTGCTCCTGTGAACAACAAAAACCACAGAACACCTACCTGTAGCCTGTCCTGTGCACATTCAGACGTAGTATTTCCTTCCTAAACTAAAAAATGTCTGAGTAAAGGGAAGAGCATTCGCTCTGTGTACTGTTTGGGTGAGTTTTGCTGCCTGATCTTGTACGTGTGTCCAGTTTTTCAGAAATATGTGAATAATTTCAAAGACACTGTCAGCTCATCACATCACTGCCTGGGTGGTATGTAACATCATAAATGAGTACACACGGGGGTTATGGGGTGTGGTTATCCCCCCTTTTGTGGAAAACCCACTCAAATTGTGAACCTTCTCTTGTAAAGAGAAGGCCAGAAGGCTGAAGAGAGGAAATTGGACAAGAAGGTCGTAAGTGAGATCTATACAGAGAGCAGAATGAGGCCTGGGAGACTGCAGGGAGGATTAGGAACATGAGCAGGGCAGAAAAGAATACAGGGATTAGGAGGATAGCTCATGGAAGCAAGGCTGAAAGGCTGGTCTGACTCCGAGAAAGGGTGGAGGAAAGGATGTGGAAAGGGGAGGGGATGTCAAGGAAGGGAGGTGGAGATGGGATCACTGGGAGAGAGCTGAGGTTTTCCCCAAGACTTTGAGAGAAAAGCCCGAGGATGGGTGAGGACCCTTTCCTGCAAATACAGAGGTTACCCAAGGAAGCCATGGTTTATACCGGTGTTGCAGGATCTTCAGTAGCACAACAGCGCCCAGTGATTACAGAAAAGCTGGCTTGTCTCCTGGAGGAGACAAGGCCAAACAGAGGCTGAAGGGCCAAAAGGAGACCTTATTCAAATGGATGAAGACAGGATTTAGGGCAGAGGCTGGTGCCTGGCAGAGCAATTGAGGGCACCTGGTGTGCCTGGTGAATTGAGTGGCTGCTACTCAGCTTGTGAGACCTTAGATGGCAGAGACAGAGCATGCAGCCAGCTCCAAGGCTGATGGATCTGCCTCAGGAAAGGACGTCTGGAATGGCGAGGACTTTGGCTCATCACAGGAGAGAACAGCCAGGGAGCTAAGAGGGAGAGAAAGATGGGACTGAAACAAAGATGTTTGCTGACCTCTCATTCTTCTTCTCAGCTCCAGGATGTCAAACCTGCAGAGAGCATGAAGAAAAGCCTGTAATGCCTTGAGAAAACAGCACTCCTGGACACAGCCAACAGAGTCTCCTGAAAAATACTGTCTAATTTCATTTTTTTTGGTTGTGTATAAGTTGGTACCCAAGACACATGAAATACATATAAAGGTATCTTTAAGTGTATCTAACAGGTATCTTAAAGTACATGTAAGTGCCTTAATTCCCCCAAAGGAAGCAGTCTGAATGTCAAACATCTTTTGTCCAGGATCATGTTTTAGTAGCAGAAATCTGTTGCAACCTATTCTGCAAAGCTCTTGTTAAGATGCTAAAAAGTGGCTGGAACCCAGAGGTAATCAGCTGTTCCTTTGATTTGGCTACAAGTGGGAGCATTGGGATTTGACTAGCAGACGTGCTGTGGGGTTTTTTTATTCAGCTGAATTTGGTGGTTTCTGTCCTTAAAGATACTGAGCACTGGGAAGGCTCAGGCTCTGGGAGTTTCACACCCCCAGTCTGAGTGCCAAAAATGGAATATTCATTCATTTTCTCTCTTTCTGGTTCTCCACCTTTAAATGGACTTTTGTGAAGCTGGACAAAGCCCCATTGCATGTGCCCTGATACATTAATGATGGCGAGTTTGGGAAAAGCTGTGAAATAATCATTTCCCGGGCAGGGCTGGAGCAGCGTGCAGCACACAAAGCCCAGTGTCAGTGGGTACAGAACAGGTCTGGAACAAACAGCAGTGCACTGCCCACCTTGTGAGCTGAGTGAGTAAGACACTGTAGAGCAGGCAATTAGAGAGTGTTTCCCAATGCAGATACACGAGGGTGATGAAGAAAGGTTGCACAGGTGGCCTTAATCACAGCATTTCCTAATTTTGGGCTCCGCACCTCCATCAACATTGTTTATAGGGGTGTATTTTGTTTTTAAGCGGCGTATTTTCTGCTGTAAGGAGCTGATTCTGAAGAACATAGGTCATCTGTATCAGCAAGATTTCTCTGGTGTGATGGCAGGCTTTGCACAAGAGACCACTCTGCAGAAGTGCCTCAAGCAGGTGAGGCTGCAGGCACTGGTTAAGGAGCTGATAACTTCCATGGGAGCACCTTATATCAGGGAGGTGAGCTAAGGAGAGAGAAAGGATTTGCTTTTGAAGAAGATGGACCCCCCTTCCCATGGTGTTTTCATCTGTCAGAGCCCTGAGGGTCTGTCGCTGTTTAACCCCAGCCAGCAGCTCAGCCCCACACAGCCGCTCGCTCACTCCCCACAGTGGGATGGAGGAAAGAACTGGAAGGGCAAAAGTGAGAAAACTGGGTTGAGATAAAGGTGTTTTAACAGGTAAAGCAAAGGCTGTGTGTTTCAGAAAAGCAAAACACAAAATTCATTCCCCACTTGCCATGGGCAGGCAGGAGTTCAGCCATCCCCAGGCCAGCAGGGCTCCATCACAGCTAACAGTGACTTGGGAAGACAAATTAATCACTCCAAACATCCCCCCCTTCCTCCTTCTCCCCCCAGCTCTATATTCTGAGCACGGCCCCATATGGTGTGGGACACCCCTGGGGTCCTGGCTGTGTCCCCCCTTGGGCTGAGGGGCAGAAAAGGCCTCAGCCCTGTGTGAGAGCTGCTCAGCAACAGCTGAAACACCCCTGTGCTATCAACAGTGCCTCAGCACAAACCCAAACACAGCCCTACACCAGCCACTGCGAAGAAAATTAACTCTACCCCCGCCAAAACCAGCACAGGGCTCTTAATAATCCTTGACAGCCCTGACCAGTCTCACCAGGAGCTTCCCCCCACACCCTGGCCATGGGTTCTGGAGCCTCATTTCAGCCCCACCTGGGGCTTCCAGTCCCCTCCTGGCCTCAGGTTTAGGTGTGGCTGTCTCCAGCCCTGTCTCTTGGATAGCCCTGAGGTCTGTTCTGTAGGCATCTTGTCTCCAGCCCTGCCCTCAGCCCTGTCTCCTTCAGCTCTTGAGGGGATCCTGACCCTGGGTCATCCCCTCACTCTGCTGGGGGCTGTCCATGGGACTCCAGAACCCCCCAGGTCTGTGTGCCATGTGTGGATCCTGCAGGATGGTGCCTGTCACCGAGGACATGGCCAGTGCTGGGGTCACCCTTGCACCCAGCTGCCTGGTCTCTGGGGAGCATCCCCCCTTCTCTGCATCCTGATGTCCTCCACTGAAATGGGAAGTGGCACAAAACTCCTCCGAGTTTTTTTTTATGGGTTCTTCATCCTCAAGCAGGGTCCTGCTTGTCCTGGTACCCTCTGAAAAAGCATTTTCATGAAGGTTGGAATAGCTGGGATACCAGGAGAAGACCAAGGAACCCTTTCCTGGAGGTGTCCAAGGCCAGGCTGGACAGGGCTCTGATCAACCTGTCTTAGTGGAAGGTGTCCCTGCCCATGGCTGGGGGTGGGAACGGGATGATCTTTGAAGTCACTTCCAACCCAAAATATCCTGATTCCCTGCCAGCTGGATGATGATCCAGCCCCTTGCTTTGCCATCTCCCCTGGAGACTTAGCTGGTAGGAGGCAAAAATCTTCCCAAAGTTGCCCATCAGAGCCTGAGAGAGCTTCTGGCCACCCTGGGGAGGTGTATCAGGGGGGCCATGCACAGTGCCTGCCTGTTTGCCAGTGTTCCTGCTCACTGGGCGTGACACCGTGGGTCAATGTGTAACCTGGGGTGAGGGTTTCAGATGACACTCAGAGCAGCAAGGAAACATCCCACACAAAACTCGCTGTGTGGGAGCACAGTGGTTTTGGAGAGGAAGTGGGAGGTTTGGGCTGAGAATCCAACTTGCCCAAATACAGGTATTTTGATCCTGCTGAGTCAGAATAGATTCGGGTTCTTGGAGGTTTAGAAATACAGATTTAACTAGTTTTCCTCTCTACTACAGGAGTCTCTTCCCCTTTTCTGGGTTAATCTGCAGGAGCAGAGAGTATCAGAAATTCCCCCTGGGATAGTCTCAGATTGCTGTGGTCTGAAAAAGAGTATTGGGACTCCTACAAGAGACCACCACAATCCCTTGTGATGGGCAGCAGAAAGAGGGTTTTGACTGTTCTTAGAAAAGGACAGAACTCAGTGGAAATGAGCTCAGAAATCTGGAATAAAATTAAGCCTTGGATATTTCCTTCCAAAATAATTCCAAATGACAGTGTCTTGCAGTGTCTCCCTGCTCTTGCCCCTTCTGCCTGCCCTGCATCTGCCCTGGCATCATCCATTCATTAATGCTCCCCCTCTAATCGAAGCCTCCATCATGGCCATGGACCAGATGGCACCTATCCTTCTGGCACAGCTCCAGCACAGCCACAGAACTTGCCAGGTTGAATTAGCTGCCTGGGTCTATTTAACTTTCACATTTTTTGTGATAGTGCATCATGCAGATAATTGTCTTGTCTTTTTCTCTATCCACTCCAGAGCAATAACTTATGTCCAGGCTTTACATATCTTCTTGGCTCATTGCTCTGGTCCTGTCAGTCCCTTTACTGGACTCCATCAGACACTGGACTGTGAGCCTTTGAGGGAAAAAAATGGGTCTTTACAAACCTCCTGGCAAGGTGACTCCCCTTGTCCTGACTGAAGACAACATAAAACAAACAAGGGGAAAATAAACCGACTTTGAAAAGTCCTTGGAGCCTGTTTTTACAGCAATTCATTAGTTTATGCCAGTGTAAGGTGACACTGTCAGTCAGCTTTGCTTTGTGCTAGTGGCAAATTACGTGATGGTTCCTCGCTCTTATGATGAATCCTGAATCTTGTGATGTTTGTTGCTTTCTAAGTGCCTGGATGTTTGCAGTCACGTGGCAATCCGAGACGTCAATTTTTATGCTGTTTCTACGTGTCACAGTCCTAGGGAGATGGTTAAACCCCTCC
The DNA here is from genome assembly GCF_009650955.1 of Corvus moneduloides. Classification (NCBI taxonomy): domain Eukaryota; kingdom Metazoa; phylum Chordata; class Aves; order Passeriformes; family Corvidae; genus Corvus; species Corvus moneduloides. Next base: position 118,469,066 of record NC_045477.1, read on the forward strand.
CCAGTGAACCTGAAAACAAAGATATCAGAAGACAAATAGCCCTCACGGGAGGCTGAGGTTTCTTTGTTTGCCTATTTTCTCGTTCCTTTTCAAAGCACAGTACTTAAGCCATTTTTTGATCCAGTGTCACAATTTGGGGAACTTTCAAGCATGGAGATTGGTAATATTTTATTTAGATTGCAGCTCTCTTTGCCTGTATGTCCTCTCCAGGCTTGCTTTCTACCCTGACATTTATACCCAAGAATTTTTTCCTCAGGCACAGTGTGTACAGAGGTTGGATGGGAAACTGGTAAGCAATCAGGGCACTCCTCATCTTTTCTTATCCAAAGTTTTCTAGGGAAAGAAATGCTCCACGCCAAGGTTTTGGACAGCTTTGGAAAGTACTGTCCTGAGGTTCTGAGAAGGTTGCCCTCCTCCCAAGCAACCTTGGATTTCCCCACACTCCATTCCCTGCTCCAATTTCTATCTCTCCTAAACATGGAAACTAGCAAATAATGGGAAAAAGGAGGCAGGGCTTCCCTGTCAGAAGACATTTTACAATGTCACTGTGTCTCCCTGCCCACAGCCCGTAGGTGCTGATGGTGTTTACAGGAAATGCCATGAGTAATTTACAAAGCGAAAGCGTGGTGTGCTATGGGGTCGGGGCTTGTCTGACTGGAAAGTGTCCTGCTGTGTGGAACAGGGGCTGGGCCAGCTGCCTCCCCATCAGCCTGCCATGCCAGAGGCTTGGAGAGGCCAGGGTAAGGAGCAGGATGAAGTTGTGCAATGCTCCTTCCACTATTGGCATAGAAAAGCAAGGACAGCTTGTGGACGGAGCGACCCTGCCATAAATTTGCCAGCTTCCTGGAGGAAGTAATTTCTAGAGCCTTCTTCACCTTATCCTCTTGTATATTCCCTGCAGGATGCAGCAGAGCACCAAAGCCTTTTCCATCTCCCCATCTCAGCCCAACAGCCTGCACCACTTCTCTCCCGTAGGACTCAAAGTGCCTCCATCTGTCCCACCAAATTCCCTCCCTCAGCGTAAGACCTTGAGTTTCTTCTATCCACACCAGGCCCTGTGCTATTGGAACTGCTTCTAGTTTAAAGCAAGCAAGCAACAGCCCCCCAACACTCTGCACCAGGACCTGTATCCTAAAGGAACCTGAAAATTCCTGAAAAAATACGAGGAAGATCCAGCTTTGGTTCTCATTGAGCTCCACTTCAAAGTTCTGAGGGATTTTCATACACCGAGGCTCCTCCCTAGTGGCTGATACTTGCCTCTGTGTGTCTTGGACAGGTGTGTGTGTGTCACACTTTGCTGCAGACCTACCTGGCTTCCCACAGCAGGGATGCCTTCCCCCCACAGGCTCCTTGTGCACCCTGTCTGCTCCCAGGACTCCCGTAAGTTCCTTACAGGGGTCTACAGAGCACAGGCAGCTCTTACTGTGTGGCTGCTGAGCTCTCCAGGTACTCCTGTTCATGCTCCCAGGAACTGTGCACTGCTGATTTTCCAGTTCCTGAGCATCTCAGGAGCTCTCTCTGCTTTTTTCCACTGGTTTTCCAATTCTTGAGCACCTCAGGAGCTCTCCCTGCTCTGTTCCTCCCCCCTTCCTTTCCTTGAAATGCTCCACTTGTTATTCAGAGTGCAAATCTGGGTTAAACAACACAATTTCTTCCCTGGAAGTGCTGGGAAAGGGGTGGGAAGGAGGAGAGAAGTATGGTACAGTATCTGTCCAGCTCCTCGTTTCACAGGATAATATCAGCCCAGTCAAGAGCTCTAACACCCTCTGTGAGCAGGGTGGCTGACACTGAACCCAGCTGTGGCTCCACCACCACCTGAGGAGTCAGAGCTCTGTTTCCATCTTGTGTCCCAGCAGGAATGCAGGTATTAGCTGAGCATGGTTCCCAGCTTGCATCACCTCTCCATTGACAAACAGCATCTTCAGTTTGAAAAAAAAATAAATCAATCCTACCCCTAAGAGGCCTCAAGGGAATCACTCTGGATTTTAGGAATGGCGTGGTGTTGTAGCTGCTTTCAGCCTCTGCTCACTCTTCACATTGTCTCCTGCCTGCTGTGGTTCCCATGCCTGCTGTGCCTTTTTCCAGGCCACCACAGGTGTGGCAAATTTGGGAAACTGGATAAGGTGGGAACTGAAGCAGTAGCTGGGAGAAGGCAGCAGAAACCCCGATGTGTGCCTCATAGCAGGGTTTATTTATCTGGGAACTCCTTCTCAGCAGAGGGTAATGCTGTTAAGCACACAGTGCTTTTCCTTCCCTTTCCCTTGCACACTTGATCCCTGCTGTCCCTGCTGGAGCTGCCTGCACTGCCGTCGACAGAGAACAGCAGGGCCTGCCTCCATGGACAACCATTTCCTGAGTGCCTCATTTGCAGCTTGGAGGCTCAGCTCCCCCTGTGACCACCCCTGAGCCCCTTCTTCTTTTCCACAGAACTTTGTCTCCTTTTTTGGTTCACTCTCAGTCTTGTCACTGCTTGAAGAAGACGTTCAGGGAGAGGGTGATGAGCACTAGGACGACAACTCTCTCCACATGGGATACACAGCGCAGTGCAACTCTTGTGTCTGATTTCTCTCCTTGCACTCCAGGCATCACTGTGAAGCTGCACTGCCCAACCAGCCCATCCTCCCTCATCTGCTTGGTTATCTCTGGCCAAATGAGTTATTTTGCATCTGATTTTGCCAGGCTGAGCTGTGTCCCCTCAGAGCTGGCACACTGCACACTGGCCTGTATCACTTCCCATCAGCTCCACCTCCCAACTCCTTGTCTGCACTACAGGTGCACACCACTCTGAGTGCTGGAAGACCGAGAACAGGAACAGAGCTCGGTGCCAGGATCTGTAAGGAATGATCCTGCTGGGAAGCTGACACAGCTGAGCTCCAGAAACACAACAGGAAGGGGGTGTACCCCACCCCTGGGGGCAAGGGTGACACTGGCTGTTCCTGGTATTCCTCCCTGATCTTTGCAGAAAGAAAAAGACAAAAGAAGCCCATTTTGCACCTGTCCCAGCAGAACAGTTGATTTAATGCTCCCTCCTTTTCCCAGGGTGTAGCAGCCCAGGGAAGTGGAGGAACACGGAAGCATTTGTAGGGATGTGGAGGGACATGGAGGGAGATTGGGGGGGTGGCAGGTCTAGGGCAGGTGGGGAGCAGCATCCCATGAGCAGGAGGTCCCTGGTGAAGAACACCAGGTTTATCTGGGAAGAGAAAAGAATCACAGAATGGTTTGGGTTGGAAGAGATCTTAAAGATCAGCCAGTTCCAACCCCCCTGCCATGGGCAGGGACACCTTCCACTAGAATGAGTAAAGGTGGCACTGAGACACCTGCAGCCCAGGTGCCCACAGGGGTGTGCTGGGCTGGGAATGGCTCTGCCAGGCACACCACAACTGCCAGGAATAGGGCTGAGGGCCCCTGCTTAGCTGGGGCTGTTGGTTGGGCTGTCTCTGCACCGCAAAAGCCATATCCTGGAATAAACTTAACTTTCTCAGAAGAATGTGAGCGAATCTATGTTTCATTTTCTTCTGTTATTTTAATGATAATTTTCCTTTGACTTGGTCTAATATCTGTGGCATGTGTGACAAGTCAAATGCCTTAGGCCTCTTCCTGCTTTGCTGTAGCACAAGCACACAAAAAATGGTACGAGTTTAGTCTCCTTAAATGTCTCCTTTTGGCTTCATTAAAAGAATTATAACTCACATTAGGCAGTATTTATTCTTCCATCAAAGATTTAGGTGTGGGTATTTCTTTTCCCATCCAAGAAACATATTTACACCAACCCATCAGTTTGGTTAAATTCTCAAGTATTTTCTTTCAGTCTCTCTCAGCCATAAGTGTAACTATCTTGGACATCTGGGTGCTTCTAGTTTCACTTTGTTGAGAGTTTCCTTATAGCTGGAAATGTGTCCTGCAGTTCTTCAGTTGTTCTGGCCACACTCTTTCCACTGAGCACCTGCTCTTAATGAGCCCAGGTACTTGAAATGCTTTTCACCTCATCCTGATTACTTTTTTTTGCCTGGTTCCTTTAGAAACTCTGTTTTCTCCCAGATGCTCTTATAATCTGTTTATCTAATTCTTGTACTCCTTCCCCAGTCGTGGAAGCGTGAGTCATTCACAGAATCACAGAATGGTTTGGGTTGGAAGAGACCTTCAAAAATCACCTCATCCAACTCCCTTGCACAGGTGGGTACATCTGCTCAGCCTGGAGAAGGGGAGACTGAGGGGAGACCTCACTGCAGTCACAACTTCCTCACGAGGGGAAGAGAAGGGGCAGGCACTGATCTCTGCTCTGTGGTGACAGTGACAGGATCTGAATGAATGGCCTGAGGTTGTGTCAGGGCAGGTTTAGGTTGGATACCAGGAAAAGGTTCTTTCCCCAGAGAGTGGCTGGGCACTGAACAGCTCCCCAGGGCAGTGGTGACAGCATCAGTCTGACAGAGCTCAAGGAGCATTTGAACAATTCCATCTTTTTTGGTTGAAAGCCCAGCTCATCTGGAGATCTTCTGAGTCATTTCTGGATGGAGAGATGTGAAGGTCATTACAGCAGTGCCCTGCTGTAGAGACTCCTGCAGACTACCTCCACTCCTGGAGCTACACAGAAGGTGACAGACAGGCTGCTCTCCCTTTGGCTAAGCCTGCTCAAACTGGAGGGATTTCGCTGTCTCTGAAGGAAGGAGCTTGATTCTTCCCCATGACCTGCTTCAAGCAAAGGCACGGCAACCAAATGGACCATGCTGTGTGAAATGCAGAGTCACACTGGTGTGAGTCAAACATCCCCCTCTGGTGCTGGAGGGTTTGACTAAAGAGCAAAACAAAGCCAAACACATCAGCAGCTCAAAGAGGATGGGTTTTTTGCCTTCTTCGTGGCAGAAGCCCAGAAGACTCTGACTGAGATCAAAAAGTAACTTATCACCTTGAGGTCTGTAGAGGAGCAGAGAGATGTTGAAACCTCCCACCACTTCCATCATCAAAAGCTTCAGTAGTTTTCTTTCCAGGTGTGTTTTCAGAGACAGGAGAGCAACTGTTCAAAAGGAACATTAGGTGTACCCTCTGTTGGCCGAACCAATTAGAATTACCCTTTATTGTCACGAGGAGCACACACACACACACATAAAAAGGGAAAATTCAAGGAGGAAAAGAGAAACAAGCACAGAGTCTCACAGAAGGAGCTGGCTAGGGACTATACTGATGTGCTTCAAGGTCACGAGCTTGACTTCAGGTAGGGTTAGAAACAGATAAAAATTTCTACTGGTGACTGCTCAGTGGCCTATATGAAGTTTTTGGATAGTCTCTTGTAGCCATTTAATTTAAATAGATAGCTGCTATATGCTTAGTAAAAAATAACCCCAAATAAAACTTTTGAAGTTGTTGGTGAGCTGATGCATGTGGAAATGAATAGCAAAGCTCTCTGAAGTCTTTTGTAATACTTTATTAAATTATTCAGACCTCTTCAATCCTGAACTGTCCTTGTTGTTGCAGTTGAATTGTGGAGCTTTAAGACAGAATTGCTGGCAAAGGATCTTATGTCTGTTTGCAACATCTCAAAAGAAAAGGTTTGGTTTTGCCAGAAAGGCATGGCTGCCCATTAGAGATAATTTTTAATGGTCCATGAGGTAGCAGCAGTGTCCAAATTCTGGCCATCTTCCATACAACATCCTCGCAACTTCCTAAGAACATCTTGTCTGGAAAGATGCAGCAGCTTTATGCTGTGTACCTTGAGAAGGGGAGAAGACAGTGCTCCTGGTGCAGGACTGTCAGAACTTGGATGAGTCCTATTGTGCTGAGCTCTGTTTTTGCTGAGTTCACGGTATTAAAGGTGAAAGTAACAGTAAAATTCAATTTTGGCTTTCAGTGACATTTTTAATTATTTTAAAATACTTCCCAAACTTCTGTACTGCAGTAAATCTTTCATTTCTTTGGTTTCAGTCAGCTTTGGATAACAGAACACATGCCGTTAGTACCAGACCTGTCAAGCCTTCCATCTTTGTAAGGCAGGGCAAAAGAAGAGACTAAAACTGTTGTCCTTCGTTTCGTTTGTGATTCCATATATTCATCCACAAGGTACTCAAAATCCATTTGTCCATGCTGAGGTCACAGCATGTCCTCACTATGAGGCTCAAGAGCCACTTCCCTGATCCCCAAGGAACCCTTGTCCCCCCTCAGACAAGGATATGAGAGGGCGATACCTCCAGCAACATGCAGGGAAAGGCTGGAGCACTCAACCCACTGCAGCTGAAGAAGGAAATTGCTACCACCATGCCAAAGCAAACAGCTAAAATATGAAAGTCAAGGAACTCAGTCAAATTAGTTTGACACAAAGACAGGGTGGTGCCAATCAGACACAATTCTCTGGGGTTTTTGCCTTGGTGGTTTTAATATTTTTTTCTTGCCTTTCACATCTTTTTGCTTGAAAACAGAAACTGTTTTGAAGGTCAAAGCTCTAAGAGGCAGAAGTGGTAGAGAAATCTCAAATAATTCCACAGTCATGCTCTGTTTCCCCCTCCTACTGCTAAGACCTCCTGATGTAAAACATCTCCAAAGTAGTCACAAATCAAGCATCCACTGGAGGTCCAGTATGTCCCTCAGTGGTTTTGTTTTCCAAGATTCCTGTCTGCATGAACTCACAATTGCATAGTGGTTTCTGCATCCAGAAAATCTGACTTCCTCCTGTCTCCTCCTCCTCCTCCTCAGAGGAATGCTATGGTTTTATGTGGGGATGACTGACACTTGTGACAGATGAGCTGCCAAAACATGGCAAAATCCTGGGAGTCTGCAACACCAACAGTCACTTTGGTGTTTGCATGTCCCTGCTGGGGATGACAGATATTTTGCATTTTGCCATCACTTTTCCTACACATCCAACCCAAATGTGTTCAAGAGGGGTAAACTTCCAGTGATGTGATTTTCCAGTGTTGTGTTGTTGTGACAGGGAGAAGCTGGATTCAGTTCTCAGACATCATAATACCACATGTATCTTGTCACAGGACCATTTTCACACTTTGCTGCCTGCCTGGAGTGACCCCTTCACTAAATGGTTGCCCTTCCCCTGAACCGTCAGGATAAGCCCCTGTGTTCATCTACTACTTACAGAGAAAGTACTACACACTCATGCATAATTCATTCCCCTTAATTAAAATGTAAATTTACTGTCAGCATTTTGGGGTGATTAAAGCACCATTGTGGGAATTGGTTTATATTCTGTATCTGGAGTTCCTTTTGCCTAAAACACATGATGGTTTATGCTGTTTGAAGTGCTGAGATTGATCACCAAGTGGGACAGAACTGAGCTTCCAGGGGAGGTCAGTCAGTCTGTGTGTGTCTCATATTCAACAGAGTGTGAATCCACTTTGCTATAAAGTGAGCTGGCTTTCTCTCAAGGTGTTACCTGCCTGCATTTCAGGCTTGGCATAGACAGGAAGGAGTATTTTTAACTGTATTTCTCTACCCAAAATCAAACAAACAAACAAAACCCAAAAAAAACCCCAAAAAACCAAAATCCAACCAAACCAACCAACCAAAAAAAAAAAAAGCAACCAACCCCAAAAAACCCAAAGCTAGATTATTTTACTGGCCTCAAACTGATCTACAGGAGCCTTCAGAAGGATGTTTAGTGGTTTGCTGTGCTTACTGTAAACAAATGACTTACCAGAGCGTCTTGCAGGTTGGGCTTCATTCCTCATAGACCTCAAAGCTTCACATGCCATTTGCTGTCCATTAAATAAATGATTAAGTACATTTTAAAAAAAAAAAAAAAGGCATATTCCAGAAGGATGAGATAATGACAGAGTGCCCAGTAGGGGCTTAGTTGTAATTCTTACTGTTTCCCCCCTCCTCCCTCAAAGCAATAAAATCCTTAAATTAAAAGAGAATGTAGAGAAGGTGGTCTTGGGGTTGTGGATGAGGCACACGGAGGTCTTAATGAAAGGAAACTGTCATGGGGCTGCTCATGGGGAGAGAGAGGGAGAAAATTCCAGCTCCACCATACAAAGAGTCATAGGAATTAGGAGTATTTCACCAGCAGGCTTTTGAATTTTTTCCCTGTAACAAAAGCATTACCTCTCCCCTGCCTACGCCCTGTCTGTCTGTCTCTGTCTGTCTGTCTCTCTCTCCCGTGGACAGGCAGACAGGAGGGCATTTCAGCTCTTGGGGAGAGCTTGGGACTGAGCAGAAGTCTCTTGGATACGGAAGGAAAATGCTTTGTTTTGCCATTCCCCGAAGTCACATTATTCTTATGCTACACATGACTCTCTTGGAAAATCTGGGATTCATTACCCACCTTCTGCCCCAACCTTCTGGCTTCGGAAATGCGCAGGGAGCTTCAAGATCAGCTCCAAACTGGGACATGAGAGTGCAGTCAGCCGCGGGGCAGCCAGGTTGTGTGTGTGGCTCCTGGTGTCCCCAAGCCTGGCCCTGCTGCACCATTCGCACCAGGCAAGCAGGGAAAGGAGAGCCAGGGCAGGAATGGGCCTCCAGCTGCCCCTCGTACCTGTACCTCGCTGCATGGCAGCACGGGAGCAGTTTTGGAGGAGCCAGCTTGCAGCCGTCCCCAGATCGCAGTTGACTGGAGGAAGCAGAGTCTGACATTTATTTTCTAGGCCATGTTTTGACAGATTCTCAAGTAAAATTAGGTTTTCTGTCATTGCCCTTTCACTGCAGGACGGGAGATCTACCAGAGGTCCTCTACAGCGGGAGATGTCCGGAGCTCTGGAGAGGCACTATGTCCTCTCTCGGTCTCTCCTGGGCCTCAGGGCAGCCAGGAGGGGGTCCAGGCAGGTTTTTGGCAGGCATGTGCACGGAGGAACATAAGGGACAGCGAAAGGATCGGCGTCAGCAGCGGGGCCCTTGCTCAGTGTCAGGGGCTGGATTGAAAGTCGGTCGCTGGAGCCGCCTGACGTCAGTTCTGTCGCTGGAGGAAGTATCAAGTTAAACTGATAATTATCTACAGCACGTGTACGAATTACGAACCTTTTGATGTTCAGGCTCATGTGTTTTGAGTTAGCCAGCACATCCTAATCAGATTTTCTTTTCCTTTTAAATGAAGATTTGAAGCTTTCTTATCTCCCATTCCCTTCTCCTCCTTTGAACTTTTACTTCACTGAGATTTTCACGGACGCAGCCTTTCCTAGGCCAGGTCTCTCCAGCTCCCATGCACAAAGCCAGCTCAGCAAGGTAACATGGCAAGTGTTGTTGGGTTTGCAGTAAGAGCTTTGATACAGCCTGAAAACAAGAAGCTCTTTGTCACTGCTATTCTTTCTGCAGTATTAAAATTTATCTTATCAATGGCACTGTGTAGTGGAAAGGGGGAGAAAGAAATAGGAGAAAAACAGACCCTCAAAAGAGACTCTGGTGAGTTCAGTAAAAGTCTGCCTTTCTTGAGCATGAACAATTTCCTCACTGGTGCAGCAAGCCTGCAGAAAGCAAACCCTAAAACTCATTGACTGCTTGCAAAATTCAGTGTCTTTGTCCTAACCACAAACACTTCACCAGCACCCCACCCGCCACAAAGCACAATAGCTCATTCTCCCTGTGACCCTCCAAATTTTTCACAGATATTAGTCAACGTTTTTGTTTTATTATTACAGCTTTGCTTTATTACTCTCCATTTTTTAATAAGGATAAATCACTCATGCTGCTTTAGCCCAGTCCCTTTTTTTTTTTAATTATTTATGACACAATCTGATTTCATAGCTGCGTTTATGACTGAATTGAGGAAGAAGAAGGGTGTAATCGGCTCATTTCAAAATCGTGTCTGAAATGTTTCTTTGTCACTTTTAATGGGCTGTATTCCCCCTGGGGGGTTCAGGTGTTGGTCAGTGTTAGCTGACCTTGCTGCAGCTGGGTCTGGGACAGAGACCTTTCCCACTGCACCACTCTGCAAGTCCCCTGGACTTGTCCCTCTGCCATTCCTACGGTAGACATCTGTTCCTCCTGCAGTAGACTGGATGGGATCTCCAGCACACTGAGCTCAGGTCTCTGCTACAGTCATGACCAGCTCCTACCACCCTTTCTATAAACTCTATGAGCTCCAAAGTTAGTGGTTTGCTTCCTGTCTCTGCCAGGAGGGACATGCTTGCTGTGGAGAGTGCTGCCGTGGAGAGTGCGATGGCCAGGGATGTGGTGACACCTTCTCCCTGTTCCAAGCCTCAGGCCAGCCCCCACTCTCCGGGATGAGGAGTGGCTACAGCTGGATCCTGCCTGGTGCCTGCCTGAGGTCCCCATGGCCACCACGAGCCATCCACATGGTCTGGGAGAGGGTTGGGCAGAGCCCTGACATCACGAATGGTGGCTGAGCACATGCAATGGCTTGGCAGGATTATCTCCCAGCCAGGCCGGGGTGATTTCCTAGGTGGATTACTCCCAAAGCCATAGGGAAGGCATGCCATTTCAGGAGTCTCAGACAAAGCACTCATGGGGCTGTTTCTCCCCCTGTCTGCCCAGCAATAGCCAAAGGGCTGCCACAAAACCACACACTGCTCAGGCTCCTGGTGACCCTCAGTGCCCACCTGCCCACTGCCAGGGGGAAGGATTTTGCAGCTGAGAAGAGCTTTCAGAGGACGGCTGCATTTCATAAGGCTCCTGAACAGCCTTGTCAAGGGAGCAGGCAGTGAGCTGACAACTTTTGGGTCGGTCCCAGAACAGCTTGCCAGGGAAGCCTATCAAGCCCCAGTAATCAGGTTTGATTTAAATCTTTCTCCTTCTCATCACCCTTTCTGGATTAAGTCATCTCCACCGAATGAGAGACTGCACTGGGAGAGGCACAGACAGGCTCTTGTATGTGTGTTGGGGAGAGGAAGGGAAAGATAAGCAAACCACCATCACTTTTGGGTTTTATCATCTCCATCCCAATTTTGCTGCTCCATTGGAGTCACAAGATAACAATAATCTAGAAGCCAGCAGCTTTGGAGCTCACTTATTCTCCTCTGGTCAGCTGTTTGGTGAATGTTTAGAGTTATTTCCTTGGGCACTCAGGGTTTGTGCTGGCTGCAGTGGGGTTTGTGACATGGGAGAAAGAGGGTCTGTGAGCCCTGACATTTTGGGATTTTAGGTACTGAGGGAGGCAATCTCACAGGGCATTTTCTCTTGATTTCCCCCTCTGCTTCTCACACTGAAAAAATGCAGCTCTTTACAAGCTTGCACAGGCTCCCCTTGTGAGTAAGCAGCACCCTGGTCTGGAACACAAAGCTTTCTGTGTACTGCAATGGCACGAGGACACGGGGGAGCTGGCAGGGTTACCTGGTCCTGCTCTGTCCTTTCAGTGTGTCCCAGGGCTGTGACAGAGGAGAAAGCGTCAGCGCGGCGTTGCCTTGCTCACGGCCTCGGAGGAGCAGGAGGGCAGCTGGGAAAGGTTATCGAGGCAAAGAGCTGGCAAAAGTCAGCTGGAAAAGTCAACAAACACCACCTCTGCAGTTGGTACCACTCAGAGAAGAGGGGGTTTGGGGCATCAAGGTGGAAGAAAGGGGATCTAAACTCCTGGGGAGAAACAAAAAATAGGAAGCTTTCTTTGCAGCCTGTAGGAGAAGGGAAGGGTTTTTTCTCCCTGGACCTGCGAGTGTGAGGGGGAGGTCGCTGTGCATGTGATCCTGCAGAATAAGAAGGATCACCAAAGGGGTGACGCAGGAAAAGGAGGATTACTCTGCATGTGATGGCAGAAGGAGGATGGAGGAGCGTTCTTGCACAGGGTGTATGGATGGGGATTACTAAGGGATTTTCTTGGGGATCTAGGTATAATGAAGGAACTCCATCCTCCACCTTGCACTTGGGGTAAGTGAAGGGTCATCAGAAGCCATCACAACTCCTGACAGCTTTCTGTCACCCTTTGAAGCATTTGTTGCTCAGCCAGTGAATCCAGCCACTGGTAGATTTCACTGACTTTTGAAGAGCCAGTGCCATTTCCAAATCTCTAGTCCAAAAGAAGAAAATGAGGCTGTCTCTGTGTAAGCCAAGTGTTTGTCTCCACTGAAACTACTCAGGGGGCACACTTCCTCCTGTGTAGTGAAAATACCTATTCTCATCCACACAAGACTTCATAACAAAAGGTTGAGCTGTACAGAGGTTGACACATCTCAGTGCAAGAGGTGTAAAACCTGCTGAGTTAATGGGGAGATGCTTCCCTTCATTTCTGTGGGAACCCTTCAAATGCCCTGAACAGACCCAGAAGGGATGCCCTGTTGTGCTCATGCACTCTCAGACCACTGTTGCCACTTTGTAACAAGCTGAAAAATTCACAAATTCACATATTCACGGAAATAAGGGAATATGTTTTTTGGGACCATAGCCAGCAGGATCACACCTCTCGTGGCAGGAGAGGATGGTGTGGCAAGTTCACTATAAATGTGACTTTAATAGCAGTAACAATTCTGCATCTGTAAGAGGAAGGCTAAAGTCTGGCTGCAAGTGAGCCTTTAGAAGTAGCAGACTCTGTGAACAGTCCAGCAAAAATGGTTGAGTTTTGGCTCAGCTGTGAAGTTTTGACAGTGAATAATTGCTGTTGTTTACATAACACCCACCCACAAACCATAAACGTTTGGCTCCCTGGCCTCAGCCATGACCACAGAGATCTGCAGTGGATGCTCTTCACGTCCTCCCTGTCACATCACTCCCTTCCCTGGCCTGAGCAAGGGGAAGAAGTGCTGCAAGTGATGGCAGGGATAGGGATAGGCTCAGTTCAAGGCAGGGAAGTGAAGCTGGCGAGAACCCAGACTCCAGAAAACACATGGGAAAACCAAGACTGGATGACTGGAAGAGGACAGAGAGAAGAACCAAAGGATAATTGCAGGCAGGGAGTTCTGAGCTGTTTGCTGGAGCAGAGGTGACAGCAGCCTTTGTATTGTAGGTACAGACAGTTTGCTATCTCCACATCCTTCCAGAGAGGACACTGCATAATGCCTGCAATGACAGTCGTACTGGCAGAGCAAGAGACAGAAAATTAGCAAACACTGAACAGGAATTACCAATAGAGGGTCAAAGACCAGGAGGGGAAGAATGGGCAGAGAATGCTAGGAGAAAAATTGAATAGCAGTTGAAATTAAAAAGCTTTAACAGAAAAAAATAGAAGTTACATTCTTTGTAAGGGTAAGGCTTGTTTTCTCCAGTGCCTTCCCTTGTCCCCATTGCATACCTTTCACCTTCTGCATGGCCTTTGTCCTTCTCTGCACTCAACCCTTCCCCTGTCCTGGCCCCAGCCCTTGCCTAAAGTCCCTCGCTGTGCCCTACTTGCCATTTCCACTCTGTCTCCTCATCCAGTGTCCCCTCTGTCCTTGTCCACCCTGTGCCCCCAGCCTCCTGCAGTCGGCACTTCCACCCACCCCAGGTTGTGCCCCTGCCACGAGCTACCCCTGCCTGCTCTGGCTCCTTTCCCAAGAGCCAGCCCATGTCTGTGCTGCTCTGTTCTTTCCTATTCAGCCCCCCTCCATCTCCTGCAGACTCCAAATCCTTTGTGCCTCTGGGTTTCCAAGCTGAGGCAGCTGTGAACAAGGGGATGTTTTCCCTGTTGCACAGAGAGGCAGAAACCCAGGTGTGCTGGTGCTCCATGTTCTACCTGGGAGTTCAGCATCCTTAGTCCCTCAGGTATGCCTGTTTCTGTGGTGATTGACACTTGCCAGTACGCCTGACTCGGAGGAAGATGCCATCCTCCTGCTGCCAGCTCCACCACCTGCTGCAGCAGCACTTGGCTTTCCCTTGAAGGCACTCGTGCCAAGCCTCAGCCAAGCTCAAACCTGTGCTAAGTCTCTTCCCAAGCCATGCATGCTGTGTCTGCCCTTGGCCCAGTGGGCAGCAGCCGGTTGCTCCCCTTTCCCTCTGTCAGAAGCTTTGGAGCAGAGATGCAGGGCTCAAACCTACATTGAGGCCACTCCAGTCCAGCCATCCCTGCAGCCAAAGCTGGAAATAGCCACCTCCCAGTTAACATGGAGCCCAGGGACCCTGCATCAGTTCTGGCAAAGCACTCGCTCCACTCTTCCCTCTGGGCTCTGGTGGAAGGGTCACTGAGGAGCCTCCTCGCTGTGGTGCAGCAGCACAGGGCACCCCAGGATGGGCAGGGAGCTCCACCACGTCAGGGGGAGAGGTGCTGGCAGGACAGATGACAGCAGGATTATCCCTCTGCCTGCCAGCAAGGGTGAAACTGGACAGCTGGGAAGCAATGAACCCTGACCGGTGCTGCCGCTGCAGCGGCAAGAATGCTTATTTTTAAACTAAGCAGAAAGGAAAAGGACTGTCACCATGTCTCTTGCAGATCAGTTGCCACCCAGGTCCAAGCTGTGTTTTGGGACCTTGAAAATGTCATTTTACTGTTCCACAGTACTTATCCACATGAGACTGGACAGATCAGGATTTACTTTCCTTTTACTCCTCCTTCACTCCCCCTCACAGAGCAGTTGCCCTGCGCTGCTGCCTGTGTGAGAGTGAAGGTCAAATGGGCCAGACACCACTTTCCTGGAGCTGTCACACACGGCTGGGTGGAGGGATCCAAACAAGGAGAGGGGTTTCAAAAAGCAGCCACAAGAGAAGTGTGCTGTTTTTTCACTGCTCGTGAGGAAAACCAAGAGTAGGTCCACAGATGGGACCTGGGGAGCAGCGAGCCCAGCAGGAGTGACCACCTGAGCACTCCCTGGCTCTCCAGAGGCCTTGGCAGTGAGCTCCCCGTTGCTGTGGCTCTGCTGTGGCTCGTACCCACATGAGCTGGTTTAGCTCCAGCCTGGGTATTATGTATTAGTGCTTCAGTTATAGCACAAACAAGCAGGCTGATCCAGCTGAGGTAAAGCAACTTTTGTTTGCAGGCCTGGATAAAACACCTGCCTTAGCCAATTTGCAAGAGCACCTGCCTGCCTGTGGCTTTCCTTCACTTCTGCCTCTGAGCTGGGAGCAAAGGGAAGCCTCTTTAGCTGCTGGTACCACAAACAGCAAAGAGATACAAGGAGAGGGATGCCTGAACTCCCATCGACCTCTTTTGTTTACCCTTGAAAAGAAACTCCTGCCCTTCAGGCTGTAAGTCGACTCTTGTGTCAAACCAAAAGCCACAAGCCCTGCTCAAACAAATCTCAGGTGGCGGCTACAATAACACCTCTGTGTGAGGATGTGCTGCAGCGTTTGGCAAACAGTGATAGATAAACAGGTAAATCTGTTAGCATTGGGAAGGGGAGGTAATTTGTTGTGGGGATTTGGGATTGTAGCTGCAGTGGCTAGAACAGAGACTCTGAGGCATCCCTGCTTAATTGGAAACACAGCTGGGTTTTGTCAAGGCAGGTAGCTTCTCTGATGTCTGCTAATGGACTAAATTGCATTTGTGTAGACTGGATTTTGGTCTCCCTGACTGCTGGGAATAAGAAGTAGATTGGGCTCTGCCGTAAACAGCTCTCTCTCCCAGTAACTCATCCAAGGACTAGAGTTGTTGCCTCGTGCCAGCATCCCCTGGCTGCTGGGCGTATGTTTCCCATTACAGCTTCCTTGTTGATCACACTTAGCCAGAACTTGATCTGATCCCTTATCATAGTCCTACAGCCTGGGGCTGACCACACAACTCTTGGAAAACCAAGGAATGCAATCTGTTTGAAGGTCTTTCCTCCAGCTGCCCAAGCATAAGTACTGGCACCTCCAAAGGCGCACCTGTGCCTTATGAAAGGGAGAAAACCACAAGGAAAATAGCAGATGCTGGAGCACTGCTCCATACTGCGTCCCACTGAGGTGTGTCCCGTGCTGTCACAAGCATTTCTGATGAAAAATTGAAGCAGCAACTGAAGCTGATGAAGTGAAAACACCTGCCTGCCAAGAAATGCAAAAGAACCCAGATTTACCTGAGAGGCATTTGGAGACAGGGTCATTTATTTTTCCTGGCTTCTTGCCAGCTTATCTTTCTTTTGTGAGACCACTGCCTTTGAGGGGCTTTGTGCCCTCTGACTCTGCAGCTCTCCTGCCTCCAGATGGCCCAAGGAAAAAAATAAAACTGGGGAGGTTTCAGAAACTTGCCTCCTCTGGTCTGAGAGGAGCTGACAAAAGTCAGCTGCTGAGCCAGGAGCTGAACTTCAACTCTCTTGCTTCCTTCAGCTACTGTGCTCTGTGATGTTATTAGACTTGTTGCTCCCAAAAGCATCGCTTTTAGGATCAGCTCCAGAATGACTGCGAAATAAAGGCAGCTTACGATCCAGGCATAATTCCTAAGGTTTCTAACCCTCTCAGAGCAGTTGAATAACAAGAGCAAGAAGCAGAAACCATCTGGAAGAAATGCTTCAGCCTCTGGCACATGGTGTTTTGATACTTCCCTGTGACCTGAAAGCCTGTCCAGAGCTGCTTCACCTACCCAAAGCCCAGATGTCCTTACAGGTGGGAAAGCTGTGCCTTCCTAGTGCAACTGGTGAAAAGATTTCAGAAGAGGTGCAGGCCCAGTTCTCAGCAAGTTTTTCAGTCGAAGGGCTTTGTGGGATGTTCTCTTCAACGTCTGCCAGGCATTGTCCGCAAAAACGCAGAAAAATCTCCTGTTCTGCATACACTGTCCAGGAAAATTGGAAAGGCTCAGTCTAAACTGTGTCCAGGGGAAAACCATGCTAACAATCACTCAACAAGGCTGAATGTCCTTGGCAGCTATTAATTATTATCAGTCCTTTACTTCAGCAAAGTGTGTGAGAGGCTTTCAGATGCAGCATTCCACAATCCCTGCACAGGCTGTTATTGATTTGGCACACGAAAACGAGGGTGATAAGTTTGTGTTTGGAGTGAGCTGGAAGCACATGAATAAAACCCTACAGTCAGGAAAGTATGTTCTTTGTTCTGAAGGACGTGTTACTTTCTGCTTGTTCATTTTAACCATTCTTTGCTGTCAAGGTCTCTTTCCTACTTTTGGGAGACGACTGATTGATGGACAAGAAGCTTACTTTTGACGTATTTCACAGAGGAAACTAGAATTAGTGGTTACTGAATGCTGGCAAAGCATTTATGGATTTAGATTCAGTCCTTTCACAACCATTTTCTGAGAGCCCTTGACAAAGTTTGCCCCTGTATGTTTCTCCTTTGGTTCCCAGGCTCCTTAGTGGGGGGACAGAAACACAGAAATGCACGAGGCTGGTGGATCCCTAACAGGACAAAAAGCAGGCACCTTGCAGCTGCTATGCTGAAGATCTTTGGCACTGTCGTTGGCCTCTCAGCTTCCCAGCACAGCAGAAAGTTGAGCCACCCTCATTTACACAATACCCTAAACCAACCTGGTGATTTGCCTTTAATTTGCAGTTCGCTTCCCGCTCTCTCCTGCTCCTTTCCCTGCTCCTTTCGTGCTCCTCATTCACACTGCAGTCAGAGGTGGGTTAGCATAATGCAAATGTGATTCAGGTTTCAATAACTGCCACCACCTGTGATGAGTCAGAGACCATGCAGCAGGCAGGGATGGCTCAAAGGGAGGTGGTTTTTCTTTTAGAGATTTTAAACAGGAGGGATTCACACAGCCTGCTTCAGGCAGTCAGCTGAGGTACCTACACATTTAGGGGGACAAACTCCCTGAGTAGATGCTGGACAGAAACAAATGCCTCCAGATGTGGTTCAAAGCTGCTCCACACTCGTAGTTAAGGTTGCAGGATATGAAACCTGCTCATTCTCCTCCCTGGCATGGGCCTGGTCCATCACACACACATCATACAAAGACAATATCTGTGCTAACAAATGGATTGCTGCCATGGAATATCCCCAGGCACTGGCTGCTGCTGGTATATCCACACAATCAGGATGGTCCCTAGCCTGATTTTGGCTTGGATCCACTCCCCAGAAATTCTCCCAGGTGGTTTAGGAGTTGTTGGGAGCCAGTGGATGTTTCCATGAGGCATTTTGCAGAGGCCATGCTGAGTTGCAGGGTGAGCCAGCCTGGCTGTGGCTGCTCCCTGGCAGCCACCTGGGGAAGGGTCTTGGGGAAGTTTGATGTCCAAGCACAGACACAGCCCATTTTTCTGGGGTTTCTCTTATCTTTCTTCCTCTCCTGTGCCAGAAGCGCCGTGCACGAGCCCAGCAGATGGCACTCCACCATGAATTTACACCGAAAAGCCCCTCATAAATAACCTGTCCCATCTCTGGGGGAGCAGCATGGTGGGACAGGGCTGCCCTGCCTACCCACACCCCACAGGGAGCTGGCTGCTGCTGCCATGGGAAAGCCATGCCAGGTCTGGGCATGAATTTGACGACTTTGAATAAAATTCCTTCATTTATACAGATATCTCTATATATGTACACCTACCTACCTACCCTTCCCACCTACCTGCCTACCTTGGTTTAGTTGTCTTTTTCTGAGCTAATTCCCTCAGATAACTCTCCCTTTTTGTTGCTTCTGCCAGCTTTTCACCTACCTCCAGCAGCAATAGATGCTTGCAAGGACAGAGTTGTAGCCCCTTCTGGCACCAGGTGAAGCCCAGAGCTCAGCTGTTCTCACCTCCTGCGGGTGGCTGGGCTCCTTGCTGAGCTGGGGCATTACATTTTTTGCCATAAGCAATCCGGCATCTTTGGGCTTGGAAAGTGGAAAGTTCCTGCTTGGCAGCAAACTGCTGCTCCCAGGGTCAGTGTCTGCACGCAGGCTCCTCGCCTGAAACTGGAGTGGGCTCGGGGCTGATAATGTGGCATTACAGGACCGCTGAGCCAACAACCACAGCTTCCTACCAAGCATTTTAGCCCTCCCTAAGTGGCTTTGGATTTCGTCTGTCTCCTTTTTTCCCTCTGACATTTCAAAAATGTTCAGACTGCTCAGAATTTGTGCTGCAGTTTTGAAACAGTTGCCTCCGTGATGCCAATTTCTCTCTTAAGGGCACATGATGCCCCATTCCTGGAAGTGATCAAGGCCAGGCTGGATGGCAGTGCTTGCCCTGGACTTTGCTGGGTTGGCCATTTATCCCCATCTCCAGTCACAGGCAGCAAAACTGTTCCCTGAACAACCTGAAGGGGCAGCTGCAGGTGTCTAATCTTGGAGGAAAAAGAGCAGAAAAGAAGAAGAAAGATTAAGAGAGAGAGAACAACCTAGCTCTTTGTTGTTGCCATGAGCATTGGGATCTCACCTTTGCTCTCTGAAAGTCAGTCAGTTCATAAGGACCATGAATAGGTCTGAGAGCATCTCAGAGGGTGAAATCCCTTCCTTCCCCTCTCTCCAACTCTGGTGCTTGCTGTTTGTCCTCTGGTTCACCAGCTTGTACTTCATGTGGTCTTTCCTCCTCAGTCTCAGCTGGCAGAGTTCATCTCTCCTCCCATTAACAAGCAGAGTTTGGCCTCTGGCTGCTTCCTTGGCCCTTTCCATTACAGAGTTTCTTTCTGCTACATCTGAACTTCACCAGAAATGAACAGTTCAAACCAAAATTGCCCACACTCTGTATCCCTTTGGGTTTTCACTCAAAATATTTCTAGTGTTTCCATCGGGAACAACCATCTGTGCTGGGAAGGGAAAGGCTGAGAAACTGATGGATTGGAGAAAGGGACTGGGCATGGAGGGAGAGAGATTTGCAAGAGTCAGGGAAGAGTGTGTAGGTGCCGAGACCTTGGTGCAGGAGAAGCAGAGAAGCTTCAGCCCCAGCCCACCTTCCCAGAGTAGACATCTCCCTGCCACAACCCTGAAGGTAAAGCCATCAGAGCTTGGGCAGGAGAAAAGCTGCTTAGCCCTTTAGGGTGGCCTGTTGCCTCCCTGCTTGGCATCCATGTGTGGTGGGGCCACCCCCAGGCACGATGGGAGGTTGGGATGTGGCTCCTTCCGAGTAACCCTGGGTGGCACAGAGCTATAGGTAATTACTTGGGGCTTGCAGAGTACAGAATTTGAGGTATTTTCTCCTCCCTGGGCTTGTTCCAGCCTGGATTCACATGCACACGGTGCTGACCTCAGGGCTTAGATCAGTGAAGGCACCAGCAAATATGCAATTCCCTTTCCATGGGGAAAAGGATAAGTATGGCTCATGTACAGCCAAAAAAGTGGCTTCTCCAGGCTTCTCCTCCTGCTGGGTCTGTGTTGCTGGCAAGAATCTCACAGGACATCTGCCTGCAGTGGGAGAGAGAAAGTCACTCTCCTTCTGCATGGGGTACCCATGAAAGCTGTCTGGGCAAATAAACGAGCACAGAGAAATGATCCCCATTGCTGGGGCAGAGCTGCAGATCAGGTCAGCTTGGAGCAAGAGTGAGGATTACTCTGGTGGGTGCAGCTTCCCTCGTGACAAAACTCTTCTGTGGGTATATAAAGACTTTCACCTGCAGGACTGTAATTTCAGTGCCTTCATTGGAAGTTACATTTCTGCTTAAAGTTAGAAAAAAGAGCCACTGCTTTTTATTTAGAGGGTGGCAGAAGACTGACTCATGTGTCTATGGTATTTTTTTCTCTATAGAATATGAAGGAAAAGGGTCACCCGACACCCAAAGTGTCCAAAACCTGGAAGTAAATAAAAAAAGGAAATTGTATATATACTAAGTTTTTGCTCTTGCCATTTCCAACAGCTGACTTACAAACCTAATGCAAAGGCTGCCCTTCCATCCCAGGCTGTGATGCCAGCACTGGGTACTGCTGTGATAAGCAGTTCCCAATTTAACCAAAAGAGAGGACGCAATAGCGCAGAGACAAAGCAACAAAATGTGCAGTTTTTCCTTAAGTGTTTCATTCCTGCAATTCCTCTCGCCGGCTTCTTTTCTTTTTTTTTCTTTTTTTTCCCCAACTCTCCTCGTTAACTTTCACCTCAGAGCTGGAGGGCTGGCTCAGCCCAGAGCTGTTGTGTGCCCACAGAACCGACAGCCAGATGAACCAGCCCGGCTTGGAACCACATTTTTTTGCTAAAACCCTGCAATTTCTAGGTCTCCCCCTCCAGCCATCCTTCAGTATCACTCCTCGACGTGTGCCCACAGAAACCCTTTGTCTTCCCAGACCCCTCGGGCTCGACTGGAGGCAGGTATCCGGATTTCCAGGGAGCAGCCCGGCTGTGGAAGGCGATAAGCCCCGCGTTTATCTCCCCGGCAGGGGCAGCAGCCGGCGAGAACAGCGTGTCCTTGACCCGGGCAGGTGCTGGGCACGGCAGGCTGCCGGCAGCTGGGCTGGGGAATGCCATCCCAAATCCTACAGGAGCAGCACAAGCGGGGCTTCAGCCCCCAGCTGGCAGCCACCCGTCTGGGTCAGCGTTTGGGGTGATGCCACCTCACATCCCTGACGCCTGGGTGTCTCACAGGGGACACGGAGGTACCGCAGGGGATGGGCAGCAAGCAGCGCTGCTGGGCTGCTGGGGGAAACTCAGGGAGGCACCGTGTGTGGCTCTCCATTTTCATCTAATTTTCCCCCCTTGTCTGTTTTCTTGAGAAAATAAAAGCACGTTAATTGTGTGAGTTACCCAGTTGTGAACAATAAGCTTAGGCTGTAATTATATTTATTCTGGGTAGGTTTCTTCTTGCAACTGGTTTTAATGCCTTGGGCCTCCCTGGTACGTTCAGCTAAAGGAGCAGAGTTAATTGGAGGCGTCTGGCTCAAATACTGGAAGTTACTTGAAACCTGCAATTTCGGACAGATTAAAGAAATCTGTGAAAGCACTCGAATGAACCACAGATCCTGCAGCATGCCCATAGTACAACTTCTATTAGCTTGCAGCAGACCACAGACATGGAAAAATGCTTTCAATGAATATTGGTTGAGGAAAAAGCTAAACATTTGTGATTTACAAAATACCCATGGCAACGTATTGAGCTGTCAGCCATGGCACACTCTTGCCTTCCTTACTAAAGCAACTGGGCAATGTTTTACAGCATCTATGGGAAGACTTGCAGGATAAGGAATGATCTTTAATATCTTTAATATTTTTAGGAAAATCCTAGCCAAGAAACACCCTTTCCTCTGTCTCTTAACTCCTCACACCAGCCCTCTCACCTCTCTTCTGTCCCAAGCCCATCTTCTGGAGATCACTCTTCTGTGCACTCCCCTGGGGGCTGTGATCAAGTTAAAAGGATTGCATTCATTTCCAGATGTTGTTGGAGGAGCACCAGCATATTTCCTTTTGACCACTTATCCCTCCATTGCCACCACATCCTTCTGTGTCTGAGACAGGAAGGCACCTCGAATCACTGGTGCCTGAGATGAGCCACAGAGTGCCATGGGCTGTGAGAAGGAGGGACTGGGAGGCAGCTGAGCATGGACTGGGCTTACAGACATGGTGCCTGGACTCAGTCCCAAAGTTCAGTGTGGGAAGGGCTTTCCCTGACCAGCAGAGACATAGCAAATGCCTCCCTCCATTCTGGCATGAGGGTATGATGGGCATCTGTGAGGGATGAGGGCAAAGGAGAATAAAGACAACGTGCTTAAAGCCAGTTGTCATGCTGGAGGGAACAGCTGGCAAGCTGGTGTGTGATTAAGACTGATCCAGAGCCCATGTGGGAATCATGTCGTCCAGGGAGGAGACACATGCCTGGGCTTTGTGGGCTAAGAGGCCACAGGCTCAGAAGAGACCATCCTCCTTTTGTCCCACATACCCCTGAGTTTTGTGTACACTGCTTTTTGTGGTTGGGGGTTAGAGAACAAAAGGGAGCTTTTTAAACACAGGGTTTGGTCAACGTGTTCATTTCGTGCTCTTGGGATGCTGAGTTGGCCAGGCTGAGCTGAAATCAAGAAGCCAAGCTAGTTTTGGTTGTGCATCAGAATTTATCAGTAAAATAAGGATGAATGGCAATGAAAAACCCATCTCCAGTGAGTTCCATTGCTGAAGGCTTTTCCTGGGACGGATTTTACTTCCAGATCCCAAATGGAAAGAACCAGCTCAGGAGAGGAAAGCAACCAGGCAAGGGAGATCAGATGCTGCTTTTACCTTGTCAGAGAAGGAAGGAAGGAATTCGGAAGGAAGGAAGGAATTCGGAAGGAATTCGGAAGGAATTCGGAAGGAAGGAAGGAAGGAAGGAAGGAAGGAAGGAAGGAAGGAAGGAAGGAAGGAAGGAAGGAAGGAAGGAAGGAAGGAAGGAAGGAAGGAAGGAAGGAAGGAAGGAAGGAAGGAAAGAAGGAAGGAAAAAGTGAGAAGAAGAGAAGGAGATGGATAGATTGAAAGAAGGAGAAAAAAGAAAGAAATGAATGAAAGAAAGGAAGAAGAAAGGAAGGAAGAAAGAAAATGAAAGTATTGCTGTTGTCCCTCTACAAGAGCCTCTAAGCTCTGATAGTTCCAATCAGAATTTCTCTGAAATGCTGAAGAAAGTCTTCTTTTATTCTCATACTTTTGTCTATTGCCCTTTAGGAAACTTCAGTCAGCTGTGCCATTTTGCCTTTTATCCCCTAACTCTGCTGCTTTGACATTCAGGTTATGGACCAGGAACACATGCTGGCACCAGTGACAGCCATTGTTTTCCTTACAATGCTTGGGTCACGAACCAGTAGGAGAAAATTGGCGTTCAATTCATGAGAACTGTTGCAAAATCCCAAATGCTGCAAAGCAAATGCCCCATCTCTCTTCTGGTTTCTTGGTACTGTGAGAATTTTGCTGGGAGTCAACAAGCTACCTCAATTTATTTTATTTTATTTTATTTTATTTTATTTTATTTTATTTTATTTTATTTCTGGCTTTGTTTGGATATTCTGTGGCAAGTGTCAACATTAAGATGAAAAGTACTAGAGGGGGAGGAGGAATGGGGAGGAAATAAAGAAAAGAAAGCAGGGGAGTCATGAGCAGAGGAAAATGCAGAAAAAGGTGATTAAAAAGATGTCGACAGTGGCAGCAGAAGCGTGGGAGAGGCAAGTGCAACTCCACAACCCCAGTCAGCAAAAGGAAGCAAAGTAACTTCTTAACCCCAGCACAGGGGTGAGGGGTATGCAGCCATTTGTACCACAGGTGGCTAAATAATAAATAAGTCTGTCTGCATATACTGTCCTCATTGTTAACAAAGGCTTGAAATCCTCTGCTCCAAGACCGTGCAGCCCTTTGAGACCATCCAGCCAAAAACCCATTTATGTCTGTTGTATTAATAGAAGCAGCTCAGGAAGCCCTCAGCCCAGCACGGTTTCAACACTTTATACAGCAGGGGGTCTTAATGGAATCTCTTCCATCCAGGGTGCCATTAGCTTCCTTCCCCATCTCTGCACTCCCCCTTTTCTAATAAAAATACTAGTCTAAACACACACTGGGGTGTTAAGAGCAGTGCTTTCTGCACTGGATGGGTGTGAAGTAGCTCTGATTCGTTTTAGACTTTAGCCTTAAATATTTGTGCCTGTGTTAAAAAAAAAAGGAAAAAAAAACCCCAACAAAACCCTTCTAGGTAAGTCTGAGTGACCCAGATGCTGGTTTTCTTACTGCTGCATCACCACTTCTGTTTTTCTGCCCCCTTTGTCACTCAGTCTGCTGTGTCAAGTGAGGGACACTTGGTACCTGTTGACAATTTCCATCACACGCTCCTGCTGGGTGGGACTGCAGCTGGGCACGGCTCTGGGGCGTGTGAGAAGCATTTCGGATGGCCTCAGCTGATGTTGTTCCTTATGGCATCGTTGGCAGATGGGAAACATCTGTGTACATTATACATTTTAAAAATTGCTCCTCAGCACCCCTGCACAGGACTGGATGGCTGGGGAGTTGAGTCAGTCATCTTTTGGGGCCTGAAAGACCTTAGCAGAGAAATAGTCTCTGAAAGCAGCACCAAGTGATTCTCTATCACTTTGTGACCAGAAGGCCAGGACAGTTCCTGTCAGAAAAATATTGATTTTTGTGAAGTTCTTAAGGACAATTCATCAAATGTGTCTGTAGTCATGGAAAGCATGAATACTTGGTAAAAAGAGTTCTGTTTGTGGTGTTCTGGGTTTGGGTTTGTTTTTTTTTTTTCATTCTTTGGCCTGGATGTTGACTGGCCCCTTATTCCAGCTGTCCTGGTCTGACCACTTACAAACTAACCTGGCACAGCAGCCTTTTGGACTTTCTCCTCCTCCTCCCCTGAAAGAACAGGCAGCTTTCTGCATAAACACAGCCAAGCAGCTCACAGGTTCTGCTCAGGGGACCCCGTTTGCTTGACAAAACTTGCTATTGGTTATGTTTTCCGGTAACCTGAGTGCCACAAAGATGCCCTGTTCTTGTGCTTTTCCCAGCCTAAAGCTGTGATAGAAATTGCACATTTGAAGAGCAACAAAAATCTCTCTCCTTTCCCTGCTGCCCCTTGGTTTCCCCACGTTTCTATTGAACCATTTGGAGCCAGAGTTTGGGGAGAGATTTGAGACAGTCTCCAAACTGGAGCCCTTAGAAACAGCTTGTTTCCACATAGTCTCCAGTCTGTGGGAACAGCGAACTGCATCGTGTCCCACTTCATCTGCCGCGTTTCATTACGCTTCTGGACTGATCTGTTCAGTATCTCTCTCTCCCTCTCCTGCAGCTGTGGGCAGAAGATGATAAATTAGATGTATTAAAGCAAATACTCCCCATCCCCTCAGATCTTTGCCATTCCAGCTGTCTGAAATCAGGCTTTCTTGCCCAGCCAGAGCATTGCGACAAATGAGGAGAGTCCCTCAGTAACTGCGGTTGGTGTCGGCGGGGACTTTGAAAGCAGAGTCTGGTTCTGGGAAGTGAAGGCTGCTTCAGGCAGAACAAATACAAATGCTGCCATCTTACCGACCTCTTTCCTTTGTCTCCGTCTCATTCCTCTCAATTTGTGTTTTCGTGGGCAAACCAAGCAATGCATAGCTCGCTCGTTACTGTCACACACTTGGGTCACCCCAGGGAGTCACGATGCAGATTTTCCATTAGCGTCAAACGTACATGGATTTATGAACTCCCATAACCTGTAGCTGATGAGAGCAGATTAGGGAGCAACTGTTTTTAGATAGCTTGCATACCTAAGAAATCAGCTAATATAAAGCTGCCTGCTGAAAGGTCACTTATTTCCCAAAGAGCGTGAGAGAATATTGTGGTGACCCCTTTTCATTATGTTGTCACTTCGTTATATACATGTACATACACATTGCAGGGTTGGAATTAATTTCTTTCTCTCTCCACACTGGGCTAATTCCCTGTGCTTCATGAAGTGCCTCCGGTACAAGGACTTCTCATTGGGTATGGGACCTTTGGGTACCAAGACTAAAGACACACGTGTCTAGTTTTAATGCAGAAAGCTGTGCCAGAGCTCACCAAGATAACGGATGGATCAGGTCACCAAGATAAAGAATCTGCACCCTGCAGTTGCAGCTCAGACCTTTTGGAAAGACCTGACCACCCAAAATGAGAGCCATGAGAGAGAAACTCTGCATTTCCCAAGTATCCATCAACAGCAGGTCTCTGGTTTTATTCAAGGTGTTGCTGTGCCCTCCTACAACACCCCAGAAAAGAACTGTCCCATGTTTATGTGTTCCATAGTAGACTCTGTCCCATGTCACAGGATCTGAGGCTTTAAGATGAGTGTCTTGTGCCCAGACACACAAGAACTCCCCTAAAAAAATGAAAACTCTGAAGTCCTGTCCCTTTGATACAAGATCATCTCTCTGTTCATAGTGCTGAAGCTCTGGTTTTGGTTTTAAAGAAAAGCTTCATTTGCTTTTTCCTGTTTGCTCTTTCCAGGATTGTGTTTGTGATTAAGTTCAGGTTGCAAGCACAGGGAGACAGCTCATCTGGCACTGCAATTCAGCCTTTGTATGGAGCTGTGACGGGGAACATCCCACAGTGAAATGAGATGGAAATTTTCAAGTTTGGAAAGATCCAAACTAGCTTTATTCTCAACTTTTACAATATCACACCTTCCTCCCCTATTAGGCCTTCTTTGTAACACCTCGTTTTTGGATTAAGATCAAGTGCTGCATTTGTTCCCAGAGGATGAGGGGGCTCGAAAGCAGCATTTCTCCAGTGAATGCATGGAAAATGCATCTGGTAACTTGGGTTTTGAGTAACCCCAAGTGCTGGGAGAGGGTGGAGAGATCAGAAACAGCCATGACTGAGTGCTGGTCATCCCTCATCCTGTAAGAACCCTGGCAGCGTTGCTCAGTGCAGGGTGAGTCATGCCAGCAGAGCAGAGCACTACCTCTGAGCTCCCTGACACTCACTGCATGGAGCCAATGGAAGTGGCAAGAGATTTCCTTGGACCAGGTGCTTTATCTGACAGAGGGTTTG
The DNA here is from genome assembly GCF_009650955.1 of Corvus moneduloides. NCBI lineage: Eukaryota > Metazoa > Chordata > Aves > Passeriformes > Corvidae > Corvus > Corvus moneduloides. The sequence continues at coordinate 118,496,077 of NC_045477.1, forward strand.
CAAGTAGAGTTGCTTTTCTCCCATGTGGTGGAGGGGTGCTATGGGCTAGAGAGGGAGAGGAGGGAGAAGAAAGGTTGATTTGCCTGGTGGAAATACACAGACTGATGGTGCACCCTGCTCCTGTGTTCTGTTTTGTTCAAGAGATGAATGACTGCAGTGTGGGGAATCAGAATTATTCACCTGACCCTCTCTGTTGCAAGAAAAACATGTGGGACTTCAGGGGAAGGGCAGATGCATTTTCCCTCAGCTTACATACCCCTGCCTTCCCCAAGGCAGATGGGAGACTCTCACAGAGCTGGGCTCCCTGGTGCCTCAGAGATTGTCAGGTCCCAACCTTTCCAAAGGCAGTAATGTGTGCAATATATCTCCCAGGAGCCAGACACATGGATTTCTCTGTAAGGAAAATTGCTGTCAGATTCCAATGCCACTTGTCAGCAGTACTCACAGCCACCCCAGCACTCCCCCATGCCACTTGAGGGTCCTGGCAGGGCAAAGGCACAGGCAGCTGCTCATCACCAAGGTCAGCAGTGCTCAGGCTGAGAGCAGATCTCACCAAGTGATCCAGAACAGCCTTGTCCAGCTCAGATGCCCCTGAATACTTTGCATTTCTCAGTCAGGGTGATAGTCCTTGGTCAAATATTTTCGTGAGGAGCAGGCATTCAAGTAAAGTCACTGATGGCAGCACCAAGAACTCAGAACATTTGGAGAGCCCATGGGTGAACCAAGCCGAAATGCTGATGCAGCTCACCATACCCTCAAGCAGAACTGAAGCAGATTGGGTGAACAGAGCTTTAAAAATATACATTTCTCTCCACTTTCTTGCAAGGAATGTCTAGCATAGACAGGTATGGGTGAACCGTAGGTGTCCCACAGGTCAGAGATAAATCCCAGTCTCCCCCCATGCCTAACTCAGGAAGATGACACAACTTCCTTCTTCTCAGGAAACTGCAGAAACAAGGATGCTCGGGTGAATTTCTCAATCCTAACAACTATTTGGTGGTGCCTAAAGAACACCAGCTACAAATACCTTTTCAATCCAACTGAGACAGTGCAAAGCAGACTGCCCCACTGCCCCACTGGGGTTTGTTCCTCTCTGCTGCACTTCCGGGAACATTCAAAAGTAACTTGGAGATGGAAACTGAGTTAGGGGGTTCCTGCCCTCCGGCCCAGCATGGCCCAGCTGTGATCACAGCTGCTCTCATCAACCCCAGCCCAGAGCAGACACTCCTGGTGACTGAGGCTGCGTGAAATGATGAAGGCAGAGGAAATCCTGTCTCCCTTGGAGCAGAAGGAACAAGACAGAGGCATGATGATTCCCCAGCAGATGGCTTGTCCACGGAAACCAATGCTAACTCAATGAGTTGTGTTCTGCACGCCTCCCAGAGGGAAGCGGCAGCGAGATAAAGATTTCAGAACTGACCACTTCAGCTCAGCATCTGAGCTGCTTAAAAATCCAACAGTGCCTAGGACACCTAACACAGGCAGAAAGAACAGTCCAGAGTCCTGGGTGTCTTCATATTCTCTGCTTGAGGCATTTTACTCCATTCTGGAGGGAAAAGACAGGAAGAGTAAGGTGTGCTGGGACGCAGCTTATTTAGCAAGTTTGAAAAACACAGTTGTGATTGTGGCTTGAGCAGCTAAACTGCATAAACTCTCAGTCCTTTCCTGGTGTAGTTCAAGACTTTGCAATCCTACTCTAGATGAATGTGCTTTTTTATGTTTTGTTTTGGGTTTTTTTGAGGTTTTCGCTGTTTAACTTGGCTTTTATGTGTGTGAAATGTGGGGGAATAGATTACAGATGTGTGCAAAGATCTGTAAATAGCAGTTTCTTGCTTACAGTTGTGAGTGTATACTGTTTATCACGCTAAATGCATTCATTATTTCATCCAGAATCAGCAACTGCAAAATATTTTAAAAGAGATTGTTTTTAAAAGTGAGGGGAAAAAAATCAAACAAGGTTGGTGGTTTCTTTTTAAGATTTATGACTAAATAGTTGAGCGTAAGCCAAGGCCTGTGGACAGTCTTGCACCCTTTAAAAATAATATCCTGGATTAAAATAATAACAATGTAAAGAACCTACTTTTAAGACCGTGCTTTTCTAGAATTTTATACCACCACAAGCTTTCTACCTTACCTACACACACTCTGTCATGAATACAAGAAAAAGAATAGGAAATTGTTTTTACTCAGAAAAAAAATAATAAGCCACCCAACAAGATGGGTTTCTGCTGGAAGAAGTTCAGAGGAAAAGTAGAGTTGAGTTGATGAAAAAAGTGATTCTCCTTTAAGAAAAAGAAGAATCCATGATATTTTAGGGAAATTCCTAGTAATGAGTACATGTATTTGGCTTCAGTCATTTGTTTTAATCTTCGACCGTTTCTGTAAGATATTAATGACAGAAGTTTGGACTCACTTGTCCCAGTATGTCATGCCTGCTTACTCACTGTGGAAGAAATACAATCTTTAAATGACCTGAAATCAACTCAAATATTTAAATGACAATTTAAAAAATGACTCCTTATATTGTACCCTTCAGTGCAGTATGAATGTTTTCCAAATATTCTGCATGTGCTTGCAGATCCCCCCCCCCCCCGTGTCTGTACTCTTAAGAAGTCCTGGGTGTTTGGGGAGCCTGGCATGCTGTCCCCCCAGGGATTGTGCTGTACCTCTTCTGCCTGTGTTTAAAACAGGAGCCTCGTCTCAGAGCCCATCCATGGGCTGTCACATTCCCAAGAAATGGGTAGATCAGGGCTCTTGAGCAGCCTCTCTTGGACCCCGTGTCCACAGTGACAGATTTTGCTCAGCCCCGATGCTGTACAGCTCCAGGTCTCTTATCTGATAGGGACTTTACCCAAGTGAGACAGGACTCTGCCCATTTTTTGGGATGGGGCCACAGTTTCCCAACAACTTCTGGCGCTGAAGATGTGCATTAATTACCTTTCACTGCCTGGAATTTTGGCTCCTTCATCTTGCCCATCTAGGCACAGATACAATTGTTAACAAACTCATAAAGATCCAAATCACACACATCAAGCTCGTACAACACTCTGTGAAAACACCACGAGCCCGCAGCACCCATTGCATCAGGTTCGAGCTGGGCTGCGCTGCCAGAGCCCTGTGAGGAGGCTGCCAGCTTTATCCCAATCCAGCCGAGCCTGGCGACCCTTTATTTGCACAAGCCTTATCCCTTATCTCGTCTCCCTCAATTGCATGCAAATAGTTCCACTCATCTGGGCTGACCACTCACAGTCTGCCACAGGGAGCATGAAGAATGCCTCGGCCTCGTGTGCCTTTCATAAAGAAAGTCCTGGATGGAGCAAATAAAGCAGAGGCTTGGCAAATGTGGGGAGCCATCGCCACCTCTGCTGGGCTGGAGAGTGTCCAGGCTCAGGGGGCGTGCCCGAGGCCTGCACCCACCCTGCAAGGGGCTGAGCAGTGAGGTGGTTGTGTAGCAGGAGGGTGGTTTTTGGAGGCTGATGGTTACCCACTCAGTTTTCACCTTGAAACAGCTAAATCTGTCTGCTTTATCTATCAGGGTCAGTAAAGCCCACTGCATCATTTGTCTTGGCGCCAGGCGGAGGATCCCTGTACGAAAGCCCCCCATGAGCAACCCCAGCACCACGGAATTAAGGCCGTGTGCTCCCAGAGCGGCACCTCCAGACCTCCAGCTCTTCACCATGTCTGTGCAATGGGACTGAACCCAAATTCCTCATTTAACATCCACAAATTTGGTCTGGATTTGAGCAGCAGGGTCAGCTGTGGGGGATGGGCCCAGACGCCCCATGGCCTGTGCTCCAAGCCCCAGCAAACCCACAATCTCGCTCCTCAGGGCCACTTGCAGATCCTTTCACCGTGGAAGAAAACCCCTCTCACTCCACTTGCAGATAGATAGACATTTTCAATGTCCTGAATCTCCTGGTAGTTTAACCCTTTCTGTGCCTCAGCCAGCTGTCATAGAATCAGAGAATGGTTTGGGTTGGAAGGGACCTTAAAGATCATCTCAACCCAACCCCCCTGCCACCCACTAGACCAGGTTGCTCAAAGCATCTGATCATCCAGTCTGGCCTGAACTCTTCCAGGGATGGGGCATCCACAGCTTCTCTGGGCAACCTGTGCCGGTACCTCTTTACTTTCTCCCTAACATCTAATTTAAACCTCTTCCCTTTTAGCTTAAAACTGCTGTGCAAGAAAAGGGTGCAGGTGAACCAAACTGCAGGGGTTTGGCTTGGCAAGCTGCTCTTGCTGAAGCCATGACAGCAACATGGTTTGCACAGTAAGAGTTCAAACCCAGGTTAAAAACACCCCACACATGCCCTCACTGTGCTGCCCCCGTGCTGTGTAGGGAGAATCTTGTGCAGGTCGTATGCTGCTTCTTGGAGGCCAAGCACAAATCCACCTACCTTTCCCTCCCTGCCAGCAGCGCTTGCTGGTGCCCAGTGCATGCACAAGACCCCTCTCCCCTCACCATCTGCAGGGGTTTGGTAGCCTGCTGCACTCCACAGCTGCCTCCTTTGTTTCTCCTAAACCCAGCCCAAGTTTTGCATACAGATGAATATGTGTTACATCTTGTGCTGGATGAGCAGTCCCCAGAGAAATCCAAGGCACCATGGAGCCTGATATCCATCATGTCCATCCCTGCCACATCCACAGTGAGTTCTGGGGCTGTCATGTTTTCTTGACATGTGTTTTTGGATCTGGTTTTATTGACTCCCCTCACCATCACCAGTTATCCTTTCCACGTGTGCACCTTCTGCTGAAGTTATGCAAAGCTGCTCTGCTGCAGCTCCTCACTCTTATCTTTGGGTGCCTGTGAAACAGCAGGGGTAATGGAGGGACAGATTATCAAAACAGAGGCTGCAGGGCAGCCTGCACCAGTCACCTCCAAGCAGGCACCCAGCTACTTGGAGGTGTACTCAGGTGCCGCCTTCATCAGGTATTTTATAAACAGAGCACACCATCACATGTGCAGTAAATCCCCATTACAAAGCAGATAATTATGTGTACCAAACAGAGCCCTGCAGGGTGCAGCTGGCTGGGGAAGGTTTTTCTCATCACATCCAACAGAAACCCTTCTCTTTTTCCTTTTAGGGAGAGGAAAAGCATCTTCTGAAACTCCTCTGAGCAGCTCATGGCGCCAGGTGTAAGGCACATCTCAGCCACACCAGCCATGCAGAAGGGGTTTGTGGTGAGTTAATAGACCTTGGGAGGCAGCAGCCCCTTGAGATGTGGTCTGCTTTTGCTGAAATGCAGAGCTCCTGGAATTGTACATGATGAACAAAGACACCAAAACACACCCTGCAAGAGCTGGGGTTCTCAGGGCCCTTGGCTTTCCACCCAAGCACAAGACCCCAGCTCAGGTGGCAGGAGCCAGCTCACTTATGTATTTCTGTGGTGGTTCTATTCAGTTTTCTGCTTTCAGGAGCTGTCTGCTCACAGTGGTGCAGAGCTGCACCCTCATATTGATGTGCTGGAAGTGCCCTCACCTGTATTCCTTTTTTACCTGCCCAGTGCAGGCACCCCGTGGTTAGCACAGGTCACTTGTGCCCCACGTGGTCTGGGATTTTTGCTGGTGAGAGCTGTGTTGTGTATCCGGATGGACCGAGTGCAGAGAAATGGAACAGAAAAGGTGAGTGAGTCTGGTGGAAATGGAGATGACAGGCATCAAAAATACATGAGTGAAGAAAAATTTAATCTATTTAGCAAATGTCTGCCTTCCTGCAGTTGTGGCTTCCAGAGAACTTAATTAGCTGAAGGTAGAGCTCAATATTGTCTTAACTCACAGCCACCAATGACTGTGCTGTGGTTTTTCTGTCCTGTGATAAAATCATTGTGAAAGTTCATGCTGCTAATGAAGAGTCCTGCTTCTCTTTTTCTAGGGTTTCTTCCTCCTTCCTCTGTCTTTCTTCGGACTGATGAGTAGGAAAGTCTGGGGATCTGAAACTGGGTGTCTCTGCATCAGTTCTTTCTGTGCTATCCAGACATGTTCACACAGGCACCTTTAATGTGTGTGCAGCACCTAATGTCTACATCAGGCTTCGTTAGAGGGACTTGAAACAACTTCATGGAGATTGTGAATTGAGATTTAGTATTAAGAGGTCCTAAGCAGAGTGGTTATATTGCCACATTTGGCATGATGTTGGACCAAAGACAAACCTGCACTCAGCTCATTCTGCCTCTCAGCACAGGCATAAATCATGGGAGATCTTTCAGTCTTGTTCAGGCTGTAAATCAGCTTAGGTCATGGAGTTGTTGAGTTGCTGCAGCCTTTTTCTACTCGAGAGCCATTATGTCAATGTCTTTGATACGGACACGAGGTAACCGATTCAAGAATGTGTATGAGGGTATTTGACTGAATTGCCCGCATCCACTTCTGATGGTTTGTTTGTGCCTAATTGCACTGCAAATCTCTCACTGTGAAAGAAGTGGTTGATTTTCAGATTACTGAAGCGTGCCAGCTGAAGCTGTAGAGCAAGAGCAGCACTCTTGCTGTGACCAGGCTGAGGTCTGACTTCAGCCAGACTCTCTTCAGCCCCTCCACTGAAGTGCCAGAGCTAATGCTGCAGGAGACCTGTCTGCCTTAACACCAGTGGAGAAAACAGACAATCTCAGTGGAGGAAGAGAGGTGAAATGAGGGCTGAAGCACCTTTCTGGGGGTGTCCATGCCCTCCTCTGCTGTTGGCACCAGCACAAGGTGGGGGATGGAGCCCTGACACGCCTTGGCTGGATGCAGCTGCAGCTGCAAAGGGGCAGCGCCTCTCCAGCACCATCCATTTTATTTGTCTGGATTCCTTGTTGTCCTTTCTCTCCCCTTTCTTACCCTGGCAAACTACCTAACATTTTTGTGTCTGACTGATTGTGAAATCAGAGTAACAATACTGTGTACGTAAAAGAAATACTGGACATCTTAACCTTTGTAGGGACATGAACTCGTTGTCCCTATTTCCACTTAAATGTACTGAACTGGGAGAACTTTCAGCAGGGAAACAGGAGAATGAGACCTCAGCCATGGACACTGAACTCTCCAGCTGTGAGAAAGCTTAAAGCAGTAGTCGTAATCACTGCTGTAGTCACTTGTTTCTTATCTTAAACCATAGTGCAAAGCCTCCCAAGCATGTCTGTGAGCACACCGAGATTTATACCCTCATTAATAATCACAAATTTGGTTTGTTCTTGCAACTAATAAAATAATTAGCAGCAGTCACGTAAAAGGAGAGAGAAATATGCTAATTCATGCTGGCTTTCAAATGAAAACCAGGAAAGAAAGCTTAACCCACAGCGATGGTGAAGGCTGTTCTGTTTAGCTCCCTTCCACCCCCATTTGGTGGTAGGCAGTGGAAGAGCATCCAGATCTCCCACTGATGACCCTCCTGCCTTTTGCTGCCAACATGTGACCATCCACAGTTGTTACCTGGAAGTGCAAAACCTAACAAAACACTAAAAAGCAATCCAAAAAGCATTTGCACACAGATCAGGCACCCATGGAGATTTGGAAAAAGCCTGCTGGAGCTTTCTTCTTGGCAGCACAGCCAGGCCTCATGATCCCCATTAGCAGGCTGCAGCTAGGGGACAGAACATTTAAATGCTCGTCAGTGGGGAAGAATATAGCATTTTGTTGATTACATAGCTGGAACAGAAGAACCTCCAGATATTCATTAATTCTTTTTTATTTATTTATTTATTTTTATCATTTCTAATGACTTATCTGGGAACTTGGAGAAGGCATGAAGGCTGCTCTTGCCTCTGAGCTGTGCTTGTGTCCCGAGGAGAGGGGAGCAATGTCCTGCTGTTCAGGGGCTATTCTCAACATCTGGAGACCAAAGCCAGCTTCCCTGCCCGTGATAGGGATTTGTGTTTTTGCCAGCAGCAGGTTGGCAATCCCTGCAGCACCACAGTCCTGCCTGCCGGAAAAAGGAGAAGCTCTATCCACCTTCCCAGCCACGTGCTCCTTTCCTCTCCCTCGTGCCAGCAGCAGCACTCACACAGCCTTTGGCAAGCCGAGGCAGAAAACCAGTCCAGCAACCTGCTTTGGAAAACCAGTCCTCATCTCCCCAGAACACATTGGTTTTCAATGAGATCAGGTGCCTGAAGGCAAGGCTGCATTTTTCTGCAGCATTTCAGACTTAAATCAGCAGGAACTCTTGGAGCTTTTTTCCTGCATACCTTAGAGGTGGTGAAACTCCCCCTTTTTCACAGAGCCCTTCTTAAGGCAAGGAAGAGGTGACAACACAAAGAAAGGCTCCAGGCTTTGTGGTCAACCACAACCCTGAGAGAGAGCAGCATGGATGGTCAAGCAATACATTATTTAGGCACACAGCCTTAAACCCACTCAAAGGGCCTTTAAGCACAAATCTGACCCCCAGAATCATGACAGTCACAAGGAATGAACTTTTAAAAAGTACATGTTTCTGATTGATTTTATTTGCCTTCAGATGCCACAGCATCAGTATTTTTTCAAGCTTTTTATCTGCCACCACACTTTCTCTCCCAACCTTTTTTTTTTTTTTTAAAGTAGAGAAAATTGAGATCCAGATTTTTTTAAAAAGCCCAAAAAGTGGCATTTGGAGAAATCCACCAGTTGTGAGGAGACCTGTTCTTGCATTGCTGGCTTGGCTGTAGGTCCATGTGAGAGGGCAGGACAGGTCTTGGGAGGACAGGGCTTGTCGGACAACTCCCAGATGGTTTTTTTTTTGGAAGAATGTGGAGGATCACACATTGCTTGTATAACTGGTGAGGAAGGGTGCTTAAAACTTGTAAGCCTGAGTGTGTGTGCCAGAAGTGTTGGGTTTTATGGGAGATTAGACACCGCTTGACACAGCAGGTCCTCTTGCCAGATCCCTGGCTCACAGACAATTAAATGAGCCAAATAACCACATCTATCTCAGCATGCCCATGCATGTGCAAACAATTACTCAGTGGGACTGTTATTAAAGAAAATTAAATTTTAAATCTGTACCAGTCCAGAAAATCTTAAGGGAGACTAATTTTCTAGGAACCATCTAGTGGGTACAGCCTGGGTAGCCCCAGCAAGGTTTATAAATCTGGTCTTAAAGTCCCTAATCCTGTTTATCTGCTACTGTACTTATTTTTAAAACCCAGAACTTCTGAGAAATTTAGGAATTCAAAGCCCCAGAGAGTCATGTATCCCTTTGGACTTGCAAGAACTTGGGCATTTGTTTCCAGTCAAGGCCATTTTTGGTTGCATAGGGCTTCATCACTAGTTAATTTTTGAGCTGAAATAAGACTGATTTCTTTCTCTGCCTCAGCAGCAAGTTCAGTTTTTACCATTCTATATGAAACTTGCTCATCATTTTTCAAGGAGATAAAGACTGGCAAAACCTTGCAAACGAAACAAAACACTCTTTTGGCCCCTAAAATAAACTGATGTTCGGCTTTGCCTGGCTGCTGCCTGGAATTTTGATAAAGGCAGTGAGACCGAGTGAGCCCTTGCTGTGGTCAGATGTGTGCTGTCTGTAGAAGTGGGGTTGCCCTGGAGTATCTGGGAGAGCTCCTGAGGTGGAGCTGGTGCACATTTGGACATCTCAGTGGGAAATGGCACATGAAGAGGAAGGACAGAGAGGGAGAGCCGAGGATTCTGGAGATGTCCTCACAGCCCTGGCAGTCTGACAAAGTCATCAAAAGGACATTTGCTGTCAGCTGCAGAATCACAGCTCAAAAATGCTTGAAAAAAACACAAGTGTCTGCAGGAGAGGGAGAAAGAAACACAAATGTGTTCATGTCTTTAGTTAGGTATTGTGGCTGCACAGGGAATGGGCAGGAGGAGGATGAGGAGGCTCAAGGATGATGATGATGAGGAAAGAGGGGCAGCACCAAACTGGAATTTGAGTGCCTTAGTCCCAGCTCTTCTGCTCAGACCACAGGGTGACTTTCAACAAGGCCTTCTGGGCTGAGAGGCCTCCACCTCTCCATTGCCTGGTAGCAAACCCGAGCTCTCTGCAGATCTTTTGAGATCTGCTGCTGCAAAGAGCTGTACAAGTGCAAGGTACCTTTCTTCCTTTATATGATAAATGTTCCTTTAAAGTCCCCTTGGACTGCTCAGATGATTCCCACTCCTAATGGGGACAGCTGGCTCCTTGATGTAAGAGGCCAGCCATCAGGATGACCCACTGAAAGGTTTCTACTGTGGCTCCAGTTGTAGCTGCCAAAAGAAGCACTCCAGAAGTGCCTTTGAAATACTGTGTTTTTAAGTGGATAAGGAGGGATTGGAATGTCCTCATCCAGCCTTTATTATTTGGCTGCTTTTGAATGATCCTTTTCAAAAAGAGGTTGGGCAGCTATGGGGAAAGGAAAAAAAGAGAGAGAGAATAACAGGGCTTAATGCTCCTTTATGCATTTTATAGATTTAATATAAAAATAGTTTTAACAAAAACACAAATCCCATGGTCTGCCTTCCTATTTGCACAGGCTATAATGAGATGACATTTGAATAAGCCTGGAAAATTGTATTTAATAACTCCTCAGAGGCCCTAGAGTGGGAAAACATATTATTGCTGCCTGATTTGGAAGTTATTGTTTTTTAAGGACAATTTCAGAGTTGCACACCTCTTTGAGGCTGCAATTCTACATCTTCTGAGCAAGTGAGGCTTAAGTTCCTCACTCGTGATCCCTGTGTGACTGTGTGCACTGTCCCATATTTTGAAGCTCCTGTAGACTGTCAAGGACAGTGAACTGCTCCTGAAGTTTTGCTTCACATTTGTTTTCAGAGGTGAAAAATTTGGGTTGAAATTCGTTGATCTCTGATTTCTCACATCTCTAAATGCCCTGTAAGGGAGAGGGGATGGACCAGGAGAAACACACACTGGATTAAACAGCACAAGACCTTCAGGGGAGAATAAACTCCATGGTGGTGAAGAAGCAGAGGTTTCTGCAGTTTGCCAGGGCTTGTTGCTCGCCTTGCTTCTGCAGGGAGTTTGCTGGAAGAACCTCTGCCATGGTTAACACTCTGTTCACATGTGCCTGCTTGGATATTAATTTTTTCCTAGCCAGCCTGTAACCTCCCTGAGTTACCAAGGGGACTAGGTGACATCTCCTGTCATAGTGATGGGTGGCACCTGGCTCTGGTGTTTCTCTGTGCCATGGCAAGCCAGCAGCTGACCCCAGATTACATCCAGTGCCATTTTTTAAAACCTGTTTCCAAAGGTAAGAAAGGGTTCTACTGACCAGTTTGACTCCATCTCCCCCTTAACTCATCATCCAAGTTCAGTCTAACCTGGCAGAAGTGCAGGGTTTCTCTCAGAGGAGTGAAGCTCCTACATGCCTCAGGAGGGTCTGTGGCTGTGTGGACAAGGTCCCCAAAGTGGTGCCACAGGCAGTGTGAAGCAAAGGTGGCAATGCTGTGTATGTGCCATTTGTCATCCAGATCTCACTGATCTGTTCATGCATTTGTTGCTCAGAAAAAAACTCAGAAAAAGCCTTTTGCTGGGTACAGACAGAGATTTATGTGGGGGACAGGGAGAAAGATGAACAGTGATTATTTTGGCTGGAGGTGTAAGACTATGTAACAAAATTCATAGGAAGACAGCCTTTATTAGCTCCATTGTCTAATAAACTACCTGAATTTTGGAAATACATCCTTCAGCTTCAACAAAATACCCAGGACTGAAGTATAATGAATAACAGGTTTCTTATTTTAAGATACAAAATGTAGTTTTAAAGCTCATGTTTCAGGTATCCACACACACAAAAAAAATGCTTGAAGGTCCTAAGTATAGGAAGAAGGAAACATCTTGTACAAAGTCATAATTTTCATGAAGAAAAAAACAGTTTAAGCTCAGCTATAAAATTCTCCCCTTGCCTGTCTGCGGGGGAATTACTGAAATGCCAGTTGTGGGGTTGATCCCTCTGACAGAGAGAGAGGAACTGCATATGGATTTTGGTAGGAATATTAGCACTGCATGACAAAGCACCAGTTATTGACAGCACACGAGGCTGAGTGTGACGAAGCTCTGACTTGTGTGATGCCTGAGCCTGTCAATTAACCAACGAGACAGAGACACAGGGCTCCGATCTGGAGTGTGGACACGCTCTAATGACCTGGAGCAGGAAGACACAGCAGTGACTAACACGGACGGACGTGTGTCTATAGGAGGTGAGTGTTGCTGCTTTGGGGTGACAAAGAGCTGTGAGTATGTGCAAACATTCATTATGTACACACGCGCTGAGTACTGGCCGATTAAAATTTCATTAGCCCTCGCAGGGCTGCTGGATGGTAATCCCAGGATGGCAGTTCCAGGATGGCAAGCACAAAGATCTGCAGATGAGGTTTGTGCACATGGCTTTATTTCTTCCAAGAGGAGAGCAGTTTATGTGCTTAAAAAAAATGAAGCGGGGAGCTGACATGCTCATTTCATCACTTGTAGTTAATATCTGAACAGCAAAGTGTTCCTAAAATGCATTTTACAGTAAATGTCTCCACTGGCTCTCTCTTCTCTATGCATTTGCAGAAGTCCTGAAAGGAATGTAGTTTAGCACTCAAATATCCAGATCTACCTACTCACACGGTGCATTTTAGACTTCTTTTAAACATCCCTTTCTCTGTATCTACAAGGGAAATGGGATGGCAATGACTACTCCTATCCCCTTTCTGGGGGGAAACATCCCAAAATGCCAAGCTATGACTTCTTCTAATTGCCTCCCATGCCAGCTTCCCCACTTCCCAAAGTGGAGGCAGGAGCTGGCTGGGTGAGGGGTGGCTTTTGCTCCTCTCTCCTTCCCTCTGAGCCCACCACCCCAGGCAGGCAGATGCTTAGCTTTGCCTGTCAGTATCTAATGTGACCAGGCAAGGATTTGGGTTCCCTGGACGGGAAACTAAGCCACTCTGAGGGATCACTGATGGGGGCTGCCCTTCTCCTGCCCAAGAGCCCCTGTGGGAAGCAAGAGCCCACGGTTTGCAAACTCAGCTTCGGAAAAGGGAGAAATGCTTTTGAGGAAATGTTGGCTTGGCACCCTCAGCCTTTTTGGCAGAGTGCCTGGAATAGTCAAGAAGAAGTGAAACTGTCCTGTGGAGGAGAGGAAGGTGCTCTGAAAACCAAGGTGGCTTCATGCTCCTTTGTGGATCCCTGGATCAGGGAAAAAGCATCATCTTTTAAGGGGCTTCTTCTGGAGACAGTTTTGCTGCAGGATAGAAACACATTTGTAGATACCAATATCAGACAGAGCTATGAAATTGAAATGGCCCATTCTTCCCCTCCTCCCTGAGATTTCAGAAACATCTCTCTTCACAGGGGTTGTGCATTTGTATATAATTATTTCTTTTTCTGTATATTGATCCTTTTCTCCTTCCTCTGAATGCACCGTAATTGTATTTCCCTTCGGCGAGTGTGAGGAGTGAACTGTCACTGCTGCACAATGGCTCAACTGAATCAAACCAGGAAAGAAAGAGCCCCTGTTTTGGGGGAGGGCTGACAATTGCAGGTTCTGATTCATACCTGTGGAACTGCTACTCTGTAATCAGACAGTGATTAGTCACCACTAGCCAATTACCAAGCTCAGCTTCCTAAAGCAATTTATCTATCGGGAAATTTATAAATCCTGGTTAACTCTGCAGGGAAAGCTTCACTGGGTTGGGAGCAGGCAGAGAGCAAGGGTGTCCTCCTGGGTGCCATACTGGTCACACTGGTGCTGGCAGCGAGGTGAGCTGGTTGCCCTGAGCCAGGTGGGCAAGAGCAGCCTTCCTCGACAGAGATGTGTCAGCTCTGCAGGCTCTGTCATTTTGTGGACCTTCCTCTATGGGATGAGTGTGTTTTCTGAGATCACAGTGACAAACAGCAACGATGAGCCCTCTCTGTATGCTGGGATCTTCCCCAAGAGGTTTTGCATGCTGGAGGTGGGCACAGATCTGTGAGAGGGGTACCTCACTGCCCTGACAACTTCCTTTCCTCCGCAGTGGGACCACCCTCCCTTTCTCCAGGTGGGCTTTCTGCAAGGGTCACCATCTCAGAGAAACCCCAAACACCACGGGTGCAAGGAAAGCTGCTGCCTGCTGGGAGGTTATTCTTGCCCAAGTGGAAATGAGCTGTGTTTGCTGCAAGCACTTTTGCACTGGTGTAACTGTGAAGGAGCAGCAGCTGCTGTTTTAACCATACCAGCAAGTGTGGAGTGCCAGAATATTTCTGGATAGATGAACCAGCAGTGTCTTCTTTCCTGCCAAGGCTACACTGGTTTGAAGAGCCGTACAAAAGCAGCTGCTGAAGTTGGTGTTTACAAAACAGCAGGGCCAGAAGGAGGAGAGGACCCTGGATGGGACACGGGGTGATCTGGGCTGTCCCTGTGTTCTTGGGAGGTCTGGAGCGGGGAATTCCCAGGTGAACCTCAGCTTTTGTGTGGCAGTGGGTGGGGATGGGGATAGGACTATACAGAGGGGGGTGTGCAAAGGGACAGTAGGTCCCTGGTGTGGGGGACAGTCCCTCCTCTCCAAATGGGCAGGGTAGAAGACCCTGGAGCTGGCTGGCTGCCCTCACTCTGCTGGAGCACTCTGCATGGGTAAAACTGCAGTTTCTGCCCTAAGCACTTGCTTATTTTCCTTTGCAGGTACTTCTCTTGCCGCTCTGTCTAGAGAGCCTGGGTTCTTGGGGCAGGTTCCCTGCACCCCCTTGGTTTCCAAACTTCTGCCCAGTGCCAGCTGAGTCCAACAGTCTGAAGTCAAGTCCAAAGCACACCAGGAAAACATGAGACATATCAGACAACCTAATGCAAGTCCACCAACCAAAAAGCTGGAAAGAAGAGAGGGGTCCCTAGTAAAACGAAGCCCGAGCTGTGTCTGGCTCTCCTCTGTTAATCTTACCAGCATACAATGACATTCACAATTTCCACCCATTTCTTCCCCCTTTGCAACAGAAAGCAAAACCAAAAGTAGTTTATTTTCTCATGCCTTACATCTTGTAACCACCTGAGTCCCTGAGGACCCCAGCCCCAAGGTACTGTTTCACTGCAGTATTTGTTGCTCCATACGAATCCACTAAACCTGAATTTCCTGTATTTCCATGCTGCATGGGGAAGGCTAAGTTTAGCTCTTGTGTATTTTAGACATCTATCAAGATAAAACTTGGACTGCAAGGAGTCTCTGGCGTGCTCAGCCATACTGAACGTGTACAGTGACACAAGCATTTCCTCTCCTTACTCTGTCTCCAAATAAATCACTTCAGTATTATTAATTTCACATAAAGTTTCCCTGTGCATGCTCCAGGGGCCTGCTAGAGCTCAGTGAACGCTTGGAAATGAGCCTTGTGACTTCATGGCTCTTAACCATGACCTACAATGTTCACAATGTTCTCTCTTCCTTCATCAGCTCCGGTTTTGGCCACTTCACATAGAGTGTTCAAAACCAATTGTGTTAAATACCCACAAAATGATGTCTTCACCCTGCTACCCAGGCCATTGTTGAGCAGAGATGAGAACTGCTTTTTGTGGAGAATAAACATGTCAGAAACTATCATTTGAAGAATCTTCTGTGAATTTATTTTTGCCCCAAAACCGGCCACCTTTCAAGGCGTTAAAAAGAGTGACATCATTCAACAAATGAAATGTTCTAATTTGGATGCAGTGAAGTATTTTGCAACAACTCCAAATAAATTTTTAAAAATTTTTTGTGTGTGACTGGAAAAGCAATTGCAGTTTGACCTCAATTTCTTCATTTTCCCTCTTCTTCATTGTAGTAACTAGACCTCAAAAGTATTTATTTGCTTCTTACCCCTCTGTAGCCATTCATGGGAATATTTTACTTTTCTTTACGTGGTCTGTTTCTTCTTTAGGTTGTTTAATGGCCTCCCTGGGAGGCTGAAATCTCTGAAAATACCATCTGTTCCTTCTCCCGCTTCCTCTTACTGTTTTCTAAATGTGACATTGCACAATATTAATGAACACAGTCCATTGAAAGAATGAGTGCATGCAGCAAATACTAAGTGAGAAAAATCTCCGTTAACCCCCACAAGAGAGTTTTCTCAGACCTTTCATCTGTGCTCGTGCTGACTTAACCTGCCCTTTTCCTCCTGTGAGGACGTGGGAGACCCAACCCATCCTAGTAACACCTGGGAGCTGAGGGAAGAACTCCCTTCCCAGGTTTTCCAGGTCTTACCTTGTCTTGACAATTAATTTTTGAGAAGTTCTGTGTTTCAGATTAGATATTAGTGGAAAAAAATCACTTAAAGAGTGGTTTTAGTCATTGGAATTACGGTGCCCAGGGAGTTGGTGGAGCTACTACCCTGGAAGGAAGTACCTGCACCCTGTGTGGGGATTGGCTTCTCGCACATTGGGCGAAAGAATCCTTTTTGGGACAACAGCTTTGCCGTGGACACATTAATAAAAGATGCTGCTTTCCCAGCCATGCTCACCTGTGCCTGGCCCATCTCGGGAGCCAGACGGGCGCAGGCAAAGCAGCAGAGATCTGAAACCCGGCGGCTGCTGTGGCCAAGACAATCCCACGTCAGCCACGAGAGCCTCTCTGGGAACGAGCAACAAATCACAGAGGGCACCTGTCCGAGCCGGCTCCTCGAGTCCCTGTACCAAGAGGTTGTCGTCCAGGTGTTTGGGGAACCTCCTGGAGCTGTTTGGACCAGCTGCGGGGTGTTCCCAGTGAACAGCCAGCAAGTGGAATTCCCTCCCAAGGACAAGGGCGGATGGTTTGGAGGTGTCCCTTGGTTCCTTAAAGAATCATTTGTCGGTGCCATCATCCTGGCTGGGTGGCCAAGAGCAGCCTCCCACAATGACACCCTCTCCATTGGCTTGTCCCTCAATCCTTACCTCAGAGGCTTTCAGGTGGCCTCACCAACTGCAGCTCCGGACATTCCAGCCCCTCCAGTTCATCCAAAGCTCACGGCAGTGCCCTGCACACTCCCAGTGGTGCCCTGCACACCCCACACACATCCTGCTTGCACAAGCCCAGGCTCCTGTCGTGCCCCACAAGCACTGCCCACTGGCACAAGTGACACACAACATGCCCTGCCCTGTGCCCCACCATGGGGGTGGACGTGACACTTGGAGACACAATTTCAGGGTCATGATGGTGGTGCTGTGGTGACGGTGGCACTGGATGATCTTGTAGGTCTCTTCCAACCTTGAAGATTCCGGGATTCTGTGATTCCTAGCTTCCTCTTGTTTTTGAATAAAAATTGCAATGTCTAACTGAAGGAGAAGGACAGATTGTCATGATTGATTAATATTTCAAAAAGGCCTCATAAATCAATAATCTCTCCACCACACTATAATTCACCACTACTGCTCTCTTCCCCTGGCTGGCCTTTGAATCCCCTCACAGGCTCTCAGTTTGCAATAGAGACATAATCCAATGTAGAAAAAAAGGAAACCAAAAAAGAACATTAAATGACAGGGATGTCGAGTGGAAAAGTTTTGTATCTGTTTCCTACCCCAGAAAACAGCATTTTCTTGATAAAAATCAATATTGGTATTTTTATTTTATTTTGTATTGGTGCATTGATTTTTTTTTAATGTCATATAAATATAGTGATAGGTTTATATTTCTTTAATATTTATATTTATAACATTTAGTTGTACTAATAGTATATATGAGTATAATACAAGTCCTTTCTGAATGTCCACAACGGTGAGGGACAACAGGCACAAGGAAAACTCCAGTGAGCTTTACATGAGAGTGGTTCTGCACAGGGAGAGGCTGTCCAAAAACGGCTGGGAAATCTCCATCCTTGGAGACAGCCACAAACAAAGAGCACAATGCCCTGAGCAACTCAATCTAACTGAGAAGTTGTCCCTGCTCTGAGCTGGGGATGGGACCAGATGACCTTTAGAGGTCCCTTCCAATTTAAGTTATTCTTTGATACTTAGCTCAAAATAAACAATTTTTGGCATTAGCTATTCTGCCTTGGCTTTTCCTTATCCTCCAGCCTCAGAGGCAATGTATTGCTCCGTGGGCTGTAGGGCAGCTTGGAAGAGCTCTCAGTCCTGGAGAAGAATAAGGGCAGCAGGCTGAGGGAGACTCGGCAGGGTGCTTGAGGCTTTCATGATCTAATTGAAAGGAAGGTGAATTTTCTCTGACTTGACCCTGATTTAAATCCTCCCCTCTCAAACGCTCTGAAGTTTACAACCTCTTCTTTTACTTCCAGCACAGAGTTCCACCTCCTTTAAAGCCAGAGCTGGTGTGACTCATCCTGGAGGGCACTGCTGTGCCTGGTCCTTTGCCTGAGCTGTGGCCCTGCTGTGAGAAATCTGCCATAAGAGAAAGCTGGAAACAAACTTAACCTCATTTTGCGTTGTCAGCTGCCATCTAGGAGCAGTGTGAATTGGGAATCCATTTTTATTTATTCACTTTAAAGTGAATTGTACTGCCTGCCCATGGAAGCATAGGGTGCAACTGAGGAAGATGCTGTTTTTGTGCAAGAAGCGCTGCAAGGATTAAAGTGCTCCGAAGGTACAATGTGTGAGGATGAGTCAGGAGATCCTGGCTTCAAATGTAAGCTCTTCAAAGTGGCATCTGCCTTTTCTGGTGAGCCCCTCACAGGCCTCTCAATTAAACAATGCAAAACCATAACGAAAGGCTGAACGGCTCTGATGTGTGAACTGAGGCTGCAAAGCAGGGCTTCCCAAGGGTTTCTTTCTGCCCCAGCTGGATAAAATACTGCTGTCTGTCTTTCTTGTTCTTGGGAACAGAGATGGTGCATGTGGCTGCCCACCCTGGAGGTTTGCTGCTCCCACCAGCCAGGAGTGCCACCAACTCTGCCACAGAGCTGCCTGTCAAGGCAGACATTTCTTGCACGTTAAAAAGAGACAAAGGACAATTAGATTGCAAGTAAAACATGTTACCTCCACTTGGAAGGACTGCTAGTCCACCAGGCCGTCACTTTCTCTAGACTTTGAGAAGGTGCCATGCCAAGCCCTCAGGTCTGTGGTTGTTCAGAGATTCATAGAATGGTTTGGGTTGAAAGAGACCTTAGAGATCACACAGTTCCAGCCCCCTGCCATGGGCAGGGGCACCTTCCACTAAACCAGGTTGCTCAAAGCCCCATCCAGCCCGGCCTCGAACACCTCCAGGGATGGGGCATCCACAGATTGCAGCAAGCATGCTCAGCACCTAAATGGGAAGATGATTTGCCCTTGAATTAGAGGTGTCCTCCTCAGTGTCTGCTCCACACTGCACAGGCTTGAAGCCTGGCCTGGAGCCCTCAGACATTGTGTTTTTAATTAGTTTTGGTATTAACCCAGCATCTCTACACCCTGCACTACACTATCCTCCTCTGACTCCACAGAACAGCGCTCTTTCAGCATTACTTCACTAAATGCAGTCCTATCTGTGACTTAAACCTGGCCTCTTTAATTAACTGACAACTTTAATCCACATGTTACGCTCTGCTTATCTGGAAACTGACTTTTACTTCTGATAAGCCATGATCTAATTGCCCCCTGTCCTCATCCTCTGCAGAAGTGCAGAGTCGATGCACTGCTTCCCCAGGCAGTCACCCAATATGCAAAAGCTCTCCTGCTCCTGTTGATCCCCAGCATGTAAACCAGGCATTGCATGCAGCAGAGATGGCAAGGGGGTCCTTGCAGCCCCTCTCCTCCATTCCTCTCTCTCTTCTTCCCATCTGGACCATGCTCAGCTGGCAGGAACTGAGGCAGCATCACAGGCTGCTGATGTTTTACCCTCCTGCCTGCATAGGGCACCTATTTCTAGGCCTTAAAAGCAGAAGACAATTTTGCAGGTAGAGGCAAAGTTCTTGGTGTCACTGAACTCAACATACAAGAAACTGGTATGAGTGTGGCTAGTATACTCTGGGTTTATTTGCCATCTACTTTTTTTAACTTCTAGGAAACTTTCATGCCCCAAAATGCAAAGCAGTATCTGCAATTAGCAAATGCTTTTCAGGCATTTGCTTCTCTCCAGAAATAAGGGGTTTCCAAAAAGATGTCAAATACATTTCAGCCTGTTTCTCTAGAGTTTTAAAAGAGGATTTATACACTGAATTTAGGTGTATGTTTAATTGTTGTTAAGTCCTGACAGTTTAGCCTGTCCAGACAGATCTCTGCTGTTGCCCTGTTACAGACATCTGGCAAACCATTTTGATTCAAAGCCGTGGATCCAGTCACTGATATCTTCCCTTTCACCACCCTCTTGTGGAGAGACAAATGAGAGGGAGGAATTGCAAGGAGATGCTGCAAAAATGCCAGCTCAAAATGAGGCGAGTTTGTGTCCTTTGGTAGCACAGGCAAGGACAGGGATGTGAAAGCAACAGAAATTAACCCACAAGGAAAATGTGGGAGCTGGGAGGGTGCTTGGTGTCACCCATTGCTATTTTGGAGGCTGGGCTTCCAGTATTTTTGCATGTTATGAGGAGGATCAGGGAGACCTACGCTGTGCTTCTTTGGTGCCTCAGCAGTTCTCTCCATCCCATGTGGCTGCCTGCCCTCAGAATGCAGGGATTTGGCTGCCTGATGTCATTAATTGCACGGGAGAAACTCTTAGCAACGCTCTGAGCCATTTGTACCGCTTAAATATGACAGTATATATGTCATTGCTGCAGCAGGCCAGACGTGGAGATCGGGTCCTGTGGCGCTCCCTCCGTGCCAAGCAGATTTCCATTAGTTGCTCCTCAAGTGGCATTAGAAGTGACAGCCACTGATTTTCCCCCAGTCTCCCACAGGGAGGGACAGGGCTGCACGGGGACATGAAACAGAGCGGAGGCGAACTCCGAGGGACTCCTCACACAAGGAGCTACTTCAAAGGACAAGTGTTTTTCAGGGTGAAAAATATCCTGCACATTTTTCAGTGAAAAATATCCTGCACAGCCTTGTGCTTTCTGCAGTTGAAACCTTGGATACTTTCCTTCCATCCTTATTTCCTCACCATCCATCAATCCTGGTGCCCTTTCAGTTTTGCAATGTCAGCAGCATAGGGATCCCAAAATGCTCCAATTTCCATCCTGCTTTCCCTGACACAGAGACCTCGTTATCCTGGATTGCCTGAGTCCATCTGCCCTTTCCTCAGGGATTTTATTCCTGTGGGGTACAGATATTTTTACAAACGACAGCAGCAGTGCTGTGAGAACTGGGGGAAGAAGCACATTCTTCCTGCCTCGGCGGGGATGTCCTTACAGCCAGTGCACACATGAGCTGCTCAGAGAGCTGTGGTAACAACCATACAAACAGAGAGAGGAAAGCCGAGGATGTTGGCAGGGTGAGCCTACCTGTGCCTGTCTGACATCCCAAAAAGCAGAGGAAACATCCTTGGCTCTCACCTAAGTCACCAGCTGTGACAGGGATTGAGCTGCCTTCTCCCACTTTCTCAGGCAAAGAAAGAGACTTCTGTTGGAGAAGCTGGTTTATGGTTTTTATTTATGTCTTAGTAACCTTTAAGTCATGGTTTAATCACATTTGATCAACAAAACATGGCTGGAAAATGAAAAGTCAGATGTTTAAAATTTTGAAAGTACCCAACAATGCTCTGAGGTTTTTCAGCTCTGATTTTGTTTTTCCCCTCTGGATTGTTTTAGCAGAGAAATTCTGCATTTCTTCAGTTCAAATTTGAAAAGAGTTTCATTTGACCTAAAACGCCCTTCTTTTTTTTTTTCAGTGAGTAATCCATTCATTCTGAAAACAAAATACATGGCAATATCCAGGCAGAACACCGTCCTCACACTAGCCCTGTGCTGTGTCTGATCTGCTGTCCACCCACCCCTCCCCTCCCCTCCAGGTTTAGCAAAGTGAGGCACCACATGCGAACAAGTTTTTATCCTCCTTCCCACCCCCAGCTTGGTAAATAAAGTCCCTGCCCTGCACCCCAATGAGATCAGTAGTGAACCCCTCAGGCAGCAGTTGTCACACCCTCTTTGTGGCTCTTTGGGCTGTTCTGCAGTCCTTGGACCTCCCCGCCGGTGAGTTTTGCCCCAAGGGTCTGGGACAGCCCAGGGCACAGCAGGACAGAGGAGAAAGGCACAGCTGTGTGCAGACATCAGGCTCAGAGAGAATAAAGGAGATATTTTCACCCTTTTTTGTGGCTGGCCTTGGCCTTTTGCTGCCTGGCACTTGCTGTTTTCCTCCAGGTCCATATGGCATTGACTGGCTGCTGAAGTTCACTGGAATTGGTTAACTGGCTTGCACAGGCAGCAAGGAAAGAGAAAAGCTGTTTTATCATCAGCTTCAAAGCCATCATTTAGTTGCATGAAATACCCATAAATGGAAGCAACAGCAGACCAGGGCTTGATGAGAAAACCACTTGCAACCCCTGCTCAATATTGAGCTCTCGTAGACTCCCTGCTGGAGCTCCAGCACACCAGGCAACTTCATCTCAAGTCTGGTGAGGAGGCTGGGAATTTGTACCTTTCAAGCCTTCTCCAGCCACATACGGGCACCAACCCAGTAACGGACCTCTTCTACCAATCATCTGTCTGTTTTCCTGGGTTTCTCCATCTCTCTAACTCCTCTTGCAGGACAGTCTGTATTTTTTTTGTCGTTTTCAAATCCTATTTTAAACCTACAAGCAGAGTAAATAACAGGAAGTATTTTTAAGTGGGAAGTTAGGATATTAATTGCTGTAGAAGACCTGAGAACCACCACTCCCCAAGGTATCTGGCATGTTAGGCATTCAAATAAAAGGAGAACAACAGGTAGATCAGGTTTTTTCACCTCAAATGTAACTATTTTCCTGGCCCAGAAAGGAAAACATTAAAAATTGAGAGGAAGCCTTGAACAGTTTGGTAACGCAGAAAGAGGCAGCCAAGACAGACAAACGTGGAAGAAAACACATCTCCTTTTCTGAAAAGGACGTCTTAAAAAAATCATTTTTGAGGCATTTCTGCCTGAGACAGACTTTTGGCTCCTAGAGCTGAAATTTGGGCCAGAAGTAATCAGGGACGGCGGGCAGAGAGGCAGCATACATAACGAGGGAGTCTGCATGTGGGCTCTTATCACTTGGAAGCTAATAGATGATGAAGGCAGCTTAATCCATGCAAATATAGAATAATGACAACCTTGACTTCATGCGTCACAAAAATAGTGGGAATAGGGGGAGAAAAAAAAAGAGAGAGAGAGCGTGAGAAGTAAAAAGCAACAGCATTTGAATCAGTGTGCGTCATTAACGGGGCCAGAGAGAGAGAGAGACAAATAATCAATCCCAAGGCAGAGTGGAGCGATGGCTGCTGCTCGTGTGCACAGGGAAAGCTGCAGGAGGGGAAGGGAGAGGAGAGGACGTCAGAGGAAGCGCCTGGTCAGGCACAGAGTGATGCTGATCCATGTGGTGCCAACCCGATTTCTCAGCCTGGGTGCTGGCAGTGCTCACTTCAGCCCGGCATCCTCCTGCCAAGCCCAGCCAGTGGCATGGAGTGGGTTTTCCAGGAGGGTAAAAGCTCACCCTTCCCCTCGGTGGTGGAGCAAAGGCTGCGTTTTGTGACCATCTGGTAAAAAGGCAGCGGCCAGAGCTCTGCCATGGTAATGGTGAGATTAATTAATAACCATTGGAAAAACTGAAGAGGGGTTGTTGTGGGTTTAGTCATCGCTAGGAAATTTTAATTAGCCATCGGATGTTTTCTTTCCCAGGGATAACGTGATGTCTGTGGAGCAGAACCTCCTGCAGGAGAGATTGGCTGGGGTGGTCCCCAGTGCCACAGGGGGGACGTGACAAGGTGTGAGCCCACAGGAGATGGGTGACCACACAGCCAGATGCAAAGCAGCACGTCCAGTTCCCCCAAGATGAGGATCCATACGGGTGTGTCTGGGTCTTTGTTTGGAATGTGAAAGCTACAGTTGCTGATGGAGAGGACTTTCAGCACAATCTGTAGGCATCTCATCCTTGACCTACTCCTTGCCCTCTTAGTTCCCAGCAGTCCACTCCTCCAGTTATTACTGGGGAGGGGGACAGATAGATGAGATCCACAGCATTTTCTTGTCTGTAGCCTTGGCTATTTTTACAATAAATACTTTGCATTAGACAGGTCAGATTTATTTTTGGTAACCTCCCTGTTACATTTTAAACCATTTTCTATTAAACTCTGCATCTTGCATTATTCCTCCCTTCAAAATTAGTCAAATGCCTGTCATACCCCTGAGGTTAAGCTAACAGATCAATTACTGTCTGGATTAATTTCCCTGTCCCTGCAGCCTCAGCTGTTTTCCAGCCTCGTGGCCCCTGTTTTGTTGTGCAGACTGGTCTGAAAGCCTGGCTGCCAGGCAGGTAATGTCAAGTGCCTGCTTTTCTAATATTTTGGGATGGAGCTTACTGACTATCTGGATCCATGGATTTCCTCAGCTTCCTCCTCAGATGTCAGTGCCCCTCCACACTGATGATTCCATTAAATCTCTTGTCTTTGCCACATGTGCCATCACACTGCTCTGGTTCTGGTCCTTATTGCTGTCACACTCTTCACCTGCCAATATCTTTGTGTACCTTCTCCTTGGGATCTCAGCCAGTGGCCTCCTAAAATTCAGCTTGGCATTGTCACTTTAGCTACTCATGGCTCATCTGGTGGAAGAGTCCAGAGGTACTAAAGCTCTGCGTGTTCATAGAGAGAGACTTTTCACAAGGGCATGGAGGGACAGGACAAGGGGGAATGGTTTCAAACTGGAATAGGTTTAGACTGGATATTAGGAAGAGATTCTTTACCATGAGGGTGGTGAAGCACTGGAGCAGATTGTCCAGAGGAGTTGTGGCTGCCCCATCCCTGGAAGTGCTCACGACCAGGTTGGATGGGGTTTGGAGCAACCTGGTCTAGTGGAAGATCTCCCTGCCCATGGTGGAGAAGTTGGAACTAAATGATCTTTGAGGTCCCTTCCAACCCAAACCATTCTGTGATTCTATGATTTATGCTGAATGAATCTGTGCTGTTAATAACTGTATTTTAAGCACCCTTTCACCCAGTTTTCCTGAGCCTGCAGTAAGATTCCCTGTGCTGTGCAGTCACACTGGCATCATTTCTACAGATGAGTGCAAGATTTTTTTTTGGTTCTCTAATGAAATATCACGCTTTAAGGAAAGATTGTATATTATCAGTTTAGGTACTACATTTCTTTATCCCTTTGCAAAAACTTAACCATTGTTTTTTCATAGGTACAATTTATAGATGTAATACAGTATCCAGTTCCTTTGGGACAGTTTTAAAAGTTTGGGTACTTGCAACTTGTTATTTAATATGTGAGTTTGGGCCAATTCCCTTCTTTTGGTATCTTAATTCCAGATGAAGTTTCAGCCATTTTCATCTGAAAATCATATACCTGTCATGCAAATACTTCTCCAAACCTCCTCTGCAGTGTCCTTAGCCTTTTAAATAGCCCAGCCAGCTCATTTACAGACCAGTAGTTCAACAACAACCCTCTGCCAAACTTTGTGCTTCCTGTGTGCCTGAAATGGTCTTGTTTGTTTTAATATCTTCAGCAGTTGCCTGTTGTGGACCCTTCTCAGCTGTCATAATTTTTTTATATCACATTTCTCTTGACGTTGCCCGCACGTCTTTCCACTGGTGTTATTCACTGTAGGTCACTGCTTTCTGAAGGAAGAATCTTTAGGGTCAGACTTCCTTTTAACCCTCTCTGGGCTTCAGGAGGTGTTGGTTATCATGGCTGGCACGTACCAAAAGCTGAGCTGTGGCAAGGCCTGGCAGTGCCCAGAGTGCATCAGGTAGCCCTGCCTGTCCCTTGGCATCCAGAGAAATACCTGACCTCAAGCTCTGCCTGGCAGGGTAAGGAGCCAGGAGCAGCAGTTGCTTTAATGCCTTCCAGGCCTTTCCACTGAATCTCAATAATCAGAAAGCTGGGGAGGAAACAGAAACCAGAGCGTTACCTGGAGACTTTAATGCTGGTCACTCCCTCTGGACTTTGCTAATTAGGAGAGATTGCATCACCTGTCCCATTAGACAGACTTCAAAGGCATTGCACAGCGATAAAATCTGCTGTACAAACAAGCTGCACTCACTGCTCAGGACTGGCACAGCCAAATTGTTCTCCTGCACTAGTCACTGACACGGTCTCTGAGCCCCTGGCTCTGTGTCACGCTTCTTGCATCCTGCCACCCTTTTTGGGAAGCTGTCTGTCCCTGGGGACACAGCAACATCATCAGGCACTGGGAGGTGTTTTAGAGAGGAAGGTGCTTCAAGAAGACAGACAGTCTGCAAGGCTTCTCACTCACTGCTGTGGGGGCTTTGGAAATGGCGAGTCTCACGTTCGCTGTACTGATTCTCTTTGGAAAAAACATGTTCAGGGCAGTGCTGAAAATCAAAGATTATTTCCACTGAGTAGTACTGGGCAAGCGAATAACACTGTAGAAAGAGTCTATCAAAGCTCTGCACCACTCAATTTGAACTCTAAATGCTGTCATCTCACAAAATAAACACCTGAGCTCAATTCTCTGAAAAGGGCTTGCTTTGCCTTGATATAGTGCTGAAGTAGGGATCTACAGCTTCTCTTCACAGCCTGTGCCAGGGCCTCACCACCCTCACAGGGAAGAATTTCTTCTCAACATCTAATCTAAACCTACTCTCTTTCAATTTGAAGCCATTCCCCCTTGTCCTGGCCCTTCTAAATAGTCTCTCTCCATCTTTCTTATGGGCTCCATCAGGCACTGGAAGGCTGCAATTAGGTCACCCCAAAGGCTTCTCTTTTCCAGGCTGAACAGTCCCAGTTCTTTCAGCCTTTCCATATAGGAGAGGTGCTCCATCCTTCTGATCATCTTGGCCTCCCATGGACTCTCTCCAAATCAGGAGCAGTGGCTCTCTTCTGCAGCAGGACTCACTGGGCAGCTTCTAGTCCCAAGGAGGAGGGGAGAGGAGGGCAGGTAATCGTGCTCAGGGGAATAAATCACTCCTCTGTTCCCAGCCAGAGCTTTGGCTCTCAAAAATACAGTCTCTCAATACCCCATCCAAGTTTTCACTTAGGTCATGGCTTATGCTCAACCAGAGCATTTGGAAGTGGTTATTCACTTCAGTAGGCACATCCAGGCAGGCTGAGGCATCCCAAACAGCTCCCTGTTCCTTGCTGTGATGCTCAGGCCTTAGTGCTTTAATTTGCAAGCCTGCCTGGTGGGCTTTGCTGCAGCTCCTGCTTGTTCACTCCTTACAGCCAAAGCAATAACCCACCACAAGGGATTTTTGATCCAAAGCCTCATGTGCAGTTCCACAGTGTTTGGACATTGGGCTGAGCGTGCTGTCTGTCACCTGTCTCTGCTCCTCTGAGGAAAAAGCTAAAACCTAAGAGAGACAGAGAGAGAGAGGTAAATCCTGTTATAGTTTCACAGGTCTAATCTGCCAAAGCAGAACAGGAACAATTTTTAATTTTATAAGCACCCACTTTTAACCTTATTCAGGGATACTGCTCCATTCCACAATCAAATATTAGTTTAAACTGTCTTAAGCTTAACAACTTATTACACAAAGCTTCTTAGAAATAGAAATAAAATAAATAATGTCACACAAAAGAGTGTCAGACTGAAAGGGCCTGCAAATGCATGGCTAATTCAAAGTCAACGAGATTTCAGGTGTAAGGTACATACATTTACAAAGCTATTATTCTCCTTCCTCAGAAAATGCTCTTAGTTACAATTTTAATCCAGCCAAGGTGTCTGCTGGAGAGGGGTCTTTCCCTGCAAGGTGAGATAGCGAATTTTCCCCTGATTTCAGACAGCATAAGGCTACAGATCTTCTACTGCAAACCGTGGTGTGACAGGATTTTACCCTGATTTTACATCACTTGCATTGAGTATTTACCCTCTGTTTCTTTCCCAGGCTTCTGATAGGAATTTTCTTTTCAGAAAGGTAATTAAACTGAAACAAAGAGCTGAATCCCTCTGTAAGCTCTACAAGAGATTAGACCACTTCTGCGTATCACTCCAGAGATAATAAAAGCTCTGGGAGCTTTTCAGAGAGTAACTTATTGGACATAATGAGCTTCTTACTGGGGCACCTGCCACCAGTGCTGCTTAAGAGTGTCTGTTCCCAAAGGTCTCTTGAAATGTAACTGTGATTTTTTTTTTTTTTTCCTATTCAGCTGATGACTTTATCCCTCAGAGGCATCACTGGAAGTGGCTCTCTGAGAGTCCCACATGGTGTTTCATTCTGAGATTGGAGAGTGATCTTTGCCTGTGGGTCTATGAGACTGCAGTGGTCCAAGCATAGCATAAAGAGTGCTTTTCCCCCTTAGCTCTCCTGAAATGATGGCCCTGGAAACACAAGAGGCCCAATGGTGTGTTACAAGGGGTGCAGAGAGACCAGTTAAGTGAACCAGCTCCTGGCTCTGAGGAGCGTACAGGGCTTGTGCAGGAGTGCTGTGAGAAGGAGAATGATGTGCTCATGCACCTGCAGACAGGCAGAGGAGAAGAGGACCCCAAGCACGTACAAAGACCAGAAAGAAACTGCTGTGGGTAGTCTGCAGGGAAGCAGACACCAGGTGAGTCAGCACTCCCCCCTTCAGAAAGGTGCTGATTTCATTTGCTTTTCTGATGGCATTGCAGGGCTTACAAAACTGCAGGCTTATTTCAGGCTCCCTGAGCAGCTCTTCCCCACTGCCAGGAAGTGCTTGTGTATACCCACAGCACAGCAAAAATCTCTAGGCAGCACTGTTACAGATGGGTTACACCTACACCGACCCCAGGAACCGGTGGGTGTGCATGGGTGGGACTAAGCTAAGTCTCTGAGGGATGTCCAGGTGGGAAGGTGCAGCAGCAAAGCCTTTGGAGTTGCCTGGGACAGCCCAGGGGGACTCTGCAATCACACACTGCTGCCTGCAGAGACACATCTGGGACTTGGCAGTGCTTTGAATGCTGTGTCCAGTCTGGGCAGGACAGGCAGCCCAGCAGTGATGGTTCTGGTACAGGCTTCTTCTGATGAAATTCTCTTCTTGAGGGGATGTGCTTCTCCTTGGGAGCAGGGTTTGGGTCTTGGGTTGATGTCAGGCTGCTGTTAGCATTGCCTCCAGCCCTCCTCCTTTTTGTCACTTTCCATTAATGTCAGGGCTGACCATTGGGAACGATGCTGCCCATTCCTCCCTCTGCAGAGCTGAGAATTCCCACTCAGTAACCTCAAGACCTGTACGTTTGTCCTGCCTCCTGCTCCCTCGAAGCTGGGTCAGCTCAGTGCAGGGTCTCTCTTGCACTTTCTGACCCCAGACATCACCCTTGGCACCTGTGGACAGCTCAGCCCAGCTGCTCAGGGTGTGGAGATGGGGAACAGCCAGAGCACAGAGCTAAAACAGGGACCAGGCTGCTTGGCCAGACCCTGAAGGCATCAGGCCTCCCTGCACCCTGGGGATAACCAAGTTCCACAGCTCTCAAAACCTGATGAGCCTGACACTTCCCACAGCACTTCACTGGCCATGGCATCATCTCTGCCTCAGTGCAGAAAAAAAGAACACCATTCTGGTCCTCCAAATGGGTTGGCCCATTCCTATGTCTGGTGATTTTGCCAAACAAGTTGCCCAGAAGCAGCAGAGTCTCCTTGAACGTTTAAAAACTGCAGTAACCATTCCGGAGCTGACCTCATGCTGGCAGCATCCCTGTTTTAGGGCAGAATGGGGGTGGACTAGATGATGTCCATGGTTCTGATTCTGTGACTCTTTATTGCTACTCAGTTTATTTTATCCTCTCCTGCGTGCTTCAGACAGAAACGTTGTAGCCCAAAGGAAAGCTTTAGCAGGGAAAATGATTGCTTTTGACAATGCTCAGTGTGGCCTCTTACTGAAAAGAAGACGGACGGGCAGTAGCTCTTCGTTTTTAAGATGACAGATGGGAACACTAACATCGGTGCCTTTGGTTCGCTGCATTTTGCAGAGAAGTCATTTGAAACTGCAAGCACCTCTCACACAGCCCTGAAATATGGCAGCCATAAATCCAGATACACCTTCTGTGGTGCTCCTTGAATTGTGCACCTCTCTGCAGTGGCATCTCAGCAAAGGGGGGGTTGTGCGGAGATAACAGGAGCACCGCTGGCTGCCCTGAGATAGTTGAGAGCCAGTGCACACATGCTCTCTGCAAGAATCCAATTTCATTATGGAAACTTTTTACTTGTTGCTGCTTTTAAATAATCCCCAGCCGGGCCTGTTGTCCCTTTCTCCCCATCTGTTTCATATCTATAGTGAAGAAATAAAAAAGCCCCTGTTGGAGGGAGGGGAGGAAGGCTCGTACCTTCTTACTCATTCACTAACCCAGCACACTAAAAAACCTTGGCTTTGTCTTCACTTCACCTTCATCGCTGGATGGGTTTTTTTCCCAACTTCACACGTAAACTCATTAACATCACTTTTCCATCTGACCCACTTAGAGATCTGCGTCACTGGCGATGTTTCAGCACTGAGCAATCTCCCTCCACTCTTCTGCTCACATCCTTGGCGGGGAGGGAGGTGTGCATGTGGGTCTTTGCTGAGCAGCACTGCTTTTACGTGGATCTATATTTATACATTTGACATCTGAATGGGCTCAGACTTGCAGGAGTTGTCAAGAGCAAGCTGTGACACCTTCGTGGAGCACCTAATGGGGCCCTCTCACCTCTGGATGCTGATGTGGCGAGTTCTGCGCCGCTGGTGCAGCGCCTGCTCTGCGCAGTCAAACAAAGCTGCTTTTTTTAGACTGGCAACCTATAATACTGCTGGTGCTGTGGAGAAGTGATAAAGGTAACATTTCACATCGCCAGTCAGAAACTGCCTCTCTTAGGATAACTTGGCACGGAAAAAAAAAGAGGAGGGGAATGAGCACAAAGCAGAGTGCGCAATTGTGAGCAGCGATGACGTCCGTCGTCACATAATCTCTCCCCAGCCATGTTTTGAGCAGGATTGGGTGACACTGCTGGAGGAAAAGTAAGAACCAGACACCGAAGGGATGCTACCCCACTGCCCTCCAAACCAGAATGCTACTGTGCAAGTCATACATGAAAAGAAAGATATTTCTAAAGCACTACATTGCTGCCAATGGTGACCATGAACACGCAGTTTTCTGTGGCAAAAATGGTGCCAGTGAGGGGAGCATGGCTGGAGAGAACCCCCACAGCCTGGTGGTTTCCCTGGCTCCCAGACCTGCTCAGCCTGCCCCAAGGAGAAGGCAGCATGCAAGGAAGAGAGGCTTGGCTCTCGCTGCCAGCTTGGTAAACCTGCCGTGGGCTCCGACAGGCCAGCTGGGATCGTTCCATCTCCTGCTTTATCACCTCTAATGGAAGAGCAGCTGGCCACTTTAGACCCTCTGGCTGGAGTTTTGCAAGGCAAAGCGTTCAGTGGTGATGTCAGGAGCACACTCAGCACGCCAGCCCCAAGTGCCCCAGTGCTCCATCCTGCTCTGTGAGGGGACACCCCACAGGCAGGGCGCACTGCAAGCCAGATCAGAGAACTGGTAACACTTTCTTTTGCTGGTTTGGGTTCGTTTTGTTTTTTTTTTCTGGTTGGCTTGACTTCCCGGCGTTCCATAACATGGCTCTATCCAATGTGGTCCTGGCACAAGCTGGGGGTGGAGTGTTACAGTGTGGGGATGGGATGCATCTTGGAGACGGTTTTAATGAGTATTTAAAGGGTTTTTTGTTGAATGTGTAGTGAAACCACTGTGGTGATCAGACCAGTGCCAGTGGCAGGGCCTGTCAGCTTCACCTCCCCTTGCCTCTGTGCCAAGCCAAGCTACAGGGGCTTGGCAAATCCTCCCCAATGCCAGACTCCTCTGGGACTCATTGCTAAACCAGGACTGTGTCCAGAGGGGACTCTTGGACACCTGATGTGCCCCCATGGAGGGCTGGAGCTAAAATTCATGGTTCATGTTGAACTGGGAAAATCTCTTACATGCCTCAATTCACAGTGAGCTCTTCCCCAGTTGCCTCCCCTGCAGGCTCCAGGCAGATCCTTCAGCACTACACTTGCTTCTCAAGGCCTGGAGCAGCTCCACTTTGGGGCTTTTGGGAATTCCACATGCAATGACTTCACTTCCCTTAGAGGAACCCTCCTCTAAGTGTTAACAAAGTAATGGTTCACCTGATGTGCTGCTTTGAAGGGCAGACTGATTTTTCCCATGGCTTCCCCGCAGCAAGCCACCTTATTCCAGCCCCATCAGTGGTGCCTCTCCCTGCGCACCTGGGCTCACCTTCCTTGCTAGGCTATGTCAGGTTCCACATCTCCTTTCCAAACCTGTATCATTTTACTTGGAGGTCAAAAAAAACTTTGGCGCAGAAACTTCCTCCCAGCCAGCGAGCTCAGGAACATTTACACAAAGCTGCTCTTGCAGGTGGTTCTGCCTGTTCACTCAGCCGGGTTTATTCCCACAAGTAACCTGCTTGCAGAATAAAGGGCAACAGAGAAAAGGTCCTAAACTCAGACTCCTCTATATTATTTATTACATAAAATCACCTGGGAGACTTTTCCATGCTGTAACAAAAGGTGTGCTGTGTGTGCTGTGCCCTGACACACAAGCTGCCTGCTGAAGAAGAGTCTGGAGGATCTGAAAGTTCACTGCTCAGGGGCGAGAGAAAAGGGTCATTGCTTGCTTTTTCTTGGTGTTTTGGGTCTGAGGTTGTGTTTTTTTAATAGAACATTTTAGCAAATGGATTTTTCTCCCTGAATGCTGGCCATCCTCTTGCCTCCTGGTTGTTATGCCCTTTCTTTGATCCTCCTTCAGGACCCTCCAATGCTGCAGGTCACAGGAGAAGCACTGAGCAGCTGGTTTTAGTCTCAGGTGTAGAACTGAAGCTGCAGAGGGAGGCTGCAGGCTATTGATCCAGCAGGGTCTGAATGAACATGATATTTGATCTGTAATTCTATAGCCAAAGAGGCTCTGCAGGGCAGGCAGAGTCAGCACCTTGGGTTGTATGTAATGTGCTTTTTTCCTGTTACTGTAAATCAGCTGCGAACACACCTTTGCATCTCATTTTACACTGCTCCCTGTCAGAGATCTCTGCCTTCAGCTGTGGGCAGAGGAGCAGCACCAGAGAATGGAAATCTTCCTGCATCTCCTCCAGTGCCCTTTTCACATGCCATTCCTGGCTGGGTTTCACCAGGCTGTAAAAGTTAACTATGTGCTGGAGTTGTACTTTACGAGGCTACAATTCAATTTAGAAGCTAATTTATGCAAGTTATGCATCTCTCCCTCTCTTCCATTAGAAGGCAGCTGTTGGATCCACCCTGTGTGCAGTGGAACGATGGCTGTGGATAATTGAATGGGCTGAGGACTCACCACTGGCCTCCAACGAGAAAAGGCAGTAACAGGAGGTTTAAACAAATCCCTTCTATGAAGAAGGGATTTAGAAACACTGCCCAGGTGTGTAGGGCAGTGCTAGGAAAGGCAAAGCTCATCTAAAGCTGACATTTGCAAGAGGCATCAAATGCAAAACAAGGAGTCTCTGCCCCAGCATTAGAGGTAAAAGGCTGAATAAGGAAAACTGGGGTGCATCCAGTTGCATCAGGTGATTTAGTGGCAGCAGGGACAGGTAAGGCTGAGGCATTCATGGCCTTATTTGTCTCAGTCTTGACCAACAAGGTCTCCCAGATCTCCTGGGGACAGGTTGAAGGGGGAGGAGAACAACCAGCAGTGGGTGAGGATCAGGTCAGAGTTTGTTTGGGGGAACATCCTGCACATGGGACCCACCAGGCTCCACCCAAGGGTGCTGAGGGTGGTGGCTGTTGTCCTCACAGGGGTGCTCTCATAATGCTTGAAAGGTTGTGGGGATCAGGGGATACCCCTGCAACTGGAGAAAAGCAAACACTGTGCCCTTCCCCAGAAAAGGGCCCAAGGACAATCCAGGACACTGCAGTCCAGTCAGTGTCAGGTCAGTACCCAGGAAAATCATGGAGTGAGTTCTCTTGGAGTGTGTTTGTGGACACAGGAGGGAGAAGAGAGCAGCTGGGAACAGCCAGCAAGGACTAAAGAAGGGTAAACCATGTTCAACCAACCTGACTGCCCACTGGGTTAAAAATCCAGAGGGAGCTGTGAATGAGGAGTCAGCTCCTCCACAGGGTTTGGTCCCTGATAACAGGCCACATGTTCCTGGGGGTGCTGAACTGCAAAGTGTCGGATCCAGGAGGTGTCCTGGCATTCTGCATTTTACAGTAGTAAATAACACTGCAATACCTTTGGCTTTCTTGTTGGATGCCAAAGAAGAGAAGGGAAACAAACTTAGCAGAAATCAGCCTGATCACATGTCCTAGTACTGGTGCCCCTCAGTCTTTAGGAATTTTTCTAACCCTCCTAGAGAAAAAGGTGCTTTCCAACCACTGCTGCTTTCCTTTCCTTGCCCCTTGATGATGCTGGTGGAGGAGGGGTCTGGCAGTGTAGTATCAGTGGGTCATTTTATGAGGACCGTCCATGCCTAAATCTCATAAATGTACATTTCCAAGGGATTCCACAGCCTCCAGGGAACAGTGACACTGTCTGATTTGTCCAGGAAGCTGACCAGGCAGTGAAGAATAACAACTCTGCCAAAAAATCTCGGGCAGCATCTCACCTTGCTGGGGACGAGTGCTCACCTGGTTGTGGACACATGTGACAGTCTTGGACACTCTAGGAAAGCCTGAGAGCTGAGATTTCAGAGGAGATACAGCCCTATTGGCTTTCAGGCCAGATTTCCCACTAAAAAAAAAAAAAAGTTCCTCTAAAAATAAAAATTTCAGACATGCAAAACCAACCAATCATCATAATAATAATGAGGTGGTTTCCCCAGATAATTACATATTTCAAGATCAGACGTTCTGTACTGGCACAAAAAAAATGCTCCCTGCAGGTTTTCCAAAGCTAAGTTTTGTTTCAGGAAACAGCACTTTTTTGTGGATTGTTGCTGCTGGTTTCCTACAAAGGTAAGTGTTTGTTTGTATACAGCTGCAGCCTTTTTTTCTGGCCATTAATAACTATATGCTAGCAGACTACAGAAAGTCTTAATTGGCAGAGTACGAATATTATGCTGTAAATTGGAGTAAGGCAGTTGCATTTATTAGTATACATTATTTGCATAGTGTCTGCAGAGGTTTCTGTACCCTGGTGGTGAATATGTATGTGAATAAATCAGTGAGCACTAATTGCTGAGGCTTAGCCCATGGGCCCTGGATTCAGTTGGAGCATTCCTGTTAAATTTACGAAGGGAAGATCGAGTCCAGGAAGACTACTGAAGTTTGGTTGCAGCGAAAAATTGTTGAAACCTGTGTGGTTTGTCACTGAGTTTTAGCCTAAACTGGGGTTTACAAGCAGTTTTGAGAGATTTCAAGGATCTTCCTGGTTTGAAAGCTCCCCTGCATGTCTGTAGGAGCAGGATCAGGGCAAAAAGCTGAAGGCACGTTCTGGAAAAGCCAATCTTTTATTTCTGTTAAGGTGGTGTATATATCTAACATTTGGCTGTTGCTATTGCTGTCTTTGGCACATTTGCAGAAAGGCAGGTATTAGAAATTTTTTTCCTCTTTGGCTCTGAACTTTCTCAGTAGAATTTCCTAATGTCCCAAATGAATCTTGAAAAGAAATGAGAATATTTTTTTTCCTGACATTGTATCCTCCATAGGGGTGAGAAGTTTGTTTCCTTGGAGCACCCCCCTGAATCTGCTCTCCCAAGAGGTTTATCAAAACTGCAAAAATGCAGCTGCAGCAAAGATGTCCCTCACCAAGCAGTGAGGCAGCTCCCGGTCTGTCAGTGATGACACAGGACCAGTGATGGATCCAGTGTCTCTGCTCCATATCCCAGTGCCCACAGCCTGGAGGACGATGGACACTGTGCTAATTAAGCAATGCAGATGTAAATGTTAAGCGTCACCTGGGGGTGTGTGGCAACTCAGAGGGATCCTGCTAAAGCTTCCTATGGCTTGCTGCTTACTTGTCTTTCTGTGCTGTCCATGCAGATTCTTTCACAGAGGTTTTTGTTGTGTGTTACCTCACACCTCTTGATTGAAAATGCTTTTACCACCCCTCACTGCACCCAGGAGCAAAGCTGCTTCTTAGCCACCAATGTACCAAAGCCGTGGTCTGTCCCTCTCCTCCGTGCAGGGGAGGCACTGGAGATGAGGAAAGCATCTCTAGCCCGCCCCACAAATCCCGGAATCAACGCAAAAAGACGGGGGCATCTCTGGGATCACATTCCCGTCCCGCAGTGTCACAGCGTGTCACTTCTGCCTCTGGTGGCAGCACTGGGGCAGGGCTGAAGGGCGAACTCAGGGGTGAGGGCAACCCGCGTCCCCTTTTCCCAGCTGTGGGGAGGTTACCCACAACCTCTTTGCTCTGTGAATTGTTCCAAGCGGGTTTTTCCAATTTTTTAAAATGACTTCTGATGCCAGTTGCCTTTGCGCTGTCTGCCACAAGGAGCGAGAAGCTTCGTGAAGATCCGAGCGTGTCTGCGGTGTTAAGCAGCGACTCCTCTGACCTGCAGCCTGCTGCTGTCTTGAGCCACCCTCCGGCACGGGAGGCTTGGGAGTGCATTTGTGTGCACACGTGGGACGCAGAGAAAGGCTCCTGTCCCTGTCCTGTTGCATTGCCCTGTCACTTGGCCGCTCCTGACTGGTGAAAAAGCAGTTTGTAGAAGACAAGCCTCGGCAGGGGAGGTGATGGCATTGCACGGAGAGATGGCCAGGTTCACCTGCGAGTAACAGACCCTCAGAGAGAGGAGGAGGAGATGACTGCGGCTTGGGGAGGCAGCACATTCAGGCTTTGCCATCAAAGCTGGGACTGAGAGCCCAAGAGCAGTGCAGTAGCCGCTGAGAACTCCTCTGCCTGCTGCCACGTGAAACCCCCGACCACGGAGGCCTGAAGATGCGTGACACTGGCTCTGGATTCGTGTGCCACATACAAGAGCAGAAGGGCTGCTTGTTTCCAGGGGCATGCCTTTGGCCTTTTGTGTTTGAGTGAATGAATTAATTACTTCACAAATTTAATGATGAATTAATATGCCTAGGCCAATGCTCCTGTTTTACCTGGGACTCCTGTCCTATTCCAGGACTTGGGGGTCCCTGAAATCCCCTTGGACAGGGTGAGAGGAGGAGAATGAGCAGTGCTCAGCCAGCCTCGGGCAGTGCCAAGCCCTGGCAGTGGTGTGAGCCAGCACAAGGAGAATGCCAAGATTCGGCAGCACCGGGCTGTGTCCTTGGGCTTCCCGGTGCCCACTTGGATCTGAGTACGCTCAACACCAGGCTGCCAAGGGTTTATTGTTCCCCTCTGCATTTGCCCAGCTTTCCCCCCACCTGATCTCCCCCTGGGAGCTCAGACAAGGTGGGAGGAGGACAGGGAACGGGGAAAAGGCTGCCGCCCACCCCTGTACGTGAGCCGCGTCGCAGCCACGGAGATCGGGCTTTCACTGACATTGGCAAGCACTGGATCAGGACTCGCCAGCTCAGTGGTGACGGCTGAGAAGGGGGTGATTAGCCGGGTTTG
Source organism: Corvus moneduloides (assembly GCF_009650955.1). Classification (NCBI taxonomy): domain Eukaryota; kingdom Metazoa; phylum Chordata; class Aves; order Passeriformes; family Corvidae; genus Corvus; species Corvus moneduloides. The sequence goes on from NC_045477.1 coordinate 118,533,335, forward strand.
TAGAGGCTGTGCTCTCCACGACCTGGAGACAGCCAAGCAGGGCCCCTTGAGGCTGTGCTGTTTGTTATTCAGCCCGCTCCAGGAGGATTAGCGCACGAGGCAAAAATTTTTTTTTGGCGTGTGATAAGATTTTCATCCTGAATTTCATGCTGAGCTTGAGCTCACTAATCTTCCCCTCAGAGCATGGTAGACGGCTCCTCATACCACTGGCACAAAATTTTAATCCCTCGCCTAGGTCTGGCTGCGCAGAACCCACTCGCAACACCCCTCTCGTCATTCCACAGGATCCCAGGGAGCCTGCGCATCCTGGTGAGTGCCACCAAGCAAATCCCAGGGTGGAGGCGACCCCCCAGTGCCCCTCGGCAGCCCATCCCTCTGCTGCCCGCCCCGCAGCTGCTGACATCAGCAGACGTCGGCACAAAGCGGCTCAGGAGGCGGCATAAAAGGATCAGGGAGCAAAGCCGAAAATTGAATTAGCGCTTATTAGAAGGGCGGCTGGAAACGCCGCGGAGCAGCCACGTGTGAAGCCCCGGGTCCAGCGTGTCACACACGAGCAGCTGCAGCACACGTGGGACAGCTGGGAAGTGCCCCTGTGCCTGAACCCAGCCACAGGGAGAGAGCCAAATCCAGCCCTCCTCCTCCTCCTCCTCCTCCTTCTCCTGCTGCTGCTGCTGCTCTGCGAAGGACACACGTCAGGGCGGTGGCGCCGGCATTGGAAACGCTCACGTAGGAGAGGGAAGGGAGGTGGTGGCTTTAGAGAGCTGAAACACCCTGAGCAGGGGGACCTTGGCGTCACAGAGGTGGCAGCTGCGCGCGTCCCCCCGGCCTCCCCCACTGCAGAGCAGTTGCTCCCAGCTCCGTAAGCAGGTTTATTAACCACCCAGCCTGTGTGCTAATTGCATTACTAAGCAAAGTCCTCATTCGACAGGAGAGCAAAAGGGACTCCCAAGCCAGTGTCAAGCCTGTATTTGGGGAAAATTTACATTGACGCTGGTATTTAATGCTCCAGCTGGAGCATATTGTAGGTCTCAGAGTGAGCAGGATTGAGCCCTGCGTGGATTGAAGCAATCAGCAGCAGCATGATGCAGCAGGTCCCAAAAGTCCTTTCATGTCTGCAGCTACGACGTGCTGCAATGTCATGGGGCACCACAGCTAAGGAAGGGTCATGCAGGGGCTGGGTGGGTTTATCTTACACTTTCAGGTTTGATTTATGTTCCCTTCAGCCCCTGATGGATTGAAACTTCCCCTGTAACAAGGCCCGTGACAAGGGAGCTCTTTGCAGTTCCACATTTAAAGAAAAGTGCTTGGCTACTGTTAATCTTCCTAATAACATGGGTCTGCCTCTAGATGTAAGTGCTAGTTATTAATTCAAGGAGTTTCTTACATGTTCAAAGGACATAAAGATCCCTTTCATTGCTTTGTAGCTGCCCATCTTCCTTGCAGGCAGATTGCTTGGTGAGACAAAAAAGCGCTGTTTCACCACGTCCCCTATGTCAGAAATGCTGCCTGTCCCAAATACAGCATCCTAATATTAAATATTTCACAGGGCTGCATGGGAATGTGCTGCCTCAAAAGCTGTTTAGTGCTTGCTGCTTTTGACACTGAGTGGTTGAGAGGGCTCAAAACGTGGGATTGTGTGGCAGAAGAGGAAAACTGCTTGGGGCCAGGACGGGAGCTGGTCACCCTCAGGGGTGACCCACTATGGTCCCTTCCAACCTGACCCATTCTGTAATTCCATGGTTCTGTGCCCTAACCTGCACAGCTTCTCAGGGCTCCTCTGGGAGCATTTACCTCAGCTTGACCATGCACACGGAATTCTCAAACTTTATATCACGTCTCATCCTCTCCCTGTATCTTCTTTTTCTTCTCCCCCCTTGCACTGAGCACTGGTTCAGATAATACATTGAAAATATTGCAGTTTTGCAATTTCCCAGCATATGGTGGCAGAGTGCTGCTATTTCCAAGTTCTCCTCTCAGGGCACACACACCCAGGCTGTGTTTCTCCTGGACTTTGCTGGCTGAGCCAAAGAAGGGAAAGACAATAAATATCATTGCAGATGGATGCAAAGGACTCCCTTCTGTGTTTGGCAAACAAGAAACCCTGACCACTTTGAGTCACTGAAAGTATTAATTCCATCACCAATAAGTGTTTTGCAGCTCTTTGCTTCTATCTTTATTCTTCTCTTCTTTATCTCTTTCAGTGATGTTGGGGAATTTTTAATGTCCCAACAGGAAGTGGTTTTCTTTAAAATGTCATAAAGAAGGTGCTTGGATTTTTCCTTGGGCTGAAACGTTTGTCCGATGGAGCACAAATCTGCTGTTGGTTCCTTTCAGCCCAGAACTGCGGGGTTTCAGGACCTGTAAATGATTTGAAAGATGTGGACCAGTTTTATCTGTCTGACTCAGCTCCACATCCCTCCAACAAGAACACCGTGGCTAACAGGAACCTCTTGAGCTCAATTATATGGATATTGACATTTATTCTGCTATGACGCTCACAGCTAGAGATGATAAGTGATTTTTTTTTTTGGTTCCTTTTTCCAGCATTACCTCAGCAATGCTTCTATCCACGGGGAAACACTAGCATGTGGCATTTTGCACTGAGCACCTCTTGTAAACTTTGCTGTACTGACTGACACATTCTGGCTCTGGTCAGACAAACATGTCTGCAGCACCTGTGTCTGACAGGAGTGAGTTTCTATAGTTACTGTCCCAAGAAAATCCAAGCAGTCAGTCAATTATTTCTCTTTATAGTCAGATTTAGTGCCTGATCTGGAGCTGAACAGTCAACAGAATCACGTTGTATGAGCCAATTTGTTTTGAAATGGTCTTGCTGTGGCAAAAAACCTCCCACTGCACAAATTTTTAATGTATCTGTCCCCAGCTCCATTGCCACCCTTTGGCTTGATGGGACAAGGAGGAAAGAGAAGGGGGCATCACATTGCCCCCATTAACACTGTGACAGGGCAGGATTCTGACCCCACCACAAGCAGGGGTCTGTAGGAGCATCCCTGCTGTCAGGTACCAGCCTTTTTTCAGTGCTTCCCAAAGACCAGGAGGGAAGACTTGGCAGGCAGCAAAGCAGGAAGGTCAAAGGGGGAATTTTTTAACTGGAGATCCAGGCAAGTGATACTATCCCAGTCCCCTGCTTTTCTATGCCCTGTATGCAGGTTACCCAGAGAAGTTGTGGATTCCTCATTATCTAGTGGAAGGTGTCCCTGCTCACGGCAGGGGAGTTGGACTTGAACTTTGAAAGTCCCTTCCGACCCAAACCATTCCATGGGATGAAGAACACATTTGGACATCTAAGGAGATGTTGGAGCTGAGTGAATAAAAACATTTTGGGAAGGCCCTGGTAAAGAAAATTGCTTACATCTTTCCCCTTCTAGAGTCCTTCTACAAGGATAAAATTGCACAGCCATCAAAAAAAAAAAAAAAAAAAAAGGGAGGGGGATGGGGATTTAAGTAAAATAAATTGAAGGCTCCTGCCTTGTAATTCAGGGATTCCTGCACCATCTGTGAGCAAGCTCTAGGGTGCCTCAGTGGGAGCACAGAGGTACTCAGTCACACAAAACCCATGACTGCAGAGCATTTGACTGATAAACTGAAACCCCAGAAAAAAAATCTTTGTCCCTGCTTTCGCCTGGATGAACTAGAAAAGTGTGTCTGTGTTTTCAAGAGGCAGCACTGCTGCGGATTCCGCTGTGCCCGTACAGGCTGCAGCCCACTCCTTTGTTTCTCCTTTCAGTTCCCCACAAATACCATCTACAGCCGGTGCCACGCTTTTCTTTTATCGATATATTGCTGGGTTTTATCAGCAAAGCTTTTATTGCAGCTCTCCCTGCGGTGAATAAAGGTTGAAAAGACCATCCCTCAGTGTCTCTGGGAAGGGAGTTGCATAATCGGGGAGCTGCTGGTGCAGGGCTCTGCTGACGTAACCGGCTGGGGAAAATTACCGAGGCGCCTGCCGAGGGACAGAAGTGAGTAACTCCCATCAGCAGAGCCCCGGCTTCTGAAGGAGCTGCTGCTCAGGCAAAGGGCTAAAATAGACTGGAGGGAAGCTGATTTTGAACAGCAAGGGCCTTTTCATTTGTTTTTATAAAGAGAGTTCTGTGCGGATTGCGTGTGAACTCTTTGTGCGCCTCTGTAGGAATCAGAGGGATAAACAAACCTGGAAGCAACTGCTAGCGCTTGACATCCTTTTGTTGGCATTTATCAGCCCCTGGCAGGATCCCCACAAGGTTCCCAAGGGCAGCTGAGACCCGGCCGGACCACAGGCTGTCCTGCCTGGGTCCTGTGTTAGATAAGCAGAGCTGTTCCTCAGAGCATCATCCTGCTCCAAAAAGGAGCAAAGTTCTGTAGCCAGGAGCTTGCATAAGGAGGCAGAGCCATCAGGCACAGGTCTCTTGCCTGCAGCTGGCTGTGTGATTTTGGGGATGCTGAGTGCTGCCTCAGGCTGTGCACCTGGCTGGAAGCCAGGAGATCTCAAGCATGAGGAGAACTGGAGAAAAGCCCCAGTGAAAGCCCTGGCAGCCCATCTAGGGCCAGGGATTCAGGGTTTGACCCTTGGTGTAAGCCAGCAACAATCCCATTCACACTGCATGGCCTGCAGCTGCTCAGGCCTGGAGGAGGGAAAAGTTGTTTTTCCAGCCTTGCCCTGTGTCCTTCACTCTTGGTGGTGGCCCAGGAGGGCCCTCCAATTTTTACGGGGCAGGCAGGGGCACCTGAGCAGAGGGGGAGTCCTTGGCTGTGAGCTCCTCCAGCACCAAGCTCCAAAGCAGGGGTGTCCCCACTCTCTGCCAGCCCCACAGCCAGAGGCAAGGCACACCTCATCCCCTGGTCCTCACGGGGCCATGCCAAGGTCTGCACCCACGCCACGACCCCAGCCCCACACCCTGACCCTTCCCCTGTGCGACTTCTGGGCTGCAGATGTGCGACGGTGCTTTCCTGTCCGAGCCCGTGCAACTGAAAAAACCCATCTGGACTCAGATAAAGAGGAAATCAGATCTTGTCTCATCCTCTGCCAAGCTGGAAGCCAATTACAGACACAGAGCAGAAGCCTCCTGCCTCGGTTTCCTCTGGAAAGGCACAAGGGGCTGGACATAATGAGAGCAGCAGATCTGTGCTGCTGGCGCTGGTCACTGTCAGAAGGGTGCCGGTCCTGCTGTCACTGGTGGGGACAGAGAAGCTGCATTGGTCCACTCAGTGACTGGACACCAGAACCAAGAGGCACCCAGATGTCTGAGGTGGGACACTTGTGCTAAAAGGGACCCCGCTGACACAGCTGGAGCATCACCTCTGCCAGGTGTGAACTGCAGTCGCAAGTGGGATGTGGTCACTGAGTATCTCTGGCAGTGAGATCTCAGGCAGGGCAGCCAGCCTAGGACAGCCTGGAAATATTTCATCATCTTTTTCCAGCTACTTAGGAGGCACAAAGCTTTTGCACAAACATTATCTGTGGTACAGTGTAATAAAAAGCCACTTTCCACCAAATCCCGTGCATAAACCATGTTACTATCACCATATGCACGGAAGCTGTAGCTGTGTTTATAGACTACTGGCTGTTGTAAATGTATCCCTGTAGGCTTTAAATCCATGCCTGCTTGTCTGATGATTGGTTTAACCAGTGATAATTCCCTGAAAATGAATGGAGCTACTCATCAAATGTTTCTCCCGATGAAATGTGCATTTTTCCCTCAGGCAAAATCAAGAGGTGCCCTGGGAGGGCGAGGAAAGCCCTGGAAAGCAGTGATAGCTCAAACCACAGCTGTGAGTCTGAGAGGAGTCCTGAACAGCCTGGAGGTGGCTGTCACAAGCCCAGGGGATGAACTGGCCCTGGGAAGCCCTGGCTCCTGTGTCCTGAGCAATACTGGCTCTCAAAGTGCCAAGAGAGACACGGAGCTCTCCAGGTGAACCAAATCAAAAGGAAGCTGTCCACAGCTGTGGCTGTGGACAAACAGACTCCTTCCTGCATCTCTGCCTTGCACTCATGTAAACCTGCTCCCTGCAGGGGGACAGGGAGCACCCCCTGAGGGCACCACCACTGTCTGTCCACAAGCAGGAGATGCGGCTGTGGGGTCACGGCCCTGCCCTCAATCCCACCACAACCATGCCAGTCCAGAGAGATGTTTTGCCTATTCAGAGAGCACACAAATGTGCCAAACTCTGGGCTGGTTGGGTTCCTGGCCAACATGAGGCTTCTTGCTGTCTGCCCATGCACAGTAGTTTGCTCCTGCTGATGGATGTGCAGCAAACATCTCTGAGGTAGATCAAGTCACAGAACAATAGTGATTAAAAAGTAGCTTTGCTGGTGTTATGTAGAAGCAAACAACACCAGCTTGGGCTGTGCAAGAGGTTCTGAAGGTGTATTCACATGAAGGCAGGGTGGGAAGTTTGTGTCGTGATGCCGTGCGGTGGCTGAGTTAAGGTTTAATTGATGAGGTGACTCCCTGGGGCGAAAATGAAGCAGGCACGACTGAAAACTGGAAGTCAAAGTAATTGTCTTCCCCCTTTTATAACTGAATGATCTTTTCTACTTACTTTCAACTCACCTGCTGCCGGGAGCGTGCAGAACCACAAAGAGGCGGAGAGCTGGTGCTCTGCAGGAGTGTCAGCCAATCCTCAGGGTACCTAAATCTGCCCAGAGGTAAATGATTAGGCAGTGGCTGATTGCATTTTGTTGTATTGACTGGAAAAAGGCTCAGAATTAGTGGTGAGGGAAGCGCTGCTCTGCTACAGTTCTTCTGCACGACCTTGTGCTGCTCACGCAGCTCCCTGTGTCTCATTTTCTGGAGCAGCACCACCCATCACCCAGATTTGCTGCAAACTAACCTGGTAATTACTGGTAAGGGGGTTTGAGAAGCCATGCTAGTGTTCTAGAAAGAAACCACTGCTGAAATTATTTCAAAGCTGAGCACCTCAGGCAGGCTGGAAATGGTTCAGGACAAGAAAAATGGACTTTCACAATGTGTGGGGGCCCTTTAGGGCTCAGGATTTGAGCTGGCTCAACAGTGAAGAAAGGATTTATTCAGTGAGTGAACACAGGTGTGCTGAAAAAGCACTGATTGCTTCCTTCAAAACAGGTTAAAAAGGACTGCCATGTATTTAATGTCTCTAATGTCTCACTCCTTGTGCACCTCAGAGGTGTTCCCATGCAGCCCACAGTTCCCATCCATGCCCAGGGTCTGGTGCATCCAGATGGCTGATGTATAGCCTACTCTGCAAGGGAAATGTACATATTAGAAGATATAATCCATAAGAATAAAAATCTTCACGACTGTGTTTCTTTTCTTTTTTATAAAATCAGACTCCTCTTGGGGCCAATGTGGTCAGAACCCAAAAGATGGGGTTTTTTAAGAGATCACACTCCATCTTCCTCTCCATCAAGTGGCCTGGGGGCATTTTTTATGAGGGAAAATGGAGCCTGAAGCACAACCTTTATGACCCACATCCACCCATGCCCGCCAGCACCCACCTCTTTTGCTGCACCACACTTGGTGTGGTTGATGGTTCCCAGGCTGCAGGTGACATTTCAGTGACTTATCCAGCTCGGAGCTTGAAAAAACTGGTGTCTCTCAGCATAACAAGAGAGAGCAACTGGCTCTAAGTAACTCCCAAAGAAGTTCAGGAGGGCCAAACCAGATGAAAGGAATGGCGCAGAGTTCATTTCCCAGCAATATTAATGATCTATTGCTTTTCCTCTTTGCTTTCAGATACACAACCACACTCTGCCATTAAAAAGTTTCAGAGCTCCAAAGTGGGGAGGAGAAAAAAGGCAGGTTTTTAACCTTGCTTAAAATTTTAAAGTCACCTCCGTTGTGCCAGCTGAAGGAGTTTTGAGTGCTGGGAAAAAAATAAATATAATATCTCAAAAACATCCTGAACTGTAAGAATATTACACCCATAAAAATGCCAGCCTGAGCTTATAAAACTTTAACAGTGGTAATATTAAAAATGCAGAGGGGACCAATAGAGCAAAAGGGAGGGCAGTAAAGAAAAGAAGAACCTGGCAGGAAGAAATACACAAAAATATGTGTCATAGCTCAGGTACTTTATGCATCATCCCAGCATGAACTAAACACTTTGTCACCCCAGCAGGCACTTGTTGTCAGCAGCAGCTACTGGCAACTGCAGGGGGCAAAGGGGAGTGGGAGCAAATGCCTGGGATTTATGAGATAAAGAACACATCAGGTCTAGGGACAAGGATATCTCCAGCCCGGTGTGCAGGAAGGAGCATCATTTGTACCTGCAAGGCTGACACCTATTGCTGAAGCCACCGGGCCGGGGACTGTGGAAAGGGATGGGAGAAGAGCTAACGTGGTAGCTGGGAACAGGGAAGGCAAAGGGATTGGGGAATGCAGCAGCCATGCACCAGTTTATTTGTCCTCTGCAGGAGAAAGGTGTTGGGACCAACTCTGCTGGAAGGATGGGGAAGCACACGATAAACGGAACAAAGGAAGGGATAGGTTTCCCAGCTGCAGTCTGTGCAGGACTTGCTGGAGTCAGGGCACAGGGGAGACCAGGTCTGCCTGATTCCTTGTTGCCAAGCAGGAATGTGCTCATTAAGATGAGGAGCCCTGAAAGAGATTTAGTCTGGGTCAAGAACCAGCCAATAGGTAGAAAACAGGCCATGCTGAAAGGGGAATTGAAATTTGGCAGTGAGCTCCTGATGGAATTTGTCGAGGAGCTGTCTTGGATGCTATCTTAATCCTTATTTTCTTTAAATGACCCTAGCAGAGAAGGCAGGAGTGACGTGAAGCTGGGAGTCACTGCTGGTGCTGATAAGGGCTGGAATATTGTGCAGGAGGAGCTGGGTGCCCTTAAGGGTGAGACTGAGACAAATGGGATGTAATTTAGCAGTAAAAAATGCACCGCCATGTACTTGGACACTACAAACAAGAATTTCTGCTACATGCTGGCAGCTTATCCACAAAGGAGCAGAGATAGATCACTCAGGCATGAGATGGCTGGGAGCCACGGGAAAAGGCGAATGCAAACGGAATCAGTGTTTCCAGAAGGGCCTGGAGAGAGCAGTGCCAGGGGATGAGGACTTGCTGAGACCTTGGGACTGTGCCTGAGCTGCTGGGGACATCTCCTTGTGCCACCTCAGGCCTTGGCCCTGTGCCCTGTGATGGACCCTGGCAGCTCCCTGGAGCTTGAGGGGCTCCGTGGGGATGTGGCCACTCTCCATAACCACTTTCCTTTTTCCAACGTGTCCACTAAAAAGAGACATGAGTGATTTAAGCCGGAGGATAATGTTGGCCGTTGAGCAAATGCCTCCAAACCATTCCTGACTATGTTTAGACAAGGAATGACAGCACTAATGACTGCTGGAGGAATGAAATTCTGCAAAGGCTTTCCTGAAGGAATCCTGGGAGCAAAGTTCTGCCTAATTTTAAGCTGGAGTTTTGCAAGCCCATGAAAGCAGTAGCATAACATGACTGTGGGTGACAGAGGAAGATGAGACACAACAACCCAGGAGATCCTGTCCAGTCCGATGATTTTAAACTCGTTGTCTGCAAGCAGAGCTGCAGAAATCAATAGAGCAAGGGGCATGCATCTAGACACTAGCATGAAATCTGCAGATGAATCATGGACACTGCTCTGGGGCAAATAAACAAGGTATGGCTTATTTCAGACTTGTCTTTGGAAAGCCCCACTCACAACCTGAGAATTTAGAGTCCCCAGGGCAAGGCAAGTAAAGGAAGCCAAGGCAGACAAAGCCCCTGCATCCAAGTGCCTCCTTTGAAGGGCAGTGCAGATCTCTGCTGTGCTCCTGAAGAGGCAATATCAGTACAGACACAGCTCTTAAACTGTCCCAGCTGTCTCAGAGGCATGAATGGACCTCTAGAAAGGACTAGAAAGCCCCAAATCAGCCTGTCCTTTTAATCCAACTCATTAATTATAGAAGTAGGCAACAAATGAAGCTATAACAAGAATCTGCCTAGATGCCAGCTTCTTCTGGGGAGCCATAAATGTTTCTAGCACATGCTTTTTAGTCAAAATGACCAAAATTCATAACCAAAAGGACAGTGCCCAGCCATCACTGCATGTCCTGTGCCTGGGTTTGGAGGGCCAAGGCAAAGGCCAGCAGGGTGGTGACCTCTCAGGACCAGCGCTGGCTGCAGGGTCCAGGCAGGTCCATAGCAAGGGGAACATCTCAAGGGCTCTGGTGCATCTCTGCTATGCCCAGGGCTGGGCTTTTGGGGCACACTGGGCTCAAAGTAACTCAGAGAGCAACAAGGGCAGTTTCTGAGGCTGTGTTTTATGCCATTGGTATATCTGGAGTGACAGAAGAGGAAAAGTGTCCAGAAAAGCAAAACAGCCACCTGAAAAGAGGGTTGGTATGCCAGGAGTATCATAAGAAGGTTTGTGTAGAGGCACAGAGTGCCCACAGCATGGGGACTGACATCTCTAAAGGACCTTGGTGACACCCCTGGCAGGTGTCTCCACCAAGAGGGGACGCAGCATCCTTCAGGCTCACCTGTGGCAGTGCCTCAAGAGTGGCTTAGGCCAAGAAGGACACTGCCCTTCGCCTTCACTGCACTGTTAGGACAGCTCTCTCAGTTCCCCCCTGCACATCACTTCCCCAAGGGTCTTCTGATGGTCAAGATTACCTGTTCAGTAGATCAGGAAGACCAACATGAGGGGGCGTTGGGAACTTGCAGAGGGGAAATTCTGGTACTTGTGATTGCACTCAAAGTAGCAGTTGACTTCTGTGCTGCAGAGTGGCTCTCAGAGAGCTTCATCTGTCCTTTCACAAACGTTGATTTTGGGTTTTGTTCTGACAGTGACAACGGGGCCATCAGAAAGAAGAGTAATGGAGAGTAATTACAGGAATTAATGTGCAAGAGAGAATCACCTGTTGTCTGGGGACTGTATTTCTCTCCCATCTCAGGTACTCTGGAGTTAACAGCAGATTGGTGGCAGGAGAGCACATGCACCTGATTAAATTCCTCACTGATCCTTCCATTTTCCTACGGTGTCTCATGCCTTGAGGGGTGCTTGACGAGAAGACAGCCCAGTGCTGTAAGATGTACCCACCCTGGAAATCATTTTGACTCCTGCACAGGCTGGAATATAGGAAAAAGAAGCAGGACAACTTCTTAGACCCTCTGCCTAGCATGAAACCTGAAACACAGGTGCCAAAGGATCAGCTGCTGGACATCGAAGTACCCACAACACTCCATCCTGTGGCAGCTGGGAAGATGCAATGACCTCCAGTGAAAAGATGCAGACTGATTCCACTGTCTTTGACCCTTTTAGAGGAAATTGTTTCTTTCCCTCAGGAGAGGAAGGTTTGATTCAAAATCTAGCAGCCAGCTCACTCTGGCCTCCGGATTGCCTTTAAAGCACTGGTCCTGTGAGAAAGCTCCACTTAAATTCACCTCCTGCCCTCCCCAGTGCAGAGCAGACTCCTCTGGCTCCTTGCAGACCCAGCTGGCAGCCTGAAGTCAGACTCCCTTCGGTGGTTTATCCTCTGCCAAACAAAAGGAAATCAGTGCCCTTGATCCCAGCTCAGGAAATGAGAGTGGTTCTGAATGAACTCCACAGGCTCTGGCCCCGCTAAGCTCAGCTTACCTCCCTTGGGAGCTGCCTCCTCTCCTCCCCTGGCAGAGGGACTTGCACAGCGTGAGGGGGGCTGCTCTGGGAAATGGGTCAGGATCGCCTCTGGCTGAGCTGGGCAGGTGTGAAGAACTGTACTGTGTGTCCAGAGGGTTGTGGATCTCAGAGCCGGCCTCTTGCTCGCACCACAGGTTGGAAAAGACCTTTAAGGTGATTGAGTCCAACTGTTAACCCAGCTCTGCCAAGGCCACCACTAAACCGTGTCCCTAAGTGCCACATCTACAGTGGTTTTGAACACCTCCAGGGCTGGTGAGCCCACCACTTCCCTGGGCAGCCTGTTTTAATGCTTTTGTGCTTTTAATGCTTTTAATGTCTTTTTGATGAAGAATTTTTTCCTAATACCAGTCTAAAACTCCACTGGTGCAACTTCAGGCTGTTTAGTTTCATCCTTTCACTTGCTACCTGGGAGAAGAGGCTGACTACCACCTGGCCACACCCTCCTGTCAGGGAGTTGTAGAGAGTGAGAATGTCCCCCCTGAGCCTCCTTTTCTCCAGGCTAAACACCCCCAGCTCTCTCAGCTGCTCCTCATTAGACTTGTGCTTCAGACCCTTCCCCAGCTCCGTTGCCCTTCTCTGGACACACTCCAGAAAACATCAGCTTTCTGGACTATATCAGAGCCCTTCCTGGGCCTCAAGCCTTCACCTTTGGGGCAGGAACCCCATCCCTTCTGACAGGACTGGGGTCACTTGGCTCACGAAGCACTGAGAAAGAATGACCTGGCAGAGGGTCTCTTATCCTTTCCACATTCACTCCCTGCCCTCCCAGCCATGACTTTGGCAAACACTGCTCTCTGCCCTTCCTGCCTGGACCACAAAGTTAAACACAGGGGTTGTTTCTCTTCCCTCCATGGGGAGTGCCTTCAACCCACAGGGGATTCTAGGTGGGCTTGGGCACCCACCTGAGAGCATGGACTTCTGACCCCTCTTCCGCTTTACATTTGACTTGGACCTGCACAACCTCCTGAAACGAGAGGTGAAAAATCCACGTAGCTGCCTCTCTGAAGTGAGCTGGCCAATCAGGCTAAAGAAACCAAATTTGTTTGGCTTGTCAGAGGGAAGGTCAGGAGGTGATGTGACCGTGGCTGACAACCCCTGGCCCCTGGGAAGAGCTGTGCCCAGTGGATCCTTCGAGAGCCACCACACGATGCCGCGGCTGGGCGTGTGCACAGGCAGGGCTGCTCAGACTGGGGATAATGGCAGGCATTTGCTCCACAGGGATAATTAACCACTTCAATAGCTTACCCAGGGACACGGCACAGTAGTTTGCAGCTGTTAAAATCAGGACTGACTGCCTTTCCCAGTGATTTATTAGATCTCCAAAGAAAGTCCCGGGCTTGACGCACAAATCACACGTTATATCAGGGGTCAGGCTGGCCGACCGTAATGACTCCTTCTGGCCTTGAAACTTATGGCCAGTGTCAGAGGGACAAATAACTCCTCCAGCAGAGCCTGCTGGAGGAGGGAGAGCTCCCAGGGCATGACCATCTTCAAGGAGAGAGTGGCAGAAATGCTGCCCAGGTGGCCCTGTCCGTCCTATGCAGCTCTGTGGCAGAGCCACAGTGGCCACCGATGCTGTGCCAGGTAACAGCGTGGGGGCACAACCCCCATCCTCCCCCAGGTTTCCCTTCCTAGGTGACCCAAAACCCTCAGTGAAACTGGTGAGTTGTCAGAAGGAAAGGGCTGATAAATGTTCTGCTTATTTTTCAGGCAGATTTTATGTAGCAAATGAGGTTAAAAAAAAAAAGTCTTCCGCCAATCTTGTTTTAACACTGCCACAGCAAAAGGATCTGTGGGTCTCAGCAGATGTTCTATGCCTTGACATGGCACAGTGAGGCTGGAGGGGGAAGTTCAGGCTCCACTCTTCCCACTCTCCCTGTCCCTCCACAACCCTTCCCTGATGCAGATTTCCATTTCCTAACTGAGCTGCTCTTCCTCTAGCACAGGGACTTCCAATTTTCTCTCCACGGAATGACTGCAGCAAAGGCTCTGAAAGGGGGAGGGGAAATCTCATCTCTGTGAAATGCTAACCCGGGGGGTAAATCTGCGACAGGATCTGGTCAGCTTTAGCCGTGCAATTGTCATTGACACTAATGGGACACATACAGCTAAATAAGCGTACTGGAAACACCCGGGTCCCCAGCTGCCCAGTCTAAATAATAATCATATAATAAAAAACCAATCCAGAGGGGAAGGAACAAAAAGGCTCTGTTCTCCCACCACAGGAGGCCAAGAGAAGATCCGTGGCAGAGGCAGAGATGTCACTCATTCCTCACCCGTCACAGCGCAGGGCAGCAGGGAATAAGCATCCGTGATGCTGAGGGAAGGCCAGCAGCTCTCTGGGCATATGTTACTGTAAATTTGAAATTAGAGCCACTGAAGGGATGCAAAATGACAAACCCAGCTGCCGACGGGGGTGCTGACTGCCAGCAGAGTAAAGTGTCAATTATTTACCATTTGCTAAAGGACACCGCTCTCTGCAGTCACGCTGGAGGGTGTGTGGAGTGCATCTTAATCTCCCTCCCCAGCGTGTGGGCTGGAGGAGGCAGCCCCAGCACTTCCCTCTGCTGGAGCAAGGCTGGGGGCTGAGACATCCCAGCATGACTCCTGGTCATGTAGGAATGGCTGGAGCCTGCGCTGGCTCCCCTGGGGTCAGCCCTGATGGCCAGAGCACAAAGCAGGGCTGTGAAACCTGAGGTTGGGAGGGACACACAGGTGGCATCACCCCACACCCCTGCTTATAAAACTGTGGTTTCTCCTGTGAGAGGTGAGAGCAAAAGGCACTCTGTGCCCACCACAGCATGGCACAGCACTCCTGGGACGGGATCCAGGCCAGGAGCCATGTCTGGGACAGCCCCACTTCACTGCTCCCGTTGCAGTGGGATGGGCAGCTTGAAAAAGCAGCAGGGGAGAGTTGGAATTTTATAAACTGAGTGTGTGTTCGTGCAAATAAAGCAGATAGTGAGGGCATTTGCATTAGCACTCATGCTGAAAGTCCCTAGATTAAATCTTCTTTCTTAGCCCAATTTGGGCTGGGAGCATCACTTTAAGAAATCGCTGTTCTTCCTGCTGTTGGCAAATGTGGGCTCCCCTGGAAATCTTTATTCATCAAAACATTCCTCCAGTCTGACCAAAACCTTCTATATTTGGGGCCCTGACAAGTCAAGGCACTTGACAAGTGCTGGTGGCTGCTTAATCACAGGACTCTCATGAGGTTCAGTCATCCTAAATAAGTCACCAAGGCCATGAGTCATGTCACAGGTGGGCTCCACAGTGATTCAAGGATGACATGCTCCCTACTGATTTATTTCATGATATCATTACCCCAAAGAAAACTCCTTGGAAAGAAGTATTTCCAAGCCTTGCATCCCACCTCTTCCACTTGAGCTTGAAGTCTCTCCTTAGTGTCCCCTAGGACAGCCAGCCAGAGGAGCCAGTGATGCTACTCCCCCCTCTGGGCTTGAAGGGAAAGGTTTTAGTGAAGGTCTCACTTGAGACTTTCACTCACTTGCTGCCTACCCAAACTTCCATCCCGGGGCTGGGCGAGGCTTTTCCCTGCCTGGCTCTGGGACTGCATTATCCTCTGGGGACTTCCAGCAGTCAGGCACAAAACAAGTGCTGCTTTTCTGATGATAAGCCAAAGGGGAGCTATGAAACCCATATAACACTATCTGTTGAAACACCTTGGCTGCAGCATTAACACCCCGTGTCCTGTGTCACCTCAAGGACAGCCACGTGTGATTGATGCTCGGCTGCTGGCATCGGTGCATTGTGGCTACTGGCTGCAGGCAGCTGTATCAGAGCTCTTTGCATGCTCTGTGCACAGAGCCTGAGGGTCAGGAGGTGGTTTATGGCCAAACTTTACATACTTGTGTGTATTTAGCCAAGGGAACTGGGTATCTTGTGCCCACCATGGCCACTGGCACCCTGCTCACCATGTGCACCATGTGTTTTAGGAGCCACATCCGAGGTGAAGGAAGTGAAGACGTGAGCTTTCTGCGTGCCCCAGTGAAGCAAAAATGCCCAGCTGTTCATTTTCTGTTCATGGGGACACAGTTTCTCCCTCATTTATCAGGCTGAGAGCAAAGAGAAAGTTTCTGCCTGCAGTCTGTTATCACAACTATTAGTGATAATTCTTGTATCAGCCTTTCAGGTGAAAGGTAGGGAATGCCACACCCCAGCAAAACCATCTGGGAACTTGAAAATCAAACATTATTGATCTGGAGTCAGCCTTTTTTGTTATAAAATAAGCAAGCATTAAAAGAACCCCATTTTATGCCATGTGTGTCCATGTCTGGATGTGTGCATATGCATATGCAAAAGGACAAGGCTCATAAGATAAACAACAGGAATAAATGAAACTCCTGGGTGTAACCGATGTCTGCACCATGATCTGTGAGAATTTTATCACTGCCTTCAGCATGGCTTTACCCCATATTGCAGCAGCAGTTGTGACCTGGGAACTTTGCACTGCTGAAAGGGGAAATCTCAGGACAAGGACAGGGCACTCACTTCTGGCCTTGGGAAGACCAAAGATGCCAGAGGCTGCTGTAGAGGATAATTCATTTTACAGCATTTGTATGACAGCTGCTGTCTCCCAGTGAGCCCTGCACATTTGGAGCCTGGGATGACAAAGTCAACTGGCTTTGCAGGAGGTAGGATTGGAAAAATTGCTCCATTAAAAAAAAATTAAAACAGTAAAACTTCCCTGCAGTTAGTTTTCACTGCACTGCAGGTCGCCTCCAGAGAAACACAGGGAGATGTTCTGCTCAAAAGCAGGGGCAAGGAGCATTCATCCTCCTCAGGAGCAGGGCAGGAAGAAGCTGCATAATGCTCAGTGGGAATCAAACTGTGCAGAGGAGCGTGTTCAGTAGGAAGACCCAGCACCAAGGGCACCCCAGGTGAAAGCTGCTGGTGAAAGCTGCTGCTACCCTCTCTGCCAGTCCAGCTTCCCAAACAAAGCAAGGAAGCTCCTGGAGGGTTGATCCAGATGACGCCAAGATCCTTCTGGGTTTTCACAAGAGTTTTCTTTGCTCATGGGATCCCTTTGGGAGCCGGGGAGGAAGCCATGGGATGGTCCTTGGCGATGTCTTTGCAAGAAGGGAGGTGATCACCCCAGCACAGCTCCAGGTACTGCTTTTGGAGCTCATGGCACCTCTGTCCCAAGGGTGAAGAGGGCTGCACCATGTACCAAACTTTAAAGAAGCTCCAGCCAGTTTGCTGCTCCCCTCCCCACTTTAACCAGCCAAGGGCAACAAGATTCTGTGCTCAGGCCAGTCAGCCACAATTTTCTTGACTATCCCATGAATTTTTGGGGGGGATTTGATTCAACTTGTTTCAGTAGCAATCTCTTCCTTGCATAATCTCCTTATTTAGTAGATGGCAATGTTCCTTTTATATAATAAGCAGAATGCAGAGTGCAACCCCTTCTCAGTCTTCTCATTCCCCTCCTGCCCCCTGGCCAAACCCACATCTTGGCATCCTTTGGCCCTGCTCAGAGTGGGCACCAGCACCCAAACAGCCACTGCCCCAGGGGAAATGTCAACGGTGAAAGGTTTGGCTCTTGACTGAGAAACACACAGGCAGCTTCACAACATTTGGCTTTCCCCTGCTTTGCATTGACTTTCTCCTTGTGATAACAGGTAAGAAACCACTACTTGTGTTGTCGCTGAGGCAGCTCTTCCATCAACAGACCCCAGTTCTCCTGGTCCCCCCCCTCCCTTTCTCTCCACAGATTAATTCTCACCAAAATGGAGAATTATCTTCAGATGATGCTGGCAGGGGCAAGGCTGACAGGAAGACAAATCAGACGGTGGGCATGAACCATAAATTTGTTATTTCAGCTGTGTTGCCTGACTTCTGGGAAATTATATATAGCATTAAAAAGTGCTGGGGTGTGTGTGTTAATGATGGCATGTCAAGAGCACAGTGTCATATTTGCTACTCTTTATCAGAGTAACACATTGGCACTCTGGTGAGGTGAGATCCAGCAGGCAAGGGGTGCTCTTCATCAAAGACCAGCATAAGATGGTTGGAGAATTTGTAAAGCAAAGACAGGGACAAGAAAGGGGAAGTCACAGGTGAATTAAACCGATCTCGGCCACACATGGGCTCTAGGTAATTGCTTCAGACAAAAATAATTACAGGTATGGTAGTAAGGGAGGGAGATACATGGGTTGGCTGAAAGTCATCTAAAAGATCAAGCTAAGTTCTGTTTCACAGAATTAACTCACTTCAAATCTTTTAGGGCCCATGCAAAGTGATAATTTCCATTAGAGGAGGGTGAAACAGACAATGTGGTTGTACCAGTCACTTCCCAGGGCTCAGCAGGAGCACGCAGGGCACATTGCTGATCTTCCACTGAGCTGAGCTGACTCTGGCACCAACACAAAACAGACTTGGATATCCTGGCCTCCATTGAAAGGAACGTGGGCAGCAGGTCCAAGGAGGAGATTCTCCACCTCTGCTCTGGTGAGACCCCGCCTGCAGTGCTGTGTCCAGTTCTGGTGTCCCCAACATAAGAAGGATGTAGAATTGTTGGAACAAGTCCAGAGGAGGCCACAGTGTTGGTAAGAGGACTGGAGCACCTCCCCTGTGAAGACAGGCTGAGAAAGTTGGGGTGCTCAGCTGGAGAAGAGAAGGTTGTGTGGAGACCTCACAGCACCCTCCAGTGTCTGAAGGGGCTACAGGGAAGCTGGAGGAGGACCGTCAGGAACTGGAGTGACAGGACAAGGGGAATGGGTTAAAACTGAAAGAGAAATAAGAATTTAGGTTAGATATTAGGAAGAAACTCTTTACTGTGATCGTGGTGAGGCCCTGGCACAGGGTGCCCAGAGATGCTGTGGCTGCCCCATCCCTGGAGGTGTTCAAGGCCAGGTTGGATAGGGCCTTGGGCAACCTGGGATAGTGGAAGGTGTCCCTGCCCATGGCAGGGGGTTGGGATGAGGTGATCTCTAAGGTTCATTCCAACCCCCAAACATTCTGTGATTCTGTGGTTCTCTGGTCCTTACAGGACAAGACTGAAAGACCTGATAACTTCTTCTACATCTTCACACTGAACACAAGGGGAAAAAAGATCTTCTGAAGCGAATGACTTCAGATAATCAGAAAAAACCATAGGCTAGAAGTCAGTTTTGAAGACTGAGGAGGTTTTAGAACATTTTCCAAAATGCAAGAGAAGCAGCAAGACCCTCCCTTGCTCTTCCCCCCCAGCATCTGCAGGCTGCAATGTGGTAAATTTATGTACAGGCTTATGGGACTTGGCTGTCTGCCACAGCAGGGGCATGAGTTCAGTGACCCAGGAGTTCCCTTCACCTCCGTGCTTTGTGTGTGCCTCTGACACACAAAATGGGGATGGCCCTCAGAGCTTGTAAAAATGCTTCTGTTAATCCATTAATAAATTCTGCTTAGTGTCCACAATGCAGGGTCTTAAAAGCTTTGCAGTGCTGGGGTTTTCAGAAGGATGTTGTGTCCTGGGCTCAGACAGCAGGAGGCAGCCAAACCTGCAAGAGTCAAAGGTCATTGGTTTTTGCAGGGCCTCAGCATTCCTGTATTGATTGCCAGGGAAAAGCTTCCTTGGTTCATGGAGATTTTTACAAACTGAAATGGCACTGATGAGTGGTTATATTTTGTCTAAAAACTGGGTTTGCTCTCTCTGTAAGAAATAACCAGGTACTAGAGAGTGCCAGAGCGATGTAAAGAGGAAAGAGAAACCAGGAAAATGGTATTTCTTTTTGAAGAGAGTGCAAATGGGGAAGATGGAAATCAGACACTTTGCCATTTATTAAAATGCCTTTGAAACAAAAAAGCACCAAGAAAACTGGAGGTCAGTACAACCAACGACCTCTTAGGAAAAACATTCAAATCCACTGGTGTCATAAGCTAAGCAAGGTAATAGTATTTTACATTTTACTATAATGAATATTTATCATATTCATTACACACATAAAATGTATTTAAATATAAAACATACATGTGTGTAGTTAATTATATTTTACTAATGAGTGTCTATATTAGAGAACTTTATTTTCCCAGGAAAGCCATGTAGGAATTAAAATCCAGAAAGACCAACAGTGCTTTCAAGTGCGTGTTTTCATATGAAGGACAATAAACTCCAAACACAACTTTTTTTCATCTTTACTTAAAGGTAGAGCCTTTTTTTTTTTGGTCTTTGTAGTGGCCTTTGCATGTGTGCCCTTCCCTGCCAGACTAATCTGTCTGCCTTCCTGCCATTCTGCAAAGATAATACATATTCTTGATCCCTCCTTTTGAAAAGCCCTTAGGAAAACATGACTCAAAGGAGGAATAAAAAGCTGCGGCAAAGGACTCAATTTCTGGGTAATTTCTTCTAAATCCTGCTTTCAGTTTATTACCCTGACAAAGAGTCTCTCAGCTGCAGAGCAGAGCCCGACCTCCCGCAGGGGTTATACCGAGGATTATCTACCCTGAAATGAAAGTCTGTTGACCTAGGGAAAACATTTCACTAAATAACAGCAGTTGTGAATTGAAGGGACCTGTGGGGCATTAGACACGGTGTAAAAGCAATTTGAACAGAGTAAAGAAAATAAATGGAAACGGTTTTGGGTAGGAAAGATAGGTAAGGCATGTAAATGAATACATTTGTGGGGTGGGTAAAGGGAAAACACCCTCGCTTTTCCACTGCTGCCCTCTGAAATGGCAGCTGCAGAGGGATTCCAGCCCAGGCAGAGTCCCACAGCTTCCAAAAACTTCACCCAGCCAGAGGTGACCTGGCCCTACCACGCTTCCTGCTCTCCACCTGCTCTCCAGCAGGACTCACGGATCCTGGGATGCTCCCTGTGCCTCCACCAGCATCTCCCCACCTGCAGGGCCCTGAGGCACCACTCTGCATCTCAGACTATCCATGGCTGTGCCTCTGGATAACCCTGCCTTGGCCAGGAGACTCTGTTTTCAAGGAAATTAAGTAGCCACCAATGCTTGAGCTATAGCAAACTAAAATTAGAGGAAGGAGAAAACCCATTAAAATTACTGATCTTGAGCTTATCTTCCCAGCCCACAGCCTGCTAGAAACACGGATCCACTGGCAACCTTGGCTAAAGTGACTTTACTGTTAACAAACCCAAGAGCTGGGATGGTGCCTGATGCTCTCTCTTTGGTTCACTAACATTAAGATCAGGACCAAATAATTGCTGGCATCCCACCTAGCCCTGGACCACAGGAATGAAAGCAGTTTTGCTGTTCTGGGGAGAGTTATGTAGATCTTGTTGCCCTTTTGTCCTGTGCTGCAGTGATATCCTGGCAGCTTTTATTAAACCACCCCCTCCTCCCCTGCCCAGAGTAAATTGGCTGCTTTCTCCTGGGTGAAGGAGAGTTTCTGAAGGGTGGCATCACAGAGGGAAAAATGGCAGGGGATCTGCTAGGCTCGGTCTCCACGCTCGTAAACTTTCTTTTTAAATCATGCATAAAACAAAAGGTGATGTGAAATATATTGTTGGACTGCGGGATATCTCTGGCAGGGAAATTTTTCTGTTGTTGAATAACAATCTGAGGCAGTGATGGAATTGCTGCAGCCTAAGACATGCAAAATAAGGGTGGAAAAAAAGACCTTGACTCATTTATGGAGTTTCTACAAATCCAGGGCTCAGCTGTGCCAGGCAATGGGAGTTACAATAGTGGCAAAAGCTCTTGGAAGTGACCAGTGATGTTCACACTCCTCAGATTTTGGGGAGCTTCCAAGAACCCTTTCTTTCTTTTTTCCAAAGTAGATTTTATTTTCCCAAATACAGCAGATCTGTGAGAAACAACCCCCTACATGTGCTAGATGCATACCAGAGATCCAACAACTAATTGCTGACCCTTGACCAGAGCTTTTGTAAAAAAACTAACTAAAAAAAAAACCTGTTTGAGAAAAGGGTGAGGCTGTGGTGCTGGTTACAACACCTCCCTGGCAAGGCTGCTGTAAGAGATGCTTTTGTGCCCCACTTGTCCAGATTAAGGACATATTATTGACCCCGTGCAGCAGTTTGTACATCCATTGAATGCCCTCAGTTAGAAGGAATAGATATAAATCTTGTATTTTTGGGGTCAGTGATGCAGTGATGCTCCTGCCCCAGGAGCCTGTGCCATGACCAAGCCGTGGAGAGTGGAGCAGTGGGGAAGGAAGGGTTTGGGAATGGCAGGACTGTGCCAGGACAGGGCAGGGCAGCTCCCCAGGGATGGTGCAGACCCCTGGGTGCTCCTCCAGCCCTGCTTTCTCCGAGCTTGTTGCTGTCCTTGCCGCACATCCTCACATTCGGGACGGTTTGCATGACTCAGCCAGGGATGAGTAGGAAAAGGAATGTCATCATTTCGATCCAGTTAAAAATAATTTATCTGCTGCTTTCTCTCTATCCTGTCTCGTCATCCCTCCCTCCCCCCCCCCTTCTTTTTGTTTTTGCTTTTTCCTTTTTTTTTTTCTCTCGAAGTCAACTATTAGCATATGTTTAGGAAGGTAAATCGTCCCCTGAGTTAAATTAGCACCTGATCAAATGCGTGCAAAGTGCTAATTGAGCTTTGCAAGCAAACCCGACTGAAAACAAGCTTTTAAGACTCCAGCAAGCAGGCATGAAAATTGAGGCCATCCCAAAGGAAGGGCAGGGTTTTCAGACAGCTGCCCGCAGTATTCCTCAGTGGCAAAAGTCAGGCATTTCATCCCGAACAAAGGGAGCGGACGGGCCGTCCTTTCTAAAGTGGGCAGCTCTTTTGGCCCCGCTGTCCACTTCCAGAGGACAAGCTTTTTCTTGCAGGGAGAAGGAGTTCCATATGTCTGGTCCCAGGTGTCAGACACATGCATTTCTCACGGCCTGTGTACTCAGGGAGTGTTTCCTCGAGGGATGATGCTGGTTGCTTCTTGCATTCTCCCATTCTTGGTGGGCTGGGCAGGAGGGACCATTCCCGGCACTGCAGCAGGAACTGTGGGGAGGGCACAGGGCAAGGCAGCGCAGCCACTTCCCAGGCAGGAGCCCTCTGGGATGCCCCAAAATATAACAGAGGACACTGCCAGGACCCTCCAGTTCTTGGTTTCTAGCAGAACTGCATGTCTGCATTTATTTTAAAAATATATCAGATGGTTTGAGGTAACTGCTGTGGCTTTCTGGGAAGAAAGGTATCAAAGCTTTCAGTCCTTTGATGATGCAACACAGGGGGAGAAGAGGGACCCATGGGTTTAGGGGCCATTGAGGACAGCAGGGATGCCCCAGGAGACAGGAGAGCAGAAGGTTGTTGCTCCTAGAGGGATGGGACAGCTCATGGGGCTGTCTGAGCCATTTGTTTGGGGAAGAGGAGCAGGAGGTCCTGGATGCTGTGACATGTAGCTGTGGCATCCTTGGGTTTTGCTGATATGGCAGCTGCTCAAAAGTTGCTGATTCCTTTCTCTTCCTTGTGCTCCTTCTAAAAAACTGTAACTTTATCTTAAAGGGGAAAAAAAAAAAGAACAAGAAATCTTGGGAATTTTCAATCAAATGACAATTTAAAAAATGGTGGTTAGATGGCAAAGCCTCCTCATGGGTACCTGTGGCCATATAGAGGAGCTGCTCTTTGTGCCATCCTTACAGCAGCCAGTCAATAAGATAGCATTGATACTTGTGCTTTTTCTTATAAGTCATCCTTTCTCCTAATTTGATATAATTGCTTTGATAATTAACCAAAGACGTTACTACTTCTCCCCCCTCCAAGCAATCTCCACCTCAGTGCAGGAAGCATGCTAATTTGCCAGAGAGCTGCACTGGCATTTGCATGTTTTTTCCATCTAATTTGGTGGCCTTGGTGCTTAAAGCAGGTGTGATGCTAATAAGGCAACTTGAGCAATCAGCCCAGGTAGAGATTTGTGGATTGCACAAGGATTTGTCTGGAGTGTCTTTCCATGTCTGTGCTCAGCACTAAATATAGCTGGAAGTGGGGGAAAGAGGAAACCTGAGCATGTAATATGGGCTAGTAGGAAGGCTGTGGCATTTGCCTTTTCTGAAAGCCTTTGAACAGAGGGCACCTGCCCCTCAACTCAGCCTGAAGATCTTTGTGTTCAAGGAATGACTGCACGTGGCACGAAGTGCCGCGGTCTGGTTGATAAGGTGGTGTTCAGTCAAAGGTTGGACTCCATGATCTTAGAGGTCTTTTCCAACCTCACTGATTCTGTGATTCTGTGATTTTCCTCTATGGCCATGCTCAAGAGTGATGTTTCCAGAGAAATGAAGGGTCCCTGTCCCTGTCTCCTCCTGCCTTTGGTGCTGAGCAAAGCACACAAATCAATAGGGCCAGAGCCAGAAGAAAGCTGGGAGTTTTGGCACCTGCATTCCGTGCTTCTCCCGGGCCCCACAGACACTGCTACTTACCTCCTTAAAACTCTGATCTGCACCACAGAGGCCTTGCAGGAACTTCCAGCACGTGGAGTTCAGCCCTGCTCTGCTCTGGCAGTCAGTGTGGGCTCAGCCTTCACGGGTCACCAGGGCACAAGGCTGTTCCTCAGCTTCCTCCAGCCTGGGAGCACCTGGTCCTTCCTTGTGCCCCGGCTTTCTCCTCTCCTTTCCTCCTCTCCTCCCCTCTGAGCTGTTCAGCCCCACAGGTGAGTGATCCATGCTCTGGGATGGACGTGGAGCCTCTCCCAGGGGAGGGATGTGTGCAGCTTCCCTGGCTGAGGGCCCGGGTTCAGGACCTGCCACCCATCCCATTAGCAACAGCGTTCTTTGGGCAGGCAAGGATGTCAGGGCTGTCTGGGCAAATTAAAATCAGTTCATTCTTTGCTGTCACATCAGCTCCTGCTTTGCCTTCTCGCTTTTCCTACTTGGCTCCTGTTGGCAATGGAGCCCTTGCAGTAAGAGAGACATTGCAGAAGTTTTCCAGAAGGAAGACTTCAGATTGCTGTAGGTGGAAACTGCATTTCTCAGGATAAAGAGTTTGATTTTCCCCCTCATCTCTACTACATTGGGCTTGTTATCGTTTATCCAGTTATTTATACTGTTACTATTACTATTGCTTCTGCTATTGCTTTTTGCTGTTATTTTTATTGTTTTACTCCAATTAAGCTGAGCTATGAGCTGAGAAAGCACTAGAGGATATCTCCTGTCTGCCTGTTGTCACCCCAGGAGTTACAGATGTAGGACTCTGCATTTGGGGAGGGAAGGGTCTGTCTCAAGACACAGAAATGACTCTTGAAGGTGGTCCTGTTGTGTGGTTTTGGATATTCCTGACCAATGATGGTGGCGGGGGCGTCTGACTCAGTTACCCAAATGACCTCTGTCATTCCAGTACTGATGAGGTGGATCAAACCCTGGATGTGGATCCCGCCTCACCCTGCAGTGTTTGCCATCGGGATCTACACGTGGATTGCACCATATATCAGGCATTAGCAGAGAAAATCTGAGGAACTGGCTGCTTTCAGACACCCTCTGGGAAAAAAAAATCCATCTCTTTTGCAAAGCAGAAAATGTTCCCACCCTTTATAAAGGTGTGGAGCAGGGGGCCACTCTCACTCTGTCTCCCTGCTCTCTTTTGGGCCAGAGCAACAGCCCCAAATCAGCTAGGAAGGGACCTTTCTCCATGAAGTTTTTGGCTCAATGGAGAGCAGGAATAACTGGGTATTTCATGGACCACTCCTTCCCCTTCTGCTGCCTCCTGGGGTGTGCTGGACCAGGGTGTCACAGCCACCACGTCCCACAGACACTCCCACTGCTCCCAGGACTGTTCCAAGGTTAAATCCTCCTTGACTTAAATTTCCTTCCACTGCAAATATTTCCTTGAATTAATAGTTTCTCAACAATAGATAATCAAAACACTTGCCTGTATTTTATTGTTAAATAAACCAGGTGAGGGTCAAAAGCAGATAGAGAACAGACTGATTAATGAAAGAGGGTGCTGGGGAGGTTTTTTTAACTTTCAACAGATGGAAAAACAATTAATTTTTGGTCAGATTCTGTTGTTTTTATGTATTCTTCATGGGAATCCTTAGAAAGGCTTCCAGCAACTTGTGGCCCCAGTCAAAAGTGCAGCTGGGAAAGAGGCCACAGCCCAGCACAGTGCAGGAGGGCCAGCAGGGCTCTCTGGGGAGGAGGAGAGGGGATGGGATGTGTCAGACAGTTGAAGCAAAGCAGGAGCCTTCATTTGTTTCAAATACCTTCTCTAAACAAGTAAGAGGATCATGGGCAGGGACACAAAAGGAATCTCTCTCTCCCTCCCTCTCTCTTCAAATCCTAAGGACTTTAACCTCTACCTGCCCAAATGTCACCTGGAAAGTTTTGTCTCAGCAAAGGGCAGGCAGAAGCCGTGTCAGAGCCCTGGCCCCAGCATTCTGGCCCCACTGCAGCAGCACATCAGCACCCAGCCTGGCAGAGGCTCCAGACCCACATGGCAGATGTCCACAGCGGAGTGTGGCCCATCCTTGGCTTGATAGTGGGAGCTGGGTTTTGTCTGGGAGCCTCCACATGCAGTCGTACACATGCTTAGGGTGGGTTGAGGTGCCCAGAGTTTCATTTGGAAGCCCCAAATGTGCATATTTTGCCTGCCCTGATTTCAGTGGAGAATAATTTCCGAGCACAGGTGCTTTCAAACTGGAAATATTTTTTCCAGATTGCTCCAGCCAGACACTGTCACCCAGCAGAGTGGGAGCGAGAGAAAACAGAGAGCAGGGGCTGCCTGGCTTCTCCAAAAATTGTCTGGCTCTAACTTCTGCCCTTCTTCAGAGAAAAGACAAGCCCTGATTTTAGTCTGCTTAAACTCACTGACCTTCACTTGCCCATGACCCTGAGCCAGAGGAATCTCTGGGCTCTCCCACATGATATTTGTGCCCACAAACACCTGGATTAAGTGACCCGTGTCAAACACAAAGCGACAGCAACGTGGTTTGCTCAGCACTGCCCCGTGGCCATGTACTGCACCCTTTCCAAGAAGGAGGAGGTGTTCAACAGGCAAAAAACACCTGTGGATGCACTGGCAGAGCTTTGCAGTGCCAAACCTGGATGGCCAGGGATGGAAACACCCTGGTCCCCCCTGCATGTGCAGTCCAAGAAGCAGCATCTGCTCCCAGCTCCTGGCTTGTGACAGGAGCTGCCCCCGAGCCAGGGTCAGAGCTGTTTTTCTTTCCCAAAGAGCACACGCTGGCTGGTGCCAGCGGTCACAGATTTGCAGTACCAGGAATCAGGGGCATTTTTTAATGTGAACACAATGTTATCTCATTATGTGTGCTCTCAGGGCACCGCAGCGTGAAGGAAGCAATGGAAACATCTCTGCCCCCAGGGCAAGGCGATTTTCAAACTGGGACAAGAAAAGACTTGTCCTGGGAGGAAGCCAGCAGAAGGGATCGCTGGCCAAGGGAGAAGCTTTAGTCCTCTAAAGTGTCTCCAAAATCCCATTGGCAAAGCTGGGTTACACCATGGAGAAGTAAACATACCCGTTTTCAGATGAGCTGCAGCACCCAGAGCTGCACACAGCACAGGCAGTGGGCACTGGGACTTGGCACATCCCTCACATTTCACTCTGCTTCAGTCACAAAGCTCTGGACCTTCAGCCTGGCTTGACCCAAGGTATCATTGCTGTCCTAAGAACCAGAGAGATTTCTGAAACTTGGCCTAGGCTCGTGTGATTCTCACCTCAGGGTTACTTTACAATCCTTTGGTAAGGCACCTCAGGGTTGGAAACTGGACCTGAAATCTGGGGACTCCTGAAGGCACAGCTCAAAGCAGAAACAAAACCTTCAGCCTGTCCACTGGAAACTCCCACCAAGACCTAAGGCTGCCCTGTGGAAACTCAATAACTGAAGTCTTGCCTATGCTAAAGCCACAATGCAGATAAATGACCTGTGTTGCTTTAAAAAATGAAAATATTTTATCCCTTTAAATTAAAAGACAGGGATCTATCTTTGCCTATCAGTGAAAAGCATCCTACTGTCTATTTTAGCTGGCAGACTTGCTGCCAGAAAGGAAATGAGAATATTATCCCTAATGAGTCTTCTCATAATGGTAATTTTCCAAAAGAGGTACCAATTCTAGGTTTGTGTCAACAGTCCCACATCTGCAAGACTTGGAATAAACCTCCCAAGCCTGTTACAGTATGCAGGCTGGCTCCTCCACAGCTGATGTGGTAATGTCTTGTCAGAGCAGCAATTCCTGTTTTAATACTGATATAGATCCTTCCCGTGTGTGTACAAACACAACTAAGTCCACACTGTGCCTCTGGTCTCCTCTAAAACAACCAGCTTAACCCACATTTCTCTTCCCCACTGATCTCTTGACTCTTTGCCACATTCAGGCTGCCCCCAGGGATGGCATCCTGCCTCATTTCTTGGAGGCCCCTTATTTTAAGTCATTTGACTCCTGTCTGCCAAAGCGATTTGAGGGAATTAAAGCAACATCTCCAGAGGTCTCGCTGGCCTCTATGGGAAGCACAAGCTCACGATGTTCCCTCACGTCTGCAAGAGGGCCAAATCATCCACCTGCCTCCTTCTGGATCTTGGCAGAACACAGCCCTGATCAAATATCCCTGTGGCTTTCAGGCTTTGAAAAGTCAAGATTTATCTCCTTTTAAGCCTGTCTCCAGGAATGGCTGGGATGTGTCAAAAGTCTTTGATCCTTGCACCGTGTGGCAAGTGAGGTGATGTGCTGGTTTTGGCCAGGGTAGAGTTAATTTTCTTTGCAGTGGCTGGTGGGGAGCTGTGTTTGGGTTTGTGCTGAGGCACTGTTGATAGCACAGGGGTGTTTCAGCTGTTGCTGAGCAGCTCTCACACAGGGCTGAGGCCTTTTCTGCCCCTCAGCCCAAGGGGGGACGCAGCCAGGACCCCAGGGGTGTCCCACACCATATGGGGCCGTGCTCAGAATATAGAGCTGGGGGGAGAAGGAGGAAGGGGGGGATGTTTGGAGTGATTAATTTGTCTTCCCAAGTCACTGTTAGCTGTGATAGAGCCCTGCTGGCCTGGGGATGGCTGAACACCCATGGCTGCCCATGGCAAGTGGGGAATGAATTTTGTGTTTTGTTTTGCTTGAGTGTGAGGCTTTTGCTTTACCTGTGAAACTGTTTTTATCTCAATCCATGAGTTTTTTCACTTTTCCAACTGTCCCCCCTATCCCACCGGAGGGGAGAGAGCAAGGGGCTACATTGGGCTCATTTGCCAGCTGGGGCTAAGCCACAGAAAGTGAAAAAACGAGAACAAAAGTCTGCAAACTACTTCCACTGTTTTCAACTTGTGCTTGGTAAGATTTTTGCAAAACCATCTCTGTGCGGGGCCTTTGCACAAAAAGGCTGTGTTTAGCTGAATGCCTCATTGGCTCAGCTGGTCTAGGTTTGATCCTTTTCTCCTTTTCTGAAGTGTATGTGTGTTAAAAAATTAAGAAATCCTTGGGGGATACCCAGAAATTTGGAGGTCCTATAGAACCCCACGTGGAGAAGGATGACTGAAATATGGTGTGCAGCTGAACAGGGCAGGAATTTAACACACACTGAAGTAGAAATTCCAGCCATGGAATACACACTGAGCATACATTCCATTGGCTTGTTTATCCCAGTGTGCAAAGACCCTGGAAATCTATCCCATACTGCCCCCTCTCTCTGCCTTGGTTTCCCAAGAGTTGGTGTCCAGGTGGTCACTCAGAAGATACTGAGCCAGCCTCAGACCAAAGAGGGAAAGCACCTTTCCCATGGGAATCTCTGCTTTAAACTTCCAAGGCAAAAGAGATTCAAGAAAAAACTGGCAGCCCAAAGTCAGGCTCTCTATAGGAATGGGAATCCCAGACCAAGGGGCTGCAAAACGGCCCAAGGGCTCCAGATCCACCCTTGCCCACATTGCACTGGCACACCTGGCTCTGCACATGTTTGGAAAACGCTCTCAGGCACTGGTGGGATTCCTGGGGCTGTCTCATGCAGGGCCAGGAGTTGGGCTGTGGTGATTCTCGTGGGTCCCTTCCAGCTCGGGATAGTCTGTGGTCAATGCAGAGGTGAATTTCCTGTAGCTCATCAGGAGCCTGTAAAGCGAGGGAGCGAAAGCTGAAGGGTTTTAGGGATTCACAGATCTGTCAGACAAGCCACAGCCAAGTCTCAAGCAAACCTGAGCCAATGCCTTTCACTTGGGAAGCTCAGGGTAGCCTTAGACTCTGATGGAGCTTAACACCACAGAGGCATTGCAAGTACAAACCCACCAGGCTGCCTTCAGAGCCTTCCAGGACCAGAGACTATCCAAGCCCATTTCCCAGTCCAGACTTGTTTCTCTGCTGCAGGAAACAATGCTGCAATATGAGTAAAAATGCAATAAAGTTCAATGCCAGACCTGGTAAGTGGAGAAGAGTGATTTATTTTTAAACAAAATGAAAGTCACTCCCTCATACTGTCACAGTCACATAACCCTAAGCACTGAGGAGGAGGAGGAGTTTGTATCCACCTGATCTGGCCACAATTCCTCATGCTGGCACAGAGGACCACGAGCACTGGCTGCCCAGTCCTCACAAGTCCCCCAAGTGATACTGTCCAGGTTCAGAGACGCTGTTTTTCACTCATCAGGCGCTGACAATGATGAGTCTCTCCATCCTGCCACACCTGCCCGTGAGTCATCACAATTTTGTCTCCTGAGTCCTTTGTCTCCTGATCTGGCTGTTCTGAGGAGCTGTCCCTAGATGTACCTCTCAAAGACCTGACAGTCCAGGTGCCACCAACAGCTGCCATCCCTCCTGTCCCCCTCCTGCCAGTTACTCCTTCGGGAGTTTGGCATACCAATATTCCCACTCCTTCTCCTTTTGTACCAATCTTCACATCTCTGCCACAACTTCCTCTACCACCACATGGGCTCTGCATGAGTCTGTGCTTGGGCACACCTTTCATCTGAGCTCCAGGATGCTACCCAGAGGGAGAGCCTGGCACTCACTCAATCCACAAGGAAGGTTTCAAGGCACTCAGATGAGGAGCAAAGTCATCCAGCTCTGAACTCAGGTCTTCCTGAGCACGAGGTGAGCGCTTTGGATAAGATTCATCCACTCAGATGTAGACACTTAAAATTAATTATCTCCTCCTGAGCTTCCCGGCCAAAGGACAGAGCCCCTCCTGGGAGCAGTACCTCCCTTCCTGGTGGAGATGGCTAGGGATGGGTTAGCTGGAGTGTGTCCTTGGAGCAGCTACTCCTATCCACTGCCTGCCCAGGGAGAAAAGGACAGCGAGCTCAGACTGAGATGCCTACCCTAGGCCTCCAAAGTTAGGACAGCTGAATCCTATCCTTGCAGCCCAGAGAAGAGCAATTGATAGGGGTGGGAAATGTATGACGAGGCTTGCAATTCACAATCTGACCCCAAATCCTTTCTCAGCTGCTCATTGCATGTGAGTTTGAGCTGCCCCACACTTCCTACAATCTTCTAAAAGCATGAGCAAGCTGAAAGCAGATTTCCCAGGATTCTTCCTCTGCAGACTGCTCCCTGCATTTTCATCTCCAAGCATCCCTCTCCTGCTGGGGTGCTGGAGGCAAGGCCCTTCAGCTCACCTGCTGTCCCCCTCTAATGCAGCAGAGTTTGGGTCTTTTGATCTTTTGCCCTATTGATCTAAGCTGGCTCAAGGGTGGTCAGGAAGTGCTTTGTGTTCTAGAGTGCACTGAGGCTTGGGAAGAAAATGTTCTGTGAGCTGTGCTGGGCAGGACAGGCTTTCATGTGGCTGCTCATGACAGGAGGGGACTGGAGAACCAGGCAGTCCCTTCCCCACTGACACTCCCAAGTGCACCAGCAGGGCAGCTCAGCAGCCTCCACTCTACCCATTCCACTGGTGTGCAGCCTTCTGGTTTTTGCCTGGGGCTTTGACTCTTTAAAAAGTGAAGGGAACCTCATGTTACTGCTGGGGGAGTTCTACTGCCAAGCCAGATCCAACTGCAAGCAAAATAAATGTACAGGCAGGGTCCAAGGGGAGCCCCAGACACTGGCCAGCGTGTTGGTGGCAACTGGAAAGTTTGTGGGCTCAGAAGTGTTGCAGCAGACCTTGATGACTCCATACATCTCTGATGCATGTGAGTGCATTGGTTAACTCAGTAACAGGTGTCAAAATGTCCCAGCTTGCTGGGAATAGGCTTTGTCACCCTCCCTCTCCCTGTAAAATCCTATTCTCGGCATGCTGGCAATAAATAACCCCCTTGTCATGCACCGTGGGCACACCAAGTGCTCAAACAGGGCCATCCTTTGGAATGGAGGGTTATTTTCAGCTGTGATTTTAGCTGTGGAAAAGGGAAGCTCTGGGTAGAGGTTCTGGCATTTTGCAAGGCTCAGCTGAATTGCTGGTGCCTGCTGGTCCCCACAGTGCTCCCGGCGTGGTGGCATCACCGTGTCCACACAACTGAGGGTGAAGTGACACTTTGATTAGTGTCAGCAGTCTGGCACTTGGTGGGAAATAGATGATCTTTACGGTCCTTTTCAACCCAAAAACTCTGTGGGTCTACCATTCTGTTGCTTCTTTGTCACTCCCACTGCACGTGTACCACACAGAGATCTGGGCCTCCCTTTGCACACACCGGATGTGTCTGTTCACTGCCTGCCATCCCGGCTCAGAACTGACTCATTTGGAAAACACTGCTGCCAAATTCACCTGCCTGAGCAGCTGCCCCAGGGGTGCAACACCAGGAATTAATCCCAGAGGTGAGCAGGAGCGAGCTGCTGGAGGCAGCTGGGAGCTGGCTGGAGAAAGGAGGGGACCTGGAGGCAGAGCTGGAGTCAGTCTGGATGTGGGGCAGTGCCAGGGACTGGTGAATGGATCAAAAGGCAGTGGCTAGAAGGGAGAAAGATTCAAAGGGAACCCAGTAAAAAACCTCTGAGTTGCTCTGGAGCAGGGAAAGCTGGTGCTTTGCTGTGGAGCACATAACTTGTAATTGTAACAAAGCCCAAACAAGCAAACAAAAAAAGTGGCTGTTCCCTCTCTTCATGTTCTCCCTGCAGGAGCCCAGCTGATGTCCTGGAGATGTCCCAGGCAGTGTCACTGTGCCCCCAGCCCAAAGCCAGGCCCTGGGGCCTCCCTTTGGGGTGGGCAGGGGGGTTTCCACCTATGCACAACTTCATCCTCTCCCCTGAGGCCTCTTCTCCACCACCTCATGCTGGGGATAGTCTGGGGCTTTCCCAAGGAGTCTTTGGCTTTCCAGCTGCAGGGACTTTCCCCAGGAGATTTTTCTCCACACCAGAACATGTCTGAATTTTATCCATCCTCTGTGAGCTGATGCTGCCAAAAAGCTCTAACAAGAGTAACAACACCCACACTTTTTCCCAGGGCACCTGCCCACCAGCCTCAAAAATACCACAAAAGCCTCCTCCAGGCACAGATCCTGGCACACAGCCCTCACCCCTTGAGTATTCTCAGCTGATGCTGGTGCTGGAGTCCTGTGGTTGCTTCTCACAGAATCCTAGGATGGTTTGGAAGGGACCTTAAAGCCCATCTCATTCCAACCCCCTTCCATGGGCAGGGACACTTTCCACTACCCCAGGTTGCTCAGAGCTCCATCCAACCTGGCCTTAAGCACTTCCAGGGATGGGGCAGCCACAACTTGTCTGGGCACCCTGTGCCAGGGCCTCACCACCTTCACAGGGAAGAATTTCTTCCCAATATCTGATCTAAACCTACTCTCTGTCAGTTTGAAGCCATTCCCCCTTGTCCTCTCACTACACACTCTTGCAAATGCTCTTTCCTCATGCACCTCCTCTTCTGCCCCTCTTCTGGCTTCTTAAATCTTGTCATGCTTAAACATTGCTCCCCACTATCAAGGGGCTCCATAATTCCCTCTCCCTGTCCCAACCCTGCCTGTGCAGGGCTCATGCAGCCACCTGATCTCATGTAATCTGTCTGCACAGAGCCACCCCAGCAGCTTGTGCACCCAGAGCATCCAGCCCTAAAGCAATCCCATGGTCCAGAAGGGTTTTCTGCCAGGCTCCTGTACACTGTACATTTACAGTGTGCTTGTTAACATAAAAAATTATACTGAATTTTCATGCTTATCTTATAACAAGAATTAATAA
Source organism: Corvus moneduloides (assembly GCF_009650955.1). Classification (NCBI taxonomy): domain Eukaryota; kingdom Metazoa; phylum Chordata; class Aves; order Passeriformes; family Corvidae; genus Corvus; species Corvus moneduloides. The sequence continues at coordinate 118,566,913 of NC_045477.1, forward strand.
CAGGTTAACTGTGTCCTACTGATCTTTTTACCCCTCTGTAATGTCCAGACTTCCATCTTCTCTTTCTTTAAGGTTTGTCAGAGAAGTGAACTTACCAGACAAGAGGTTAAACCAGGTTTCTGCTGCTGTTGCATGGTCTCCCAGTTCTGCTCCCATTCACTGGCAGGCACAGGAGTGCTGACAGCACCTGTGAGCCCATGGAAGGGCTGCAGCACAGCCCTGGAGCAGGAAAATTTTGGCAGAAAGTCTGGGAAATGTGGCTGCTGCCACTGTCCTCCCTGCACCTCCCTGCAGGCCAGCCACAGCAGTGGAAGGGGGCAATGTCAAACCTATCGTAACAACCACGGTCAAGGCTCATCCCTCAAAGTCCTCACTGACTTGTAGATTGGCTTCAGAGCTCAAAATCTCCTCTAATTTTTCCAGCTGTGCTAGTGGATACAATGAAAAATATTCCCTCTGTCTGCAACCCTTTGACCTGGCTGTGTCCTGAGACATTGCAGCTGCAGCAAAATATGCCAGAGACCTCGGTGTCTGGTTCTGTTCCAAGGTAAGGAGAGCATTTCACCTCAGAGGCTTGAGAAACGTGAGTTCACATCTGATTTCCTGGGGGGACTTTATTCTCTGGTGCAAGCACGTGGTGAGAAACCCCTCTCTGACCCATGTGCTGTGGTGGTCACAGGGAGAGGGGATTTTGGCACAGTGACTGCTCACCTCAGGCTGATTCCTGTCACCACATCACCCCTCCTGCAAACCCCTCCTGCAAGGGCTGGCAGTGAAAGGTCTGAACAAATGAATCCACAAGTGCTGTGGGTATGAGTTTTTCCTTCCATTTATGCTGTCTTATTCCAAAACATGCAGGTAAAATGCTGTCAGACTCTTCTGTCTTGCTTTATTTTAATTATTTTTGTGTTTCATTGGTTGTTTTTCTGGTTTTGGGGGCTTTTTTAATCTCTTGGTTAAATTAATGCATTTTCAGCTGCTTGGCTAATGACCCAAACATGGACGTCACAGGGTGAGGCAGCCTCCTGCAATTTGCCAGGCAGAAAAGTGAATGAGAAACTCAAATGCCAGCTCAGTCCCCCTCAGTGGCTGACTCTGAGCATCAGCTGCCAGGAGGGAGAGCAGGGCAGTCCAGCTGCACAGTGACCACAGCTGAATTCTGCTTTTCTCCACTGGAGAGCATTTACAAGTGTTTCAGGTGCTACAGTAGCTCCTGCACTTCATCTTATCAAAGGAGAAAAAGACATATATAGCTTCTAATCTGCGTTTTGTTTTGGATTTCTGAAGTTTGTGTTACTGAACCATAAAGGAGTTCATCTATACCTGATTCTTGAGCTGGAGACTTTATCTCTGAGTTACCTGCCAACCCTCCAGGAGAGGTGGAGTGTGGCTGGGCTGCTTTTTTCCAAGAGAGATGGAAATACTTTTACAGCCAACTTCTCCAGCTCACCCACTGATACCATTTCTTGTTTGAGCCTTCCATGCATCTCAGTCTACATCCCTCTTACTCTGTGTTGCCTTTTTTATTAGGCTGAAATGATAGGGAGATAAAATGATAGGGCACTAGTAGTGCCTGGAAGAGAAAAGCCAGCCTGGCAGGCTTGCAAGTCAGCTCTGGTGTGTACTGCTAGAGAAACTACAGCCTAGCAAAAAATTGTGAACGATTGCTTTCCTCTACAAAATCCTTTCCCAGACTCTGCTGAACCACCCTGCCAGTGCTAATTAAGTTCATCCTATTCCATTTTCCCTGTGCTGATGTGACAGGGCATTTGTTTCGCATTAAATTCAGGTGAGACTTTGAGCTGACAGGTTAAAAATCAGTGAGAAGCAGAAATCATCTCAGGGGAAGCCAAATTGCTACGGGGACTGAATGAGCCTGTTGGGCTTCCTGGCTTCAGTCCCATGGACAGGGTCATAGATCCTGGTGTCATGAGCCTCACAGGGGAAAGAATGACATATCCAGAGACTGAAACAAAGCTATGTATAGCTTTTCTTACCCCTATGGCCTGATGAAGCACATAAATAAGTCAGGCTTTTTGCATTACTGTTTTGTGGAGGGTTTGGAAGTGGTTCATAAATTATTGGAGAAGAAAGGTCAGGCTCTTAAAGAATGCTTTGGAAAATCAGCATCCTTGGGAGGGATTTGACACGCTTTGTTTACAGTGTGAGAGAGTTCAACATGCAAATCCTCCGAAAAGCCCAAGGAGCCTTCCAGCAAAACCAGCAGAGACAAGGCTAGACGTCCCAAATAGTTCCCTTTGAGTGAAAACAAACAACAATAACAACAAAACATAGCAGGAAATTAAACCCCAGACCTTCCTTAGTCAGCACTGAAAGCTATGAAGCAGATTTTCAAAGGCTTTTACTGAGCTCTGAGTTATCTCAATATCAACATCATCAGAGCCAAATGTTGCTCCGTGCAAGACTCAGCCGGGTGTCCTGAGCTCATGTAAGGGACAAGGGGGGAATAAAAGGGACCTCTTTGACCCTCAGTGGCCTGCAAAATACTTTGGGGGGCCTATTCCCCTGGGCTCCCCCTTGTTTCCACTCGGGTGACTCAGTGGCAGGGTGATCCTGCTTGTCCCATCCTCCAGCTTGGCTCAGCAGGGAGGAAAAGGGCATCAAAGGTGGGAGCCAGGCTTTGGCTCCGAGATTTCCCCAGCAGAAGGAAAAAAAGGGCAACAAAAAGGCGTTGCAATAAGCAGCGTGGAAGGCAGACAGCAGTGCATTAAATCCTGCAGCGAGGGGCTGACATCAGCCTGAGTGGGTGGAAAACGGCGACAGCGCGGGCAATGGCGCTGCTCCGCTCCCTCTGAGCACCGTGCCAAAGCCCAGAGGGAAAAGAACACCGAAATAATTATTGCTGGCGATCGGGGAGGGGGGAGCAAAAGAAAGGAAAAAGGAAAACCCCAACGTTCTCTGGAGGAACGTGCAGGAGGTGCTCGGCAAATACCGAGTGTGACCTTTCCGTCGTGCGCTCCCTTCCAAGCCGGGGAGGATGCTCGGTCCCACCGGCGAGGGGCTGCTGCCACCTCCCGGGAGCGGAGCGGAGCCGGTCCCGGATCCCGCCGGGCGGGCAGCGCAGGAAAGCATCAGGAAGGGACCGAGGCGCGAGACCAGAGCCTGTTCTTTGGAATACCGCAGGAATATTTGGATGAATATGGAAAAATCCTCGGGTGCAGCATCTCTGAGCACAGCACTTAATGCGCCAAGGAAATAAAGCTGTTCGTGTGCAAGTGCTGTGTTGGATACTAGGGGTTTTGTGTACACTGAAATACACAAGTGGGCAGATCTTCACACACCGATGGCCTGAAAGGCAGAGCAGACTCTGAATTAAGCAACGCTCCTTTTCCCCTGATCAGAGCATAATGAAATGATCAACCAGCTTTGAAATTTTAACAGACAAAGCCCCACAAGCAAATAATGGAAATTCCCTTTTTTGTGACTGCCAGCTGAGCTGCCATTTCCCCTGGGACACGCCAGCCCACGCCAGGCAATGTCACACTGTCCATGAGCCACTCCAGAGCTCGTGTGCTGAACCCACCCCATGCACGGCCTCCCCACCTCTGGACCCTTACACAGAGTGACCCTCAGCCATCCCAAAACAGCTCCAGTGAGACATCACAGCCCACTCTGGAAGCAATGAGTGCTTTAGGGAGGCTCCAGGGCCCTGTGGATCAGCCTCTGCCTGTACCCCAGGGCAGCTGGGTCTCACCCTCCCCAAGCAGACAGACAATTTTCTCTCTCAGAGGAGTTCAGGGCCCTCATGCTGTGTGCTAGATCTCTGCAAGTCAGCTGGAGGATGAACTTTGAGGCAGAGACAAGTCTCCTGAGCTTTGGTCGACTTGCGTCACTCCATCATCTTGCCTCAGCCTCTCTGACCGAGATTTCATTTTTATTCCACTTGTGCTGCGCTCTCAGAAATGCCACAAACATCTGCGCCTGTCCCAAGCTCACATGTTTCATTAAAAAGGCCAGTTAATTGCAAGTGAAGCACCAGCCATGTGACCAGGCTCCAGCCCCATTCTGTGGGTTCTGGATGGATCCTGACTGCATTTCCCCTGGGAAAAGCCCGATCAGGAGCTGGGAAATGAGGGACACAGCAGGCACCTGCTCTCCTTGTGTGAGCTGGTGGCTTCCCAAGCCAGTCCTGACAAGAGGTCACACCAGAGGGACAAAGTCCAAGTTGGGGGGGGGGCAGAGCCCACGTCATTACAGTCTCCTCTGGCTGCATCTCCCAGATTTATGTGCCCAACACTGCAGCAATAAACTGCAAAGGTGTGCCCAGTGTTTTTTAAGAGAATACTGGGGGGTTTTTTATATGTTTGGAGACCCTTTTTTTTTGCCAACAGAGGCAGCTACTGCTATTTTAATTCCAGATTCTAGAGACCTGTGTAGCAGAGCCCAAATCCTGATGAGGATGCCAAGGAGATGAGGGGTTACAGAGATTGCATGTGGCAGAATTTGCTTTGGGTGAAAAATGCTGGTAAACTTTCAGGCTACTCCCAGATTTTATGTAGCACTGGCTAACTTGTAAATCAGTCAGAAACCAAGGAATGCCAGAGTTGTGCAACTCTGGTTGGGTCCATGTGCCTGCTTGCCTTGTGCCCCGGGTCCCATCTCCCTGGGGAGATGTTGAAACCCAGGGAGAAGGGAGCCTTCGGAGTGCCAAAGCGCAGGAAAGGCTGCCACCCCGTGGGGACACGGCTTTGCCAGGCAATCCCTCCCTGTCTCCTGGGCTGTCCTTCTGTCAGGAGCCAGGGGAAAAATTCCAAAATTAATCGATCAGCAGGCGGAGGATGCAGCATCCATTAACTGCCCAGTCCCTTGCAGAGCTGTGTGAGCTCTGGGTGCCTTCTGCAGAGCAGGATGAGGAGAATCCTCCTTATCCCACTGCCAAGAGGGGTGACAAGTGGAGGGCAGGTAACAAAAACACACTGCAAAAAGGATGTATAGTCACCCTGAGCAGAAGCCCCTGGTGAAAGGCTACGCTTCACAAACTGCCCAGACACTTTGGAAGTTCCCTGTGGGCAGGGTCCTTTGCTGCCTTTCCCTCCATCGTAAAACCGTTGACTAATTCTCAACAAAAAGATCTCCAAGAAATTTTGTTAACCCTTAAAGAGTGTTATCAACACCTTTCTAACAGGCGAATTTGCAAAGAAAGCTGTGGAGAAGAGCTCCTTCCTGAAACCACCATAGGTTATGAATAACAAGGATTTCTTTAAATGAAAATTAATCTCGGCAAAGGGAAACAAGAATTTTTGCAGAGAAGAGGAGGAAGAGGAGGAGTATCCAGGAGACTCGTGACTGGGAAAAATTCTAGGTGAAAAAAGTAAAATATTTTGAGTGACACACAGGCATTAGTGGCAGTGCTCAAGCTGTTCTGCAAGTGGATGAGCCTTTTGGGGTCAGAGGGGCTCTGGGTTTGGGGACAGGCTGGGGAGCCTTCAGTGACACATTCCCCATCCTACACAAAACACCACCAGACACCCCAATGTCCTTGCACAGAGGCTTTAAGAGCTGCTTATGGTTTTAATTAGCGGATGGATTGCAAAAGGCTTTAAAATCATCCCTTCTCAGGGCAGGGAGACAGTAATGGTCTGGTGTCCCCGAAAGTGAGGGGCAGCATGGATCCTGAGCTGCTGCCCCCTCTGCATGGCTCCTGGCTTGCCTCAAACCTGCCTGGATTGCATTTTCTATCATTTTTATCATTTTTTTAATTGCATTTCTATCATTTTCTATCAAAACTCTCACTTTCTGCCAGCCAGGCATAAAAAGGGGCCCACACATGGTTCAAATGTCATTTCATGGCCCTGACAGACACACAGGCTGCTCAGGCACCTGCAGGTAACATTTGCACATTGATCATGCTTAAAGCATGTTTCCCTATTTTTACACCTCTGAGAGGTTTGAATGGGGGTCAAGTGTCTGGGATTCGATTTTTTTTTTTTCCTCCTGGCTTTGCTGGGTTTCTGTCAGGAAGGAGAGAGATGTCAGCACGTGGCAGGGAGGCACCGAGGCTCTGGCAAGAAGATGCATCTGAAGGGAAAGCAGCAGAGGCTGGGGACCTGTTAGCACCAGGCAAAGCAATGAGGCAGGTTCGGTTCAGATGCCCTTTCCATGCCTGCAGCTACAGCTCCCTCCTGGAAGGAAACTGCCCTTTCCCAAAGAGCGCTCATTCACGCCTCTCCCCCGGAGATGCAAACACAACAGGCTGCACAATCTGTGGTAGAAAGCTCCGAGATTGCCCTGTAATTAATCTCAGTAAAAATTTGGTTTAAAATAGTGTCAGACGCTGAGGGGATTTATTGCTTTCTAATTACCAGACAGTAATCTCCCGCCTTTCCCCATTTTCTTCTGCTTCTGCAGCACTTTCCCCCTCCTGCAGCCTTGCCCCTCTCCCAGGCTCTGCCACAGGTGCTGTGATGCTGGTCCCAGTAATGATCCCTCGGAGATGCAGGCAGGGGACTGGGAAGAGCCCCAGGGCACACTCCCTTTCTCTGGATAAGAGGCGATGCCTCTGCTCCTGACTCCCAGGCCTCCCTGAGTTTTGGCCGAGATATGGCAGAAGAAAGTGGCTTTAAAATTGAAATAGTCCCAGAGCTTCTGTGTTTATGGCTCATATTAATATTTAAGCCCACGCCGTGAGAAAAAAAACCCAACCAGCAAACAACTGCATTTATTTTCTCTGTTTTTCACAGCTAATCTGCATCAAAGAGGAGGAGGTTGGTGGGCTCAGTTTTTTGGCAGAGCAAGAACTGTCCGAGATGATTTTACCTGTGTGGTAAATTATGGGGATGTGGGGTCACCAGCCTTTCCTAAACACCCTGGATATCCATCTGCGTGGAAAGCTATTTGAGTAGAGCATGAGTGCTGAAACCTTTAGTCTTGGGTATTCACATCCATGCAGACTCTGGAGCTGTGGATTTCATGTGAGGCAGCTGCAGGGAGAGTTTGTACCTCCACCCCACTCACCCTGCCATCAAACAATTTTAGTCATTAATTTCAGATTAAATCCTTCACGTGGTTCCATGGACATGAGGTTTGAACTGCTGTTTGTACTGACACAATGATCTGAAGGAACGGGGTGGTGGTCAGGCTGCTGAATTTTGTTCTTTTTCTGATCCTTCTGTTTTGCTTGCATGAGGGATAATGAGACCACAAAAGGAAAAGCGACTCATCCTCACAAAATGTACTTCCAGCAGTGGAAAGCACATCCTCCAAGTGGTGCTGGGCACCACACCGACCTTCAAAAGCCTTACAAGGGAACAAATGAAACCCCAACGCCGGTTGCGTGTTTCCTATATCACTTTATTGACCGCCACCGACCACGTTCTCAGGTTGAGCGCCAGATACCAGTGGAAGAGGTGGAGCTACCCTAGAATTACAGGGAGAGAGCAAGGGAGACGGTGTGTCACGCACAGGCTGGGGAGAGCTGGCTGGGGATGAGAAGCCTCTGCACAGCGGTGAGCCCGCCTCTCTCCCCCCTGAGGGCTTACAAAGACAGTGGAAAGACGAGCTTGTCCTCCTGTCAGTGTCCCGAAGGGAAATGACAGGGCAGAGGTGTGAACAGAGACACTTAAACACTTTGCTGAAAAAAAAATACACGTTGCAACCCCCCGAAGGTGAGATATTATTATTATTAATTGTTATTATTATTATTATTTCTCCTGCAGTTGCAAGGCACTCATGGCAGGTTCGTCACACGGATGCGGGGTCTTGAGTGCGGGGCTTGGCTCTGTTGCTGTTTGAGAGTAACCAGTTTAACTCTGAGTGGGGTACAGCAATTCTGCAGGGCTTTTCCCCTGCTCCAAGCCTCGCCTCAAGGCTTGGTGCACCAGGAGCCAGCGTTACTTGTGCACTCCTTCCTACCTGATGGTGGATATGGGCTACAGCACCGGACGAAGACCCTTTCAGCAAGTACAGCAGCATGGCAGCATCGCCATCCATGCCATCCCCACAAGGTTTAAGCTTCCAAGTCCACCAGCCGCTCACCCAGCCCCTCGTTCCATCCAAGGGAAAAGGGGGAAAACAAAAAAAAAGAAAACAAAAAAAAAGAGGAAACAAAGTGGGGGATGAACCAACAGGAGAAACCCCTCTAGATATTCACTGATATCTATGCAATGGCTCTGGGAATGAGGCCTGCAGGCGGTGGCAGCCTGCGCAGCGCAGTGGCCGGTGGGCTTAGGAGGAGGGCGCGGAGGTGGGCTTCTCCTCCCGGGACACGGGGATGGGCCTCTCGCTGTGGCCGGCGTCCATGTTGGAGGGGACCTTGGGGCCCGAGAAGGTCAGCATGCCATCGTTGGACAGGGAGCAGGTGATGGCAGCCTGGTCCACGTTGGCGGGCAGGCGGTACCGGCGGTGGAATTCCCGGGAGATGTAGCCATGGTCGTCCTGAGAGGCAGTGGGGAAAGGGGGGGAAGGCTTGTCAGAAACCCTCTGGTACCGCACCGTGCCTCCCTTTGTCTGGCTCCCTTGGAGCAGGAGATCCACATTCACCCTGGCTTATCGTGCACTGTGCTGCCAGGACCTCTGGGCACATCTCTGCTGGGTTTAATTTTGCAGGTTTGTAGGGGCAGGTGTCCCCTGTGACACCCCTGAAGCTGCAAGAGCTGAGCAGAGTGATTTTGGCCATAGGTTTGATCCCAGGCTGGGACCTGATTTGGGCTTCCGATTTCAAAGGATGCTTGGAGACAAAGTCTGGAGGTCTGGGAAGGTAAAAGCAAGGCAGATGTGTGCACCCATGTATTTATTTACTAGGCTGCAATACTGTGTCAGCCAAAGTGCACAATACTGGCCTCCTTCTTTTTTTGGCCGAGAGAATGAGAAATGCAATTATTTTTTTAAAGTTGGCCATGAGAATAATAACTATATTAAAAAATACATACTATTTCCAGGCTAGAGCTTTGTCTGGCCAAAAATGTGTATGAGAAGAATTAAACCCCTGCTGGTATAATTCACTTTTCGACCCCCACAGATATTTCCATGACATACGTGTTAAAAGTTTCCAAGCCTGAGGCACTTGGTTGGTTTTCTTTTGTTTTGTTTGCTCTTGCTTTTCTCTCCCAGACTGGCATATGAAAACTCTGTTTTCACTAAGGATTCTGGCTTATGAAAACTCAGCCACGCTTGGGCAGCGCCAGATGATGTTCTGTGTCTGGCCCAGTGTTATTAGTGAACAATGGACATCGTCATCTGATGGTTATGGAAGATGATGATTGAAAATAAACAAAAGAGGAGTGGATTAGCTTGTTATTGTCAGATATTAGGTGGGGGCTCTATGGGAACAGGCCATGCCAATAATGACAATTCATAATTAACTCCTTCTTCTGATAGATTCTTTTTTTTTTTTTCCTTCAGCTGAGAACCGTTGGAAAGAAGGAAAACGGAGCTGGGCTCCCCAGTTGCTCCACCATCACCGTCACTTCCACTTACCTGCCTTTCGCTGTGCTTGCCATGGATTTCCACAAAGTCATCGATAATCTTCACACTCAAGTCTTCGGGAGAAAAGTGTTTTACATCCAGCATGATCGTGAACTTGTCCCGATCAGACCTCACCTGAAACGAGCATTGTCACACAGTGAGACCTGAGCTCTGGGGGTGGAAGCAGCGCCAACATCACCACAGATTCAAAGCCAGAAAAGAGGTGGTCTGGTAGTTTGTCCTTCTGTGACTCTGGGCCTCAGTGGGGGTCTTCTTCCCATTGTGGTGACCCAGGGACATTGAGAGGCTGTGGGAGGTGTCAGGGTCACTGGGGGACTGTGGGAGGTGTCAGGGACGCTGGGAGACTGCACCTTGGCTACTGCTCTGGGGAGAGGTGTCACTCCTTGCTGCTATTCTTGTGCCAGGGACACTTTAGCACTCAGTGACCTGCCAGATGGACCAGGCACAGAGAGGGGATGGAAACCACTGTAAGACTCTCTGGTAGCACGTGTTTTGTCCTTTCAGTGATTTATGGTTTCTTTGTGGTCGTAGCTCTGAGAGGAAAGCAGTAAGAGAGGGCTACAGAAAGTACCTGTCCCTGAATTTCAGACCACGGCCCCCACAGCTACACATTCCCCTACAGTTCCCTTCAGAAAATTGCTCCAGGGTCCTTCAGTGAGGGATTATTAAAACCACCAAGATGGAGGAGGAGGTGGAGAAAGCTCCCACTTGCCAGGGTCCTCTCCCAAAGCGAGCTGCCCTCATAGGCACTTACTCTGGGAGCAGCCTTGCTCTTCACCACACGGCTGACGGGCACAGAGCAGCAAAACCAGCCTCGTACGTGTTGGAAACAACCCTCAAAAGGAGCTAAAATGGTTCCTGTTTCTCCAAGGGAAGCCTTGTCCCCAGCAAGGGTTTCCCTCTGTGCCCGAGAAGGGGTGGGTGGGCTGTGCCTGGCAGTGGCTCTGGGGTCTTCCTTGTCCCCTCACACGGGGCTACAGCAGTGTGAGACGTGGGTGGGGAGGAGCAGGTGGAGGCATAAGGAGGGAGAGGAAGGAAAAGGAGAGGAAATCAAAGGGCCCTTACCTCTGAAATGCCTGACTCCAGCACGCTGCGGAAGAGGGACTGCCTGTAGTAGGGGCTGATAGTGGACGAGAACAGAGGCAGGAGGTCATACTCAAGGAGACCCTCTCCAAAAAACTGGTCGAACAAACGGCTTGGAATGAAGGGTCCCAGAGCACGCTTGAACCAGGGGTGCTGGATGGTAATGTCCATGCTGCTGCTGCTGCTGCTGCTGCTGCTGCTGCCGAGACCTGTGGCTGCAAGGGGAGAGCGGAAGGGGCAGTGCCGCTGCTGGGGAGACGGCGATGCCTTGGCTGGACTGCGCGGTGCAGCCCCAGGGAAGCTCCCCCTATATATACCGGCCTCGCAGAATGAAGGCATTAGCAGGATTCCTCTGGAAAGACATGATCTCATGATGGAGGCAACGTGGTCAGCAGAAATGCGGAGACTGACCTGGAAATGACAGTCTGGTTGGAATCGGTGCCAGATGTCCTGGAGGGATGATGCCAGGCAGCAGGCTGCGAGGCATGGGGTGCCCAGGGGTGCTGGCATGTCCCCTGGGGAATCAAGCAGGCTGAACAGGACACCCCGGTGGCATCTCAAGGATGCTTGTGAAAGAGATCTGCTCTGTGGGTCTTCATAACCCGACCCTGGGTTTTCATTAATTTGCTTCTTTTCTGCCCCTCCTTGAAGCAGAGACTCAAGATTTCTTCCAAATAATTGAAACAGCTTTCTCCCAAGCAAGGAAAAAGGGTCTGATTCAGGTTGAAGAAAGGGAAATTTTTTTGTGACATGCTACAAAGTGCCTCTGCCACTTGAGAGGGGCCTGATGACCCTGGCACAGGGATCATGGCAGGACTGGCAGGGAAGCAAGGCTAACAAATGATGCAGAGCATCATATTTTGTCTGACAAAACAAAAAAACTTTTCACAAAAAATATTTATGGCAAAAGAGAGAAAGAAAAATAAGCTTGGTCTCGGACCATACCATCAGTCCCAAAGCTGCTCTTGAGAGTGTCCTTGTTTTGATTCAGGAGTGATGTGGGAGATCCATTTATCTCATGGTGCCACAGCACAGATCCTGCTTAACATGCATTTCTGGTTACAGCTGTTTTTCATTTCTGTTTCACTTAAAGCCTCCTTTAAGGGGTCATCTGGCACCCTGGACTGCTGGGCAATGGGCACTGTGCCCGCCGCTGGAGCGCAGGCTCTGCCAGAGAGCTGAGGTGGCTGGGCAGTGAAAGGGCAGCCAGGCTGCCCAGCTCCACAGCAAGGCTCACAGGCTGTGGCCACAGCTGAAACCCCATTCCCATCACATCCAGAGATGCAGGGATTGCATTCCAGGAGCCTCTGAGCAGCAGAAGTAGCTGTGCTGGGAGTCTTGGGCATCTCAGCACCTTTTGCAGTCAGCAGAGAACAAAAGCAAAAGAGGAGAGGGCACTTCCAAAAGGCACTTCAGAAATGAGGGGTTGAATGGTCCTGTCACATTGCCAGGGACTAAAGAAACCAAGGGTGGCTGAGATCCTGGCCTCTACTTTGGGAGAAACCAGATCAGTCCAGGCCAGAGGACCTAAATTCAGAAGACCACTGAGGCAAAACACAGTCAGCTGAGAATCACCTGGCATCCAGGCACCGTGTGGTCTTGGAAAATCATTGGCCTTGGAGGAATTGTAAGAACCAGAAGATCCTGTTGCAGAGGCTTTCCTTCATGAAAAGCAAAAACTTGAGCAGAAAAACACCCAAAACCACAGTAAGGACCGCAAAGAAGACAGACAAGAGCTTAGGTTCCACCTTACATAGTTCCAGCAAGAAAAGGCCCCGTGGTCTGGCCATGGCTCTCAGGCATGAAGGCTTTACTAAAATCAGATGTCAAAAAGAGATCAATCCCTCCTCAAGCCATGGAGGGAAAAACCACAAGAGAGACACCTAACCCCTCATTTATTCCCATTGTACCAAATCTGTCATTTTGTTTGAGAAATTAAGGGAAAGCAAACGAGTCATAAAGTACTACCAAGATTTTTCTTCAAGAACTTTGTCCCAGAAGAGAAAAAAATCTCTCCTCAGCCAGCCAGTTCCAGAGATCTGCTAACCTGTATTGAGCCAACTGGCAGCAGTGACCTGATGCAGAATGCATCACCTGGTATGCAGGTTACAAGGAAAAATGAGAGGAGAGATACAGGAACAGGCTCAAATCCCAAACCACTCACTGCAACACACAAAGCAAGTCATTTATTTGGCTGGTAGAGGAACTGTGGGAACCATGCTCACACAGAAAGTGAGAGAGATTTGGGAGTCTGACAGACCATTTGGGCTCCAGATGAGGGGGTGAGGTGTGAATGCCATCCCTAAAGTGTGTTTGGAACATCCTCTTTGTGTTTCCCAAACCAGGGGTTATGGCAGAGCAATGCACACAATGGCAGGATCCTCTCTGGGCGTCCTTCAGTCCTTACAAAACTGCCAAACCCTTGAGCTCTGACCTCCAGCGTGTGCCCCACATTACTCCCTGGATTATTGATGCCAGGAGGAAGGAGGGAGCCCATGTCACTCCGAGCCTAATCCAACCAGACCTTCAACACTTCCAGGGATGGGGCATCCACAGCTTCCTTGGGCACCCTGTGTCACTGGGAGGGAGCAGAGCCCTCTGTATGTTCAGTGGGATGAAGGAAATTGGCTCTTTAGAGAAAAAAGAGAAATACGTCTTCAACTAAATTTTATCTGAAATTACGTATATTACCATACATTTAAATAATTGAAAAGCAGCAGCCAACTTTGTGGTTTTATGTCTTTAGTTTTTTCTGGACCCACATTTTCATGGCTTTCCCTGGAATAAATCATATCCATATGCCTTGGAGAGATATTTTTTGTCTTTTATGGGCAAAAATATATCACCAAAATGCAAATTTCATTTAGAGGATTTTTTTTTCTGATGTAAACTTCTTAATGCCTGCGTGCCTCTGGAAAACAAACCAAAATAGTCTCTTGAGATGCATCACATGTGACTTCCAATGGTCTAAAACTTCTGTGTCCAGTTCAAATGAGTTGTCCGTGCTGCCTGTCCGGTCAGTGGAGGGACAGATGCCTCCAGATCATGTCATCATGTGGGTGGGTAGGAAAGGTGAAACGAGACCCCTTTCAGCAGTGTCTGTATCTCAGGAGGGAGCTGAGGAGGCAATTCTAATTCTAACCTCCTTCTGGACAAGCAAAGCTGCTGAGATGAATCCCACCCAGTGGGAATTTGGTACGAGAAGAGAAAGTGATAATTTTGCATCAGTTCAGCAGACCAGACCACATAAGACTCACAACATTTGAGCATCATTATCACCTGCTGAGCAAAAGCAGTGAGATTTGTTGGTGGAAATGAAATGGAAGAAAATGGAAGAAAATTAATGCGTATGGTCATGAGCACATCCAAGGGCAATGCATCAAAGGCAGTTTTTTCCAAAGCTTCATTGCAGGTTTAGAATGTGAGGCCAACTGAGGAAGTCCTCCAGTATGTTCTGCTCTCCAGATTACCTCTGAAACAATCACCTCCTAAACCATGATGCATAATTGCCAGCACATGAGTGAGACATTCAGTAAAGGATGTTGCCCAGAAGAAATCCCAGACCATATTCCTGAGTAAAGCTGCCATCAGCAATCAGGTACAGCCTTTGCTTGTGTTTAGCTGCTCTTAGCTTGTCTGCATGACTGACTCCCACCTCCCCATTTCTAGGGGAGCCCAAGACTGTCTCCAACCCCGCTGCCAAGGTCTGTACAAGCCCAGGGTGAAGAGAAAAGCAAATATTGAAGTGGAGCAGTGACTGGTCAGCAGCGACTGTGGAGGGTTTGTAGGAGATTCTGAAGTGCTGATAGAGCTGGGATTCCTGTTTCCAACTGGTTCACTGCAGCCCCAGGAGAGCCAAGAAAGGCAAACTCTGCTCTGATCTGCCTTTCCTCCCAAGCCAAGTGCACCCTGCCACCCTGCAGAGGATGCAACTCTACAGATAGTTCTCATGGAAAACAGGGATGCATCCCAGTGCTTTTTCTTTCAAACAGACATATCAACGCCCAAAAATACAACTGTACTCATTTAGAAGGTCCTTTGCATTTCGCTGTCAGCTGTTTAGTGATGATACAAGGGATTGAGCAATCTCTGGCAATATTTAATGATAAAATTGTTGCAGCATGCCAATCAGATTGTTTCCACTTCATAGAAATCTGTGAGTTACAAAAACAAGATCATGAGAGGGACACAGAGCTAGGGTAAAGTAATAATGTGATTTTTTTTTGCAAGTTTTCTTCCTCCACTCTTGCTGCAGTGGAAAATACTACATAATGTGTGTGAGAAAGCTGGTGAGTGGGGAAAAGAAAAAAAAAGACCATGTTTTTCTTAATCTTGCATAGACCTAGCTTTGGGAAGAATGCAAGAAGTCAGTATGAAGTCGCGGAAGTCAGAATGCAAGCAGTCAAGCTGAAAGGGCAGGCTCGCTCGTGGTTATCAGTTTTGGCTCCTAAGCACTTACTGAAAGCTTTCCCTAGAAATGAACACAGAGCATTTGTTTCTTCCTTTCTTTTTAAGGGAAGGGCCCTTTCTTTATAAGACTCATTTCCTGTTCCTCACGGCCGGGAGCTCCAAACCTTTCCACCACTTCTGACCTGGGATGCTGATGGAGGAAGGAGCAGGTGATTATAACAGCAGCGAGATTCACTTTCCTCCCCACCAGACACCACGGAAAGCAGGAAAGCAGTGATTCTGAAGAGTTCTGAGTGCTGTTGATATCTTGCTAAAGTTTGTAATGGATGGGAGGCGGCGAGGCCACGTTATCAGTGCAATCGGCACGATGCTTATCTGGGGTTGGGGCTGCAGGGCAATGCAGTAGGAGGACTGGCATCAAAAGTGGCAGATGTTGTTTTCTTTTTTTTATTATTATTATGTTAATTTCTGATTCTTGTTAAAAGCAAAGAACACTTGAGAACCCCTTCCTGAGGATAGCTCACAGCAAGAAAGAAGCCAGCTAGTGGGAGGGTCACTACATGCTGAGCACCTTGGAAAAAAAAAAGCAAACAAAGACCCGCCACCAAACTGGGCTTGCTTTTCTTTTAAAGAGAGACAAGCAAGTCCCTAGAGAACCCTGCAAATTCCCATGCCTCTCAAACAGCCCTGAGCTGCCCAGCTGGGAGCAGGTGAGCAGCCCCTGACTCCAGACTCTTGGCTAAGCTTGTCCTGGTGCAAACCACCAGAGCTCTCCCCTCCCTCACCTCTGCAGCTCCTGCCTAATGCATGGTCAACCCCTGTACCCCAAGTTTTGTCACAGGTGGTCCCCACTCATGCTGACAATGCTTTTGTCCCACAGGGACTGTGCTTGCAAAGTTACCGAACACCAGAGCCTGGGAGGGGACAATCACAAGTGGGGACAAGTCATGGAAGGGACATTTTTAGTTTTCTACTAAAAAAAAGGAATCCTCACCTCACCATTTTTAAGGCACAATCCTCTGTTTTATTGCTGCCCTTTGTGATTCTTTTTCTACTCCAATATCTCCTTTTTGCCTTTTTTAGAGAGATGGGGTATTTTTTATTTTACAGTTTACAGCAATCCACAGTCAGATTTACAATTCAGCTGTACACTGGAAAAGTTAAATATCTACTCTACTTATCCAAAGACTGATACTTATTTTATCTAAAGAATTTATATAATATCAACAGTCTGCCTTGGTGCAGCCAAAGAGGCTTAAAAAATTACTAGCAATCCTTTTTTTCCACCTCAGAGCCCACATCCTAAACACTGAACAAATCCCATCAGTGTTTAGGGCACATAATATCATTGTTGTCAAATCAATGGTGAATTTACGTGCTGCTAATCCTTGGCACTTAGTCAAACAAGCTCAGCAAGTTTTAGCAGCACAATGCATTTTATGTTTTCATCAATGGATTTGCATAGGGAATGAGGGATGCTCTTTGCTTCCCAGCGTGCAGCAGCTCCCAGAGAGTGGGAGATGTGGAGAGAGCACCTCACACACACACCCAGAGAGCAGGAGAACGGGGACAGGAGCAGGTTTGGAAGTTTAGAGGTGCTAAGCAGTGATGCTTCTCCCCATCTGTAGACCTCAGGTGAGTATCATCCTGTAAAACTATTTGGCAGAGGTACAATTTCAGACCTTTTCACTCCCCTTTTTATTCAACAAAACCGTCTCTCTTGCAACTCCACAGAGCTTGCTGCTGAGAGTCCCCCTGCCTTGCAACCAGATCTCATCTCCCTGAGCCTTCCATGGCCCCTTGTCCTGATGTATAAAATATTCCCTTGGCTCTGGAAATTAGACCCATTTTTATTTCCAGACCAGAGAGCTTGAGAGCATAGGGTTGTTTCGTGACACGATGTTTACTCGTCTAAAGCAAATAATTATGGCAAATGATGCAACACCTTGAGGAATTAAAATCTTGGCTATTTTTCAGAAGAAAGGAGAAATTATGTCCATTCTTGGTTTGGTGCAAACCTCAAGTAAATAAATAAATGAATGAATGAATAAATAAGATATATCTTCAGATAGAGACCTCTTTAGAAATAAACCACAACTTGCTATAACTTTGAATTTATAGAATAGTTTTGTTTTTCTTCCAGTGCTCTTGACTGTTTAGATATGGGTTATTTCTTCACAGTCCACATGAGCATTCCTGCACTGAGCAGATCATCCTACAGAGCCTATTGCAGGGTGATCAAATAGAATTTTCTTCTCCAAAGGATTGATACCCAGCCTTTGCACTGGGAAAGTATGGAATACAGGGAGGAGTGGATAGCCTGGAAGAAGAGTGAGTAGCCAGGAAGAAAAGTGGCTTTATCTGCTGGTGCACAGGAAGTGGTACTGATGTAGTGGGGAAGGAGAGGCAGAAGGAAGTCTACAGGAAGGAAGACTAGAAGAGAAGATACCATGGAAAGAGAGTGGTCTGATCAGGACAAGCAGCTCTGTGAAAGGCATTCTGTAAACCCTGTAGCCACTTGGTGATCATGCAGTGAACAACCCAGTCCTGGTTTGAGTCTGCCTCTCTCTGTCTGAGCAGGGCTTGCAGGGGAAGCACTAGACACTGAATGCAGGCATCACTGCAAGAATCATCAAGCCACCCAGGAAAGCTCCAGAAATTGCCTGATTGCAGGCAATGCTGCAGTAGCTGTTTAGTGCTCAGGTGCAGCGGGGGACTGGGCATTGAGCTGTTTGTCAGTGCAGAGATGGTGGACAGGGCAAGAAGGCAGTATCAGATCTAAAAGGGACACTGATGAAGGGGGGTTTGGATAGGCAAGGCTTGTTATTGATTCAGGCCAGAGAGTGGGAGGTATTGAGAGACCTGCTGGTACTGGAGATGCTGAAACCACCTCGATTCTCCACCAGCTTCTGTGTGTACACAGGGTACCTGTGTAATTAGGTTCTTTAAAGTTACACTAGAAAACCTACAGCAATTGAACAGCACACATCCAGAGACATGCAGGGAGCACGTCCTGTAAGGGGTGAATCTCTCTGAACCTGCACCAGGTTCAGAAGTACCTGTGCAGCACCACAGGATCTACAAATCTGCCCGTGCTGAGGAGAAACACAAAATAATCACAGCTTTTATCTGGCTCACAGGAACCCATGGTGTTCATCCAGCAGCCTAACTGAGAGCAGAAAAAGCCCCCACTGTGTTCATCCAGCAGCCTAACTGAGAGCAGAAAAAGCCCCCACTGTGTTCATCCAGCAGCCTAACTGAGAGCAGAAAAATCCTCCACTGTGTTCATCTAGCAGCCTAACTGAGAGCAGAAAAAGCCATCCCTTGGCATAACAATGCCTGTCCCTCACACCTCCATGCCAGATGAGTCTGTTACGGTGGCATCTGTCTGGTGACTTGGAGAATTTATTTTTACAGTAGCTCGTGGTGATGGGAACCTCAGGGAAAAAAAAAAGCCATCACTTGGCAGAGAAAAGACCCTAATGAACCATTTGTCTAAGCTGCTCCCAAATCCTCTTGCTGGATTTGTGTGCACTCATGTGAGGATGAGCATTAGGAGGAGGGTGGTGGAGGTTAGCGGAGGAAAGATTAGCGCGGCAGAGCGGCGAGCAAAGCGCTGAGCCCGGCTCTCGTGCGTCACTGCGCCCAGGCCTGACCCCAGCAGGGCTCCTCAGCTGCTGCACGCCACAGGTCCGCGGCTGCTTTGCATCCCCAGAGCACGGGAAAGAGTCACAAGGAGCCAAAATCCCCCGTGACGTCTCTTAAGAGCTTGTGAAGCAAACAGAGCACACGGGCCAGACTGGAGCACGCTCCAGGGGGAGAAGACGCAGACTAAGGGATAATCAAACTGGAGAGCATCACATTTCCCAGACTTTAACCCACAGCAAAGTGCTATGCTCAGGCACAGCAGATGGGATCAGACTTCAGCCTGCTGACACTACACCCATGGCCATGGCTCTGCTGCGTTAAATGATAAAGATTGTCACAGCATCTGCAGTCTGAAACAACCCCTCTTTTCACTTTCCTCTTTTTTTTTTTCCTTCCCAGATGTTTTATGCATTTTGTCAAAAGGTCATAGCCAGGGGACCAAATACAGTGAGAGAAAACAAGCAAACAGAAAAATCCCCGCTGCAGCTGCTGCTGAGTAAAAGAAATCAAAGAATTTTGTATGTTAGTTCTGGGAAAAGTGGTGCAGTGGAGGGGAGTTGCAGCTGTGGGTGCAATAATTGGAGGGAAATTCAGAACAATTATTTTTAAATGCAAGGTCCCAAACCTAAACTCACAGCGTGCAAACACAGAAGTCTTTGAATAACATTTCTCACTCATTTCCCACTCCCAAGGCTGACAGGGTGACCTGTAGATCACAGAGGGGATTTTCAGTGACTAAAGAGGGTGCTCTCAGTTATAAAGGTGTAAGTAATGCCCTTTATAATCAGCTGTGGATGGAACAGAACAGTTCTGGAGCCTTCTCATAGCTTTCAGGCACATGAACAAATAAAACTGCAGTCCCTTGCCCAAGGCTTGGTGTTCTTTCTCCACCTAGAGCATGACAGAAGGAATGTTCTGCAGCCGCACACATTGATCTGAGAGGTAACTCTCCTTCAGTGAAATCTGATGTTTTGCCACTGATTGAGTGTGTTCAACCTTCCTTTTTACCTCCAAAGTCTTGTCCTGCTCTCCCTCTGACTCCGTTATTTTATTCACTGGGATATCTGTGTATTTCTGTGCTATGGAGTGATTAAAACCCGTCAGTGCTCTTCAGTCTTCCTCTGGGTCTGTGTTGCTCTACAGTCCTGTTCCAGGGCTCCTAGAAGAGCTGGTGCTTCCAAAGAGCTGCCTGCTCTTCCCAACACCCCAGCTAAAAGCAGGCCACCATTCTCTGAAGGGCATGAAGATTTCGCTGCTTTTATGTCCCTGTTGTGGCCATCCTCTTCTTGTCCCAGCCTGTGTTGGAAGCTGGCTCCTACCCCAGGGCTGACCCCAGCATGAGAGGGATAAGAGAAGGAGCGCAGACACTAAATCTTCCCTGTGGTAACAAAATGTGGTCCTAGGGGCTCCATCACCTCTGCTCCTCTCTAGGGTGGGCATTACTTCCCAGATGGAAGGAGACACTCCTTACCTGCAAGGAGATACTCACATTTTGGTGCTGATTACCCTGGAAAAGGGGATCCAAGCACGACCACATTGGCCGTAGCACTAGGCCTACTCAAAAGGTGTGTAAAGAAATCATCCACAGAGGGCAAAGGGGTGTTTCCCTATGGGAAAAGTGTTCCCAAGGGTCTCACAACTCACTCTGGCACACAGCACCCTTCCTCCTGCTCTTCCAACCCACACGACTAAACCCAGCCAGTCCCTGTGCACTCTGCTCCTCCTCTCTTGCACCACCTTCTTCTGGAATTTGGGGGTTTCTTTTTTTTCCGAAGACAAGAGTTTCAAGAGGCTGCAGCTGTGAACAAGCCAGTCCTTCAGCCACTGTGCACTGCTGCAGCTGTGACTTTATTTGCACCCCCTGCTCTCATCCAAGGGGATGGGTCATTCTGATCTTTAAGGATCTACTTTGGCTGAAGAAATAAACGGTCAGCCAAGAGAATATGTGCTGTGATCAATAAAACATCAAGAAAGACTGGCATATATCTTTAAGAAAACGAGGACAGCCTTCCCAAAAACTGCATCTGTCCCTCTGGGATTCCCAGAGCCTGAGAATTCCAGGCCGTGTGAGTAGAAGTGCAGCCCTTGTAAGGACTTGTGATAAATGTCTTCACACCAAGCAGAAGGGACCTTGCCCTTCTCCGGTGAATGTTATTCCAGCGGTTTGGACATGGCTGCTCCATGGCTTACAGCGCTTGGCAAGGGCTTTTTATCCCCATAAACTGTAGCGCCGGCAATTTTTCCAGTGTGTTCACGCAATGTGCAGCCTTCAGTTGAGATCACAATATGCTCGACATCCATTTAACATCTATTCCCAGAGGTTGCCACACTGCAGAGTTGGCTTTTCCTTTACAAAGCACTCAGGCAAAACATGCTCCGGGGTCTGAAAATCTGCACGGCTCTGGAAGGGGTCCAGCGGGAGGGGAGTCGTTGTTACCGTTCCCAGGCACGTGTAAAAGGTTTTTCCAAACCTCTGGAAAGCACTAACACCCAAACTGCCGACAAGATGACCTGAATTAGTCAGGAATCTCAACCATCCCAGCAACTTGCTCTGTGAGGTGCTATTCCCTACATAAGGGACAAACATAGGCGCCTCATTTTCACCCTTAAACCAGCATCTGGCTTACAAAGTGTTCATCTCCCAGCTCATTTTGGTCCATAGACAATTAGATTTTCTCAAGCAGCCCCCAGGAAACGGGCCATATTCTTCTAATACCTGTCACAGATAGGCAAGAGGCGGGGAAATCGTGTTATCAATCGAACAAGAGAAGGTGCAAAGGAAACAGCTGAGGTTTCACAGGTGCTGCTGCCTCGTTTCACACCTCTTTAGCTTATCTCCCAGACAGCAGTACCCTTTGGAGCTCAGCACTGGTTTTAACGCGCCCCTGCAGGATGACTTCTCAACCTGAGCTCATTCCCTAAACCCTTCCCACTGCAATGGGAAGTTCAGCTCTAGAGGAAAGCCTTGTTAAGTGACCCGCAGTCTAAATGCCCTACATTGTGCAGAACCCAGAGCTGAAAGGCATAGCCCGAGCCTTCCTCAGCCTGCTGCATCCACGGCCAGGGAGCCTCCTGTCCTCACACATGTGGCATGGTCTGACCTTTGCACCAAGTGCTCCACTAGCCCAAAAATGTCACATGCCCAGTAGCTGGATCTGTGCTGCAGATGGCACGCTGTGCTCTGCTGGCCACAGGGATAGACTACGGATGTGGAATCGCCAGGAAAAATGAAGTGAGCAGCAAATTTTTCCTTTCCAACCTTTAGCTGGATGTAGGAGTGCTCAGGACTAGACGCACACTATCTGCCACATCAAAACAGAGAGAGGAATGACAGCTGTAGGATTTGACCTTGTTAATCCAGCTGTTTAGTAGAATGAGTAATTAGACAGCAGCTGTAGGTGAACCTGCATCGATATACCTGCTCAATACCCAAGCACTGCTATCAGGACGTATTTTGCAGCTGTGATTTTAGGACCACTTCTGGTCTACAAACACAGCAAAATTCCCATGACGTTCCAACAAAGACAGCTGCTTAGGAAAGCAGTTTATATGGGGTGAAAAAAACAAGCAGGCTCTTTTGTAGGCATTGGCATACTGATTAAAGTGCCATGGATCTTGCCTTAGGGTGCTCACTGTAGCTGGCCATTTGCTGAGAGAGACAAAGGCCACATAGAACCTGTGTGGAAAAGGGCTCGGATGGGCATGTGCTGCTGCTCTGCCACTGCAGAGATGGAAGTGGTTGGCTTTAATGACTGCTACAGAGGTAGACCAGCAATCCCTCTTCATCTTGTGGAGATGATTTCCCCATTCATAGAATCACAAAATGGTTTGGGTTGGAAGGGACCTTAAAGATCATTTTGTTCCAAATCCCTGCCATGGGCAGGGACACCTTCCACTATCCCAGGTTGCTCAAAGCACCATCCAGCCTGGCCTTGGACACTGCCAGGGATGGGGCAGCCACAGCTGCTCTGGGCAGCCTGTGCCAGGGCCTCACCACCCTCACATAAAGAATTTCTTCCTGATAGGTAGTCTAAATCTCTCCTCTTTTAGTTTAAAAGCAATCCTTCTTGTCCTATCACTATCTGCTCAGGTACAAAGTTGCTCTCCTTTTTTTATGAATTCACTTTAGATACTGAAAGGCCACAATAAGGTCTCCCCAGAACCTTCTCCAGGCTGAACATGCCCAGCTCTCTCTGCCTGTCTCCATAGCAGAGGTGTTCCTGTCCCTGCATCATCGTTGTGGCCTCCTCTGGACCTGCTCCAAAAGGTCCACAACTTTCTTGTGCCAAGGACCCCAAATCTGGGTCCAGCACTGCAGGGGGGTCTCATGAGGACAGAATAGAGTGAGACAATCACCTCCCTTGGCCTGCTGGACACCCCTCTTTTTTTGTGGCCCAGGACATGGGGGGTTTCTAGGCTGCCAGTGCACATGGCCAGCTCATGTCCAGCAGCATCCCCAGGTCCTCTGCAGGGCTGCTCTCAGTAAATTCTTCTTCCAGTCTGTGCTCATGTCTGGGATTACCCCCATGTAGGTGCAGCACTTTGCACTTGGCCTTGTTGAACCTCATGAGGTTCTTGTGGTTTCACTTCCCAAGCTTGCCCAGGTCCCTCTGCATGGCCCCGTCCTTCCACAGTGTCACCTGCCCCTCGCAGCTTCCTGTGCCCTGCAAAGGTGCTGAGGGTGAGCTGGATCCACTGTCTGTGTCCTTGGGGAAGCCATTCAAGACCCCTGGGGCCAAGGCAGAGCCCTGAGGGACACCCCTCGTCCCCAGCCTGCAGCTGGACATGGAGCCACACAACTCCCTGGCTGTGTCCAGTCAAGATCCACTTCAAGGTGGTGAACAACCTGGTTACACACCACAGATGCCACTTCCTTCAAATGAACTTCTTTACACTGTGCTTTCAAAAACTGCAGTAAATGCACGCACTTCTTGGGCCAACAATTGATCCATTTTTTAATAATTGCAAATCTGCCACGTCAGGTGAGGGTACAGCCAGCCACTTTCAGCCTCTGGTTAACAACCTCTTCCCTAGAGGTGTGTCAGGCCCATGGAGGGATCCCAAGCAGAGCCAAGGAGTCAGGTGGATCCTGGGAGCCCCTTGCTGCAGGTTCCCTCCAGTCTAAGTGCATCTTCAAGTATTAGCAGCACTTTTATCTCTTATTTTCTTAAGGAGATTAAAGAAATAAAATTCAGACCCTTTTTGAGGTAGATGAGACCTGGAAAAATCACTGGGACCTGCAGACCAGCTCACTGAGATTGCAGTGCCGTGGTTCTAAAGCCTCCTGACCTCTGCTGCGTGCTCCTGGCCTCCCTTGGGAACCTCTTGGGGATCAGGCTGGAGGTGTCTGCAGTCTGGGAGCTGGGGGAGTGAGGCATGGGCAGCTGAGGTGAGGGATCCCCAGGTCCCTTGGCAGCTGCCAGCCCTGAGCCAGCAGCTGCCCGGGCTCCTCCACAGGGTCCATGGGGAGGCTTTCGGCCATTCCGTGCAACAAGAGGCAAAACGGGCCAGAGAACTGAAATCAGCAGTGCACATCTGAGCCCAGTGAGTGCCAGGGGCTGCAGGAAAGCTGTTCCAGGTGCAGTGGTAAAAAGCCTTTCAGCAGCAGCAATGAATGCACAGGGAGACTGTTTAATTTGGGCTAAATGGCTGAGCAGCCTCATGCCAGCTGTGTCTTCAGCTGCCTTCTCCTAGCACAGTTCAGGTTCCTTCTTCATGACACTGTCACCTTCCAGCTCTCTCGTACCAACAAAGTTAACAGGAACTAGTGCTCTTGCTGTGGTTGTTTTAACCTTGTGGGAAAGCTGCTGTCTAGCATTACTCCAGCATTCAGTATTGCTCTGCTCTGAAATTTCGCTCCACAACTGGGCTCCTGGGAAAATCCCTTTGTCTTTTGCTAATCCAGAGGAGTACAGTAGATCCTTTCCAGGACTCTGGTTGGGATACACCCGAAGGGCATTTCAACACCATCCAGTGTTGCCTGGGTTTCCTGTAACAGGTTTACACCCCCGGTGTTTCTTCCCGAGCTGGTGTTATTTCAGCTAGAGCTGCTTTCCAGTGCTAAAACCAGCGCTGTAAATACTATCGATCTTGGGCCCTGCTCTGCAAAAAACACAGTTCTGCTGGATGTTGTGAACATTTACTTCTGGCTAAGCTCCAGGGAAATGCTTTAAGAGCATATAGCTTAGCAACAACACTGACCTTTTTTTTCCCTCAGCCCCATTGCTTCCTTAGTCAGGTGGCAGCAAAGTCTGTTGTTGCAGTGACTGCCCTGAAATTAAGAGCTAAAACAACAATGGGAAGAATTCACACGAGGCACCGCAGCTCCTGAGCTGCGTCAGAGCCAGCAGCTTTGATGCCTGTGCTTTCATAGGGCTGACTAAACACATCGATTAGATCTGCATCAGCCATCCTGCAAGTGATAATTGGAAAATAATATTTTCACAGGATTAGAGCTTCTTGCTTTGAAAATAAGCAGCTTGACTTTGGGTAAAATTTTCCAAGGCACCTATGTGGTGCAGGCAGCAGAGCCTGGCTCCAGCTCAGGTTATCAGCAGCCTACCTGGCTCTGAAGGGCAATGCTGGCAGTGGAGAAATGAGAGCCTGGGCTCAGGCTTCACCTCAGGCTGCCCCTCTGAACCTGTTTGCTGGCAGGTTTCCACTGCCATTGCTGATGCAGGTGTAACTCCTCCTCTGCCCCTTTACCTGTGGTAATGAAAGCTCTCTGACAAAGGCTGCAAACACAGCCCCACATGCAGGTTTGTCTGCCATGCCTGTTATGCATCTGTGTGTTCACATCAGGCAAGGACACCTGACCAGGACTGGCCCCCACCTCTTGCTCATGTTGGGAATGATTTGTGTGAAGGCAGGATGAGCACACCACAGCATGGACACCTGGGCAGTGCAGCTGTGCAGGGCAGAGGGAAGCCCTGGGAGCTAAACAAAACCCCGTGGCAAAACTGCAGTGTCCTTACCCAGCTCTGGCTCCCTGGGGAAGCCAGAGGGGTTCCAAGCAGTCTCCATGGAGGTCACTGGCTTCCAGAGGGGCTGCCTGCTCTCACAGGATGCTGCTGGGAGCCAGGAAAGCAGAGCTCACACACCACAGCCACACTTAGCCAGGCACTCCACACAAAGCAGGGGGCTCCTGTTTTCATCCCGTGAGCTCCTGAGGGGTCACACTCCCATCGCCTCTCAGTGTTGCAAAATAAACCCAGAAAACAACAACAGGGCCTCCCTGTAACCATCCTGCTTCTCCCTCTGCACCAGGAGATGGCAACTCACAACTCAGACTAATCTGGTAATGCTTTCCTAAGTGCTGCCATGCCAGCAGCTTTTCCCAAGTTATCCCTCCCTCCTCCCCCAACTGGATCCCACAAGCATCCTCTGTTCCTCCAGGATCCCCACAGCTCCAAGATGACACAGCAGGCCCCCGTGGCATCATCCAACATCTCTGTACTGAGGTGAATGCAGGCAGCACAACCCTTGGCACCTTGTTTCACACACCAGCCAGAGAGATGGAGGCATAAAATTCCTTGTGGGATGTACATTCCGGGGGTCCCTGCTGCTCAGAGGGTTCCTGGTGGGGACAGGGCAGCAGCAGCTGCTCTGTGGAGAGTCCACATTGCAGAAACCACCTCGTAGAAGCAAATCTCCTGCTTCTGGAGCGCAGGGATCACTCACAACCCTGCTCTGGGCTCTGCTGTCCCCTCGACGCCCATCCCGAGCGCCTCATGCCGTCAGCAGGGTCCTGGTGGGAAGCGCTGCCCTGGACAATGTCCGGCTCAATTCCTGCCGAGGATTTGCAGCTCTGCAGCAGGAGAGCCCTTCCAGCCGAATGCCACCGGAGGGAGCCCCAGCAAAGCGAATGGAAGCCTCTGCATCCATCCGCAACAGCGGCTTCCACCCGGGCATCCCAGAGCCTCCGGAGGCCCGCGATTATTTCGTGGGGGGTCATGGAAAGCAGCACCTCTGCTGTCAGGAGGGGTCCATCACACACCTCAGGCTGCTGCTTTACTAAAGCCCCGGGCAGAGCGATGTAGAAAAGCTTTAGAGCCTCTATGGAGTAGCTGAGTACCGAGCCACAGCCTCTTCACCTGCACTTCCTACCCTCGCCTGACCCAGGACAGCTCCCGACGGACTTAGGGGAGCTTTGTCTGACCCGGGGAAGCAGCAAGGAGCCTGTCGTGGGTGTGTTGTGCCTTGCCTTTCTGCAGCCTGTTCTGACTGGGCTCCTTCCTTAAAAAAAAAATTTCTGTAAATATATTTCAAGATAAGTCTGGCACAATCCCTTTATTTTTGTGAATGTGGAGCTACGAGCAGAGTTCAACTCCAGATTGCAAAGGGAATGTGCAGGAGGTTTTCCCCCCCTCCTACAACAACTTTCTCTCAAATCCCTGCTCTGGTTCTCTGGCAGAAACACCTGCTATTTTTAGATCTAATATTTGCTGATAAAAAAGCTCCACCGTGAGGGTACAGTCCCATGACGGGCTTGAACTGAACAACTTGGCTGCTACAGAAGGGGAGAAGCCTTCTCTCCTTCTCCTTCTACCCCATCCTTCCTGATTTCCCTCCCTCCTCCTGCTGTGTGCTCCCATCTGTGCGTTGCAGCTTCATTTCCCCGTTCTGATTGCAAGATAAAATGATTCAGCTTATTAACCTGGCCATTTGAGCCAGTTCAAGGCGCTCACGATGCAGCCAGGGAAGTGTGGGAGACAGAACAAAATAAGCTCTGGGAGGGGTGAAGGGAAACCTGCCCCTTGCACCCTGGCTGAGCTCATGTGAGGCAAGGTCCTGCTGTACCAGGAAACCACAACCAAATGAAGACAGGCTGAAAACAAACAAAATTATGGGATGGGCATAGCAGATCTGCAGGCTGCTTTCCTATGCAAAGAGCTTGCATGGGCTCAGGGGCACTGGACATGTCATTGGAGGAAGGATGTAATAAGAGATTCCCACCAAACTCTCCTTTCACTGCCTTGGTGTCCTCTTGGTCCTCTGACTGCTGCTGAGGGCAGCAAGCAAGCAAGCAATACCTGGAGAATTTTTCCAAGAGTACTCAGAAAGGTCAAAAGACATCATCTGCTCCCACAAAATGCTCCATCCAAACTGCCCAGGACAGCCCAGAGAAGAATTTCCCTCAAAGGAGCAGCTGGGTTTGCTTATCTGATGGACTTTGATTATTTTCCAGTGAATCCTTTTGGCCCTTGGAGTGTGGAGGGGGACCAGGGGCAGCCCTGGGGCAGCACTTCAGAAGGCTGGGAGAGGAGGTCTGAGACTGGAGAGCCAGGATTAAACTCACAGGGGCAGACACTGAAAGTAGAAGAAAAGAGGTTTTTCTTCTTCTTTTCGTGGTGAACAGGGATGCCATCCCCCCCATGGCCACAGCACAGTGATGCTGCCCAGTTGCCCACATGTGGGGAAAGCACAGGGATCAGCACAGAGAGAGGGCAAGGGATGGGGCCCACCTTGAATAAACACTTCCTGGCTTTGGAGCTCTCCTGCCAGGCTGGTATCGCTGCAGTCTCTACTGACATCTTCTCTCCTGGGCCAGGCTAGCACATATCCTGAAAAAAACTTGGAGTTCCTGCCTAGCAAGGGGGGTGGAGGGCTATGGAGAGGCAGAACAGGCAGAAAACAAGTGATTTGCACCCAGATAAGGAGAGTGTAATCAATGGGGTGCAAAAATATCACACCTCAAGAAGTGGTCCTGGAGGAGCCAGAAGTGAAGCTGCAGCTGTGGGCACCAGATGTTACTTGTGCACTGAGGCATGAAGGAGAGGAGGCCACAAACACACCTGTGCTCACCACTGAGTGCAGAATATTCCCCTTTCTGTCCCCTACCAGGGCACTGCACCCTCACTGCCAGCTAAGAGGTCCTGCTGCCTCGTGTGTGAGCGAGGAGACTGCATGGGCAGCCTGGTGAACCCTCCATCTGAACCAATAAGACTATTCCTAGATTCTTATCCTGATTCTGCTCATCTCCTGTCCACCTTGATGTTAAGAAAATCACCTGCTCTCTATGTCTTTTCAGCAAAGGGGGAGGATGGCATTTTTGTCTAGCTCGTACGCTCCTCCGGGCAAGGAAAGAGGGCTTTTTACAAACAGCAATTGCCATAAAGATGGGCTTGACCCCAGACTGCACAGCAGCTTGCTGGATGAAAGTTCTGATCACATCAAATATTGTGTTGAACTTAAAAGCCCTGCAACTTTATTAATTTTCCTGGTTCTCATTATAAAACTCTAACACCAACAGATCAGTGTTCCTAATCAGGGGTTGGATCTCAAAAGCTCCCCAAGGAAAAGCTTCCCGAAGACACACAAATCCCTCGGCCATGCTCTGCAGTGTCTGCACTGCTGCTTCTCCAAGGCTCTGACTCAGCACTTCCTCTCCTTCCCTGCCACTCCTCCAACCCCACGGGCTGCCCCTGGTACCAGACTGGTCCAATTCACCATCAGCCACAGCATCAGAGCAGTGCCCTCACAGCACTGACAGTGGTCAGGGCTCAGCTGACAGTGACCTGGGGGCCTCAGAGAGGGTCTGTCCCCATGTGCTTGGTGGCAGACTCCTTTATGCCAGTGCATGTTGCTCCAAGAGATGACACAAAGCCGCAGCCAGTCCTTCCCCAGACCCATATGGAAGGTATGGCTCCAAAGACCTCACCCTGCTCTCTGCTGTGCTGTGCAGCCTTTCCTGGGGTTGCTATAATTAAGGATCTTATCAAAGATCTGCTTATATAACCATGGTGATTAGTGAAGTATAGACATGAAAGTAGATTAGATGAGATTACCAGCTACAGCTCTGTTCTGAAGTATATGGGCTGCCTTCACAGATTAATTTTTTGACATTGCATCTTAAATTGGTTCTTTCCACACAGCTGTGCCTTGTTCCAAGAGGTGTCAAGCAGAGAGCTGGCAAAATTGTTCAAAGGGCTTGCTGACTTCGGGTCAGTAATTATCGCTGCATATGCACTGTTGGCAAAATCCCTTTAACCTGAGAAACCAAGTCCTGTGCCCTGGCCCGGAACTCCAGGTTCCTCTTTAGTGCATTGTTCTGGGCACTGGCAACCAGAAAGTGCTATTATCCAGTGAACGTGTGAAGTACGTCGTGTACTGAACCCCTGGATGCGTTTCTGTGTTTGTTTTAATCTTTTTTCTGTATCCAAGCACTGCTTTCTTTTGCTTCACAACCATTTTTTTTCCACCTTTCCTGCTAGCTCTGCCTCTCTTAAAACTGGCTGCTTCCCTCCCCATTTTTCCTCTCAGCCCTTTTATCTCCAAACCAGATCTGGGTGTCATCATTTTGTCCTGGGTTGTTGTGTCAGTGATGACAGTGGGCCTTAAGGAGGCAGAGCAAAACAGAGGAGGGGTTGTGACAGAATTTAACCCAATAAATCTAAGCAGAGTGAGGCAGGGAGTAACCTGCAGTAAGTCACTAACCTGAGATTTATAGATAGCTATAAAAAGAAGAAATGTGGGAACAGAATGGCTGCTGTTACCATGCCAGGCAGAGATCCCTTCCCCTGACTCACACCACCACACAAACCCAGCATGTTTCAAATATTGAAAACTTATTTTGATTCCCCAGGAAAAAATGTATTTTGACATATTCCAGCTGAAGGCTTTAACAAAAACATTGAAGCAAAAATTAGTGCAAGTCTGTCGGAAGAAGCAAGGAGCAGCGGGGAGCAGGTGAGCTTTACATCCCTAAAGAGCACAGAAAGAATGGGGCAGGACATGGAGCAGTGCTGAGAGGATTGTCCCTGTTCTGAGACAGGCCACAGCTCAAAACAAACCAGGAATTGCAGGTGTCAGGTTGGATGGGGCATGGAGTGGAACCTGGTCCAGTGGAAGGTGTCCCTGCCCATAGCAGCGAGTCGGAGATGATCTTTAAGGTCCCTTCTAACACAAACCATGATGCTATGAATGGTCCTGAAGTAAAGAAATTCAGCCAAATTAAATTTAATAAAGAAAGAGATTTTATTTCGCGGCCGAAAGATCGGTCACACAGAAAGCCACGATCGAGAAAAGCAGCCCTGAGCCCGGGGTCGGAGCTGGGTGAACACGCATAGATCTGATGATCTCTATCGCATCAGAGCTCCCAAGTTCACCGATGCTGCTTCGGCTGGTTCCTTCTTATACAGTTTTTGGGCAGAGTCCGAATTAATTCTATTCTTCTCGCAATTTAGCATATTCATGATGTTTTCTTGTCCCGAAGTTGGACGGCACAAAGCGTTTCTTGGGTCTGATGAATTGTGCATCTTTGGTGATGAATTTGTCCGTTTCCGATTCCTGGAACCCTTAGTGGAGTTCCCGGAATGTCCAATTCCTTATTGGCTGAGATGTAGCAGGTCATCATAGTGTTAATGTCCCGGTGATAAGATCCAACCCCACCTGGGGTGGAATCCTCACCTATTGATTACATCTCTGCTGAAAGAACTTCCTTTAGAACTGCTCTAGTGTTGCAAAATTTTCCTCTCAGCCAGGCTGGTGGGGGGCGGGGTTTGAAACTCTGGCTCTGTATAGTTTTATTACAGCTCATTTTTATACATAACAGCAGGAATTACAGACTTCATTTATAACACTCCTAATCTATGAATGGCCCTAATCTATGAATGGCCCAACCCGAGCTGTGAGCGCTATAAAGTGTACTTGTTACTGCTTCAGGGAATCGCAAAAGATCTGAATGTTAGTCACACACTGAGTCCTCAGTCTTGTTTTCTGAACCAGCAGAACGAGTAAGTTTATTTCCCGATGTGCTTTTCAGTGATGTACAGTACTGGAATCTTCCGCATGCATTGCTGCTCCATTGCAAAAATTTCAATTCACTGGGTTCAGACTTGCAGCTTTTGGCCCATAATTCCGTGAAACCTCCCAAAACAATGACCAGAAAGAATTTGGTTCTCCCCTCCACTCTTGCTTTTAACTCAAAAGCATGTTTTACTTTTTTTTTTTTTTAATTTAAACCCCTTTAGACCGTGCACTCCCCACCTTCGCGCGAATCCCTTTATCCCAACCCTCGGAAGCCGCGACCCCCAGAACAACCCCGTCCCCTCGGCCCTTGCCAGGGGCGGGACTCGAACCCGGGCTCTGGAGGTTCCGCTCCCGTCCCGCAGCGCGACGCCGCTGGCCCCGCCCCGCCGCCCCTGCGCGCGCGCCGCGGCGACCCCGCGTGGGGCGCGCGCCCCGCCTCCTCTCCCCCCGCCCCCCTCCTTCCCTCAGCGCAGCGTTTCCGGCGCGGTCGCTGTGACGCGGCGGCAGCGCCGGGGCCGGGGCGGTCCGGCGGGCGGGCGGTGGGAGATGGCGGAGTACCTGGCCTCCATCTTCGGCACCGAGAAGGACAAGTGAGTGGCCCTATTCCCCCGCTTCCCGCGCCGCTCCCGCGGCGCCGGTACCCCCGGGAGGGAGGGGGGAAGCTGGAGGGGAGGCCGGAGGCCCGTAGCGGGTTGCGCGGGGACGCGGCCTGTTCCGATCGCGGCGGTCAGCCCTGCTTCCCTTCTCCCGGCCCCTCCTTCCCTGCGGGGGGACCCCGGCCCGTTTCGCCCATTTCTTCCACTCCCGCCTCGGGGGCGCCGCCGGGACCACGTCCCGCGCCTTTCCCATCCCGCTGGAACGCGGCGGGAAGAGGGAAGCGAGAGGCGGCCGCGCTTCCCGTTCCCCTCCCCCCCCCCCCCCCCCCTCTCCGCCATCGCCTCCCTCAGGCCCTTCCCCTCCCCCCCCCCGGGAGCGCGCGCGCCCGGCGGCGCGTGGGACTCGCGCGTTCCCGCGCGCGCGCCCGGCGGCCCCGCCCACGCGCTTCCCGCTCCCCCTTCCCCCCTCCCGGGCCGGGGCCGTTCTCGGGCACTCCCTCCCCCCACTTCTTCCTCCTCTTCCTCCTCCCCCGGCCGCCATGAGGGTGTGCCCGCGCCTCGTGGCGCGCTGCCGTCCTCCCCCGTCCTCCCTCCGCCCTCCCCCCTTCCCCCCGCGGCTGCGCCTTCCTGTCAGGGCCGCTGGGTGCCGGAGCTTCCCGCCGCCTCCTGCCAGAAAGCGCCTCCTCCTCCTCCTGTTCCCCTTTTGTTCGTGTCCCTGAGCCTCGCAGCAGCCTGAGAGCTCCCGCTCTGCTGCAAGGACAGCGACTGGTTATTTCTCCCCCCTCCCCAGGGTGCGGAGGATTTCCCCGACTGCTGCATCCTGATCCTACAGGCTTCTGCCTGCAGCCTTCCACGCGTCCGGGAACGCCTCTAGTTTCTCTGGTTGTTGGAAGCACACACACAAAACCCTCCTAACGAAAATTTGGTCACCATCGGCCTGACCAAACCGGCGTGTTTTTCCACTCGTAAAAATGAAAAGGGGGCATCGATGTGCTGCTGGACTAAATTACTCTTGTCAGCCCCTGGCCGTGGGGCTTCTGCTCTGCTCTGTAGTGCTGCCATTCCAGGAAAGCAGTGTCGGCAGCCTCTCTTTTGAGCTCTGTTACTGTAGCATCCTTTCACACAAAGGAGATACATAGGAATTTAATGCATTACAGTTTCAAGAGTTTTAATCAGGCATGAAATTCCTGTGCAGCTCTTGTTTTTGGTTAAAAAAAGCAGACGGAACCTTCCAGAAGGTGCTGAAGTTGGAGGCACTATTGGAAATTTTATAGTTAGATATTTCTTTTTGTTTCAGGTTAGAGGTCAGAAAAGACAGTAAGTATTTTATAATGCTAAGTGTTTGTTTTCAAAAGCATAATGAAGAGTGAGCATGTTGCAATTTTACAGTAGAATGCTTTGCTAGAGATCAGATGTGCTTTTTAGTACTTTAATAATTCTTCCGTCCATGAGTTGATGTTGGTTACACAGGATTGTGGAAAGAATTGGTGTTAATTATGGGAATAATAATCTTTCTTCCAGGAGAATTCTAATATTTCACTTACCCATATGTAGTCTATAATAGTTTTCTTGCCCTTCAGAATTTGGCATTTCCCTGTCAAGGTAACAAAACTCCTTGTGGTTTCTTTCATCATTCTGTGTGAATTACACCTTTCTGTGGGAGTTTTAGTAGTATTTCTAAACCAGGATCGTTTTCAAGGTGTCATGAGATGGATCATTCAAGAAAAGCTTGTGGTTTAAAAAAAAAAAAGCAGCTTACTCTTAAAATCATTAACTATATTCATGGAAATGGCTTAATTAAGTGAATTTATTTTGCTTATGTGTATTCTTTCTGTAACATGATTTTCTCTTCCCTGAATTATTTCCAGTACTGTGTTGGTAGCAGCGTGAGTTACCCTTAGAGTATAACTTAAACAGGTGGTTTATAAAACATGAGAGAGGTGCGACTGTGTCAGCTTTAAAACAGGTTTTATTGCCTGGACCAGGGGCTGCATCAACTCAGCCACAGAGCTCCCAGTGTAAATTTCAGACCATTTTTCTCATTATTTTCCATCCCATCACCCACTGAAACTGAGGTAAAGACAAGAACGGAGAAGCGGAAGAGTAAAACAGAGATCACTTCTGTGTGGTGGATCATGAAACCACTTTGGGGGAAATTGGTCAGATACTGGCTGTAAATTAGGAGTAAAAGGAATAAATATGGACAGGTTTGTTGGAATGCTTTCCTGTACAGTTTTGGTGTGGGGTTTTTTTTCTGTGTTACTTCTCCACATCAAGATAAAGACATTTAGGGCATATGCTTTTTTGCAAATTGTTTTCTGTGCCAGGGTCTAACTATTTTATTTATTTTTTTCTTGCAGAGTCAACTGCTCATTTTATTTCAAAATTGGAGCTTGTCGCCATGGAGACAGATGTTCTCGGTTGCACAACAAACCAACATTTAGCCAGGTTTGTTTCCTCTTTTTTCTCTTTCTTGTGGAAGTATATTCTGGCTTCTTTAAAATGTAGATTCTCAGATACAAGTGAATAATTACCAAGCTCCAGATTAATTAGTTCAGTTTTGGCCCCAGTTTATCTGGGTCTTTGCTTTTTTTGGGGTGTTCTATTTGCTTCTCCCAGCATTTCTAATTATCTCCTGTCACCCTTAATGGCTGCAGGAAGCGATGCTGTTGTAAGCTTGCCTGTAGTAGAGACCAACCAGTGCTAACTTTCAGGTGAGTGTGCCTTCTCAGTGGTGTTCAGGCACTTAAACCATCCCAGAGTTTTTAAATCACAGACAATGGCAGCACATTCCACCTGTCCCAAAGGTGGGAACTTTAATCTTTTATGCATATAATAGAAGAAAACTAATTAATGAATAAAAGTGACTCATCTGTTAACTGCATTTGCTCTCTGACCCAGGCTCTTAAGTTTCAAGAGTGACTTGCATACTTCCTTTGAATATGGAAGAAATGGTTTATTGAAAACAACTTGCCTGGTTGCTGAGGGTGAATTGTCAATTGGCATGACAGATTATTTAATCTTTGGCTCAGTGAATATTGTTAGAGACATGATGTGTGACTGCATGTCTGCCAGAAATAAAAATAAATTTGAAAAGGTGCAGGGAGTGACAGGGTTTTCATTATTATTATTATTATTATTATGAGCTGTATAGTATTCACAAATTACAGTCCTGGAGAAATGCATGTTTTCCCTCTTTCTATCAATGCTGATTGTCAAGGCACACAGATGAATTTCTTTGGGAATTTTGTACATGAGCAATAGTGCCTTAGAAAGTTACTACTGCACTTTTAGCTACAGCAGTTTGAACTGCAATGGTTTTAACTACAGAGCTAAAGTTCACATAACAACAGAGTCTTCTGCAAGTTCATTTAATCTACTTTGGAGCAAAGTTGATGAGAGACGTGGGCTCATGTTCGTTTGGGGAGAAATTAGGGAGGGGAGT
Source organism: Corvus moneduloides (assembly GCF_009650955.1). NCBI lineage: Eukaryota > Metazoa > Chordata > Aves > Passeriformes > Corvidae > Corvus > Corvus moneduloides. The sequence continues at coordinate 118,602,289 of NC_045477.1, forward strand.
GCTCTACATGTGACAGGTTCATAAAGTTAACCTCTGAGTGGGCAGGGGGACTTCCAGGGGAGAATGTCAAGGTTACTGATGGACAGGGACTTCTGCTGGTACTTAAGCAACAAAAACACCTCTTTGCTTCTGGGATTTTAACAATTTTTAATGCAGATGTTTTATTTCCAAAGAGCATTGTCCATTTTTATACTATCCCATGTTGTTGACCTACATGGAGCACAAGTTGAAGTGCAGTTGGTTATTTAGAGACCTGAATTTAGGTCATTGGCTACGAAAAAGTATTTCTAAAGCAGACAGCTTCTACAGTAGTTGTCTTTTAAGTTAAAAAAAACCCCCAAAAACCTAACAAAAAACCCCACCACCCTTGCATCTTTTTTTTACCAATAAAACTTTGTGTGCAACTACAGCTTTCTGTCAGTGCAGCCTTTAGCTTTGCTTTAGACCCTGGTGAGCAATGCCAGCTGAAGTGGGTCAGCAGGGCACATCCCATTCATCCAGGGATGTCTGGGACTGCACAGCCTTGTGCCTGGCAGCTGTGCTGTAGCATCTCCCAGGTTTCTGGCAGTGTGTGGGGTCTGCAGAAATCTTCATTTGTGCGCAGGTTGACAATCAGCTGTGATAGAAAATAGAACAACAGAGATCTTGCTAATGGGAAGTTACCAGCACAATGTTTTAACCTTGTGCAGCTCTTGCTGGTGCAGCTACTTTACAGAAGAGCTGTGTTAGGAAAGGTCACACAATCCAGGGTGATCAATTTACCCCCAGTCAGCAGAAGCACCCTAACGAGATGAGATGCATGTTTCTGGCACTCTCCAGTTGTAGACTAAAGCATAGGTAGTTTAAACCTGGGCCACGGAAGCACAAAGCTTTGGTTGGTATGGCTGGACCCATAATAAAACAAGTGTGTGATTTTCAATGTGATGTTACAGATGTATTTTTTTTAGATGTTAAACGGGTAGCATATGTAGGTGTGACATTGCTGGGCCTGTGACTTCTTTAAGCTCTGAATTCTTACTGTGACTAATAATAATAATGTCTAAGCTAAAGTTACTTGGGGATTGCCATTCATACTGACTAACATTGAGCTTGTGTTTTAAGTAATCAAATTTCAATTTTTGAGCTGCTTACAGTGATATGGACGTTTGGAATTTTTTTGTAATATTAGTTTACTAACTTAAACATGGTTTGTTTTTTCAGACAACTTGATTTTAAGAAGAACGGTACAAATGTAAGGTTTCAAGTCTGCCTGGGCTAATTCTTCAAGTAAAAAGCAGAAGGGCTAAAAGGATATTGTCCTTATTTGAAGGATCGGAAACATGTGAACCTATGATGCTATTATATTATTTAAACAGAAATTCCACCAAGAAACTCCTGATGCACAAAATGAGATGTAGCAGTTGCCTAAAGGCCTTATGGTCTGGTGTAGCATTTTGGACACTGTGGCATTACGTATTACATGCTGTGCGCATAACACTGTTTTTCCCCCCCTAGACTTGCAGTAGTGAATCTGGTCTCGAAAGTTTAGTTTCTGGTCTCCAGAATACCTCGTGTGACATTTTAGGTTCCTGTGCCTCACACCTCCCATTTTGAGGATAGCTGTTGAGACAAACGCAGCTCTTTCTTGGTGGTTAATTAAAACTGTTTTCATAATATGATGGTCTGGATGCAATTTTGGAAGATACTCTGCAAATACAAAAGGAAGTCTTAAGGATAAAATATGACTTTTAGCTGTTTGCAAACAAGTTGTCTCTTTGCAATTGTCTATTATATGCACAGCAGCCAGTAGAATTCCCCTTTTTATTTTTTTTCCCCGCAGACCATCTTGATTCAAAACATCTATCGTAACCCCCAAAACAGTGCACAGACGGCTGACGGCTCACACTGTAAGTCCCACAGTTGGAGAAATTTTTTTAAAGAATGGTGTTAAAGAGCCCACTCCTAATTATGAGAAAATAATGTTGGCTTCTGAGCTGCTGACATAAAGCTGTTGCAAACAGGACAAGTGACGGAACTCTTCTTGCGCACAGATCAAGAATTTGTGGAACGTGTGCGATTCTGAGTGCAGAAGTGACTGCGCAAATTGGACTTGATGCAGATTCCCTTTTGTGTTGCAAAGTGAAACTTGGTTGCTTAGTAACACTGCATTCTTTTGAAAGGGTTAAACTGCAGACATTTCTCAAATTCTTGATTTAACACCAAAAAAAAAAAAAATAGGTATATATGTGATGTACGGTAAGTTTCCCAAAACTGGGTTTTCTCTCATCTTAACTTTCTTAGGAAAATGGAGATTTCATGTTATGCTCTAATTATTGTATTACTTCCTTTCCTGGAATTTTGTTGATAAGAAGCCATTCAGTAAAACCAAATTCAATATTATCAATATTACATTAATATAATAATAATATTATTATAGTAGTGTGAATGCTGTATTTGGATTCTGTTTCAGAGCGGTCTGAAGTCATGCAAAACCCCTCTATAGCAATATTGGTGAATGGAATAAAATTAAGAATACAATAATGGAGTATCATGAGATCTCTATTACTTTACAGTGTTAGGTTGGTGTAGAAAGGTCACCAGCTAAGTGCAAGTTCTCCTGCTTGGGAGAGAATAACCACCTCTCTTTCAGCACAGACTCGGCTAAAGCGACCCTAAAGGAAACCAGTTTCTTGTTAAAATTATTTTCCATAATATAAAGTTGTTGCGTTTTGTATTTCAGACCATTGCCCTCTTGAACATTTACCGTAACCCTCAAAACTCTTCCCAGTCTGCTGACGGTTTGCGCTGTAAGTTCATACAAGTTCCTTCACTGGTTCCCTGGGCTTGATTGTCAGAGCTCAGTGTCGACTTAAGCTGGTCTGCCATTTTAGTTTAACAGATCAAACTGACCACGTTTCGTTACATGTGTTCAAAACAAACACAAACAAAAAAAAAAACAAAACAAAAAAGCCCCAAAATTTTTGTCCCACTACCTTCCTCCCTACTCCCAAAACTATGAGGGGAATCTGAATACCAACTATTAAATCATAAAGGGGTTGAAATCGTACTTCCCCTGTGAAGCAGTGCTGGTTGCACTGCTTTCTTCTGTCACCTTTCTCCCTGCCAGTTGCCTGCATCCTAGGAATGGTTTTCTGTATGTTTTGTGCTATCCATTAGGTTACACTGTCGAAAAGAGCAGGACAATGACACATTGACTTCATCCAGAACAAATGTCCTGCTCTGTAAACGTTAAGAGAACTTGAATTTGAAACTTTACAGACTGCATGCATAAATTCGTCCTAGGTTAATGCAGCTTCCGTTTAGGGAGTGCACTTTGGAAGAATACACCATGACTGACCAACGCTTCCCTTCTGGCAGCTGTCCTTTCTGGATGGGTGCATGCTTAAAATTCTTTCCATGCTTTGAAAATTCAAATTCCAATGCCATTTGGCATATTTACCTAAGAAAAAGTAATTTTTTAACGTATTTTTGAGGAGGGGAAGGAATTTGGGTATGGTCATGAAGTAATTTAATGACTTCTCCTGAGATACAAATGGGCATAAGCAAACACACCTCCTGTGAGACTAGCAGCAGTTAATGCCCAGGATTGTTGATCGGCGATTACTGATATATCATTGTAATTGAATCATCAATATTAGAATAAGATAAAAAAAAAAAAGTTTTAGAACCAAAAAAGGATCGGTGTTCTTTCCTAACTAATATTTCTTGTTGAAGTGAGTATTGACTGTGTGGTAATAAAGCTTTGTTTGGCTATCCTTTTTTTTTTTTTTTTTGACTGTTGGTTTATAGACTAGTTCAGATTAGTTACCAGCATTTGATTAGAAGTGCTTTGTGAAATCAGCCACTAACTTAAAAGTCAACACTGTCTCTCTTGCTTCTAAAAGTAATAATGGCTCGATTATGTAATTTGTGTTTTTGTCACACAATCAAGCTGGACATGTAAATGAGCTGTGTAATTTTGTCTGGATGCTTGAACAGTTCCATTGGTTCATAGGCTCTCTCCTTGCAGATGCTTAGTAGTTAATGCTGTTTCAGGAGACCAAAACTTTTCCATTTGGGTGTTTCCACTGTCTCCCTGAACTCTCAATGCGCTGGTAACTAATTTGCACAGAGTTACAGCAGTTTGGTCTGTGGAGCTGTTTAGACTTACAGCTGCAAGAGTCCTGCACAGATCCTCCAGTGTTGTAAATGCTGGTATCCAACTCTAGTTTGTCGTGACAAGCGAGTAGCTGTGTGCCAGAGCCTGACTGTACCTCCTGGGGTAGAGCTGGAGCTCTGCAAGCAGTAGGTTTGCTGAAACTCCTGGCTCCTTGGTTTTTGATATTTGTCCCTACTTAAGTATTGCATGTATTTTAAATGGGTAATTTGGGTAGCTATTTAATGCCTTGTCGTTGTTGCTTAACTGTCTTCCTTTCTATTGCCGTCGTAGAGGATTAACCTTAGTTTGGAACAGCAATAGTTTTCCTGAGTTTTAATTAGTAATTGGGCTTCTCATGGTTCAGATACCAGTAGCCCTGGAATATGGATGTTTGTAAAGCCTGTGCATATGTATGCTTCCCACTTTGGAAGGTCATTGAAGTAGTCATTAACTAACTGTTGCCTGTGATCTCCTAATTTGACAAAAAAAAAGTTTTTAGCTCTTGTCCATCTGGTAAAAAGTAATTATTCCCACTGTGGCTCTCAAAGCCCCTGTCTGATACCTTTAAAAACAAAAAAATCTTAGGTGTTAGTAAGCTGTTATCAGTGGTGTTGGCAGAACTTTGGGAATATAGTTAAGTATTAAACTGCCTAGAATTACTGGTTTAATGTTTGATATTCCTTAATTTGCTATAACCATGGGGGAGAATAAATTTCTTAAAAGCAAACCTGTCTCGAATGCAGACACATTGTTAGCCTAAACTATAAACCAAATGCCCCTTACTCTCTTGTGGAGGTGAGCTGGGTGGAAGAACAGGAACTGCAATTCAAAGAGTGTGGCTGGTTAATATTAGAGCCTTTGAAGAAAAACATAAAGTTTGTCCAACTGGTAATACTAGCCAAAATTTTTTTCATAGCAGCCTAAAAGTGAATAAACTCAGCTTTTTTGGCTCAGTTTCTTGTCTTTCACATTCTGTGAACTAAACCAGTCTGGTTTGTAATTTTAAACACTAGCATATTTTTCTAGTATAAAATGCAGGGTTTGTTGTAAAACTGCTCCGCTTGATCCTAATAAACCACTTAACTGCTGAAGAGCTAATCTAATGGCTTTAATGCATACAGCTTGTTTCAAGTTCTGTAGACTGGAAGAAATAAATGAAACTCATTTTTATACTTTCAGTGCTTTGAAAAATAAGCCACACTTATGTTGAGTTTTGTAGCAGCAGGCAAGCAGCACTTGTTTTTGAAGTCCAGCTTGTAGCATGAAAATAATCTTGAGTATAAGGCTGGCTTGTTTTGCACTAAAAGGTGTTCTGCAGGACTACAGAAAAATGAAGTGACACTCAAACTTAAACTAGAAAATGGCTCTCTGTTGTAAAGCATTGAGGGGCACTGAGAAAAGTGTGTCATTTCAATGACTATTTTGAGCAAATTTAAAAAATATCCTGGACTATTTTACATTGTGAGCTCTCAAATTCTAGTGGATATGCTGGAGAGGTGGACATAAAAGTCTGCTTTTAGGAAGAGGAATACTAAATTGTTACAATATTTTAAGGTATGGAAATGTAACAAAGCACTTGCCTTCTGTTTAGGTAAAATCGTTGGTAGTTAGAGAGTGGAGCTATACTATATTAAATTTTAAGTGATGTTTCAAAGTAATTCTTTTCCCCTTTAAATTTGTGGCATACAAGTTTGGCTCTGATTAAAACTTGCTTTGATTTGATCATATCAATTTAATGTTTTGACAGATACTTTGGGGACTCAAAGAGCTCTTCACACATCCTTATTTTGCAATATTCCTGTTAGTTAGCTCTATGCTATATGGTGTCTCTTATGCTCCAGACGGCCTCTCTAGATTGTGTTGTAGAATGATCAAAATCTCCTCTTCCTTACTGACAGGCTCTAATCGATCTGACTCTTTGACTTTTGCAGGTGCTGTGAGCGATGTTGAGATGCAGGAACATTACGATGAGTTCTTTGAGGTATGTAAAGATGCATTGCAGTGTTACTGGATCTGTCACCACCAAGCAGTTAAATGGATGTAGTGGGGATAGCACAATTAGATGGATTCAGGAAAAAGCACTTCCTCAGGTGTTTGTATAAAGTGTACAGCCTTGTGTGAAATATTTCCAGGTGTAGCCATTGGTTAGTTTGGCCTTAATTTGACTGCTTGAAATAGACTTTGTTTAAAATCAGCATCTTAAGTGTTGTAGCATTTTGATTGTATAATCTCCTTTTTTATACATTTAAAGTACACTCAATTATTTGTATAGAAACAAAGTACCTGAAACTACAGCATCAGGGTTTCTGTGTTGTGCTTTCGGTGCATCCTGTGTATTATGTAATGCTGTGCATGTTTTCCATAGGTTTTTGTTGTATCTTGTTAGTGCTGTGCTTACAGATAGCCAAGCAAATAGTTATCTTAAACCCAAAAATGTAAAAGAAAAAATAAAGTGATCCTGCTTTTTTCCAAGGGAGGTCTTCTTTTTATACTTAGAGTTAAATGCAATATTTCTGTACTTACAAGTAATGTGCTGCAAAGTTCTGCTGGGTTGCTTTGTGCTTAGGAGGTCTTCACAGAAATGGAGGAGAAATACGGCGAAGTTGAGGAGATGAACGTTTGTGATAACCTTGGAGATCATCTAGTTGGAAATGTATACGTAAAGGTAGGATGAAGAGATGTTCATGTAATCAGGAGGGGTGGTATTTATTGATTTAGTATTTTGAAAGCTACTCTATGCTTGTAGACTTTGCAAGGGAAGATCTTCAGTATATAAGCTCCTCTCCAACTTCACAATTTAAAGTAGAGTAAAAATGTGAAAGGAATCCAAAAGAAATTTTAATAAATTTTGAGAAACTTTCTTGATAGTTAAAATCCATGTAATTTTCAGAAAGATTAACACTTTTTTTTTTCTTTTACATAGTTATAAACAGTCACCGCTACTGGACTGTTTAGTTTGGCAGGATTAATTTGGGATTTGTCTTAGCATCATGCTGCCCTTTAAGCACATCAGTATGAGAGAGGTTTATATGCCACAGCTGCATTAATTTTCTAACTTCCCAGTTAAACACTATCTGAAACCAAGTTAGATATGGCAGTAGCTGGGTGGTTCAAGGTGCAAACTGGAGTAAGTAGGTTTAACTTCTAAAAGTCATTGGTATCTCTTGAATAATGAGTGCAAAGTTGTCACCCACAGAAATTTTACTGTGTGTTCGTGGTGTTGGGGAGGTGTGAGAAAGTTTCTTTGAATATTTTGGCTGTACCTTCCCTCAGCTGGAAAGTATTTTCACACCTGAAATTCTTGACTGTGTAGGTCATAATCAAAACAAAAAGTCGTCTTAAAACAACTAGCTGTGAAAAGGCATTTCAAATTTAAGTTTTACATTCATCATAAAACAGGATCTGATTTTTGTAAATACTAATTTAAATGAATAAGAGCTCCAGTTTTAATATAAATTTCTCTTAAATAGTTGAAAAAATGCATTACATCAGGACTGTTGGTGCTCCAGAAAGTAATCATAAGCATTCTCTTGGTTTAAAGCTGTACTAAGAAAACTCAAGTCTCTTCTATTGACTGACTTCTGCACTTGAAAGACCAAATAGAGCATAATGAAAAGAAAAATCAATGTTTTGATTAGCCCTTGAGTCCCAGTTATTCAAAAGCTGGCATATTTACCTTTGATTTGATGGACTGTCCAAGAAACCTGAAGTAGCTTCTGGTTTCATTACTAGCTGTGAGCCTCATGTATTGCACAACTGATTTGATAGGAATCTTTTACCTACTCCTGTTGCTTCTCTGTATTGTAAGGAGAATGTTGCTTTTGCTTTTAGTTTCGCCGTGAAGAAGATGCAGAAAAGGCTGTGATTGACCTGAACAATCGCTGGTTTAATGGGCAGCCCATCCATGCCGAGCTCTCACCTGTGACTGACTTCAGAGAGGCCTGCTGCCGTCAATATGAAATGGGGTAAAGCAATGGCTTCCTCTTGCCTTGGCAGCCTCTGGGGTGTTTGCACAGTAGGGAGGGTGCTTGGGTGTGGGTTTTACGTAGTAGAGTGTAGGAAGAAAACTACTTCAGGTAACAGTAATGTGGAGGATCTGCAGTGAACCTCTTGTCTTCTGCCATCTTTTGGGGATTTTGTTGTAGAAGTGAGGCACTGTCAGTAAATGATGCTTGTAATTTACTGGGTTTAATATTAGAGGTGATAAAGATCTAAGCAGATAATGTAGAGCTGGGAATTCTTAACTGTGCCTCTTGAATTCTGTTTCAGAGAGTGTACACGAGGAGGTTTCTGCAACTTTATGCATTTGAAGCCCATTTCTCGAGAGTTAAGGCGGGAGTTGTATGGGCGGCGTCGTAAAAAGTAAGTTTGTTTTTAAGCACTACTAAAAGAAGTAATTTAAGGATCAGTTGCTGAAAGATCTGAAGGCAAATCTTTAAACTCCTGCCAAGTCCTCTTGTTTTTTCTGATGCACTTCTGGCACATGCCAAAGGGCATCAAGTCAAGCTGGCAAGTAGCCAGTTTAGAACAAATGAGTAGAGCTCTAAAAATACAGTGTTTTTTGCTCTGCAGTAGTGTAGATTCTGAAGGTTGGTGTGGAAGGCAGAGTTCAAGGAGGAAAAAACTCACTGAGTTACTGAGTACATAGGCCCTATCTGTTGTTCAGATCTCCAAACTGCAAACTGTACAGATGGACATTATTTGGGAGAAGTTGCTTTATGCCTCCTCTGTTTTGTTCTCTTCTAAATGTGTTTGCTCATGGCCTTTGTTAGATGCAGGCTAGTTGGCCAGTAGGCATTTTGGCAGCATCAGATAGGCTGCTTTCAGCATTATGTGCAGTCAAGCAGATCTATAGATTATACTCAGGACCCAACCTTATTTGCCTTTAACTGTTAATGGTGAAATGTTGTAGCCTGTATTCATTTCTCACTATTGATACCAGGCAGTCACTCTGTTGAGCACACTTCTGCCTTCACAGTGTGACCTTTCTTGATAGGAATTCCCAGTAGGAGAAAGGAGAAGTAATTTTGCTTAATGGTAAAAAAAGTAGATAAATACACTTTGTTATATATTAAACTATTCATTTAGTGAGGTACCTTGCAGAAAGGCTTTTACCACTGCTGTTACTGTGATGGTTCACTTGGAGCTGGATTCAATCTGCTTGCATTTAGGACCTTGCTATTTGGGATAGGCATGTAAAAATTTTGATCTTGCTTTTCTATAAAGCACAATTTTTTTAGGTTTCTGTCAATCACAGAAGGAGCCTGGGATTGTGAGTGTGTTTTTCTATAAATATCTCTGGCAGTATTTCAGAATCTGTGAGGATTAATTTAACTTCAAAAAACTTCAGATGTTTGAATGCTGTATGAAAAGGACCAAGTGTGCTTTTTATATTAACCTTTTGGTCACTGTAAGAAGTGTGGAACTCTCAGATTCAGTAATGCTGATTGGTAGTAGCTGTGATAGTACTGTGTTCTGGGTGGTTTTAGCTCCCTTCCTGCATTTATCAACCTAAGAGGCTGGGAAGATGATGTGCCAGTGCTCATGTCCTGGGGGGTAGAAATGATGTAGGGGGAACAACAACAGAGAACTGGGTTGTAATTGCTAATTAATGCAATTGATTTAATGTGAGTGGACTTAGAAGCAGCTGTAGACTTTTGGTGTGTGTTGCTAAGAGATCTGTCTGCCAAAGCAGGTGTCCCCTTCTCCTGCTTTAAATAACAGCAGTGTAACCGTGCCTTTCCTTGGGGTTTGCACATCCATTGTAACAGGTGACTGCAGGGAACAGCCCATCTTGTGCCTATTGGTGCTGACTCCCCAGTATGAAGTTCGTGCAGTTTGTAAATGCATTGGGTTTTGCAGCCCAAGTGCCAATTAACCAATCCTTCTAATGACACGCTGCCTTTCTTCTCCCTCATCACTCCCGTTGTTAATTACACGTTCCACTGTGTGGTACTGCGAGTAAATTGCTGCCTGGAACGAAACAATAAAATGTCCAAACTTTCTTTGAAGGCATAGATCCAGGTCGAGGTCCCGTGAACGCCGGTCTAGATCCAGAGATCGCGGTCGTGGAGGTGGAGGAGGAGGAGGAGGAGGCCGTGAGCGTGACAGGAGGCGGTCAAGAGATCGTGAACGATCCGGTCGATTCTGAGCCATGCCATTTTTACTGTATGTCTGCTAGAAAGTGTTGTAGTTTGACCAAACAAGTTCATAATGACATTTTTTTTAAAGATGGGCTTCTGAATAAAAAATTTGTAGTGATACAGTATTCTTTGTGTAACTTGTTTCTTGTGGGGGGAGTCTTTTTAACTGTCATTCCTCTATCTTGACAAATACCTGGATTAAGTCTGCCTGAGGGAAAGGTGGTAAATGTATTGGAGGAGCGCCAGTTTTGGTTTAAGGTTTTTTTTATTTGGGTATAATTTGAACTGTTGATGAAAATGTGTGTGTATATAATATAAAATATTATATACATAGTAAAAATAATATACTGCTTAAGAAACAGTTACTCACATAAGTTTCCCTTTTCTGCTATGCTGTCTGCTTATTTAGGTTAGTTTAGGCACATTTAAGAGGAAGGCTGTGCGAAATGCATTTATTTACCGAGTAGAAATGCTTAGTTACAAAAATGTATGTTTGTTTGTTACCAGAAGTCTGTGCTCTGTCTATCAATGTGACTGTGGCATTTACAATAAATCCAATTTCTTGGTGTAAAATCTAAAGCCTATTTTCTAAGCACTCTGGAGTAGTTGAGTTGCTACTCCTGGCTGCCTATTTTCTAAGCACTCTGGTGTAGTTGAGTGGCTGCTCCTGGCTGTGCCAGAGTTCATAGTTCAGGTTTTTATAATTCTTGACTAAATTCCTTTCTTGAGCTGGAAAGAAAGTTGCCTAGTACAGTGTGGGAAAAAAATATTTTTATTGCAATGATTCATAATAGGCAGGTGAGGGTTTTGTGAAAAAAAATCACCAAAATTATGCTTCTTGCAAAATGATAGAGAAGTGCTGTGGAAGGAAATGCAAGGTCCTAAATACAAGGATCAAATTTTTTAAGAGATTTTTTTTTTCTCTATGCTCTCACCTGTCATTTAATGAAAAGCATTTTGTTAGCATTCAAGGTCATAGAAATCTAATTGGATGCTAGTGGAAAATAAATCTTTTTTCCACCTTTCTGATAGTCTGGAGTATGATGAAAGCTAATGGACAGATGGCAGTTCCTTCACATACTTTTATTTTTCTGAGCTCGAATTGCACAATCGCTGAACATCACAGGTTGTGTCCCAAAGTGGTAAAACTCCGTGGAAATGTTGGAATCTTGAGACATGCTTTGTGCAGTGGTTGACTTGCAGTTTCACCTCATTCATGTCTGCTTTTTTTTCAAAGTATAACATAGCAAGGGGTTTTGGTCACTGATCATATTTCTGCAAGATATAACTTAATGTACATGAAGTTACGCAATAAAACACAGCTTTCCAGTGGGGGGAGAGAATTTACTAGAGCTTCCTTAGTTCTGAGCCAGATAGCCTGCTAAATGATAAATCTGCTTCTTGGTGATTATTAAAAAAAGGAAATAGGATATGGATGCATCACATAGATGATTAACAAACCAGCTTCTCTCTGCCTCTAAAATAAATACAAAACCATTTTGCTCACTGGAACTTGGAATTGGAAAATGATATTGAAAAGTGAGCTTTCTAAATTAATCTGCTTTGCTTCTTACAACTAAATTCTTGCACCAGTTCAGTTTGAATTTATTTTGTTCCCACTGGGTGGTTTGGCCAACCAGACTTCGGAACTTGGTGTGCCAGGACCCTTTTTGAAGAAATACCACTCAAGCAGTGAAGCCCATCTCCACACAATGTTTTGTTCTAAGTACATAAATCAAATGATGCTTTACTGGAAGAAATTGAGCAGTACCTGGCATTAAATAACTGAGCTGAAAGGTATTTCTGCTGGGCATTAGGAATTTCACATTGATAATTTAGTTCTTGCAGTTTACAGGATATTCATCCAGTTCCATTTTTCTCTTCAGTGAAATTCAGGATTATTGGTGAGCTAATTTAAATCTCAAGCTACAAAAGGTGAGGATAGTCTTTGCTTTTGTTTTTTAAACAGTATCTAATACAACATGGACACTATTTAAAAGGTTTAAGATTTGCTCTGTAAAGCTAGTTTAGAAGTTAGTTCTATAAAGTTAGTTTAACACAAGTACAAATGTGTCCCTGGAATGGCTTTAATCTGTTTGTCTAAACCCTGTTTCACTGCAGGTATATTTTTGCATGAACAGATAGTGGAAGGTTGATTTTTCCCTCTCCCCCAGTACAATTTTACTTAAGAAAGCATTCTTGAATTCCACCAAATGTATAATTTTATGATCTGATTGCACAGCTGCCCAAAAATTACCCATTTATCTGGAATATGTCAGAATGGGCACTGAAAGCAGCGGAATTTAATGGATACTCTAGTGGGTGCCTAGTGACAGCATTCAGCATGAACTTAGGTTTGCCTTTTGAGACGGTGCTACCAGTGAAATTCATCAAATTTGAAATTTAAACTGCACCGATTTGGTTAAACATTTACACCTGATAGACCCAAGTGTTGGTTCACCAATACAAACCAAGTGGAAATCCTACCTCCCCCTTTTCTTGTTGCTCACAATGTCTTTTAAGATTTGTTTTTTCCCCCTCCTCCCCAAGGTTCCTGCTTCTCAAGTACTTCATTGTTGACTCTTCTGTTGAACAGTGGATCTTAATTTATGGAATTCCTTTACCTCAAATAAGTGACAGCATACAGGATTTTCTGAAGTCTGAGTCAATTAGGTTGAAACTGTTAATCCCAAGTGGCTTCCTCTTCTTTGTATTTGGCTCTTATTCTGTGAAAATGCTGCTTGTCCATGAATATGATGTATGTTGAGACTGTAAAACCAAATGGAGAAAACCTGTTCAAAATAAAGCCTTTTTTTATAAGAATCTGACAAAAATTATCCCTTTACTTCAGATTGGATGCTGCTCTCTAAATATCTAATGAGGACATAGACTAAAGTTTCAAATTCTTAGATCTTAAGCTATTATTTGAGCAATTCTTTGCCTTCTGTTTTCCAGAGCTGGTGAAGCATGTCTTCAGCTAAAACATCGCTAGCCTCTCCATATTTCCTTGATAAAGTTGAATTTTAAGAGTGCAACTTGGGGTTAGGAGTTGGGGGGGTTGGTTTGGATTCTTTTAATTGATAGGGTTTTTCGGTAGGGTTAGAAAGAGCCTGCAAATTTCTGTTGTGGTCTGCAGAGAGCAAGAGAGCTCATTTGTGACAGAAGGAATGTGCTTAATTGAAGAAATAGGTAATCAAAAGGTGTCATGACTTTTTAAAGATGATTCCTCCTGGTGTTGCACTGTTCAAGCTGCAAAATTTTGGGTGTTAACAATTGTGCAACAGCACCTTAAACTGCATCTACTGTCTTTGATACATCAGAAGTGAAACTGCTTTCATAGCAGCTGGGGAGGGTGTGGGTAAATCATTTCATTCTCCAGACACTGCTGTGCTGAAGAGTCCCTAAAAACAGTCCTGGTCGGGAAGCGTTCCAGCTGAAAAGCAGGACTGAGCTGTAGTTTCTTTTCAGCTGGTAAGGAAGTAATGGCTGAGTGGCAAGGCTGTCACAGGAGAGAATATTTGTACCTGCATTTGCCACTTCCTGCAAGGCTGAAGCTGAGCTGTGTTAGTGCACAGTTGTGCCCTGGAGCAACTGGATTTCAGTTTTAAAAAACCAATGTTACATCCAGATGTCTGTAGAATAAACTAATGTATCTTCACGTTGAATTGATACATGGTGCTTTCTAAAGCCATCCACTAGTATTTCTGAATTCCTCCAATTAGCTGATGTTGTTTTTTATTAATCATAGAATTATCTGGGTTGGAAGGGACCTTAAAGATCATCTTGTTCCAGCCCTGTGCCATGGGCAGGGACACTAGACCAGGTTGCTCAGAGCCCCTTCCAGCCTGGTCTTGAACACTTCCAGGGGTGGGGAGTCCACAACTTTTCTGGGCAACCTGTGTTGCACTGTCAGTGGTGAGAGTGTCTCCAGACTGGTTTTATTTTTCTGTGGTTGTCTTTTAGTTGAATGCACTTGTATGAAAAATTTTGTATGAAAAATTTAGTATATCTCCTCAGCTATGTAGACAGTCCTTCCTTGTCAGCAATGTGCTCATCACTCAAACACCTCTGATCCCCTGTTAACTCTTCATGTTTTATTTTTTACAAAATTATAGCTTCCGGCAAGAAGAGCCCCAAGCGAGAGGACAGCACAGTCCCACTGTGCAGCCCCGTGGTTCTTCAGTGGTAGAACTGCTTTAGAAGGTCTCTGTTTCCCTGCTGGTGGTTTCTGCCAGGAGTGGCATTAATTCAGTTGATCTCAAGTTTCAACTGTAAATTGGATGTGTGGGATCGGGTGGAACGGTGGCAGGCAAGAGCCCAGGTCAGCTGCCAGCAGCCTGGCTCCTGCAGCCAGTGGCTCCTTTGAGGTATCAAAGGGGGGAGGGGGGAGGTTGTGCTTATCTCCGACTGTTCAGATACAAGTGCTGACTTCTTGGTGCCCTGATAACCATTGGGTCCGGTACTTTTGCATCATTTGTGTTGTTTGGGTGTTTGCTTTCCAACTAGACTGTTTTTACAGGACAACTGATGAAGTGGTGGGATGTGAGTAAGGGGTGAGCAGCAGCTTCCCCGAGCCCTGCAGCGGCTTGTCTGTGTGACTGCCCCTTTGATCCCAGTGTGTTACCAGCATTCAGAGAGCTGTTCCCTCTAGGAAGACACAATTACTGTGATCTAGGTGTTCCTTTGGGACAAACCCGTGTGTTAATGACAAAGGTAGGCAGGGCACTGTTTACCCAAGCACTGTAGGCCGATTCCAGCTCTGCACTTCCATGACTGCACGTGTAGTTAGGTTGGAGGAAAGGAAATGTTTCTGCTCTGGTTGAGCATTGAGACAAAGTAGGAGGAAAGGCAGCAGGGACCAATGGAGTTTCCCCACCTCCTTGTTTTTCATGGAAAAGCCTTTAGTCTGCCAGGCTCAGGCCTGCTGTGCTTTTGCCAGTGCCTGGCTTCATTTCAATTCTTGCTACCTATTCAGCTGAATATTGGATGTGTTTCAGATCCTTCTCACTTTCCTCCTGGAGCTGTCTGGGATTCTGGCCAGGCAGAAGAAGGGAGGGAGCTGCTCCCACTGCAGGCTATGCACCAGCCTGCTCCTGGGCCTGGGAGCTGTGGGAAGAGCCAAGGGGGGCAACTGCTCCTCCCTCCCCTACCCACCCGTTTTCCTTGAGAGCTAATGCTGCTCCTGTCCCAGAGAGAAATGAGAGAGAACCTCATGCATTAAAACAGTCCTGCATCTTCCATCATCCTTTTTCCTTCCTCTTGAGTGAGCATGTGAAAGGTTCCCTCTTGTGTTGTAGGAAAAAAGTCCTGGAGAGAGGACTTGACAACAGGACTCTGAGACAAGACAAGAAGAACTGATTTCTGGACAAAGCACTGGTGGAGAGTGAGCTGGCAGCCTGACTGCCTTGGGGATTGCATGCAACATTAATTATTGCAGTGCTGGACTGGAGATGGGCAAGGGAAATTCCAAGTTTGACAGACCAAAATCTGACCAAGTAACAGTCTCGTTAATGTCTGGGCCATTTTTTTCATTTTGCAGGGGTTTGACTCATTGTATTTTACCCTTTCACGTGACCACAACAGAGACATTTAACTGCCCTCCTTGCTCAGTCTCCAAGGAGGCCAGCCTTGGTCTTTTGGACAACTCTGGGATTCTCAAGCACACTTGTGGTGGCAGCTGTTACACCTTACAGAAAAAATATCTTCAGCAAAGGGAATAGACCTGCAGTGCAGAGCAAGCAGCAAATTATGTCCTCCTCGTAGTACTTGTAGCTGATTTGAGCAAGGCTTCTGACAGAGTCTGTTTTCTCTTCTCTGACAACTTCACTTCTTTCAGTCTTTACTCCTGGCCCGTATTTCTCACTACACCTTTTTGTTCCCCAGGCCGTGTTGCACATGGGCCACGTCATTCCAGGCAGGACACACAAGGCACCTCCACACAGCACACGGGTGCTGACAGTGCCATGTGTCCTGCAGGCTGGATCCCTGTTTGCGTAACCCTGTACGATGTTTGCTTTTTACACAACAGCAGGACCTTGTTGACTCACATTGGGCCTGCCTGGCACTGCAGTCATACCTTCCACTCTGCACAATTACTGTCCAGATAATGGCCACTCAAGCAGTTTATTCCTCCTGCCTGGCTGCAAAATTTTGTATTTGCCCTTATTGGCCATTTTACTTCCTATTTTACTTTCTCTGCTGATTTCTCCAGTCTGCCAAAGATCATTTTGAAATATGATTCTGTACAAATTGTGGTTTATCCCATGCAGTTAAAATACGGAGTGATTCTTTTCGGGCTGTGTTTTCCTCTCTTTGCATAAAAACATTTCCATGACCTTGTGCAATAGGCTTGTGCTCTCCCTTCCCAAAAGGGCTCTGGCTACCCCCAAAGCTCCACTGGCTCTTTTGGTGGCTTCAGTTGCTGCTCACAAAAAGCCTCCTCCACTTGATCTCCTCCCTCAGTGATCCTACCACAACAGCTCTTACCTTTTCCTCCCCCTCCCTTTGATCACTGACTCTGCTTCTCCAAGGGGTTCCCCTTCTCGACCTTTCAGTCTTCAGCATGGCTACTCGTCACTGATACAAGAGACATCATTCTCTGCTTGCCATTCCTAAACAAGCTGTTTATTTCCATGTTAATATTCCAGCTGGTGTCGCATCACTGCTAGGCTGATCAGATCATAATTTTGCTTTTATACCAACCCTCACTGCAGCCCCTCTTGTCCCTTGCCAGAGAAATAAACCCAACCACTGCCAGATCCCAGGAAATGGATTAAGTGGCTCTACTTATGAAATTGGTGCTGATTTATGGGAATTACTCTCAAGGCTGGGATGAGGAGTAATCTATGTGTCCCACTGATTGGGCTAAGCCCTAATGGATCTAATTAGTGGTGTGTATTCATTCCCAGCCACCATGATTGATTTTAATGCCTTTAATGCCAATGGCAGGGTTGGTGTTGCTGTGGAAATCTTTTAAATCAGTTTATTATGTATGCCAAAACTCCTTTGTAGTGGAGAGGGACTTTTCACAAGAGCATGTAATGACAGGACAAGGGGGAATGGCCTTAAGCTGGAGGAAGGCAGGGTTAGATTGGATATTAGGAAGAAATTCTTCCCTGTGAGGATGGGGAGGCCCTGGCACAGGCTGTTCAGAGAAGCTGTGGCTGCCCCATCCCTGAAAGTGTTCAAGGTCAGGCTGTTTGGGGCTCTGAGTAACCTGGGATAGTGGAAGGTGTCGTGCATGGGGAAGGGAGGTTGGAATTAAGACCTTTAAGGTCCCTCCCAACTCAAACCATTCCTCACCCGGCTGCTGCATAGGTGAAGGAGACTGCATCTTGGGTGCAGAGCTGTGCTGCAATGACAAATGCCTCTAATTAGCCTCACACATGATGTTCAGATAGTTTCCAACACACTTGGCACTGTCACTTGGTCTTACAAGTTTCCTCTGAGGTGTCTGTTTTACATCTCTCAGGATCTGGCACATCCATCTGTGCTGACGATTCCATACCTCGACACCCATCTGCCTGAAGTTGCAGTGGTTGCTGCAAGGCTGGCACTTCTTCAGACAGAACAGCTGACTCAGGACCTCTTCCCCAGTCCCTCCTGAAAGGCATGAAAGCTCTGGATATCCCTCCTTGGCTACGACTTCAGTTTGTAAGTGCTTGCACTCCTTCTGTTCCAAATATTCACGGATTTTTGCATAGCTGCGCTTGCAGCTGGGCCTCGTGTGTGCCCTGGCATCTCGTGGTTTTCTGAGATCCAAATCAAGGGCCAGGCTTTCTTCACATCACCAGTTTCACACTCTGCATTGCTCTTGTGCCATTCCATAATGTAGCTGCACCAGATGCAAGCCACAACCTTATTCCACATGCTTTTCCAACTGATGTTTTACTGGTGGGGCTAATGGTTACCTGTGCAAATGTCACTTACAGCATATTTCAGATGTAATTAACTAAGCAAACTCTGATTTAGAGTAAATAATTGTTCTGTTTAAGAACACTATTTTCTAGTAAATTCTTCTTTAGTAAAATTAGAATAAGAATATGGAGGGTAGGGAAAAAACAGTGTCATTTCAATCAGAAGTTGTATTTTGATGAACCTTGTGGGTCCCTTCCAACTTAGAATTTTCTGACTCTTGTGATTCTGTAATTTGTCCTTGATGTGGATGTTTCTCTGCAGTTTGTGAATTTTTAACAATGTAATGAGACAGCTGCTTCAGTGTCTCTATTTAAGACAAATATAAAATATTTGTCTCTTCTCTTGATTTGTTTTTAGTCGCTCAGTGTTTTTCCTGTGGTTTTTTTTTTCATAAATTTCACCCCACATTCTAGTCATGGTCCATTTTCTTACCAGAGAGACAGACCCTTGACTTTTTAATGCTGAAACCAGTCCCTCAGCTTTAGACCAGTCACACCCAGCTGGAAAGTCTTTTCTGTCACTTTTCCCACTTGATTAAAACATCCTATTTCTTGTTTTTCGTATTCATGCAGCATGCAGTACTCTCCAAATAGCTCTATATACTATGTAGTATATGTGCAGATGGGGACATACAGCTGTCTCAACTCCTTCAATGACCTGAAACACATGGAACATTTCAGGGTGAATCATGTCCTGAAATAAACTACCTTGAACTGCTTTTCTCTGTATTGGTACTTTTTATAGATACAGAAGAAATTGCTGCTTGGGCTTTCCAGAGCCACAGGCTGCGTTCTTGAGGCACTTCTCTCTGGTAAGACCTTTCAGCATATTTTGCTTTCATGAGAGGATTTCTGGTTTGGTTTATTTATTTATTTGTTTGTTTGTTTAAACTTTCTGCATAATCTAGAGCACCTTGTTAAGAATTACTCTGAGATAATTTGCACAGAGTGTATTAAATTCACCTGCACCCCATGTTCTACATCATCAAGCCCTGTTCACAACAGTGAGGATGCAGCTGTTGTGACACTGAGCTGTTTCCCAGGTGAATAACTCATTGTCAAGTTCTCAGACACCATCAGAATGGCCTTAGGCTGAAGGGGGGTAGGTCTGAATAGACATTAGGAAGAAATTTTTCCCTGTGAGGGTGGTGAGGATCTGGCACACGTTTCCTGAAGGTGTGGATGCCCCATCCCTCGAAGTGTTCAAGGCCAAGTTGGATGGTGCTTTGAGCAACCTGGGATAGTGGAAGGTGTCCCTGCCCATGGCAGGGGGTGGAACAAGATGAGCTTTAAGGTCCCTTCCAACCCAAACCATTCCATGATTCACCAGGCTCCCTGCCTTGGGATGGGCATTTTTAGGGCTACCTGCACCTCCCTCCCCTGTTGCTGACCTGGGCAAGCTGAGATGCCTGGGCAATGCCTGCGCAACCCCAAGGCCCTTTTAGGGGGAGCAGCTGACTGCTGCCCCAGCATGAAGCCCCTCACAGACCCCTCAGATGCAGTGGGTATTGGCCCCCCAAACCAGACAAGCAGCCACTACCACAGGAGGCCACTGGCAGCCACATGTGTGTCCCCACTATGGCCACTGCCCATGGGGACATGAGTAAAACACCTTCAAAGGTGCCCCGGCAGAGCCCTTTCTCCAGGGTCACAGGATCAATTAGGTTGGAAAATACCTCTGAGATCATCGAGTCCAACCTTTGACTGATCACCACCACGTCAACTAGACCATGGCACTGAGTGACACATCCAGTCTCTTCAGGGGTGGTGACTCCACCACGCCCCCGGGGCAGACCATTCCAATGGCTAATCACCTTTTCTGTGAAGAACTTCTTCCTAATGTCCAGCCTAAGCCTCCCCTGCAGCTTGAGGCCATTTTCTCTTGTCCTCTTGCTGTTTGCTTGGGAGAAGAGGCTGATTCCCACTTGGCTACAACCTCCTCTCAGGTAGTTGTAGACAGTGATAAGGTCATCCCTGACCCTCCTTTACTCCAGGCTAAACACCCCCATTTCCCTCAGCCTCTCCAGAGTCTTCAACAGCTCCGTCACCCTTCTCTGGACACGCTCCTTGAATGTCCTCCCTGAACCGAGGCGAACTGGACACAGTGTCTGAAGGCCCTGTGGGTAAACCCTGGGTGTTCCCTCGGGTTTCCCTCAGCGATCCGGCCGGACATCGCCGGACATCGCCGGACATCCCCGGACATCGCCGGACATCGCCGGGCGCTCCGGCCCCGCACCGCGCTCCCATTGGCTGGCTCGGAGTCGCCAACGCCCCCGCGCTGACCAATCAGCGCTCGCCGCGCCGCTCCCGCCCCCCCGGGGCCCGGGGCGGGGCCGGGGCGGGGCCGGCGGCTCCTCTTAAACCCCGCGCATCCTCCGCGTCTTCATCCTCCTTCTGCTCCTCATCATCCTCACCATCCTCACCATCCTCACCATCCTCACCATCCTCACAGTCACCGCCCCCACCATCCCCACAGCGGCGGTGTCCGGGGCAGCGTCCGGATCGCGCAGGTGAGCTGGAGACCGTAGCGGAGGGGAGGGCGGGGGCCGCCGCATCCCGATGGCCGCAGGTTGCATCATCCGCTGGAGCGGGATGTAGCGGGGGGGAGGGGGGGGGAGAGGGCTGGGGCCGGCCGTACCCCACATCCCAGAGGGGATGGAGGATGGAGGGCTGCGGACTGGAGCGGATTGCCCGCAGAGACCGTGGAGTCTCCCTGGGTGAAGATATTCCAGAACTGTCTGGATGCGATCCCGTGCCACGTGCTCCGGGATGGCTCTGCTTGCGCAGGGAGTTTCGACCACATGCCGTACAGTCCCTTCCCTTCTGACCCATTCTGTGACTGGTAGTGCCACCCAGCTGGGCTTCTGTTTTGGTTTTGTAGTGAAGGGAAGAGTCGGCTGCGGATAAGGGGAGCCCCGGAGCCGCCCCTGGGAGGTGCTGGCTCTGCTGGGGATGCCCAGGACGGGCCGGAGGGTGCCTGAGAGCGCCACCTCTGAGCCCAGAGGAGAGATGGGTTCTCTGCTTTTCGTACAGGTTCACCAGATGACTTTGTTCCTTTCGGGTTTCTTTTGGGATTTGGCACCGGCTCTCCAGCTGGTCTTGGCTTGTCGCCCATTGTTCTCGTGGGTGCCATGAGGTTCACCTGCAAGGTTTTTATTTGTAAGTCTGGCTAATACACTGGACCATGAGGCTTATTTTTTACATTTGGTTTCATATACTACCCCTCCCCAATTAGGAAGGATCTGAAGTTGACTAGGACCTGAGGGGGCTTTTCAGTAGCAGTGTAAATAATGCTCCCGGTGTCCTGAACTAGCCACAACTTGAAAGACGAGTGATTCCTCTCCTGTTCCTGATTGAGTATCCAGCCTGCTGTGTGTCTCTGTAATCCTGAAGCCTTTGACCATGGAGGTTTTGGAGTGCTGGGCCCTGTTCCAGCAAAGTTGCTCACACTGTTTACCCTTGCCACGAGTCTGTGCTGATTTGAGGTGTGGGAGCTCCATGTTCTGCCAAGCTTGCGCTGTGGAAAGGCAGAAAAACACAGAGCACAGAGATAGGTGAAACCTGGGGATCTTATGTGAGAGAGGAAAGGTGTTTCCTAGGAAACTGGGACCTGCTCAGAACCTGGTGTTTCTCAGCAGGGGAATGGCTGTAGTGAGATCACTGCTGCTGGAGTGTGGTTTCGGTGCCAGTGCAGGCCCAGCATTGGGGCATTTGCACTCAGCATCCTTTTCCATGCCAGCTGGTGGCTCTTAGTATCCTGCCATACCCTCTGTGTCTGAGTTACCCAGCTTTCCTGAAGCCAGACTGTGCTTCTGACGAGGGTGGTGGCAGCCAGGGTCATGAGGGATCCGTGTTCTGGAGCATGTGGGCTCAGGGACATCACTGACCTGGTGCTGGCAGCATGGCAGCCTGCCAGGGTGGCTGGCATGGGCTGGCCTCTGGCTACTGGCCTGTGGCCTGTGTGTGAGCAGTGCCGTGCTCGTGGCTGCTCTGGGGATCCTGCTAAAAGCTCCCTGGGTGCAGCCAGAGTGGCAGCTGGTCTTTCCCACAAAACATGCACCAGCCAAAAAGCTGCTTTCCTGCCCAGCTCTCTGCCAGCCTTTATCAGAGGTCCCTGGGCTAACAGAAGCTGTGAAGCCTTGCAGGAGGCACCATAATGCTGGGCAAGGGGAGCTGTGCTTCTGCCTGTCTTACAGACCTGCTCAGAAATTGAGAGCAGAGCTCCAGCTCCCTCTTTTTGTCATGCTGGTCAACATGTTTAATCTGTTCACCCTACCTGGAATCCTTCTCTCCCTGTGCTTGGTGGGCTGGGCAGATCCAGAGCACTGTCCAGGCTGCAGTGTTGGTCCATCTCTGTGTGCTAAGGAGGGGGAGCTAGAAGCAGGGAAAGAAATACTTTGAAAGCTTCTGATTGCAACAGGTGAAAATGCAGAGAGAGCATTCTCCAGTCTTTTCTCTAATGCTGCCGTGCTCCTGAAGACATCAGTCTTCACTCAGAAGACTTTTCAGGTCAAGTCTAGACAGGGTTGGAGTGAACTCAGGAACTGGAGCTGTCAGAATACACCTGTGTGAGGCACAGCTTCCCTTCCATGGGGGCACAGCAAACTGGCCGCTTGCCTGTTCTCCCTGGCTGATTTCTGGAGTAACAGCTGCCACAGCAGTGGAAGTTGCTTTGCTGCCAGAGTGTAATCTTTGCAGTGTTACAGAGGTGGGGGCACTGAAGAACTGCCCCTTTCCTGTCAGGAAGTTCTGAGTGTGCCAGTCTGGCTTTTAAAGAGTGAGCATTGAGAGGATGTGCTTGTGCTCATCTGCTCTGTAGGAGAAAATGGAAATAACACTTTGGATTCTTGAAGGATCTCTTTCTAGAGCCAGATGTTAATTCATTCCCGTGTTACTTCAGGTCATTTGATATCTCCTGACACAGGAGGGATGGCTGCTCCTGAGGAAGGAGCAAGGACACCCTCACACTCACAGAAAAACCACAGAAGCAAAACAACCCAAATGTTTGACTCGCCCCTGAATCTGTTACAGCTGTGGTGTTCCCAAATGGGATGGGAACTGCTGCATCTGGTTATCTACAAAGATCCTACAGCTCTGTAAGAACCTGTGGGTGAGCAGAACAACTCTTCTGCAGTGGTTTGTTTGTGGCTGCTTAAAGTCATCAAGTTTCCCTTTCTCAGGCCACAGCATGATGGAATTCTGTATCTCATCTCTTGCTGAGCAGTCACCCCTGGGGGCATCTCCCTCTGATCCAGCTCTTACAGCTGCCTTTGAGACAGCTTTGTGTGTGCTCCAGGCCAGACTCCAGTTAACTTGGTTGTTGCACACTGGGATGTTTAAATAGTACAGTACATTAGTGCTGATATCGTACACTGTAAACAGCCGTGGAGACTGCAGCTCCTGACTCATCTGTGCAGTGAGTTCAGCTCAGGCTGCTTGGGGATTAATTTCACTCACTGGCCTTCAGTCCTGCTCTCTAGGAGCTGAGAAATAGTTTGGGTCTTGGGTTCCCTGTGGAGATGGCTCCAGGGATGTGAGCCTTGCCCACGAGACTTTCTGGATCTCACATCTCTGAGTCCCTCTCCCCTGCGTGATTTAGGTTTAAGTGCCTTTGTAAATTGTCCTTCTGATTAATTTTTTTTTGGGGTTTTTTTTTTTTCCCCTGTGTGATCTGCAGATATAATGGCAGGAACTAGTCAGGCTTTTCTAGTTAGACTCTACCCACACTCCCAACTACTTCTGGGAGTGTTCTCCTTTATAGGAAAATTAAATTCAGGCTGGCAGGATTTCTTTCCTAACAATGGGCAGCTCTTCCTGCACCTTATCTCCCTCAGCCTCTTCTGAGCAGTGTTCAGCTGCAGTTACAGCAGCAGAGTTGCCATCTTCCTGTCCTGTCTCTCCAGTCTTCATTCCCACAAAAAAAAAGGCTATTTTGGGTCTGTAGGCAGGATCAGGATGGGGATTTGGATATCCTAGACCACCTCTGCCTCCTGTTTTGCTGAGGTTGTGTCATCTAGGGCTGTAAGCAATGAATTATGTTGCTTAAGGTTAGTATTTGGTCACAGGATTTTTGTTGGCATTGCTTGTGTTTAGCTTTTTGTCCCTCTCCTCGTTTTTGTTCAGAGTTGAAGCCCCATTATTGAAGCTTTGATCAAACATCAAGTGTTGCCATTCTAAAAATATGAGAGAATCTCACAGCTTATTTGAAGTCAATAAATACAGCTTTTCCTCAGTTTCTGCTGTTCAAGAAGAGATGGGAGTTGCTGTTAGTAAATTATTAATTTTTTTTGCCTTACAGTAAAGGAAGTGAGATGCTATTGCCTTGCCTTGTCCAGAGGGAATCCTCCAAAAGGCAGCTTTTTAGAGCCACATTAATTTCTTTCCTGCCATCAATACAAGGAATGAGTACTGAAAACCTCTTAAATTTTTTTTCTGCAATGAATTACTCCCTCTTTTCTCTCAGGTTTTGGACACTCTTGAAAGACACTGAGAGCTGGTGTTTTAAAGCTTTTAGAGGTTTTGTTCTCCTATTTTATGATAACTTGGAACAAAATCTGCAGTTTCCTGTCTCTAAGCCCTTGCTGCTTTCCTCCTGCATTTTGAAATGATTTGATCCTTTGGCAGCAAGGCCCCCTTTTCAGCTGGACTTTGTCAATATTGTCAGTGTTACCTGTGGCAGAGGCAGTCTCTGTGTCCAGTGTTTCATGCCAGCTGTCTGAGGGACCATGTACCTCATAGGAAACCTTGAAACTCCTCCAGTATTTTTCCTTTAACCAAAAAAAAATCCCCACTGATACTCTGAACTGTGAACCAGGAACCTCCCAGAAAGAGAAATGAGGGCTGGGTTTGCTCTGGAGCTGGAAGCAAGCTGATTTCTGGTAGCAAAGACTGGTTGGTGTTAGATTCTGTGTATTCAGGGGATCTTTGCTTTTTTAGACTGGTGTGTCTCAGTCTAACCTTGGTCAGTAGTCTGTGACAGGTTATAGTCCACCTTGGCTCTTGGGCATGTATTAACCTGATTGAATAGAATTGTATCATTTTGGTGGCATGGAAATCTTTGTATCTTGAAGGAAAATTATTTCAAGTCTTCGTCTGGAAAGTTGATCCTTTCAGAGTTCTTTTTTTCCCCCAAGGAGAGCAGTTTAAGTGCTTTAGGCATTTTCTTCAAGCCAGCATGCAGGAAGGGCATTGGTGTGCCTGAGGCAGCCGTGGTTAGTGGCCCGTGTTAACTTGCAGGATCAAATACTAAAGGTCACTGATGCTATGATTCAGAGTTTTTCCAGTTTTCTCACCAGACCATCAGCTCTGTGAGACCCAAGTGTGTGTTTCATGTGCATCTGTCAGGAGGATGAGGCCAAGGACCCTTTCCAGCATAATTCAGTAATGGAAAGAGCTGAACCTTGCTGCAAAACAGTGATGAAGAAAACAAATATTAGGGAAAAAAAAACAACCCATGCTTTCCAAAACTTCAGCCAGATTTTTGTCTTTAATGGAAAGGAAGGAGACAGGCTCTGTGAGCAACTGGTAGGAGAAGTGAACTTACTGTTTCGTATTTACTAATTTCTGGGGCAAAAAGCTGCTAGAAGCATGAACTGTTTGCTGTGTGTGTTATATCCAGCATCACTGTAGCTGTGCATGCAACACTAATTAATTTTGGGTAGGAACTTGTGAGATCTTACTGTCCTCGAGGGTGGAGAGGCCTCTGTTCCTGGATAAAGCCTTTCCCAAAGCTGTGTACAGGGTTTTTTGGGGACGGCACCAAAGCCCTTTTGCCCTTTGTGTCTCTAGGACTGTATTTCCTGTGAACTGAAGTATTTCCTATTACTTCTTGTGGCTTTCAAGCTTCTGGAGTTGCAGAAGGTCCGATAAAAGATGTTTTGTACTTACTTTTCTGGCTCTGAGCTGTGGAGGACGTGGCAGAGGGAAGATTAGGTAATGCAGGAAGGACGGGGTCAGGGGACCCTCCATCAACCTTGCACAACACCTCTGCTGCATGTTTTATTTTTAATCCTGTTTATACAAGTTGTCTTCACTTCTGCAGCTCCATTTTTTTCCCCTTATGAAAAAGATGTGTGTGGTTTTGCCAATGTGAGACAGGTTTTTTTTTTTTGTTCTAACTTGCACGATCTGCAGCTCTGAAGGATTCCAGTCTCGTGAGCCACAGTACTCGTTCTCCTGAAGAAAGTCCAGTTTCCTGTGCCACCACCTCCACCAAAAACCATGGAGAAGTTTGTCTCAGAAAGGCCTGTTCCTCTGTCTAAGGTACTCCCGGGCCTTTGGGGAATACTGTTTGCCCATCTTTGCATCACCAGGATTTGGGAGAGCCCTGTCTGTTTCCAGGGAGATTTCTAGGTTGTTTCGCTGAAATTCTGTGGAGGCAAGGGATTAATAAATAAAAATAAATAAAATAAACTGAAGGGATTAATCCTGGGAGTACTGGAGTGAAAGTGCAGACTGAGCAAGGGGAGAAACTTCCAGTTTGATCAGAAGCTCTTTGGCTGGAGAACTTTTCATGGAAGGGCCAAGACCAGGTTTCAAGGCCAGGCTGGATGGGGCTCTGAGGTGTTGAAATCTTTCTGGAAGAGTTCTCCCTGACCACCAGCAGCAATGCAGAGTCTTCTGGCACATCTAATTAGTCACCAAGCAGTCTTACTGCATTCCAGTCTTCTTGGAATGGGGAGATTTTGTTTCAGAAAGCTTTTGGTGTGGGAGGGGTGTCTCCCATGAGAATAGTCCTGGTTTTTTGGTATCTGTGGAGGCTTGTTGCACTGAGCACATGTGTTTAAATTATCTCTGTGCAGGGCACTGTGGTGAGCTTTTGCTCCCAAACTCGCACTGCAAGATTCTTGTGGTGGTAATAAGGATTTGGCAAACCAAGATGATGCTGAAACACTTTGCCATCTTCACAGTACTATGGAAACATCAACTCCTTTATTTTTATTTTTTTCTCTTCTCTTCCTTCTCCCTCCCCCAAGAATGAAATCCTTACTCTTCCTTCCCAGAAGAAGCCAGATATGAACTCATGCCCTCATGCACCTGCCAAATATTTTGTCTCTGGTGGCGTGGACTCTGAGAACTGCAAGGCCAATGAGAAGGAAAGGCAGTGGATCCGCCCTGATACACCCAGCAAATGCACCTGGAAGCTTGGGAAACCCCTCTCTGCCTCCCCCCATCACCACGCCACCCTGTAAGTGTTATTTTATTTGCTGTTTTTCAGCACGAATCCAGGTCTGATTAATCCTTGCTTTGGACCAAGGACTTGATGTTGTGAGTTTGTAACCAATGGATATTCTTTTAAACTGAAATAACTAAAATAACCAGCCTGCTAAAGGAGAAAGCTGGTTGAAATAAAAAGCACCAGAAATGCTGTGTGGTTGTTGTTGTTGTGTGACCCTTCTGTGAATACTCTGGCTTTGTTTGTGTTTGTACCAGGCCAGAGCCTCCGAAGATCCTGCCAAACATCCTGAATAAAGTTGGCAACACACCTTTGGTGCGGATCAACAAGATTGGGAAGCACTTTGGGCTCAAGTGTGAACTCTGTGAGTTGCTGCAGGCAGAGAACAAGCTAACTAACACTGTTTCAGAAGCTTGGGCAGCTCTGGTTAGTAATGTTATATAACCTGGCCACAGGAGTGCAGGTAATTGACAAGAAATGGTGAGAAAAAAATCCTGGCTTTCATTCGCAGATTTTCAGGTTTTTAGGATTTGGTTATCTAAAACATCTGTCAGCTTGTACCTCATGAGAACAATTCCTGCAGCTTTTCCTTTTTTTTTTTTTTTTTGAGAAAGCAAACTGTTTTTCATAGAAAATAATTTTTTAAATGTAAAGAAGTTGTGTGAAGTTTTGGACTGCTTCTCCTATTCAGAGTATTCAGCAATGTGTGCACAATGCAGCTCTGCAGTTATCACTAAGGATCACTGAAAATGATTAAAGGGGTGAAACTGTCAGTGAATAATTTTTTTGTTTGGTTGGGGTCTTAAACCCAACCATACTGGAGGCATCTGGAGCTGTGGTCAGAGCCCTGAAAGGTGGTGTCCAACACCACTGAAGGGATTAATGCTGGAAGTACTGGAGTGAAAGTGCAGGCTGAGCATGGGGAGAAACTTCCAGTTTGATCAGACGTTTTTTGGCTGGAGAACTTACCAGGAGAGGGGCAAGACCAGGTTCAAGGCCAGGTTGGATGGGGCTGGGAGCAGCCTGGTCTGGTGGAAGGTGTCCCTGCCCATGGCAGGGGTGGAGCTGGATGAGCTTTGAAGTCCCTTCCAGCCCTGCTGGTTTGTGTTTGCAGTGGCCAAGTGTGAGTACTTCAACGCCGGGGGCAGCGTGAAGGACCGCATCAGCCTCAGGATGGTGGAGGATGCTGAGAAGGCTGGGATCCTGAAGCCTGGGGACACCATCATAGAGCCAACCTCTGGGAACACAGGTAGGGGATGGAGATGGTTTTCCTGGAAAAGGCAGGTTGGAGATGGGAGCCTGTGCAAGGAGGAAAGGGGATCTCTCCGTGCCTGCAGGGAGCAGTGCCTCTCCCATCTCACACAAGGAACAATTCTGCAGTGTCCTCTGCTGACCAGAGCAGCTGGGAAGATGTTCTGCTAAATTACAGAGCCTCTTTGCTTTGAAAGAGGTGCTAGGCCAGACTCACTAGAGTCCTTAGGAATTCAAGTCTGACTGAAATTTTTGTGGAAAAAAGCACCCAAAAGACTGGTGTGGATCTGGGTCTTCCCCTTTTTTCTGTTGGGGAAGTCCCGTGGTCCTTCTGTCAGGAGAGGTGGGCCTGGTTTTAGGAGCAGCCATGCTGGTGCAGCTGAGATGGGGGCTGAGCTGCATCCCCACAGCACTGCCTGACAGAGCCCCTGGATCGTCAGCAGGTTCCACCTGGGTCCACATTTTCTCGTTGGAGGGCTGGAGGAAGGAACAGTCCCCATAAGTCAGGGCAGAGCATCTGATGATCTGAGCAGTCTGGAGCTCCTGTGTCAAAGCTGTTGTGTTAAGCTGCTCTACCAGTGGGGAGTCAAACACACCTGGAATGTTCCCCCTTGAGCCAAATATAAAACACATAACACAGTTAAATATAAATAGTTACATATGACATACGCTGCCTCCTCTGAGGAGGTTCATGGGGTGAGCTACAAGCTGCCCTCCTGCCTGATGTGTTCTGGAGAGGTGTCTGATCCTGTTCCTAAACTCTTTCCTGGGCTTCCACCCACTGCTGCTTTCTGATAGACACTGACCAGGCAGATCTTTATGTTGTTCTTTGTTACTGGAGGGACTGGGGTGATGAGCTGCTCTGTGACCAGTTCCCCAGCCTGCAGCAGAAAACTGGGAAGTCACATCTGTTGCTGTTTGCTCAGCAGTTGCTGGGGGAATGGATCAGGGGATTCTAGGGGCATTCAGGGCAGCTGAAGCCTTTGTGAGTGTGGCTGTACCTCCTGCCTGAACAATGGTGTGGAGTGGAAAATATCCATGTGTATTGCATTCCTCCTGTGTCCAAGGTCATACCATGACATCCCCCTCTCTGGGTCAGTACCTGATAAATGATTCTCCTTGCCACAGAATCCAAAAAGACAGAAGTGAAGGAGATACAGGACAATAACTTCAGAAAGCTGATTTGGTTTTTTTTGGTCATATAAGAGCAAAGATCAGGGCACACAGTAACCTGAGAGAATTGGCTTTTGCTCTCTACTGCTCAGAGCTTACTGAGTATGTTGAATGTGAGAGCTAATGTGTTATATCTTTATCCTCTCTCAGCCAAAGTCCTGTTTTGATGTTTGCTGCATTTCCAGGTCAGTCGCAGAAAGTACAAAGTATTAGAGTTCAGGTCTCAAAATCCTTTCTTCATCACAACCATAAGGAAGATCTGGATGACTTCAGCCTTTGGCTTCAATGAGGCTGTTGCTGTCTTATTTATTTTGGTATTTGGGCATCCATATTTATCTATAATATACTAAGAAAAGTTGTTTCCCTTCCTAATATATTAAACACTACTTGAATTGTTTGAGGTGTGAGTTATGCTTCTCCTAGAGGAACAGTTAAAGATTATTAGGGTGGTGGTTTTTTTCTCCCCTAGACAATCCACATAAAAACATACAAACAGAGCCAGCTTTGAACAGTCAAGTCTCTGTGTAGGTTGAGCTGCATGTGTTGGTCCTGTGCTGGTGCCCAGAACAGCAGGGGAGCTGCAGCCTGACCTCACACACCTCTCAGCCAACCTGATCAGCTCAGCCTGTCCAGCAGAGAGGTGATCTGATAGCAGGTGTAAGCTTCTCTTCCACACTTCTGAGCTCAGCTCTTCAGGAGCAGGAAGTGACCAGCTGGAAGGCAGGAATCAGGCTGGAGGTGCAGATTTTCAGAGTAGAAATGAGATGTCTGTCTCCAGCAGCCAGGGTGCTTCACTGTGGTAGCAAGCTGACACAGTGCATTAGAACCTCAACCACAAACAGCATCTAAATAATTTCTTTTTAGACAGGACTTAGTTTCAGCACATTGCAAATAGGGATTTATGCAGAAGTGAGTCAATAGAGGCCCTACGGATCTTTCGACAGAACCAAAGTGATTCCTCCAGTCTCCTCCAGCTTAAAGCACATTCCTTTCCCAAGTTACTTCTGGAAAAATGAAGTGGGTGAGACAGGAGGAAGGTGATGTGCCTGTGGTAAAGCCAGCAGTTTGCACATGTCAAGTTTTCCCACCCTTGGCTAAACTTTCTCTTTGCTGTGAACCTCAGACGAGTATCAGCATCTGTAAACCCAGTTCTCCCCAACAGGCAGAAACATTCCCTTTGCCACCCCTCTGGAGACACTCTACTCAAGCCTCTGGTGAAAATGTGATGAAAGCCAGGGTGTGCCAAAGCTGGCACTGTGAGTTTTGTGCTGTGCTGCTGCTCACTGAGGGCTCTGCCTGCCTTTGCTTGCAGGGATCGGGCTGGCCTTGGCGGCGGCAGTGAAGGGTTACCGCTGCATCATCGTCATGCCAGAGAAGATGAGCATGGAGAAGGTCAGAGCTGCCTCTGTTTTGAAGAATTTAAAAGTAAACTTGTTTGCACTCGCAGAGTCCCTGCTGCAGATGGGTGCTGGGGCTTCAGCAACAAAGGTGCAGGCTCTTGGCCAGGCAAAACTCTGCCAAGGAGCTGTTGCTAGTGCTCGCAGAAATCCAGGCTAGCTAGCCATGGATAGAAAATGGCTTTAAGACCCATCCCCACAGCACTGCCACTTTGAAACTCCTGTAACTTTTAAATACAGGTGTCAAGACAACCTGAGGTTTGCCTGGTGCATTGAAATGGTTACCTGTGCCCTGTGTTAGCTGTTAGCTGCTGGGCAGAGAGTGAAGGAAGGCAGGGCTGAAGCTTTGAATACTCTGCAAATATTCTGGGCTCGGGGCTGAGTGTTGAGGGGGTTTTGGAGTTTCGTGACCACCTTTATTTGCTGCAGGTGGATGTCCTGAGAGCTCTGGGTGCTGAGATTGTGAGGACCCCAACTACTGCCAGATTTGATTCTCCTGAATCTCACGTAGGAGTGGCCTGGAGGCTGAAGAACGAAATCCCCAACGCACACATCCTAGACCAGGTGAGAGCCAAGGTGTCAGAAGTGCCGGTGTGGCATGGAGGAGTCTCTGTAGTGTCCTGGGATGTCTGTTCAGCACTCTCCATGTGTCTCTGGAGGAGAAGATGCCCCAAATCTGGAGCTGGAGCTGAGCAATCACTGGACTGTAGGAAAGGAAGTTTTTACAGTCACTAGAGAGCAGCAACGAGCTGGTGTTTGCCAGAACTACAACACTTATGGTGTTTATTTCCACTGAGCTGGCAATCCTGTGAGAAAGAATGGACACAGGGGTCATGTTGCTAAGAGTAGCTGTCCCACAGACAGGACTGATTTTGGCACGGGAGCGTGCTGGCACCTTCGGACCGCGCTTAAATTAGGTCACTTATGGGGCCTGGCTCCAGATAATACACAATGCAACAGTCAGCAAAGAGTATGTTTAGGTGTTCTGGGGCTTGGGGATTGTTTGAAATGTTTCTGAACTGCCTCAAAATGTGATTTTTGTATTTCTGGTCTACTTCATGGCTGATCTGTCTTTCAATTTAGTACCGCAATGCCAGCAACCCCCTGACGCACTATGACACCACAGCTGAGGAGATCCTGCAGCAGTGTGATGGTAGGTCTGCTCTGCTGCTAAACCCCCCTTCAACAAGCTCCTGGTAGTGCCCTGTTGTTCTGTACTTGAGGAATGAGAGCTGGGCTGGATGAGAAATGCAGAGATTTTGATAAAGCCAACCCCATACGTATCCTGTGTGTCATTAGAGAATTACCATATTTCAGAAGTCACAGTCGTAATTTTTTTTTTCCATTAAAGAAGAATTCTTTGGTTTTTAGATTCCCCTGTGTGTGATGAGATGGAGAAAGCAGTGCTTAGGTGACCTTAGAAAAAGCTTCATAGGTAGACTGGCATGGAATAGGGTCATTCTTCTCTGATCACAGACAGAGAAATAGCTGGTTTAACATTCCCAGAGCAAGCACTCCAATACGCTGGAAGCGTCTTCACTTTGGAATCCCCAGGGGCACAAACTGCTCTGTGTCACAGCTGTCACCAGCAGGACCCTCTGGCACTGCAGGGCTCTCTTCAGTGTTGGCTCTGGGCAGCTGAGCAGCAGAAGGGGCTGAGCTGTGGCAGCAGAGCTTCAGCTGGGCTCATTCCTCAGCTCAGGAGCTGGTTTGAGAGCTGTTGGAAACATTCCATGTGATGCTGCAGCCACGTGGGCATTTCCATAGGGGATAGAAGGGGTTCATACAGAAGGCTGCAGACCTGCCATATTAAGCAGTACATTTTCTGGTTGGACCCCCTGATAAGAAATGCAGCTATTAAATTCATTCTCATTGAGGTGAAGACCATGTGAAAGGTTCTCTTCCCTCCTAAATCTCTAGCTTTTCAGAGGATTTGGCTTGTCTTTCTGTGCCAAACTTAAGAGTTAAAGTGAGTACACTTTTACAAGCTGCCATCCCACAGACTGAGAGTCCAGATGAGCTCCAGATTTAGGCTTCTTATTTCTATTTACTTCCCCTGACAGGCCAGGCACTGTTCAGCTACCCCTGCTTAGTGGGGTGTTATTCTTTTGGCTGGTAGGCAATTGATTTTGTGTGTGAATTGATGACCTTTTAAAAACCGATTCTTTTTTTTTTTTTTTTAATTAACAAAGCTGTCGTGTGGATGCACCAGAGAAGCTGTAGGTGGTGACAGAGGGATGAACTGTCACATCCACACTCAAACAGTCCTTTTCACATGAAAATGAGGGAGTAGTTGTGTTAGCATTTCTCTCCAGGGATGCCTATCCCATGCTCTTGGCACTCACTCAGTTAATTAACAAACATAATGGGCTGCTCAGTTTAACTTAGAGAATGAATTGTCTGTATCAGCAAATACAGTAACAGGAAAACTGCAGCTGTCAGCTCTGTGGCCACCTCCAGCTGTGTCCAAAGTGCCACAGGTTGGTGCCTTGCCAGGCCTCTGGGTGGACATTTCAAAACCCTTGTTGGAGAAAATGATGATTGAGCAAATGCAGTTTCAAGGCAGGTCTCACAACAGCTCCTGGGAAGCAAAGAGCCCTGTTGTGCCCTTTTCAGCCACTCTGTGCATTTCTGTTGAAGGAAGTCCATCCTTGGGTGTAAGTGAGCTTTCAATCCATCATTCTGTTGGAGATTTCACACTTCTCTCCCACCCCCTTAAACAGGAAAGGTGGACATGGTGGTGGCCACGGCTGGCACAGGAGGTACCATCACTGGCATCTCCAGGAAGCTGAAGGAGAAGTGTCCAGGATGCAAAGTAAGTGACAAGCCCACTGCTTTTCTCTTTAGTGTCTCCTCAAACTGCCCCACTTGACACATCCCACTCCTTGTAAGCCTGCCCTGGGTCTCTGTGGGAAGCTCTTGGGTGTTCTCAGCTAGAGTCAGTTAGAATGTAGTTCTGGCTGCAGAGAGGGTTTCAGAGTGTCTGAAATCATCGTGCTCTGCTCCCACTGGTGACCAGAGTTCAGGTTTGGCTCAGCAGATGAACAGTGACCCTCAGATGCCTCCATGGGGTGTCTGGGAAACTTCCTTCTCTGGTGTGTGCTCTGCAGCCTTGAGTTCCCTCCCTGGCTGTGCCTTCCCCAACTGCTCTGGAGCTGCTGAGGTTCTGCCCAGTGGAATTGTCTCTGCACACACCAGCCTGTGTGTTCTCCTGTGTGATGTGATAGATTTCCTCACAGAACTTGTGATCCTGCTTCAATCATGAGTATTTTCCTATGCAGGCATGGAGTGGTAAGGAAAATAAAACTGATCTGCTTGCACTTTACACAAAATGAGTTTTCTGTAATGATGTCTGACATGTGAATGAGGACAGCCCTGTCTCAGGGAAGCCCTGTTTTCTGTTAAACCAAGTAAAACTCGTGTAGAACAAGTGGTGCCATCAGTGTCCACAGCCTGAGGAGATGGGATGGGTTTCCAAGGGGTCAGAAGCAGCAAAGCATTTTGCTCCCAGGGGAGGTGAATGTTGCCAGGAGGAAATCAACAGGAGACCAGGTTGCTGTCACTTGGCTGTATGCTACCAGCATCTGTGACAAAGCCAGTGCTCACAGGGGCTGTGCTCTCCAAAGCTGTGTGTCTCGGTGGCCTGAGTGGAAACTGCTTCTCCAGATTATAGGTGTGGATCCTGAAGGCTCCATCCTCGCTGAACCAGAAGAACTGAACAAGACTGACAAGACAATGTATGAAGTGGAAGGAATTGGATATGATTTTGTCCCCACAGTGTTGGATAGATCTGTAAGTCACACTGCTTGGTTTACTGCCCTTTGCCCTCTGCTGGGATGCAGGAGTGAGGTTAAAGGCAGAGGAAAAACTTGGGGAAGTATTTCTTTGAGCTGAAATGGAAGGGCTAGCAGGCAGAGCTATTTCTGTTCTTTCCATCAGCAAAAACAGCCCTTGAAAGGCTTCTGAACTGGCTACATTTGTTTTACAATGCCAGGTGAAAATGCTGCAAGTCGATAACGTTTTCCTAGAACACACACTTATTTTTATGCTTAAAAAAACCCCAAAACACACCTGAAAAAACCAATCCTGAAACACACACAATAAAAACAAACAAAAAACCCAACAACTAAGCAATAAAGAAATCCCCTCCAACAAAGCATCCCAACCCGTTGTGGACAAAGTGGTGTGACTGCGTCCTGAGCAGATCCTGTGTCCCTGGGAAGCCCTCCAAGAGGGGAGGAAGCTGATGCTGTCTGAGGCTGACTCACAGCAGCCTGCTCTCACAGCAGGGTGCCAATAAGGAGCCCCTTGTGCTGATGTGATCATCTTACCTTGGCAAAAAACCCCACTTGGCATTTGGAGGAGGATGGAAACCCGGGCTCAGCAGGGCAGCTGTTCCCTCAAAGAGCCGGGGCTGAATTCACACTGGTTGTGTGGTTGCCTTGTCTCTCCTCATTCAAACAGAGCCTTGTTTGTGTCTCCTGCCCTTCCCCAGACTGTGGACCAGTGGTACAAGAGCAATGATGAGGAGTCGTTTGCTTTAGCACGGATGCTGATCCGCGAGGAGGGACTGCTGTGTGGTAAGAGCAGGCGGGACCCCTCTGGCTTTCTCTGAGTAGTCCTTGGGTGGCTGAAGCCTTGTGCAGATCACAGAGACTTTGTTCCACTTCAGAACTTGTCTTCCTCACTCTGGGCTCCTCTGTTCTTCCTGCTCCTCTCTTTTGATCGTTGTCATTTCGCGGTTTTACGGTTTTGCCCCTCTGTGTGTTGTGGCAGGTGGCAGCTCGGGCAGTGCCATGTCTGTAGCTGTGAAGGCAGCCAAGGAGCTGAAGGAGGGTCAGCGCTGCGTTGTCATCTTACCTGACTCCATCAGGAACTACATGTAAGGACCTGCTGGTTTTCCCTCTGGGAAAGGGGTGAGGCAGACCCTCAGACCTCCTTACAGACCTCCTTGTAACACCCAGGTATCCCAGCAAGGAATGTCTTTGGGGCACAAGTTCTGAGCTATCTAAAAAGCATCTGACATGGAGCAGGGATGATCTTTTCCCTTTTAAAGTTGAGCTCTGATTTCAGTAGATAATCATCAGTGGTTAGCACCTTTCACAGCAAAGGCTTTGCGTTCACTGTGTCATTTGTGGGGGATCACTGGTTATCCCGTTCCTGGAAGGGTCCCTGTGCCCAAACAGCAGGACCCAGCACTCCTGCAGCCCAGCAGCCACCCTCAGGGTGAGTTTGCAGGTGGCAGCCCCCGGGCTTCGAGCTGTGCTGAGAAAACATATCCCAAAACAATGTATTTTTAGCTGAGTTTCCTGACTTCTGCTGCATCCAGCTCAATATTAGACAGACAGAAGCTGCAGACAGACCTTGCCTGGCACATCCCCATTCCAGGCTTTGTCTCTATCGTATTCCAAGGGGCTGATGCAGTTGGAGCTTTGTTTCCTATGGGATTCCTTTTTCTTCTCATGAGTATTTCTTCCCCATGTCCCTGGCTGGTAAGCTTGGATGGCAAATGATGGCTATTTCCAGCTACACTTTAGCTGTTGGTGACAGTGAGCTGTGAACAGTTGCCTCTGTTTGCTGTCAGATGCTCAGGCCCTGCTAATGAGATTTTCACTTCCTGGTGCTCTGCAGGTCCAAGTTCTTGAGTGACAAATGGATGATTCAGAAAGGGTTCATGAAAGAAGAAGACCTTGGCAACAAACCTTGGTAAGCCTGTCAGATCCATTTGGATCTCCATGAGTCTACTCAATCGAGTTTATGGCAGTTGCTAATTTAAAGCTCATTTCAATTTACACTTCTCCTTTGATTTAGCTGATCTTCCATGCTATTGTCTTGATGTATAATTGCAGCTATTAATCAAATCTGCTCTAATTAGTTGTCATCCTTCCTTGAGTTGTATGGCAGCAGAAGAAAATTTGGTACTTAAAGATTGGGTTTTTTTAATGAAGAGCGTTATATCTGAAATAAAGGAAAAGGTAGTATGCAAAGAATCCTTTCAAAATCAGAGTTCCTGAGTGCAAAGCACTGCAAGTCTACATAGGTGGGAGGGAATCTTCCCTAAATTGTTGCCTGTAATGACTGTAAATAGGTCTTTGAGTAGGAGCACAAAATTTCTGTGTAAGATATAAATAATGGAATTGAGGAGGTTAGTGCTCTCCAGTAACTATCTGTAATCACAGAAAGCAGATGAAATGAGGAAAAGGGTTTTGATTTTCAAGCCTTCTCACACTTCAGTGACTTTCTGATATTGGGGATAAAACTTGAGAGCCCTGAAGCTTTATTGACTCTGGCTGAATCCTGACTCTTCCTTGCAGCCTTTTGTCATTCCTGTGGTGCTGGAGGCCACAGTGCATGGAGGACTGGTTCTGTTCTCTCCAGAAGACTTGCATGGGTTTGTTTTTCATTCCATCCCCAGGTGGTGGAACATCAGTATTCAGGAGCTGAGCCTCTCTGCCCCCCTGACCGTGCTTCCAACTGTTACCTGTGCAAAGACTGTGGAAATCCTCCGGGAGAAGGGATTCGACCAGGTACCAGTTGTTGATGAATCTGGGTATGTCCACATATATCACTCTTCATCCATATGTATCAATTCCCTTGCCAGCTCTTCGGGGATGTCTTTTAAATGCTTGCTGGAAGTATAATTGCCTTCTCACTGATCCTTTTTCATTGATTAACGCAGCTCGGAAATGTTGCCTTGAACACACCAATGCTGGACTGTGTGTTTTCATGCCAGATTGTCCTGCCCTTCACACGATTCTAATGATTATTTTGATGTGCTTACTCAGTGTGTCTCTGCAGGATAATTTAATTTCTTTTAATAATAATACCAGTTTAACGTAACGAAGCAAAAATTCCTATTTCAAACAACCAACCCTGAACGTGCCCACCTCTATCAGAGCTTTCACAGAGTTTCTTCAGCACACTGTGTTATAGTGCAGTGCTGCAGTGACCCCTAGAAACCAGGGTGTCCCCAGCAAGCTGGGATGTGCCTTACCACCCTGCAGGTCTCCTGCAGACAGGCTGAGTATTGAAGAGTTGCTCATTTGTGCTGACCTGAGGGACGAATTGTTGTAGATCCTCGTAGGAAAAAGGGACGTGAGCCAAACTGGGGTGAGCTTTCAAAAGGACAGATCAGAGTGTGGAAAAAGTTTGTGCTTTCCAAAAGCTCTCTGAGACTGCAGGTAGCCCTCTCCAGTTGCAAGGAGCAGAGATACAAAGAGCCTGGTGCTCAGAGGGACCCGCAGCACCTGCTGCCTTGTGTGTGAATCTCCAGGACCTCTGAGAACTGTACTCTGTCTCCTGCAGACACACAGAACCCGAGTGTCCCATGGATAATGCTGCATTATTGCCATGAAGTAGCTGAACTGACCCCTGCAGGCTGGCTGACAGTGGGTGCTTTGTTCTACAGGAACACCTGGGGCTTTTGTGTTGTTTATCCCTACTTTCTCTCTCCTTCCTCAGGGTGATTCTGGGCATGGTTACCCTGGGTAACATGCTTTCCTCACTGCTTGTTGGAAAAGTTAAGCCTTCTGATGAAGTCAGAAAAGTAATCTACAAGCAATTCCAACAGGTAGGCAGGTATATTCTGCAGCTCCTGGTTCTCTGCTTGCAGGAACTGGAGTAGGTGTGCTCACACTACACAGGCTGGGTGAGGTTTACCTGGGCTGTTATGGAGCACAGAATTTTCTTTTGAAAAAACGTGAAATGCTTGACTTCGTTTTCACTAGGCTTTAAGTTTCAACACTGCCCCAAAGTGGAGCAACTGCTGTGTTCTGGAAGTGTGTGTAATGCTTCTGCTCAACCTGTGAGCCACCCTGAGGCTGAGCAAAGGTGCTGGTTCCTTATGGACAAATGTAAATTTATTTTTTCCTCCCCAGACAGACAATCCAGCATCGTGGGGAAATGTGGTGCGTAACACAACCACTTAGTTCACATTCTCCCTCACTTGGACACCTCGAGAGTTTCTGGGGCTGGTGGT
This sequence comes from Corvus moneduloides, assembly GCF_009650955.1. Classification (NCBI taxonomy): domain Eukaryota; kingdom Metazoa; phylum Chordata; class Aves; order Passeriformes; family Corvidae; genus Corvus; species Corvus moneduloides. Next base: position 118,641,460 of record NC_045477.1, read on the forward strand.
GTGTGATGGTTTCTGTGGCTGCTGTGGTGCCAATTCTCTGCACTTCTGAGGTTGTGGCTCTTGCCATGGGCAGCTTGAAGGCTTCTTCAGTCAAGAACAGCTTAACCATTTCTTTTCACTTTATTTCTGGTACTTTCTTGGTGGAGGTTGGAAGGGGAGTGGCACAGGCTGTGGTGCTGCTGACATGTTAACTGAAAGTGGTTATTTTTCCAGTTGAATTGATGGGTTAGTGGAGAAACATAGTGGAATGCACATAACCTCAGAAGTATTGTGGATTTTGCTTTTTTTACCACTTTATTCAAGGGGATTTGGCTTGTTCATGAGCGAAATTGGGAAAATGAATCATCTGTGTCACCAAAATGACTTCTGATAGCCTACATGGGATACCACAGCTGCATCAAATAAGAGGCTTAGCCTGTAAACCAGGGCAGAGGTACATTTTGGAAAGATGGATCTTTTGGCTTTTTTAGGTTGCTCAGAGAGGTTGTGGATTTCCCATTCCTGGAAGTGTTCAAGGCCAGGCTGGGTGGGGCTCTGAACAACCTGGGACAGTGGGAGGTGTCCCTGCCCATGGCAGGGGGATGGGACTGGGTGATCCTTAGGGTTCCTTCCAACACAAACCATTCTGTGATTGTTTAACATGGGCAGCCTGCTTTGATAGGATCCCTGCAATTATTTTGGGGCAATCTCTTAGAATGGAAGCAGAGTGGTTTTAGATTTTTTGAAAGTCCCTGGTACCATTGTGCTCTGGGGACTTGAAACACCAGTCACAGGATAATTTGCCAACCCAAACAAGTGCTAGTGGAGGGAAGAGCTGTCCTTGTGGAGTCAGGTGTTAGTTCCAGTGGTTTGGGTTCCCAGTCATGTGCAGTGTAGTACCATGTGCATAGACTCATTGCTTTAAAGACTTAATAAACTTTAAAAAAAAGCCTAAGTGTGAGAAAACCTGTAGGCAAAATGTTTAAGGAGCTTGAATGAGCAGTAGGGAGACAGGTGAAAACTCCGTGGGGGTTCTGTTAAATTTCCACTGAGCATCTCTAGGCATGTTTATGTCTTCATGGTTGTCCCAGTGCTGCTAAAGGCTGCTTGTCCTGGTTGTCCATAACCTGCCCAGTCCCTGAAAACAGATTTGGGACTGGTGGGTGACTCCATGTGGCAGCGGATCCAGATTTCCCACCTCCTTCCTTTCCTGGCCCACAAGTTTAAGGATTGGTTCCTCAGTCTGCACTACAGCTGGTCCCTTAAACATAGGCTGCTGGGAATCCTCTGACTCCCAGTATGGAAACAGAGTTCTGTGTTCCAGTGCAGCCCAGCTGTTCATGCCATGGCATTTATTTCTCACAGAGTAAAGGCTTTTTGAATCTGCAGTGCAAGACTCTTCTTTAGTGTGAATTCCTTTAATAAAAGTATGTCAGATGGTGGGTGCTGGGGAGAGTCACCTGGTTAATGGAGCTGTGGCTGCTTCTTCATATGTTAAATTATGTTTGAACAGTTTAGACATTTTTTTAAATAATTGCAGTAGGTGATTGCTGAAGTGTTTTGCAAGTATCTGTTTTTTTGCAGAATTAACACAAGGTGCTTTCTTGTTCAGTCTTAGCAAAGTTGAACTTCACAAAAGATGAATTCTTAAATCTCAGTTCCTTGATTTGCACCCAAATCCAGTGTTGGCTGAGCAATCTTTCACCCTTGGTTTCGTTTTTGGCTTATTTAGGCTTTTCTGCCTTTGCAGATCATATTCTCTTCCCCAGTGCTTTGCAGCCCGATTCACTCACTTTTTCACAATCCTTTTGGAATAAAAATCACCAAATATAAAGAGTTTTATGGTAACTTGGACACATGGAACACTTGAGACCTTCTTTGATTCTTAGCATTTTTCAGATTTTCATTATATTCATTATGTTTACAGAGTCAGAATGAATAACTTCATGTAGTGCTTCGTTTTCTTGAAAATTAGAAACAAAGAAAACGGATCTTTTAAGTTGGCCTTGATTTGGTGGTGTTTTCTAATGCTTCAGGTGGTAGCAGCACACAAATGCTGATGTACTGATTTTAGTTCTGCATGAATTGCGTGGGGATTATTGACCACTAAACATAGAAAGGACTGTTTTATTCAAGTTTTGTAACTCTCTCCTCAGATCAACCTGAAAGACAACTTGGGGAAACTCTCTCACATCCTGGAAATAGACCACTTTGCTCTGGTGGTTCATGAACAGATTCAATGTGAGTACAAAGTACTGCACCTTGTGAGAGCAAATTTGTGAGTGGTAACAAGAAGCAAGGGGAGTGTGAATGAGTAAATGAGCTCTGCAGTAGCAAAATCCTCTTTCTGTGTCAGACTATGTGCTACTCATTTTCATCCCTGGAAGTGTCCAAGGCCAGGCTGGACAGGTCTTGGAGCAACCTGGTCTACTGGAAGGTGTCCCTGCCCGTGGCAGGGATTGGAATGGGATGATTTTTAAGATCCCTTCCAACCCAAGCCATTCTATGATTAATTAGACTAAATAAATCTTCAAATCTGGGGTATATCACTCTTATATGTGAATAGTATTTTGTCCTGTTTCATCTTCCTTACAGCAGACAGCTTTCAAAGTTACAAACACTGAGAAACAAGAGTCAAAACTATGTTAAGTTGTGCCAGATAAATTTATCTTTAGCTTCTCAATTACAACTGGAAGAAGAAGAGCCATCAGATTTGGGGTTGTTCCTGATAATCTCCGTAAGGATGTGCTCTTGGCTCTGAGCTGACTATGTATAAACCTAGAATCTCACTGAAAGCTTGCAGTGGAACAGAGATGGGTAAATAAGAAGCCCATGACAGTCCAGCTGACTGAAAAAACTGATTATAGAAGTAGACTACACACCTCAGTACAGGCAGACTTTAGGAACAAGGAATTTAGACAATAGATAAAGGGCCAGAAGTCACATTGCCACTTGAGTCCCAGGTCAAGGCTTAGGCTCACAATGAGAAAATCACTTGAACCTGTGCTCTCAATGCAGCACAGATTAAATGGATAGTAAATTTTTTGGATATAAATGGGGTATTAAGGTTTTTATACTGATTCTGTATTTGACAGGGATGCAGGAAGATAACCATCTTCCTGTGTCACATTTCCTCCTCAAAATGTGGTTCCACTGGGCTGTCCAAGTGGCTCCTGCTTCCAGTGGGGTAATGCCACCTGCAGCTGTTTCAAGTAATTAATGTTTGAGGAAAATACACTTTATGGCAGAGGGCCTGGTTTGAATTTTTGTGTCAAGAAAAATAAATGCAGCAGACTCTTATCCTTCCTTCCATAATGTCTCAGTGTCCCTTTTGATGAGGAGCCTTTCTGAGCTGAAAATCCTTGTCACTTCCTCTGGGACTCTTGGCCAAGGTGCCTTTTGTGTTTCCCCTCTGTGTGCCAGGATCACCAAAGAGCTCCACTAAAACCAAGCAGAAGGGGGTGTGTTTGTGCCTCCTGAAGGCAGAGCTGCCTTTTTCTCTGTGCAGATCACACGGATGGCTCCTCCAGCAAGCGGCAGATGGTGTTTGGCATCGTGACAGCCATCGACCTCCTGAACTTTGTAACCGCACGGGAGCGGGAGAGGAAATCCAACTGAAGCCAAGCAGCAACGTGGAGCCTCTTCAACATTTTGCAATCTCCAACAAAGAATCAGGTTTATGTCCTAAGTAGAATGTGGGTTTTTTTGTTGGGTTTTTGTTGGTTTTTTTTTTAATTCTGAAAATAAGCAGTTAGCTATCCTGGTGTCAGCTATCCAGCCAGTGTGTCCTGCTGTATTGCACAGCTTCTGGGACTTGTTTCTTAATCAGGTTAAGCAATATTTCTTATCAAGACAATTTATTTTTTTACCTATATATATATATGTATGTGTAAAAAATATTGCCTAAATTAACTGGTGTGTTCCTTATTTCTTATGTCTGAAGGCTGGCTTTCCAACATTGTTTCAGATTCATAAAATGTCTTGAAATAAAGAGTTACTGAAGCAGAGGCCCAAGAGAGCTCTGGAAAGTTCTGGATGGTTTTTTTTCCCTCCCATTCAAGGGTGTTAAGTTAGATATTACCTGTGTGGAGACAAAATTGGGACTGGGGCATGGGGAGAAGAAAGCAGGGTTTCCCTTTTGGTGGCATCAGTGTAAAACAAGGAAAATCCTGAGGGCTGGAGCTGAGAATCGCTCCAGCCATCTGCTCTGAGAAAAAGCTAGTTGGAGTAGAAGCATGGCAGTGAAGTGACAAACATAACGCAGTGACAGTGTTTTACACAGAGCACCACCTTTCCCTGCCATGACAGACCTATTTTTTTTCCCAATCCCGTTAAGTAAGCACAAATGGAAAGATATAAAAGGTAAGATCAAGCTCCTTGCCTGAAGGTTTTTTAAAATGATGCTGTTTCATCTATTACCTTCCTCTTCCCTCCCCACCCTCTTATTTATCTCAAAGTGCCTTTTTTTGGTGCCTGTTTTAGAACAGCCAAAGATAATCTGTCAAGAGCTGTAAATTTCAAGTCTCACTCAGGTACTCCTACCCTGTAGTTCCTTATTCCAGGAGAAAAGCCCTGCACTGGCCACCCCTTTGGATTAGGGTTATTGCTGAAGGAAAGTGACCCATCCTTACCTTACACTGTGGTTTACCAGTAAATTCATACACTTCTTTAAGATTTAAGACAACTTCTCCCAAGGCTCTGGAGAAAAAACTACTATGAAGTCTAAAAATATACAACTTCAATAATAATAATTGAAGGGTTCTAAAGGGTGATTGATTTTTTTTTTGTTTTGGGTTTTTTTTTTTTTTTTTTAGTTTTTTTTCCCATTTTGCTATTCAGTGATTTCTCTCTCACTGTTGCCCCTCACTGCAGGAGCAACTCCAGCTTGGGTGCTCTGATCAGTGGAAAGGTGAACCTGTGTGAGTGCCAGATGTGTGCACCTGTGTGTTAAAACCCTCTGTTCAAATCCATGGTAGCTTTTCTGGGCTGAACAGCTCTGTCCTACCTCAGTTGCTGCTTGGCAGAGCCTCATAACTCATCTTTCAAACTGTATTTCTGAGCTGCTTCACAAGGTCATAAATGACAGCACAGTTAAGGGCAGGGTCCTTGATCCTCATGCTTTTGACATCCTTGATGCTTCTTTGTGTCAGGAGTCTGTGAATGGTCAGTTGTACCCCTTGAGACATCAGTATTCCAGCTAAACTTCTAAACCCCTTTTCCAATTACTTCAAATACTACTGTCAGATACTCTTCCATATCTTAATTTACAGGGAAAACAGACTTCTTTCTTTGATTTACTTATTTTTACTACATCCTTTGATCCCCACACGTGCAAAAGGACCCATGTACTTCACTAGATGCTATGACCTGAAGTGTTTTCTGCCCTTGTAGATGTCACTGCTGCTAGGTTTTGGCATTACTGCTGCCTTTGAATATTTACTTTACTGGCTTTTATCTGATTTTTACTTTTTCCCCCTTTGCCATCTGGCCTTCACTCACAGTAGCAGGGAGGGAGGTGCTTGAGTAGTTGAGGTTTGTCCTTTTCCCCTGTAAAAGCTCATGTCCTGACCTAACAGAATTCAGCAGGAAATACAAAAATGGTAGAAGGAGGTTCCCAAAGCTGCTTTTCAGAGCAGCACAAGAGAGGAGTTAAAGGTGGGGCAGCAAATTAGTCAGTTATAAAGAAGTGTGAGGCTTTTAATCTATTTTTCTAGTACACTGTTCATACATTAATTCTTCTTGTGCCATGAAAACTGGCAGCATTGTGGACTGAGACATAGGGGATGGTTAGAAATGGTGGGGAAGAGGGGATGGGAGTCTAAAGCATTCCAAGTAAGCCAAAGGATCCAAAGAAATCACCTGCTTCCCTGTGGTTTGGGAAGAACAGGAGCAGTCTCCTATTCTGCGCTGGCACAGGGAGGAAAAGACAGCCACCAGCCCCTCTTATTCACAGCAGCACCGTGGTGAGACCAGAGGAATTGGGTAAACAAATGGAGTTGCTGCACAACTGAAAAACTTTCCAGAGCTCTTTCCCGTGGCAGGGATGCAGGCAGCAAAGAGAAGGGGACAGGGAATCCAGAAGGGCTGAAGTTCCTCTGCAAAAGCTTCTAAGTGTGATGCTTTCTTTGCATGTCTGAGGATCTCACTGCTGGTCCTGGTTAGTTGTGGTAGGGCTGATTAAAACTGGGCTTATCTTGTTTCAAATTCTCTGAAGACCAAGAAAGACACTGCAGTTTGTTCGGTCTTTTGCCTGAGCTCGAAGGCCAGAGCCTGAACAGAGCTGTATTTTTTTCTCTGAAGTGGGTGCCTGCATCTTCTGTTTACCTGTGCTGCTTATGCAAGCGCTGACTAAACCTGAAACCTATTTTGCACATGGATATTTTTATCAACAATTTATGCTGTATTTGTCACTGTCAGAGATTATCAGTCCTAATGTTAGCTCTGCAAAAATACTTTTTATTTTCTCACCTGAAGGCAACTATTCAGTAAAACCTGTACAATATTTTGCAAGCGGTTACCAGGCAATGACTTAAGGATCATTTTCACGTTGTCGTGTCCAGTGTTATTTCCCATTTCTTGTACAAGCTGTGGCTGACTCCAGAACTCTGGCTAGCAGGGATTCCTCTAAGCAGCCACACCAGTCTCATCTGCACACCAAGCTTCTTTCTGAAAACTTCTGCTTGCTCTTATAAATCTCACACAAGGCCCACTGTCAGGAGCTTGCTGATACTGCCCCTGTCATCCAACAGCTTTTCTTACTGTGTAGTGTCAACTAAGGGAAAGGGAAGCCTTCTTATGCTTCAAGGAGCTGGGAAAAACCAACGCTATGAGCTGTATTGATTGCACAGATGTTCACAAATGTACAATATGAAGAGTTCAATAAAAGCTGTTTGATTGCAGAATGGCTCTGGGTTGGTTTTTTTAATGCCAGTTCAAGTTTATAAGTGTGTGTTACACTAAGAAATTTGTGCAGAAACCCCTCGCTCTCAGTGTGTGGCCTGTGAGACTGCAGTTCTTTCCATGTCTCCAGAGAGAGGCCAGTCCTGCCACCATGAACCCCTTGCTCTCATGCCAGGTGTTCGGGTACCTCCCCCCACACACACACAGTGCTCTGTCCTCAGCTTTATCTCCTTACCCCTGATCCAGCAGCACGGGGTGACTTTATCTTGAACATCCTTCTCATGTGATACCTGAAATGCTGCCATTGCTGGCAGCAAGTGCAGATCCCTGCCTTTGCTTTCCCTTTTGGCAGTTCACTCAGAGGGGGAAGAAGGGATCCTGCTGTCACAGCCCCAGGGGCAGAAGGCCGGCATCACTCCCGGGCATGGAGAGACCATTGCAGCAAAAGGCCAAAGGCTGCCCAGGCACAGGAAGCGTGAAGGATCAAGTTCCACCTTCCAGCAGGCTGAACACGGAGCTGGACAGCCTAAGAAATATCCTGGTGAGGTACATCAGGCTCTGAACCCGGCCCCTGGATTCAGCAGGTGCAGCCATTGAGAGATCAGGGCTCCTCAGCACCTTGTTAGCAGCAGCCTCCAGGCTGGGGCTGAGAGCAGGGCACTGCCCACACCCCGTTTTTGCAAGACCTCCTGACAGCTGAGTCACAGCCTAATGACAGCCCTGGGACCGAGCTGTCCCCAGCTGAGGAGCTGCCCCTCCTCGCGGGTCACCAGCAGGAAAATTACTGGGTACAATCAGTTGTGCTGGCTCTGCAGATAAAGGGAGGACTTCAGTCCAGAAAGCTGCCTTATGAAAGCAATAAATTCCCTTTGGGGAAGAAAAAAAAAAAAATAAACACAGCCACCAACCCACACTCATGTTGCTGATGGAAGTGCTGCTACCTTTTGTCACGTGCTGGAGGATGGTGAGTGAGGGGAGAGCCCAGAGGATCTGACGTGGAGGGCAAGAAGAGCAGCCAACTCACCTGCCACCACCCTGTCTTATGGAAAAATCCACCTCTAGTTAGAGGAAAAGCCAAGTGCTGTGTACAGTGCAGGTTTCACTGCTCTTTCAGGAGCTAAAAACACGCCATAGCTTCTCTCCTACCTGCTGAATCCCAGGCTTGGGGTGGCCAGCTGGGTTTGTGTGCCCAAACAAACAGGGCAAGGGGCCTGTGGGCACCACCTGTGCCTGTAGTCCCTGTCACAGACACTGCATGTCCCTGGGGAAGCTGGAGAGCAGGCAGTGTGCTGACTGATCCACAGCGAGACCCTCTCGGACACAGCAGGACACAGGAATGAGCTGATCTGCCCCATGGGACAAGCAGAGCAGGTCTGACCTGTGAAGGGTGGGAAACCCAGCGTGTTTGGAGTTGTTTGTGCCTTGGGTTCCTTCCTGTGTCCTGCCAGGAAAAGCCAGCAGGTCTGCACTTCTCTGGGTGTCTCTGGAGCATCGTTCTCACCACAGCCACCAGCAGCAGATGCACCATCAAGGGAGGCTCGTCACAGGCACTGCAAACTCCGTGGGTTGTACAAAGAAATGGTGACCTCTCCTGAAAGAGGTGGGTGTGAATGGCTGCTCCAAAGCAGTGACAAAAATGTAACTTTTCTAACCCATTCCTGCCTTGGCCTGTGACAACTGGAATTGTGTTTCAGCTGGCATCATTTTGCGCTGCAGTAAGAATTCTACACCAAGTGTGCTTATCAGGTAAAAAAAAAATATTTTTAACAGCAAGTGACAGCCTCCTTTTCTCCCAGTTTACCCACAGTATTCAGATAGCAGGCGCCATCACCAGTATTCCAACTTACAGTCCAATACGGCTCGACCAGTGGCAGTTTTAACCTCATGCCCTCACAGCAAGATGGTTTTTCTCTGATGGCCAAAAATAAGCCAAGAACCAAGGAAAGCCTGTTCTGACCTGAATTATTTGCTAGGCCTTCCCAAAACATTGCTAACCCTTCTCCTGACATCCTCTCAAGCCCTGATGTGAAGCTTCAACTGCTTTGATAAAGCCATTTTGAATATTAATTACATGGGAGGGGAAAATGTGGATTTCTTAGCTCCTGGTACAGCAGAATCTGGAACATTTTAATACCAGATTGTCTCCTCTACGAGAAAAATTCGCTGAGGAGGGATGACTGTGGTGATGGAAGGTCTCTCCTTGGAAGTGCCCAGCAATAAAACCTGAGTGCTGCATCCCCACAGGGATCACAGAATTACAGGATGGTTTGGGTTGGAAGGAACTTTAAAGTCATCTTGTTCCAACCCCATGCCATAGTCAGGGACACCTTCCACTATCCCAGGTTTACCAAAGTCCCATCCAACCTGGCCTTGGACACTTCCAGGGATGGGGCATCCACAGCTTCTCTGGGCAGCCTGTGCCAGGGTCTCCCCACCCTTACAGGGAAGATGAGGTGAGTACTATAAAACTACCTCTGCAAGGAGTATTTTTGACACTGTTTTAAAAGCAGAGTCCCTCTCCCTGTGCATGAACGTTTGTGTCTCACCTTCTTGTGAAAGCTCAGAGCCATCCCAGTGTTCTCAGTCATCTCTCCCCATTTTTTTGTCCAGCTGATTGCTCTCTCCTGTTGTTGCTTCCCAGCCTGGAAATGGTGATGTTTAGCCAGTGGAATCCTGCAGGTTAAATGCTGCAAGACAGCTCTTCAGATAGAGGATGGGGCTGCTGGGGAATGGGCACCTGTGCCCTGTGCTGCCGTGTGTTTTTTAAACTTAGTAACACCAGCACTGCAGAACAGCAAGGTAAAATTAGATTTTATTATGTCTACAGGCTGTGAAATACCTGGTGTTCCTGTGTGGGTGGAACATGACAAAGATGCCAGTGCAGACCCCAGCCATTCCCCTGCAGCCCAGCTCCTCCTCTGCGCTTAACCCAGGCACAGGCAAAGCAGGAAAACCCACCCCAAAATACCTGCTGTGCTCACCTGCTGGGGCAAAACCAGCTGTGTGTGTGACTGTGGGGCTGGGATGCCAAAGAGCACGACTGCACAGCAGCTCTGGGGATGGTGGTGGTGGGAAAATGTCATGGTTTAACCCCAGCCAGCAACTCAGCCCCACACAGCCACTCACTGTGGGATGAGGGAGAGACTCAGGAGGGTAAAACTGAGAAAACTCGTGGGCTGAGTTAAAGCAACAGGTAAAGCACCAGCTGTGTGCACAAGCAAAGCAAAACATGGAGTTCATTCCCCACTCCCCATGGCAGGCAGATGTTCAGCCACCCCCCAGGACAGCAGGGCTCCACCACACCTCGTGGTGACTCGGGAAGGCAAACGCCATCATTCCTTCCTTCTCCCACACCTTTACATGCTGAGCACGGTGCCACATGGTCTGGAATATCCCTTGGGTCAGTTGGGGTCAGCTGTTCCTTGCAAACCCTCCGGCATCCCCAGCCCCCTGTCTGGTGGGGTGCATGTTCTTCTCCACGAGCCACACCACCTCCAGAGATGTCCCTGCTCCACCACGGCCTTACCCCTGGCTTCAGTTCCTCCAGGGCTGGACCTGTGCTGTGGTGGGCTCAAGCATGGCCACAAACTCTGAGGTGCTCCAGGGTGACCTCGTGCACAGCCAATGATCCCCCAGGTGCACCAAAAAGTCCCACACTGGGCACCAAAAAGACCTCTCATGGTTTAAACCCAGCCAGCAACTAAGCCTGAGCATTCTGGTCAGATGCAGTGAGCAGCTTTTACCTTGCCCCCCAAAAAGGGGAATTCTTTGATTCAAAGTCCCCAAACTTGCCATCTAAACCTTTTTTTTTTTCTTTAAAGTATCTAATTTAAAAATGTATTTCTCTAAAGGAAGCATTTTATTTCAAAATTGTCTTCTGTCCCTCCAATAACCATCTAAATATTGTTTCCTTTCAGGTTGAAAAGATCTCCCTTTCTTGCAGTTTGGTCACTGAAGGGAAGAATCTAATTTTTGAGCACATGCTGCTACAGGAGACAACCAGGAAGCGGTGGTTGGGTTATTCTGTAACTGCAATGCCCAGAAAACACAATTCTTGCTGGGGTTGGGGTTATTTGCAGCCTCTCCACAAGAGACCTGCATGTTCTCTGTCACATCAGATAGCCCACAAGAGTTTTCTGCGATGGATTACCTCTGGCAATGTTTTCCAGAGAGTTCATTTATTGCAAAAAGACCAAAGGTAAAGTCATCCCTGTGCTAATACCTACACCAGTCTTGTCTTCAAAAGTTTAATTCCAAAATAAGCATTCTGACAAGGTTTATTCTTGCCTGATCACCTCAGCAGTGGTGAAGTTTCCTTCACCACTGTGTTTTGGAGGAGCACGGCCCCAGCCCAGGCCAGGCGGCTCTGTGTGCTGCCCTGGCTCTGGGCAGGAGTGGGGAAAGGAGGGGCTGAAATTCTCATGGGCTCTTCCTTTTCAAGCAAAATCTGCATCCAGGTAATTTCCTGATCCCCAGCTGGTGCTCAGGAATCACCATGGAGCAGAAGCTGTTCAGTGCTCTCAGCCAATTTAACAGTAAAGCAGTTTCACGAGAAGCAGGAGACAGAGGTTTAGGCTGGAGGTGGTGCAGAGACTAATCCTAGGATCCCAGAGGACACAGAGAGTCCCCACCAGGCAGCACCTAACACAATATGTCATTTCTGTCACCACCTGTGCCTGATTCAGCAAGGCCCATGCTGACACAGATGAGCTGGGTTTAAATTCCAGCACAAGACACAAAACCAGAACAGCAGCGGAATTCTAAAACCAGCACCAAATTGCTGGGGGAAGGGTTCAGAGCACTCCTGAAGATAAGTACTAATTAAAACAAACAATAAATTGCTTATCTTTTTTTTTATACCCCAGTCACCTCCCCTCGCAGAGCAATCAGGTGCTGGGCACAGTGAGGTGTGGGGCAGGACCCAATCGCGTCCCTCCCGGAGCTCACGGGTGTCCGCTGCCACCAGCACATATAAACTGGGGCTGGGGCTCAGCTCAGGCACTCAGCTGACGGGTTGCAGGGGTGAGTATTGGCTTATCTATTATCTCTTGGCAGACTCCTTGGGAAATGGGGACCCTCGGTGTTGTGGGGAGACTTGGAATTGGGCAGCCCCTGCAAAGGCTGACTCTGACCTGGGGAGTAGCTGCGCTTTCAGGAAGTCCTGAATAAATCAGGCAAGCAGGGAGGATTTGGCTTCACACCACGAGGTCAGTGGGGTGGTGGAGAGGGTCTTCTGGAGAGCTTGTACAGCTCCATCCTTGGAGGTTTTCAAGATCTAAGGAGGACAAAGCTCCGAGCAGCCTGGGCTGAACTTAGTGGTGCCTCAGCTCTGGGCAGGAGGCTGGAACTGGGACCTCCCAAGGTCCCTTCCAGCCTGGGTCACTCCACCGTTCTGTTAAACTGATGTTACATTTGTCTTGCTCAGTGACAGCAACGCCATTTCTTTAGAATAAAGCAAGAAAAAGGCATTTTGCTTCTCATGGGGAGAGCTGGCATGTACCTCTTTCTGCCTTGCTGAGTTCATCTAATTTTTCCCTCAGTTTACTTAATGAGCGTCTTGATTTTCTTCCCCTTGAAGTTATCAGAGCAGTCTGATAACCTGATAACTGCAATCTCCTATCTGCAAAGTGCTCTGTAAACATTAGCCTGTGCTCCTTGCCATGTATTTTCCTCAAGTGGCAGCAGCTGGGTGTTATCATTCCCGGTCTCTTGGCCTGCTTCCCAGCTCCAGTGGAGATTTCCATTCATCCTTTGCCCAGTCTTGTGCCCTCTCAAGATTCTCCATTCAGCAGCAGGTAACGGGGCTGTGGCAGGACACCTGCAGTGGGTCAGGTGTGTTTGGTGGCTGACCAGATCTTACCTGAGGCTTCAGCCAGGGACTGAGAGGAGTATTGGGACACAGGTAAGAGTTTTGGTGATCCACAGAGGATGTATCCATCCTTTGGTGCCATTTCAGGCTATCTGCCATCTCATTTTGGGGGTTCTACACTTCAGGCAATTTTTAAGGTTACCTTCAGAGCCACTCTGTGGGTTTTTGGACATATATGAATGTAAATAAGAATCCAGACTCTGGGCACAGAAATGCAGTGATTTGAGAGTGTTTTGCAAGTGGAAGGAGGACATCCATGCCATTCCTGCAGCACCAGGAATTACCCAGCCCTTGAGGAGAAACATGAGGAATTCTCCAGCAGAGAGGAACGTAGATGTTGACCTAGTCAAGGGTCAGCTCTTGTTTCTTTGTTGTCTGTGTGTCTAGCAAATAGGTCTGTAATTGCTTTGAGTGAGAGAAAAAATGAAAACCCCGTTCTTGACTTCATTTTACATCAGATGTCAGGGAAACTGAACACGGTGAGGAGAATGCAACCTTATTTTAGAAGGTGGGGAGCTATGAAGCCCTCCTGCACCAGGGCTGGAGGGGAGAGGGGGCTTGCATGGTGAGGCCCTGCAGCCGCAATAACTTCACCCTCCTCCCTGTCTCTTTTCACCCCATCATGATTACAGTAGAGATGGACATCACCAGGAAAAGGGGGGGAAATACACTCATAAAATCTATTTTGCCAGCATTTTGGGTGGTACGTGGTGGCCTCAGTTGTGAAAGCGTGCTGACCACCTCTGGTACACTGCAGATTATCTCTCCTTTACCCACAGGTGACTTTTGCTCCTTCCCAGCTAGTTCGTTAGGTAAACACAGATTTGCTTCGGGAGAGACACTCAAGGCCGACACAAATCCTGGCTAGCAAGGAAATGAACCATTTTTATTCCTTTAATCCCTCCCAACGAGCAGCAGGTTTGCCAGTGGTGGGGAAGATCACCGGGAAGCAAAGTTTGCTGGGAAAGATTTTGCCGGCTGCAGGATCCAAGGCATTTTGGAGTGACTGCCCTGTGCCCTCATGGCTTCCTGCTGCCTTCTCAGGCTGGGGATGGTGTCTGGAATAGAAAACGTGGCTCAGGCCCTAGAGGGGAGGTGGACCAGAGTTCCCTGTCTGCTTTAGTTGTGGGGCCAGGTTGCAACACGAGACTGTTGACCTCCATCTTCGGAGATGCTGCGGGGCCTCTGGATAAGGAGAAGGTTCAGCCACACATCACGGGCTGTTGCATCCCTCTGATGTTGCTGGAGTAATGGTGTGGTGTGTTTCTGTGTTCCAGGGACAGCCCAGCCCTCAGGGACCCAACCCCAGCCCCATCCTCCCAGCTGGCTTGGAAAGCACCAGGGAATCACAGTGCGGAGCTCGGGCTGTCCTGCCACGCTGCTGCAAAGAAACTCTCACCAGGAGGGTGAAACGAGTGGAGAGCAAGAGGAGGATGGCAGAAATGGTAATTAAGGCTGCCCTTGGGCTCATATGCCAAGCCACAAATAATTCAGATAATCAGGGCCCAGCCACAACAGCGTGCTGGCCACTGTGAGTCACAGCCACTGCAGGGAGCCCGGGGACTCAGGAGGGGCAGGGCTGTGGCTTTATGGCCGGGGGGAAGATGATGCTCCCTAACTAAACTGGATTTCCCACATCCTCGCCACGTGGCAGCAGGTCTGGCCCTACTGCAGGCAGTTCTCTGTGTTTAGAAATGGGATGTTTCTTCTTTGAACTGGTTTGGTTCTCTGGGGTCTCAAAATGACATCATAATTCTCAATCTGAAGTTAAATGCAGAAGAAAGGTCCAACATCATGTCATTGACCATTTCTGCTGCAGCAAAGGTAAGGAAAGGGTTACACCAGCTCTAATTGCAAAATGCACCCCCACAGAGGTGTAGGGAGACAGGGCAGACAAGCAGCTTAACAGCAGCTTTCATCATCAACAGAAGTGAGACACAAGTCTCCATCCATGACCCTACAGAGCTGCAAGGTCCCTTTATTCAAAAATGGCTGAATCGAGATAAATTCATTCTGAGAACAAGCCAGAAGAGGAACTTCCAGGTGCCAAAAATCGTGGTTTTTCTCCATGCAGCTTGTTTCCTTAGCACAGACCGGTGGTGGATGGATTGCAGAGAAGATCAGAGCAGAGGGGGTCACACCAAATCTGCCTCTAACCCTTGTTTCTGCTATTGTTCCATAGCAGGAGCTGAGAATAAACTTTAAGCCCAGACTCTTCCTTTTGTCTGTATATGAACCAGCAAAAGAGAAAACAGCACAGCAAATTGCCTTCCTACAGAGCACTGATGCCATCAGGGCTTGTGTGCTTAAAATCTGCTACTGAACTCAACCTTTACAAACTTGTTTAATCCTTTTCTCACTCTACTTTTTACCTGCTCTGCCCCTGTAGTTGTTCCTGGTAATTCCATTCTGCCTCATTATTTGTTGCTTATTATTTGATGCACCTTCTCCAGCTCCCCCAGGATTTGCAGCCTGCTCTCAGCACCACCCCCTTGTCTCATGTCCAGTCTGATGAATCCTCCTCTCTTTAAGCTGTTTTACTGTGGGATTTGCTCAGTGCCCCCAAGCACCTCTGCTGCCCTTTGCTGTTTTATTTCTGTTGGTTCTTTTGTCTCAGTTTTAATACACTTGGATGCCAGAGTAGAGGTGACCTCTGGGTCCCACCACCACCATAAAAGTATTTTCCAACTATTCCTGGGTGGATTTACCTGCAGGTTCCTCACTGCTAGGGTGAGAAATGCAGTTCTTGACCAAATAATTAAATTAGGAACATAACATTTTCTAGTGGAGGGGATGATTTTGAGATGAGGAAGATACAGTGGAGAAGATGCCCAGACGATGTAGGGGGTCTAGCATACCACTCCAGAAGAGCAATTTTATCATGGAATCAAGCAATTGTTAAGGTTGGAAAAGACCTTTAAGGTCATCAAGTCCAACCATGAACCCACCACCACCATGTTCACCATTAGTCTATTTTCTCAAGTGCCACATCCACACGAGTTTTGAACGCTTCCAGGGATGGTGACTACACCACTTCCCTGGGAATTTTGTTCAAATGCTTTACAACCCTTCCTATGAAATTTTTTTCCTAATGTATGCTCTAAGTTTTTTTCTAATGTACAATCTCCCCTGGGGCAACTTGAGTCCATTTCCTCTTGTCACATCACTCACTCCCTGGGAGAAGGGACTGACACCCACCTCACCACAACATCCTTTCATCTGTTCATCTCCTTCCAACCTCCTTCCATCACTACAACCCCCTTATCCACCTAGATTCATGTGGTTGAAATGCCAGCAGGATGCTCCTAGCTGCCTGGCTTCGCACCCAAATGCCATTTTTTTGCCTTCTGCCGCTATTTTTCTCCCAGGCGTCTGTGTGACCTCTCTTTCCACCACATAGGAGCTGAGTAAGACATGCCCCCTCATGAATGGCAGTGGTGCAGGAAGCCAGGACAGCAGCACGTGGATCCTTCCCAACTTGCCCAGTAAGTGCACGTGGACAGCCACAACGCCTGCCAGCAAGTCTCCACACTCCTGTATTCCCTTGTAAGTAATTCCTCCGTGCTGCTTGTTTCAGAGTGCAGTTCAGCACCTTCTCCCAGAGGTGAAGTACTGCTGGTACACCAGGATGGTCATGGCCAGGAGCTGGTTGTTACATTAACGATGGCTTATTTTCCAGGTGGCAAAACCAACTTAGTACCTCCCCTCCAAGAAAATTTTCTCACTCCCTTTCATTTTGCAGAAAGGTGTGGCTGGCTCAAGTCTCAGCTCTGTGTTATGCAGAGCATCTGCTTGTTTGGGGCATCTCATTTTAGATGGCTGAGAGACATTCACAAAAATAGATTACAAGGGCCTGGGCTTTTACATCGGTAGGAAATGGCCAGGGTACAGAGAAAAGTGCTTGCTCTGAGCTGTTCTTGTCCTCACAGCACCAGGTTCCCTCCCAGGGTGACGTGAGGGCCCAGACTAGACCTGACAAGAGGTGCTTTAATGACCCTTCAAACCAGACACAGCCAAGCTACTAAAGATAAGGCTGTCCCATAAATGTCAGGGGAACTGCAGACACGTCCCTGCAGTGCAGAGATGTAAAGCAGGAATCCAGCTCCAGCCAGTGAGGAACTGGAGCCCATGGGAGGTGCAGCACTGCTCTGCATGGTCGTGCCTGACCACATGCCAGGCAGGGCAAGGCCAGGGCACAGCCACCAGCGTGTGGGTAGCCCAGAGTAGCCTCTGGGTCTGGCCCACAAAGGAGGGAGGAGTGGAATCCAGAGCCCTGGAGCTGATCCAGCAAGCTGTGCATCCAGGCACTCGCTCAGTGCAACCCCTGCAGCTGGCACCCGAGCATAGAATAGGTTCTTTTCAGTCAAAATGATTTTTTCCCCCCCTCAATTATCATTCTGAGCAGGATAACATTCTTGTTTTTTAACAATTTAGCATCAGGGTGCGATGGTGGTGCCAGTGGGTAGGCCATCCCACCCCCAGACAGGAGATGGAGAGATATCCCCCAACCCTGGGCATCAAACACCGCTCTGGGAATGGGGTCTGGCTGAGGAGGCCCTCACAGCACTGCTGGGGGAGGAGATGAAACATAACCCACTGTGTAGCAGGGAAGGAAATACACTGGGACACGTCACACCTTTGCAGCAGTGCGTGGAGGGGGCAGTTTGGTTTCCCTGCTCTGGGTAAACCACAGATGGCAGCCAATGTAGCAAAAATCTCTGCACTTCCTGAGATTCCCAGGTGAAATCTGATTGAGTTTTTGGGGCAGAAGCAGAAGGATAAGACAAGAGGCTATTTTAATCAAGAATATTAATGATTTAAATTTCTTTTCAGAGATACAGAGGCAGACTAGTTCTGATATCCCTTGAGCCAGTTCTGAGCCACCATAACCTCAGCAGGAACCCCTTGCTTTGCCAGGACTGGTTTTTCCCTGGACATCTTAAGGAATAGCAAGCCATGACTAAAAGCTGGAATCTTAGGGGAAAACCATCCTTGTCCACTGTCCTGAACTGACACCAGCATCTGCAGGATGCAATCCAGATGTGTAATGCAGTAACACAGGTCACTCTCAAGAGAGCCAGGCTCTAGTGAAAGGAGCTGGAGCCTTCCCGTGCCGTGGCTCAGCCCCACTGAAATCCCCAAGCATTTCAATGGTTTTGGGATGGGCAATGGCTGCAGCTGTGAGGGAAGTTCCTTTGTTATGTTATTGCCTCACATTTGCAATGCCTCACTCAATGGAGGCTTCGATGTCTCTGCAAACGCTTCCCACAGAGGGAGAGGCAACAGCACATCCCATCATTTCTGGGCTTGAGATGCAAGGAGGCTGGTTCCTCTTGGTAGTAAAGACCTTCACTAAACCCCTGTACTCGTGCAGGGCAAGAGGTGTTTGTATCACACTGCCAAAAGCTGGAGGGAGGGGTGTGAGGTCTCTAAGTAACCCAGCGTGTCACCCCTGCACCACACGGGCTTCCTGCCAGCACACAGCCACCTGCCTGCCCGTGACAGGAAACAGGAGAACTCTGGTTCAGGGGTCAAAGGATGATAGGAGGGGAGAGCTGTGCAAAGCAGAGCTGAGCAGTGAGGGAATGGGGGGGTGTCACTGGGAGAGAGATGTGCTGGCTTGTGACCAGGGGCCATATGCTTGTGATCTTCATCAGTCTCTCCCCTCTGTCTTTGAAAGAGCTCAAGGACATGAATTCCTTGGATGGATGGCAGGATGTTTTGGGCAAACATGCCTTTTTCAGGTTGCAGTTGCTGTGATGTGGTTCTTGGCTTCTGCTGGAGTCTGACAGCGACTGGCAAATCCAGGCAGCTGGATTTCACTGATCACAGAGCTGCGTTCAATTGTTTGCAAAAAAACCTCCAGAACCCTCTGTGATTTGGGCTTCTCCAATGACTTGGAGCCCTCCTTCCAAGTTTGGGAGTCCTGGCCAGCAACACTTGGCCCAGAGGCAGCTGGAAATGTGGGAAGCAGAGGTGGGGCTGGGTAGGATGGAGGAAAGAGGAGGAGCCTTGTGCTCCTGGTTTGCTCACCCATGGCATAAAATCCAAAGGCTTGCCAGCATCTTCTCATTTACTCTAGACCTGGCCTAGGGCCTTGCAGAACAAGGCATTTCAGAACAACCCTTAAAATTAATCAGCTTATTATTTATGTAAAAGAGCTAACAACTCATGATGGAAAACCGTAACTAACTCCTGGTGCCACTAATTGTTGATGGGGTCTTTTTCTCTTGGAGTTGGGGTGTCTTTTGGTGGCCTTGATAAAGTTGCTGAAACCTCACTCAGATTTTCTCTTGGTTCACGTTGCATAACAATAGCTTTGATTTGACTTCTTTTTTTTTCTGCATTGCTTCAGGACAGAAGAAAAGAAGATCTTGCCCAATATCCTCAAGAAAATTGGCTGCACCCCAATGGTCCGAATTAACAAGATTGGGAAGTCCTATGGGCTCAAGTGTGAGCTCTGTGAGTGTCCCCTTCCCAGCAGGTTTTTGCATGCCACGAGGTGAGGGTGAGGGGTGGTGTTAGAGGGGGGCTTCAGAAGAGGCTCTGTGAGAGGAAGCACAGATGGGGAGGGCCAGATGTGGCTCGTGCTGGGCTCTCCTGCTTATCAGGCTACACTACAGTCATTTCTTGGACCAAACAGGAGGTTTCAAGCAGTGGTGAGCAGGGGGCTAATGGTAGAGAGGCATCTCTCCTCCCAGATAACAGCAGCATAAGCTCAGAGCAGAGCTGGGCTAAATTTGGAGATGGATCCAAGTCCTCTCCCCAAGGAGATGTTAACATAGCACTGGTGCTGTCTCGTGGAAGGGTTGGTTTTACACTGGTCCCCAACAATCACAAGGATGACAAAACCAGACCTGTGCATGTGGACTTTTCAGTCTCCTTTCCTGTAACTTCTAACCCTAATAATTAATTTAATCCAAACTGGGCAGAAAGGCAGAAAGTGCCACGGGTGTCACACAGCTGAGTAAAGAGAGACCTGCTGAGCACTCACCCCTAACAAAAGGGCACAGCAGAACCTCGTGGTCCTGTCTGGCAGCTGGGAATCCACAGGGCAGCCAGACCCCACTGAGCACTGGACACATGGAGCGTGCTGGGCTCTCCCACCAGATTCCATCTCAGGATCTGGGATCTTTGGGCCACCAGCCCTGCAACCTCTACACTGCGCTGCCCCACACTGCCCCGAGGGGACGGTAGGAGACCATGGAAGGGAGCTGGTGGAGGTGGGAAGACAGATGTGCAGTGCCTGGTCCACCTCTGGAGCAGCCTGTCGCTTGGGGGATGTCTGGCTGGGGCAGGGGCTTTAGGTGCGGGGAAAGCTGGGCAGATCCCATTTTCTGGGATGGTGTCTCCCTCCCCTGGCACAGGAGGGGAAGGAGAGCAGAACAGGCAGGGCAGCTACACGGTCCTATCTGAGGGATGTGTCAGCACCGAGCCTCTTCCCAAGCAAACACAGGAATACTTGCAGCACAGCTGCCTCAAGGAAGCAGCTACAGCTGGACGGGATTGCCTGCTATTTTCTGTGCCTCCAGGGATCCCTGTGCCTCCAGGGATCCCTGTGCAGCTGAAGTTGTGGCACTGTGCATTATAAAATGTAATGATGAGCACAAGATTTCTTTTCCCGTTTGGGCTGCTCAGGTATTGGGCTGATATCTCAGCCTCAGGCAGCTGTCTCTGTTAGGATGAAATGAATGACCCCTGGAAGTTCCCATTTCTCCCTGTTGTCCGTAAAACAGAGCTCAGTAGCACCATTTCAGTTGCAGATGTTCATCAAAGCCTTGGTAAGAAGAATCCTGTGGTGTGGAGGCCCTGATTAGGACCAAGATGTGCCTTGCAATTTGAACATGCCTTGGAAAGTTACTTGGTTAGTTGCTAGCTCAGTGAAAAAAATTGTAATTTTGTCTGACACTTGAAAATGTTCTTTCTATTGTTTGTTTTTTTCTTTATGGCACCCCAGTCAGGACTACGGATCACCCCTGCAAAAGGTGACCTCTTAGATATCTATTAAAAACTTCAATGCCCCAGGATAGACAGCGAGACCTTGCTGCTAGCCCTGACACTGCCTTGCCCACAGAAGAGTCCTCCAGGCAGGGCACAAGGAGTGTTGTGCCAGTGCAAGACCTCCCACCTTGCAATGACTATGTCCAGTTGATTTTAAACCCATCCTGGGCTGACCAGGTTGACTTCAAACCCATCCAGGGTGGAGGAAATTTGGGAGAAAGAAGGACTCTGCGTGGGTTATGCTGACGGATAATCCCAGAAAAGCAGATGGCGGATGCATTCCCCTGAGCAAAGGACTGTCCTGCAGACGAGGAATAGGTGTCCTAGAACTGCAGTGAGGCCTGGGGGAGCAAAGAGCTGGTGCCTGATGGAGGCACCTCTCCCCTTTCTTTCCCTTTCCAGTGGCAAAATGCGAGTACTTCAACGCCGGGGGCAGCGTGAAGGACCGCATCGGCCTCAGGATGGTGGAGGATGCAGAGAGAGCTGGGATCATCAAACCAGGAGACACCCTGATTGAACCCACTTCAGGAAACACAGGTGGGAAGGGCAGGGGTGCCCTGGGTACTGGGCAGGGTGGCGTTTCTGAGGAGCAAGGATTTTGAGGAGCTCTTGCACTTGCAGTTACAAGGTCAGCTCTGGCTCCATCCTCCCCTCAGCTCCCCTCCTGGTGGCCATGGGCATCCTGGGATGCTGGCATGCCTCCTTGCTGAAATTCCTGAGGGTCCTGCGAAGGTCCTACACCTGCACAGGTGTGGCTGGAAGGTTCCCTTGTGGTAAAGCAGGCAGCATCAGGAGCTGGGGCAACCCTGGATGTTTTCAGGCTGGGAAGCTTTTGAATTCTCAGAGGTTCCCGGAGACCATTCCCCCGATGGGTTGGAAGAGAAATCATGTGATTTTTGCCCTTGTCACTGTCACTTGTCACCCCACCATATTATGTCACCCCAGCCACCACCAGACATGAGGTGAGGGCATCTATGCTCCCCCAGAGCTGTGTCCCAGGTGGATCACGCTGGCTGCCTGCCTGCCCAGGGCAGTTGGAATGGCACCAGGCTCCCTACAGCCCCTGGCAGTG
Organism: Corvus moneduloides; assembly: GCF_009650955.1. Taxonomy (NCBI): domain Eukaryota; kingdom Metazoa; phylum Chordata; class Aves; order Passeriformes; family Corvidae; genus Corvus; species Corvus moneduloides. The sequence goes on from NC_045477.1 coordinate 118,663,281, forward strand.
ACACACTGCTCCTTCCTGCTGCCTCACCTTCCTGCTCTAGTTGGGAGCAGCTGGTTCCATCCATCACCCCGGTGAAATCGGAGCAGAGCCGCCCTTTGCCTGCTGGCCGCAGGGTGACAAGTGCAGCGTCCTGTGTGTCCGTCCCCCCACAACTGACAGTGCTTGAGGGGGAGGGGAAGGCACTCCTGAAGCAAAATCACCTCTCTCCTGTGTTTCCAAAAACACAGGAAGAGGCCTGAGCCTCGGTTAGGGGAGGGAAGCTCTCCCTAGCCCTGCCATTCTCTCTGTGCCACCCTGGTACACTCCTGCGAGCAGGAGGGATGCTGCAGCCCCACCTGCCTGTCAGCACATCCTCCCACACTTCCTGGTGCTCCCAGCACATCCCAGGAGGCTCATGGAGGTTGCCCTCACCTGTGGCTTGTCAGAGAGCATTTCATGGCTCCATTCAGGAGAGAGGAACGTAGGAAGGGACGCACGTCGGTCACTCTTGCCAAATGCTGTTGTCAACCAACTCCCTTTGCTCCCCACCACGCAGGGATTGGGCTGGCACTGGTGGCTGCACTGAAGGGTTACCGCTGCATCATCGTTTTGCCCGAGAAAATGAGCACGGAGAAGGTCAGAGCTCTGTATGGTTTTACCCTACAGCTGGGAAACATCTCCTTCCCTCTCTCTCTCTGCTTCTCCCTTCCTGGAGCCCTCTCCTTTAAAGGCCATCGAGCCTTGCACACCCACTGCCACAGCTGCTATTTAGAAAGTGCCTCTTGAGGGGAAAAAAGCAGCCTGTGATGGCCTGGTGACTGTCTGGTGTCAGAAGTGCAGCTGGGGTGGGGGGATAGCCAAACACGGTGTGTGGCTGCAGAGAAACGGAGCAGGGTCTGCTGCATGTGAAGGGTCAGAAGGAGAGGCAGGCAGGTGCCAGGGCTCTCCTGCCAGTTCTGCTCACTTCCCCTCTGACATCTGACAGGTCACTTGGCCTCACTATGTCTTTATGGTTTTCTTTAACCTGGAGACATTTAGAGTTGCCTGAGCTGCTTTTTCAAGGTGGTAGAAGTGGATTCACTTGCACAAGAGCTGATGATCAGGTAAAATCACCATTCTGGAGATGGCAGAAACCCCTCCTTTGGCAAGCCAAGAGCTTCACAGACTGCTTAGCTGAACTCATGCCAGTGAAACCAGACCTGGACCCTGACCTGGCTAAAGAATGATCCCTTCTCCAAAGTGTCACCCTCATTTCTACCTAAATCTCACTTAAGCTCAGTCTGGATCAGATGCTACCTCCAGCTGCCATGGGATTCATCTCCAGGTGCCCTGACACTCCCCCTGTCTCACTGACAGCCACACCTCCCACAGGAGACACCCTAGGGCCGATTTGCTCCTTCCTTGTGCTTGGTGAGAGAAGAGAAGGGACTTTGGGCAAAAACAGCTTTCTGATGTCCCCTTTGCATGCTGGGGCTCAGATCCCAGCACACAGGAGACACTGTTCCCTATCCAGTTCCCCCTGTGCCCTTTTCCCCTGGCACCAAGGAGCAGCACAGTGTCACCTCCCTCTGCCCTGTCCCCAGCCTGCCCTCCAAGTAGGACAGGGCAAGAGGCCAGGCTTGAATCCATGTGCCAGCTTCAGGCAGGAGGCCCTGGGGTGCCAGGAGCATGTCAGAGATAGCGCAGTCCAGAATTGGGCATTGTATCTCCAAATGATAAATGTCTCCTGCATGCAAAGCTGCTCTGGTATCTGGTGCTGCCCTGAGCCTGCAGGTTCGGGTTACCACCCCTGTGGGGGATCAGTTGTGTTGCATCTCCTCTTTTCCCTCCCAAAGGTTGATATTCTGAAGGCACTGGGTGCTGAAATTGTGAGGACCCCGTGCACCCGCTTTGATGCCCCTGAGTCCAACATTCGTGTTGCCTGGAAGCTGAAAAGTGAAATCCCAAACTCTCACATCCTGGATCAGGTAAACGCAGTCCCTCCACTGACTTTTTCCCAACACAGTTTATAAGGTGTTCTCCAAGTGTGCCTGTGCTTGGGGGCTTCATTCAAACTGGAACCAGAGGCAGATTTAGTCAGTGTTTGATGACATTTGAAACTTAATCGCTCCTCTGCAAAGCACAGGGGGACAGAAACAAAATAAGGGACGCTTCCAAACCTGAGACACTTCTGCCAAAGCCTGGATGTGGGCAAGGCTGGGTTTTCTTGCACAATTCAAAGATTCCTCAAATTGCTTCAGATTTAACTTTGACCTGAAAAAAACCCCCCAGTTTTATGCCTAGCTAGCAGCCTTTGTTCTGCCTCAAAAATAGAGCTCATGCTGTAAAGGGCAAACCCTGGTGACTCATGCCAGAGGTTCTTGCAGTGCTGGGTCTTGCACAGGAGGGCACTTGGTCTGACCCCTGAGTAAGGACCCCCTGGACTGCAGGAAAGTCAGGGAAGCTCGTTCCTTCTAACAAAAAAGGGCATTAAAGACTGAATGAGCTTTTCAGAAGCAGCCTGGTCCATGGGTGTGAACATGGGGTGCAAAATCCCTCTGTGCATGAGAGCTCATGATCAGGACAGCTCCTCCAGCCCATAGTTCCCAGCCTCCAAACCATCCCCACACCTAGTGGGCACCAAGTGCTGGAGAGTCAGTGTTTGTGGGCACGTTTAACCTTCCAGCATGGAAAAACCCCAAGTGTGCATGGAAATCTGTCCCAAAGGGACAAGCAGGAGCAATACCTGTGACCTGTTCTGGTGGGGTGGCAGATTCCCCCTCAGCAGGGAGAGGAGAGGGCAGCTGCATGTTTTGGGTATGGCTCTGTCAGGAGCTATTGCTGGTTTGGTATTTGACCTGCTCTTCACACGGTACTCTTGCTGTTCTCTGTTGGAATAAACAGTACCGAAATCCGAGCAACCCCCTGGCTCATTACGACACCACGGCTGAGGAGATCCTGGAGCAGTGTGAAGGTACCGTCTGTGCTGTTGCCTCTACGTGCAGAGGGCTGTAACCCTCTCTGAGAGGCTTAATTTACATCATTTACTGACCTGAATGTCTAGAAACAGCCCAAAGGGCCTCTGTAGGGGCAGGCAGTATTATCTTAATAACACCAACATGCAGGGTGTAGCAAGCTCTCCTAATCCACTCCAGATACACCTCAGCCTGCAGGGCTTCCCGGCTGTCCCATTGCAAAAGCCTGGGGGAGGAGACCAGAGGCTTGAGAAATTCAGGCTGTACCTAAAGGGGAAAGAACATGTCTCTTGGTGGCCACAACACCTCTTGTGACCTGCCAGCTGGGAACACAAGATGTCCCACGAGGCCTTACAGGGGAATATGAATCCACCAGGGCATGGCAGGCTGCATCTGATCCAGCACGCTCATTTGCAAATCAAAACCGACTGAAACTTCACAAACTGGTGACATTGGAAGTGAGGGCTGGGGGAGGATAAAGGACTATCCCAGTCCATGTCTGTGCAGATAGGAGTGAAATTTATTGCCAGTTGTGGAAGCACTGTAAAATGAGAACAGGACTCGAGGGTTTTAACCGGAGAGCAGTTATCAGAGCAATGAAGCAGTCAGGTGTCAACAGGAACAAGAGAGTCCCAGCCTTCTCTCCACTACAGTGTTAGGATTTGCTCCAGCTGGCTGCCAGCCGTGGATTGCAGGTCCCCTTTTCCCAATGCAGCTGCAGCATCAGGTTTTGAAGGTCAGGCTCCAATTCTGCTCCTACCAGTCCTAAATCTGTATAGTTTCAGCAATGCCAGTGGGGCTACGTCTGACAACGGCAGGTGCCAGGGCAGAGCTCAGCCATCCCTCCACTGTGGATGCCAACACAGGCTGAAAAGTTGTCCCTGTTAGTGATAGTCACATGTGTGATTTGCTTTGACCTGGTGTGGTTTGAAAGGGCTGGATGTGCTGAGATTTTTCCCTCCGCCTTAAACCACAGAATCACAGAATGTCCTGAGTTGGAGGGGACACACAAGGATCATCAAAGTCCAGCTTCTGGTCCTGCACAGAACACCCAAAAAGTCGCACCATGTGTCCACGAGTGTTGTCCAAACACTCCTTGAGCTCTGTCAGGCTGATGCTGTGACCACTGCCCTGGGGAGCCTGTTCCAGGGCCCAACCACCCTCTGGGTGAAGAACCTTTTCCTGATATCCAACCTAAACCTTCCCGACACAGCTTCATGCTGTTGCCTCTGCTCAGTAGATGCCAAAGATGCAGAAATCATGGAGTGCTGCAGTGGGAGATCTGGAGGTCGCCTTCATCTCCCTGCTCTGAGGCAGGATCAGCTGCGCTCAGGTCCTGCAAGCTCATCCAAACTCCTCCACAGGACCAGGCTTTGGCCACCAGCATGGCCTCTGCCTGACCTTCCCTCACATGGGGTTCTGGTGGACACAGGCTCTGCACCTGCACAGGGGCCTGAATAAAGGGGAGATCGTGCTGGGAGCTGTGCTGAGTCCCTGAAAGCCTCTCTCTCCCCTGACCTGCAGGCAAGGTCCACATGGTGGTGATTGGGTCTGGCACAGGAGGCACCATCACTGGTGTCGCCAGGAAGCTGAAGGAGAAGTGCCCGGAGTGCAAGGTAAGGCAGGAGGCAGGACTGCCAGGCTTTTCATGGGATCACAGAATGGTTTGGGTTGGAAGGGGCGTTAAAGGTCATCCCATTCCACCCTCCTGCTATGGGCAGGGAGACCTTCCACCAGACCAGGCTGCTCAGAGCTGGCCTTGAACTCTTCCAGGGATGGGGCATCCACAACTTCTCTGGGCAACCTGTGCCGGGGCCTCACCACTCTTACAATAAGGAATTACTTCCTAATATCCAATCTAAATCTACCCTCCTTCAGCTCAAAGCCATTTCCCCTTGTCCTGTCACTGTGTGTCATCTCCTGCCTAACCCTACAGCTCACCTGAGGGAGCAGTTGTTGTCTCCACCTATTTGTTTGTTCACAGTAATCGTGGCTTTTGTTGGAAGCAATTTGGTGATGCTTAGGTTAACCTAGACCCATCCAGGTGCCTTAGAGACCAAAGTTTCCACAGCCCTACTAAAATCTTCCCCTGCCTGGTGCCTTGCCCTGTGCAGGACACTATGGGGAGCACACACTGCAAATGCTTCTCTGCCACTGCAAAACCCTCCATGCTTTAGGGTTGCCATCAGTCACAATGCTCATCCTGCAGAGCTCGTGCTTCAAGGCAGACTGGAGGCATGACAGTCGCTGCTTCTCTGGTCTGGTCAGTGTGTGAGTGATCCCAGACCCACCAGAGAGGTGTGGACCCACCACTGGAGGGCTGGGATGTGAGGTTGCCTCCCTGGCTGTGTGCAGCTGTGCGTAGAGCAGCGTCACCATCCCTTCTTAAGCTGCGTGCTGAGGGAGGCAACCTCAGGCCAGACACAAAGCTGTAGATAACCAGGGAGGTGTCACCATCAGCCAGCACAACTAGATCCAGAAAGGATGTCTGTATCCACGGGTTTCCACAGGTTGGAGCTCGCTGGTTGGCTTCACCCTAGAGCAGATTAAGGAGCATTGGCAGTGTCCTAAGGGTTGGGAAGTGGCAGGCTCTGCCAAAGGGGTGATGACAAACACCTTGAGAGTGATAACATTTTAAGCCACCAGTCACTTCTGCGACAGCTGAAGACTACCTAGGATCTATTTTAAAAGACAGTGAAAAACAGCACCCTTTTATCCTGGAAGCTCTCCGTGCTGCCAGTGGTTAGGAATATTAATGAATATTATGGGAAGGAAAATGCTGGTAAGGGTGCGGGTATTTTTTCCTTTGAGTTTTGTGTTTGGCTGTTTCTGGATTCCCATTTTGGTTTGATAAAATATCCTTCCCTCAAAGATCATTGGCGTGGACCCTGATGGCTCCATCGTGGCTCTGCCCAGTGAGATGAACACAACCAACACCACAACCATCGAGGTGGAGGGCATTGGGCACGACTTCATCCCCACTGTCCTCGACAGATCAGTGAGTTACCATGTGAAGAGGGGCCTCTGCCTTATCTCTGGCTTTGCATCCAGCCTTCTCCCCAGCCCAGAGGTGTGGTGGCCCTGACACATCTTCCCAGTGCACTACAAGCTGTTGTGGTGGGATTGGGACCCCAGCAGGGAGCATCTCTCTGAGTAACTCTGGTTGTAAGTGGTCCACAAGGAGCAAGTAAATAGAGGAGAAAAGCAGGCATACAACACAGTGTGAGCCTCCTCTGCTCAACCTCACCAGCATTCAGAGCGTGCCCCTTTGGCTGTGATCACACAGATGTCTGCACTGAGGCTGCTCCTCATCACACTGCTGTTTCCTGAGCCTTCTCTGCCTCAGGCACCACACACAGCAGAAATCCTGCACCATGCACAGGCTGGAAGACAAGATCCAAGCCCTGTAAGACAGCAGATCATGAACCTCATCCCTCTTGTTGTCGAGTTCCCTCTCAGTGTATCAGCTGCTACCAGCACAGAGCTTTAAATCCCTAACAGAGGCTGCCTGTGTTGCCCTGGGCTCATTCTAGAAAGGTCCCTCACAGCCTCAGACCCCTTTCTGCTTCCAGGTGTTAACTTCATCCCTGCTGTCAGCACATGCCTGTAGAGCTGTCACCTGTAATATCCCAGGCTGATTCTTGTAGCTGGATCTCATTTTGGCAAAATCTCAACCATTAGTGTAGTCTGGCCTGGGACATTGTGAACACCACTCCCTCTTCCACATCCTGACTATGGACTTGTCAGGCATCCCTCACTCCCCAAGGAAAGAGTGCTGGCTGGAAGGGTGTGGGTGTCTACAAGCAACAAACACCCTCAAGAGCATGGATGCCCTGACAAATGCTTTCAACAAGTGTGGCAGGCAGCTCAGAGCTGCCAGATGTTGTGGGCATCAGCACCATGGTGTGCCTCAGAGGGTCGGGGCAGCCTGAAATGACATTGCCAAGACTCATTCTCCTTGCTTTCCCTTCAGGTGGTCGATCAGTGGTACAAAAGCAACGACAGAGACTCGTTCCTCATGTCCCGCAGGCTGATCAGAGAGGAGGGGTTATTGTGTGGTAAGCACCAGCCACAAGAGCTTGTTCTCTTAACAAGCCCTCTGAACCTCATCCTTTTGGGACCAAAACGCTCCAGGGTAGGTGCCCTCTGTGTTTTGTGTCTGCTGGGTCAGCAGGGCTGAAAGGCTGAGCCTCGGGCTGTGCGTAGGTCACTGCAGACTTCAGAGGTGTGTCCCTGAGTCTGGTCTGGGGTCTGACTCATTGGCCACAATAATTATAGAAGCAGTAATTCTCCTCTTACTGGAGCACTTTTGCAGTGGAACTGGATCTTCAGGCAGTGTAGAGTTACACAGGCTGGAGGGAGGATTAGTGGGGCTTGGGGCAGGACAGGTGGGCTCTGCCAACAGCTTTGCGAGGCCGTGCTCGGTGTCACTGACACACCAGAGGTGCCAGCTTTGGACCAGGAGGGTTTGAAAGTGAAGAAAGTGTGAGATGTTCTTACTGAGTATTTCTCCCTGTGCCAACAAGCTGTAAGTGATCCCACTGGCTTCCCAAAATGAACAAGTGCCCTCACACAAACCCTGCCTGTACCCTAAGAGCCTCCACACAGCATCAGCGTGCTTTCTGCCTTCCCTGACACCAAGCAGACAGACACAGGTTTGCATTCAGGACGAGACACTACGTAGGCTTGTAGTTACAGCTGATAAAAGCCCTGAGCACTCATATCCAGGGAGTTTTGGAAAAGATCAGGCTATATATATGTAATGAAACACTTAAATGTTGATTTAACCTAGCAGGCATGGAGTCACTGTTTCAACAGAAACCACTTGTTTGAACTCAATCATAATTTGTGAACAGCTTCGTGTTCCCTGAACTGCATCTTTCAGGGCCGTTCCTCGTTTGTTTGAAAAATGTGACCCAGGGATAATTAACCTGCTGTAAAATACGTGCTGCCTCGAATGCAGTGTGTAATTGGCACACAGATAGTGGAACGTGTTTGACTTCCAGTACTCAGACTAGTGGTGGAAGAATTGCCTCTCTAAAGCAGGGGCCTGCTCTCCCTACGTGCAGCAAACCACATGCGTGCACACAGACACGGGGAGCGCTTAAGTCTTCCCATCACGTTGGCCTGGTATTCCAAGCATGAATGTAATGTTCATGGGTTTTTTGGTCTTTACAGTGCATTTAAAGCCAATCTTTTGGCTGCCAAGTATGTCAGCCAGAAGCTCTAGAACTGGCGTGGTCTTCTGCTCATGCAAAGGGAGGGTGCGGTGTGGGCAGCGTGTTCTGAATGTGCCCGCATGGGACCTTCCAGCCCTTGGTTTGCCCACAGAGTCACCACAAGAAGTGGTTCATGAAGTTCATGAGGTGACTTTTATGCTGCCTCAGACACCCAAGAGCCATCATATGAACCGGTCCCATCAATCCCTACCTCTGCCTGATCCTAAAGCCTACAAGGCTTCCGGATTGATTGTCCTTCCATCCCAGCATCCCAAGCCACCACCATCTCATAAGGTGCCACCTCTGCACCCTTAGCTGGGGCAGCCTGTGCTTCCCACACCAGGATGGTGGCCCTGCTCCCTGGGCAGCCCTGACACTTGTCTCCCTCTCCTTGGTACCCATCCAGGTGGCAGCTCGGGCAGTGCCATGTCCGTGGCTGTGAGAGCTGCCAAGGAGCTGAAGGAAGGTCAGCGCTGCGTGGTCATCCTGCCTGACTCCATCCGGAACTACATGTGAGTGTCCTGCTTCCTCCCCTGCTTTCCAGCATCCGGGTGGGAGCTCCCACGGCCTTCTGTGACATGAGCTGAACCCAGGTGCTCAGGGTTCTGGAGAACCACCCCAACAAATCTGATAGCAAGGCACACAGAGTGAGCCCAGAGCTGGGAGTCTCTGTCAGGCAGATCACAGGAAAAAAGCAAAATAAACAACAGGGAGAAACAGCACATCACCGTGGCAATCATCAGGGGCTGGGTGTTGGGACACTTGGGGTTTATTTCAAGCTGCACTTTCTGAACGTGCATGCCTAAAGTTAGGAAGGCAAATAGCTGGCATGCTTCGAAGAATTACTGAGCACCCGATGCTCCTGTTGCCCTTAAAAGGGGCTGAGAGCAGCCAGCTGCAAAATCATGGGAGCCCTGGGGGCAGTGCTGTGGTCTGGTGCATGAAACAAAGCACGACTTCTTCTGGAAGCCTCACACACTCGCTCTTTGTTGGTGATTTCCAGGTCCAAATTTGTGAACGATAAGTGGATGATAAAAAATGGGTTCCTAAATGAAGTCCAGGAGCACAAGCCTTGGTAAGACAGCCTCTGCTGGGATAAACTGTGCTAAGGGAATCAGCTTTCTGAGTCTGGAAATCATTATCTTCAAAGGAAAGGGTTCTCTTTTAGTGTTTAGAAAAAACACAGTTAAGTCCAGACCCCTCTGGGGAGGCTGTAATGTCAGCTCCTCTCTTTTGAGTGGTTATCTCTCAGCTCTCCAATCAAAGTCTATAAAGGAGCCATTTCTGTCCCAAAGTAGCTGATCCACTCCCACGTGGCAGCCCAGGCCACTTAAACGCCCTGAAAACCTCCCTCTACTCCACATCTGATGTTCAAAGGACCATCAGACTGCTGGGAAGGTGGGTCCCTGTCGTAGCAAGCCCCCGTTTAAACAGCTCTGCAGATCTTTTCAGGCAGGGGACAGGAAATTTTCACCTTCCAGAGCTGCTGGCCACAAAAGATAAACAACTCTGCTGTTCCATGGACACCATGGGGAAAGAGTCCCCTCAAGGCAGGGACTCACAGGCAAAGTGCTGATGGCTGATGCCAGTTGATGTGGCTGGGCAAATTCCAGTTGTTTAGAAAAGCTCTTAGTTTCACTTCAAAGACAGCAGGTATTATCGATATCACCTGCTCCTTTACCAAAAGTTATTTCACAATATTTCCTAAAAACTCAACGCATCTTTTCAAGGCCTCTTATGTCCGGTTAGAGTTGCTCTTGGCCCTTCCAGGCTCTAGCATTGCCCTGCCTTTTCTGCAAGGACTCAGGTCTGAGATGTTGGGGAGGTGCTTGTGTTCCCCCACGAACAAGCTCAGCTTGTCCCTCATAAGTCACACGAGCATCTCTGCCAGGCTCTCTCCTGCAGGAGCTGCAAATGCTGCCTTGTGAGGACCAAGGATACAGACCAAAGGAGTAGAACTGGTAGGTCACCCATTTATGAGCTTGAAGTGAAGCCCTCAGTAGCTTCCTTGGATTCAGGGCCGCTCAGCACCTTGCCAGCTGCTGGTCTCAGCCCTGCCTCTGGAGTTGCATGAACACTGGGCGTAGGGAAAGCTTGGCTTCAGCAAGACCTGGCCATGGTGGCATTTCTGCTTTGGGCTTAGGAGTGGGGCTGGCTTCTCAGGCAGACAGAATATCCCTCATCTCCTCTGGCCTTGCCCCCCTGCTCAAGGCCACAGCTGTGCAGCAGAGCCACAGCTCGGCGCTGCCATTTGTCTTTCAACAGGTGGTGGAACATCAAGGTGCAGAAACTGAATCTCTCGGCCCCTCTCATTCTCCTCCCAGAAGTCAGCTGTCAAAAGGCAATTGAGATCCTCCAGGAGAAGGGATATGACCAAGCTCCTGTTGTTGCTGAGTCAGGGTAACTATTTTTGCTCCCTACAGAGACGGGCATTCACACAGAAAAATCTGATGAAGCTGAAGTCCCATTTACTGATTCAGAGTAGGGGCTCTTGTGTTGGACTCTGATGCATATTTTTAAAAAGATCTTCTGTCTCCTTGTGAAGATTCATCAATAAAACTCCTGTAAAGGAGCCAGTTAAAGCCCAGTCCAGTGCCCACCAAACTCAGAAGATGCTGGATCAGTGCACAGGCAAGGGGAGCCCAGAGGAGCGGTGAGGGCTGGGGGGAAACCCACACAAATAAGCAACTGGGGAATCCATGGGTTTTCCTGCTCCCAGCTGCTGAGTCCTGGACTGCAATAGCACATTTTAACTACTGTGAAACCAACAGCTTGGTGAGGACAAAGACTTTCTTGTCCTGCTCAAGTGAGGAGAAACCTGGTGCCTCCCATTGACTGCAGCAACAATTTAGTCACTGACTTCAACCAGAGCAGTTCAGCCCCTACATAAAACGTGTGTTCTACCTCAGGTCTGACCACCTGGAAAACTCCCTGTTCCCTTACAGGCTTATTTTGGGAATGGTGACCCTCAGCAACACCCTCACCTCTGTGCTGGCTGGAAGCGCGGAGTTCTCAGACCCTGTCACGAAGGTCACCTACGACCAGTTCTCAAAGGTACCACTGAGGCTGGGGCTGGTGTCAGCCTCTGTCTGGGGACAGGGAGAGAGGAGAGGCGCACCACCACCACCCTGGGGTGTGAGGGGAGCTGGGAGAAGAGGTCGGTGAGAAGGCCGAGAGAGGTGGGGAGGGCGATGGTGACATCTTGGAGATGAAAGTAAGAACAAGCACCTGTAAAAACTCTGCTGAGCCAGCAGGATTCAGATATGGGAGCCTTCACACCAGGACCCAAGTGTGGGAATGTCCACCCCCAATCCTATGCTGACAGGGGATTTCATCCAGCTGGGGAATCAGCACAAATCAGAGCCCAGCCTTTGCCAGGTGAAGTAAAATGTTCAATGTCACTTTCTGTCCTGTTTAGATCGGCCTGGAGGACAGCCTCGGGAGGCTTTCCTGCATCCTGGAGAATGACCACTTTGCTATTGTTGTACACGAGCAAATGCAGTGTAGGTATCTGCAGGGACTCTCCACAGGCTTGGCACAAATGTTTCAGAGGGGAAAGGGAAATTCTCAAGCTGAGCATGGCAGGCGTCAGTGCAGCTGCTGCACCTGTGCAGCCCCCGAGCCTCTGCAGGAGGGATTTCTGCTCTGCAAAGCCCTGGAACTGCCCACTCTTCACCCATGTCTCTTTCTGACACCCCAGGGATGAGGGGAGGGGGGCAAAGCAAGCAAGGAGGAAATTAGGGACCTCTGTAGGCTTCTGTAGCCCAGGGACAAGGTTGGAAGGAGCATTTGGCCACATTAGGTAAAGCCTGGGTGGAATTCAGGCTTGTAAATTGAGAAAGCTGAGACAAATTGGGTCGGGCCGTGAGCAAGCCCTGGGGCATGGGGCATTGGGGGCATTGATGTGTGAGTCTTACCTGGGCCATGGCTGGGTGTACGGATGCTCTGCCAGTCTGGGAGCACCATTAAAGCAGGTTTGGTTTATTCTCAACCCACTGCACAGCCACCTTCCCCGTGGTGCAGCAAACCAACGCAGCAGAGTCACCTGCAGCAGCATCAGGGCTGCTGACACATCAGTGGCAGCAGGGATCACCCCTTGTTCCTCCTCTGACCCAAAAAAGGTGTGGTGGCAGGTGCTGCTCAGCAAATCTGACCTGACACACCCTTCCAGCACAATTACACCAAAAGACTTCCAGAAGTACAGATTTGACCTTGGCTGGGAGAAGTGAGCAACATGAAAAAGCAGTCAGAAGACCCATGTTTAGCTCTTGTGAATTAGAGCTGAAGGGTGTAATTATGCTGATTGGATGGGATTACACACTGAGCATGCAAAGCATCCCTCAGGTGAGCAGGGGGTGACACTGCCAGCAAGGGGCTGCCTGCTCAACTTAGGGCCTCCAAAACCCACCATGCCCAAACATCCCAAACCTTCGTCTCCAGGGCCTGCTTCCCCGAAGCCCCATCAGCTCCAAAGCTTGCAAGTCCATCCATGTTCCCACAGCAGGTTGCAAACAAAAACCTGCCACTCAAAATTACCTTTGATGCACATTTCCAATTCAGTCACCAAAATTAATGCCAGGCAGAGTTTCCTTTCTCAGCTAGGTTATCATAAAATAAGGAACATCTCTTTTGTATCACGTTTTGATATAAATTAAAAGGTATCAGCAAATTAAGTGGCACCCACCAAAAAGTAGCAGCCAGCTGTCTGCAGCACCTCTTGCTCTGATTTTCAAACAACACTCACCTTCTTTTCCAGAGCTGCTGTTTTAATGCTGTCACAGTTACCCTCTTATTTATTACTTTCTTCCCACACCTTTGGAGCTTGCATTTTATCTTGTGTTTGGACTCTGGTGGCTAGTTTTATTTTTATTTAAGAAAACATTTATCAGACAGTTAAAACAATTATTGAAGTGCTGTTTCATTAACGGTGGTGTAGGATGTTATGAGAACAGAGTAGAAAAGTGCCTCACTGCTGCTTTTAGAGAGTCTCATTAGTTTGCTCTAAAAAGTTTTGTGGTGATAGGAGCAGGACTGGAACAGAGGTTGGCTAAAAACAACTGGGAAATTAAGCTTCCTGCTCTGGGAAAGGTGCATTATTTGCAGCAAAAACCTCTCTGGTGTGATCACAGCAACCTGACTGAGGCTTCATCAGTCATTTCTGTGGAGGTAGAGCTCAGACAGACGCTGTCCCTGTTAAGGTTTTCTTTTAATAAATGAACAGCATCCTCTGCACGGCTGGAACATGGCGGTGGTGAGGGGGCTGGTGGGGGTGGGATGTTCTTTTGTATTTTTTTTGCCACTAAGCTGGAATTTTCTGTGCTTCCAGTCAGTGGAAATGGCAGCTCCCTCATGAAGCAGATGGTGTTTGGTGTGGTCACAGCCGTGGATCTCCTCACCTTTGTCAGCAGGAACGACAAGAAGTAGCAGAGCAGCTCAGCTGCCCCCACCTCCTCTGGCAGGTCCAGGTGTGGACCACCTGGACAAGGGAGCCTCTGGCCCAATCCAGCCAATAGTTTCTCACAATGCCTAGGTGAAAATTGTAATGTATAATATTTGTCTGCCAAATGCCACCCACAGTATCACTAAAGAGGAGACAACTAAAGAAATTGTGTTTAATAGCCATATGTGGTTACACCGAGCTTCCCAGGGCTGGGCAGGGAATGTGGGGAGGTGAGGATGGCAAGGGGATGGTTGTTACTGCCCAGATTTAGGCAGGAGGAGGTTGGGTGTGTTTGCCAGCTGCTGAGGGTTATCCTGGTGCCTCTGGGCCAGACCCCATCTCTGCCACAAGAGGAGCAGGGCTGGGGGCAAGTCACGTCATGGCTGCACCCTTGTGCCCCTCTCCACCCACCCCAGGCAGGGCTGCAGGTACCCCCAGGAGCCATTCCTCCTCATCCCTGGCTATGTTTGGCTCCAAGGCGGCAGCAGGAGAGGTCTGACAAGGAGGGCGGAACCAGTGGGACACAGAGCCCCGGAAGGTGAAAGGTGTCAGCAGGAAGGGTGGGAAGGAAAAGCCAAAGGCTGTGATGAGCACAGGGGATGAGGTCCTGGGCTGGTGGTGAATGGTCACCCCTGTGGTGGCAGCTGGGCTTTGGAAAGCACCTTCCTCACCTCTGGGGGAGTTGGTGGCACCGGGTGTCTCATGCATGGTCCCACAAGAGGGGACAGTGAAGGGAAGCCCGAGAAGCAAAGGCTCGTTCATGGTACAGTGACTGGGAGAGGGGGCATGGCTTCATCCCTGAGTATGCGTCCTGAGAGCTCCTTAACAAGGGGTGGAGGGGAAGGCAAGGCTCTGTCCTAATTTTGCATCAGGCCATTGTGTTCCAGGAACTGATAATGAGGGTCAGAAAAGCCATTTGCCATGGCAGCCAAAAACATAAATGAGAGCAAATGTCAAAAGGGAGCTGTGGCACCAAACTGAAGTGCCAGTGAAACCCAGTTTGGGGGAGTTGCTCTCAAAAGACACAGAGAGGTTTCCAATCTTTCTATAAGTTTCAGGAGCTGCTGCAAGATGGCAACAACCAATTTCAATTGCAGCTTGCTGCTAAGTGGCCATTCCATATTCCCAATCTAACCTAGTTTGTATGAGACTTTTATTAAGTTATAGAATGCTGAAGTATTTCTATTTAGGAAAAGTGTCTCTGTTGTTTCCTGAGTGACACGAGCTATTACCAGATTTTCTGAGAGTTTTTGCTTGAGCAATAACCATCTTTGTCCAGAAAAACAAAAACTGATTAGTTCAAACCCATCGTATCATATTTATTTTAGCAATTCTGTTGCAAAGTGAAGGGTGTCAGTCCATGCATGTATTCCAAACTCACATGTGTAAGTCTAAAAGTGCCCCACAACTCCATGAAGCCCAGAACTGAGTCTGAATCTGGATCAGCCTGGCTGTTATGGATGAGCTCAAAGCCCAGTGTTTCCAGCAGCAGCAGCAGGAGGGCTGCAGGGCAGTGGCTGCCAGCTGCAGACAGGCTCCAGGACAGGCAGATGCACTCCTGCAAAGGTCAAGTAACTCCTGAGTATTAACCTCGAATATTTACAACTGCTTCTGTATGTTAGCTATGAGTGTGGGAGCTGATAAAGCTGGGTGTGAGCTCCAGATCTTTCAGGATTACCCCACCTGGGCTGGATCCAGGCTCACCAAGGCAGTCCCAGGCCCCTTCCCCTGTCCCTGGGGGCTGCTCTTTGCAGGCACGTCCGACAGTGGCATTGCCCTGCCCAGGGATGTTGGTGTTGTGTCCTCTGTCCTTCGCCAGGCTGTGACGCCAGGGATGCAAACACAGCACTGCCCCACCCACACCCTGAAGTACTGCGCTGGGAGTGAGAGGGACTGGCTGGAGGCATCCTGCCTGCCATGTCTCTGCGGTGGAAAAGGCCTCTGGAAGCAAGGGAGGAGGTTTCATTTGACTTGTCTGCAGAAATCTCTGCAGGACCTATAAACACATGCCCGTACACAGCAGCATCAGTGGCAGGAGCAGCGTGGCCGAGTGTCCCTTCTCCACACATCCCTGGGGCTGCCCTCTGACCCTCTCTGGATAAATGGTCTTTTGAGTTCCTTTCCCTTCCCTTACCACTGAGGCCTTGCCAATATTTTATGTATCCAGTGAGAGGCAGCTGCCCAACTCTCAGTGCTCTTGAGCCCTGCATCCCATGTATCTCCCAGAGGGATGGGGGTTTCCAGGCTTCAGGAGCCATGAGAGGGAAGCAGGAGGTGGGTGAAGGCCAGGCAGCATCCCAGCCCACTGTCCTGAGTGCAGTGCCCAGCTCCAGGCCTCCCTCGACCTGCAGCTCCAGTCCGTGCTCCCCTCCCAACACCTCCCGCTCCAAAGGGTGAACAGGGAAGTGTGTGCTCCCGAAACCCTCCCTGCTTTCCAGTCCCATCTGCTGCAAGAGGCCTCTGCTCTTCACCCCTCTGCTCTGCAAGGCTGGGGGGCACATTTCCAATGAGCTCATGAGTACATCAGGGTAAGACCTTTCCACACCAGGCACCAAATGGCCCAGGGGGGAAGCTCAGGCTGCCCGTGCTGGTCAGGGCACATGAAACTCGTGCACCCCTTCTCTGCTGAGATCCATGGCCTTAGCTCCCTTAATCCAGAGGAAAACAAACCCCAAGTGCTTTAAAGGATGCATGACAAGCACGGGAGGGCTCCCTTTGCTGGGAAGCTCTGTGGAGACGAGGACGTGTGCTCTGAGAAGGTCCATGCCCACCACTGGCTCCTGCGTTTTGGGGTGCATCACCCCAGAGCAGGCTGCATTTCACCTGTGCTGCCTTGCTAGAGCTTTTAACTCATTTTGCTCTCCCTGCGGACCCCGGCACCCCTGTCCCCAGCAGTCTGTGAAGCACAGGGGGCTGCTGATGTTTCAGAAACCCTGGTGAGGTCCGCACAGAGGGGCGTGGGGAGGGAGGACAGACCTGCAGACGCTGGGACACGCCGGATTAGTCTGCGCTCAGACTAAACCAACACCACGAGCAAGATAAGCATCTTGCTGGCCCTGCCCAGCACCTTGGAGGATTCCCCGCCTCCCCTTTCCCCCCGCCAGGGTTTCGCCGTGGAGCCACATAAATAGAGGTGCCGGGCGGGTTGCGGGGCAAGAGCGGGGACGCTTCCCAAGGTCCTGCATCGCATCCCAGCGCCCGTCCCGCCTGCCCGGCCACCCTGCAGGTAACCCGGGAGCCGCGGGGACTTGGCACGGGGCAGGGCCAGCCTGGATCCCCAGAAGTGAGGGGGAGGATGAACATTTCCCTAGGAAGTAGCGGGAGGCTGTTGATGCTGCCGCTGCTCAATGACAGACCCGTGGTGTTGGAAATTTGCTGGAAATTTGCTCTGTTGAAGGTGCCCAATTCCATTGCTGGGTGGGGTCAGATGTTTTGGCGATGGATGGGACTGATGAGGTTGGGGTGTGAGAAACCTTCGACTTAATGATGTTTAGTGGTGGTGACCTGCTCTGCCTGCGTGGAGCAGCCAGGAGGGAGCTCTTGGCTTGGGGATGGGGGATCCTTTCCAGCAGCAGCTTTTCCATGGGGAGCATGTCTGGGCTCCGTGCTGCTTGACACAGCCATCAGTCCTCTGGGAATGACAGTAAAATAACTTCTAGATTAAAATGTGTGAATGAAAGGAAGGGGCAGAACAGTAAACTCCAGCAAAGATACAGCAGGTGTAAGTAAATTAAACTGGCAAGAACTTGCTTTAAAACCAGAAAAGCTTTGAAGTCTTTGTTTTTTCAAATTGATAACGGATGGAGTCTGTGCTTTCAAGTTTTTTCTTTATGGTTACACAATTTGCAAATATTTTTGTTTAAAGAGATATGAAGAAATAACTGCAAGGAGTTGCACGTCTGCAAGAGCAGGAAATTTGGGCTATCAAATGGTGATGATATAAATGTAATCAAAGGTGGCACTGGGGCAATGGGAGAAGAGACCAGACCTGGAAGGACCCGGTACAGGAAGGAAGAAGGTGTATTTAATACAGCAGGACGTAAAGGCACTCAGACAGAGGGAAGGGATCCAAAAGTGCACTTAAAGGAAATGTTGGGTCTTGAAAAGCTGAAAAAAAGAGGAGTCCTCAGCCTTTAAACAGAAAAAACTTCAGCATGAGCTGCCAGGTGCTGTGCATCCAAGGTGTGAGTGGAGAAGGAGAAGGGAGCAGGCACAGGGAGGGAATTTCCTGCCAGGAATGACTCTGAAAACAGGCTGGCCAAAAAAATGGAGAAGGCAGAGTCCCACAGGAGTGCCCAACATCTTCCTTAAGAGAAAAAGGTTTTTCCAGTTGAAATAAAGATGGGGTGGCCCCCGTGGCTTCCTTTGAAGGAATGAGGTGGCTGGAAAGGGCAGGCAGTGAGTGGCACAGCAGGACAGGCTGGGAGCTGACACCCAGACCTGGTGCCTGGAGCAGCCAGGTCCCAACTGCAGGACAAGCCACCAAAGCAGACAGTACTTTTTTGAGCCCTTCTTCTGTCCATGCCTGAAGGCCTTCTAGAAACAATTAATCAGTCATTTAAATGTAAATTATTAGCATCAATATGAGGGTGAGCAAGTCCCAGAGGGCAACCACGCCAAAGCTTAGTGAGTGCTGCAATGTGGACTTTACTCACCGGTGCCCACGTTGCAGCCATCTGAACACCCAGGGGTGGAGGACACTGTGGTCGAGCCAGGAGGAGCTTTTGGGGACGAGAGATTCTGTTTTAGAGCAACAGCCAGCTGTGGGTGATCCAAACTCCAGCTGCGGGCATGTCAAGGAGATGGGGCTGCATCCTTTTCACTTTAAACCAGATACGGCTGCATCCCCTTCGCTTTAAACCATGGAGAGGCCAGCCCAGCTGCTGGGGGTTCAGTGTGCCCATGCCCAGTGTGACACCTGCTCCTACCTCCCCCTTTTTCCCCCCAGAATCATGGCCCTCACCAGCGCCCTGCGCCTGTCGCTCGCCTGCCTCCTGCTCTGCAGCGCGGCCCCAAAACCCACCTGTGACCCCAGCGCCTGCGCCCCGTGCCCCGAGGAGGACCCGGAGGGGACAGCCACCCCCACTGCTGCTGGCTGCTGTCCCCCGTGCCCCCCGCCCTGCGCCTGCCCGCCCTACCTGGAGAGCGACTGCGAGATGCAAGGCTTCGCCAGCGGCCGCGTCCCCGCCGGCCGCTCCTTCTACATCGACTTCGCCCGCAAGCTGTGCACCTGCCACCCCGCTGGGGACATCACCTGCGCCCCGCTGTGCCCCCCCCTGTCCCCCGCCTGCCGCGCCGTGGGCAGCCCGGTGGCCGACGGCTGTCCCCGCTGCGTCTGCTACGACCAGGAGGAGGTGGCAGTGCCCGCCGGCACCGTCACCGCCCGCGGCTCCCAAATCTGCACCTGCCCTGTCCACGGAGGGCAGCTGCGGTGCGGAGCTCCGGGAAGTGAGGAGTGAAGCTCTCTCCTCCCTGCTGGCTGAGGGCAGGGGAGCCCCTCTGGCTTCCTGCACCGTGGGGCATCCTCGCTGAGAAGCTTTCAAAGTGTCCTGGAGGACTTGGGGGTTGTTAGGGCCGTGCCACGGAGCGCTGGGGAGATGCCACGTTCTCTGCCATTTGTAGGCCAGGGCAGAGAGTCTGTAGGGGGTGAGCTTGCTTGGTTGTGAGGTTTGTTCCACAGGGCTTAGGCTGACTGCTGCTGGCATGTAACTGGGGCAAACGCAGCTGTTTATTTATTTGGAAGATGATTCTGCTTTTGTACGTGTTTGTGTTTATATAGGCTGTTTGTATTAAACTCGCTGGATAAACTTCCTCCCAGGAGACAGGCTTCTGCTTCCTGTAATTCCATCGGGTTCCAAGTGGTGGGACCAAGATCAGAAGGCTCGCTGACACCTTCTCCAACCTTTTCAGGAGGTGGGAGGGGTAGGTGGGTTGGCACAGGGCTGTGTTCTTAGGAGGCAAAGCCCTCTCCCATCTCCATCCTCTGGAGCAAAGCCTTGACTCACATGAGGATGGTGGCAGTCAAGGCTCAGTGCTCCACAGCCACCTTGATGTTACCCAGGGCTGACCCCACTGTCAGTCCCAGCTGTGTCCCAGTTCAGCAGGAATGCCCCAAAATTTGCATCAGTGACTGTGTCCTCTGGAGGCAGACACAGGATACAGGAGAACTGCATCTTCTGAGTGCTTTGACATGTATAAATATACACATACACATAAATATATCTACGTATAGAAACCACAGCTTCATCAGGCTGAGTTATTAACACATGTTCATTGCTTAACGATTGAATAAAATCAGTGTTACCAATGAACTCTTGAAGACTTTACTGATAAGGATACACGTACTTTCCTCTTGTGTTAGCTGGTGGTACGTGGGCCACACAAGGCTCTCTCCAGCCACCTTGGCTCCAGGTATGACACATTAAATGTGTCCCCTGGATTGTTTTAATTTTCCTCTCTGCTGCTCTGTCTGATGCTGTTTGACTACAAAAAAAAACCAAACCAGTGAGCAGATGGGATTCAGATGGAGAGTCAGGAAAAGGTTGGAGGAAGGAGGTGAATTTGGGTTTTGGGGTGCAACAAGGGTCTCCATCAACTGAAGAGGGGACCTTAAGGATCATCCAGTTCCAACTCCCCCACCATGGGCAGGGACACCTTCCACTATCCCAGGTTGCTCAGAGCCCCATCCAACCTGGCCTTGAACACTGCCAGGGATGGGGCAGCCACAGCTTCTCTGGGCACCCTGTGCCAGGGCCTCACCACCCTCACAGGGAAGAATTTCTTCCACATATCTAACCTAATTTCCTCTTTTTCAGTTTGAAGCCATTCCCCCTTGTCCTGTCACTCCAGACCCTTGGAAATAATCCCTCTCCATGTTTTTTGTAGGTCCCTTCAGGCACTGGAAGGCCGCAATTAGGTCACCCCAAAGCTTTCTCTTCTCTGGGCTGAACAATCCCAATTCTCTCAGCCTTTCCTCACAGGAGAGCTGCTCCATGTTTCCATTGCAGGGAAGGGGGTTTGACCTGACAACACTTTCCCCTCTGCCCTTCCCCATTCAGTGTAAAAATCTTAGTTTTTAGTAAGGTTAAAGCCCACTGTCCACCTTCCAGACAGACACCAGACATCCCATGGCACCGTGTCCGCCAGCAGCTCAAGAAATTCTTCCCATTACAGGTTTCTGATTACGTACTGTCCAGGTATTTACAAACAGCTGGAGGAACCCACATCCTGTATGCCCTTGGCTCTCTTGTGTGTCTGCCAAGAATTTAAGGGGATCAGAACGAGTTTGCAAGTGCAGTGATGGGTTTTGCAAGCACAGGGATTATTCAGAGAGAGTCTCCCGACGGATTTGGAAAGACTCCTCGCTGCCTAGGGAGGGTGGTGGGCTGCCGGGGTTGTTTGTCCTTTGTCACGCATCTTATCTGTCTCACTGCTCCCTGCTTTGTGTGACTGATAACCTTTGAGCGGGGGGGGGAATGACCGACAGATGGGCAGCCCCTGCATAATATTGGGTTTGTCTTCTCTATCCAGTGTCAGCACGGGGACAATGAAAGAGTTATTGTTCAAATATCTCTGCAAAAAGGTCCCTGGCGGCTCCTTTGCAAGCTGCTCCTTGGAGGTGGTGCAGAGTTTCTCTGCTCTGCCCCCACCTCTGATGTGAAGATACCTTCTGTCTCCAGGATCTCTGTCTGCATTTCCTCACACTGAAAGCAGCAGCTGCATTATTTTACTTTCACCATGAACAGCACCAGCCCAGGGAGAAAATTAAAAAAAACCCGGAATGATCAGTCGTCAGAATTCATTCACTTTAAATTTAATGTCCTGGGGTTTGGCATGCTTTGTTTGAATGGGTGTTGTCCTGGATTCTCCAGTATTAATCACCCTTGTGCTTGTCTACAATTTGGATACAGAATTTGCTGCTATTATTTGTATTTTTCCAGGTCGGATTTTCCCCAGTCTGGGCAGGGGTGTAGCTTTGTGGCTGCTCCTTCACATGGACACTGTCACTTTGCATCACAGCCAGGCATGTGTCTGCAGGGAAGGAGCTGTACATGTTTCTCAAGAGCAAAGCAACCCACAAACTCCTGTGCATCCCTAAATGAGCCCTGAAAACTGAAACAAAAGCTGAAATTTGCAGCTCCTAAAAAGAACTCATTTTGCATGTAGTGCAGTCAAATTTGAGGGGAGTTGTTTGTAAAAGGCCATTACTGATGTTTAGTTGTGGAAGGGACAGGGCCTTTCTTCACTGTGTTAATCATAAAATGGTTGATTTAAATAAAAGCATGCTTTGGCCCTCAGTCCTTTTAATGTGCCCTCTCAGTTCCTGCCTCATGAGGCTGTAAAACATTAAAATATTCACTAATGAAACCCATCAGGAGGCTTCCTTTGGGCACAACTATGTCAAGAAGTTGAAGTGTTTGCCCAAGTCCTTCTACCTTTTCCAACAACCAGAAGTGAATTCCTTAGGTGTGGTTCACCCGACAGCTTTAGCACCCCAGACTACATTTGCAGAGCCCAGGTGTGGGGGGATGGCTGCCTGCCATTTGTTTTTCCCTAGGTATTATGCTCTTAAATGACCAGAAATCCTAATCTGTGGCAGGTTCTGCACTGGTGATTTCTGATCAGGGTGAGAACGATGTGACAGAGGTTTTCGAGAGGACCCTCTAATTCAGTTAGAACATTCCCACTCAGTGTTGGTAAGGACTGACTACATCTCCCTGGAAATAGCTTCTCTTTAAAACTCGGGGGAAGGGAGAGAGGTAGCATTTGACACTTCAGAATGTGCTCATTACAGGAAATTCTAAGCTGCCCTGACCTGCTGAAGGTGCAACGCCTTTATTAACCAGCAAATGGCACAAGGATGGGAGCTACACACACAAGTGCATTTGGGTTTTCATGATTTAGGGAGGGGTTCTGCATGTTTCCCTGAAGTGTGCATGCTTTGTGATGCAGAATATTAAAATGCACATTTCCAAGCCTAAGATCCTTTATTGGTGCAACACATCATAAAAAAGCCTGTATGTGACAAAAGTGACACCCATTCATTTGGGAAAAATAATGTACAAATTGTTTTAAGGCCAAAGTGTTTCAACGGGACAAGAGGAAATGGCCTCAAGCTGTGCCAGGGGAGGTTCAGGGTGGACATCAGGAAGAATTTCTTCACGGAAAGGGTTGTCAAGTGTTGCAAGGGGCTGCCCAGGGAGGTGATGGACTCCCCATCCCTGGAGGTGCCCAAGAAATGACTGGATGTGGCACTCAGTGCTCTGGGCTGAGGACAAGGTGGGGTTTAGTGAAACCTCCATGATGTTGGAAGTTTTTGCAACTGAATTGGTTCTGTGGTGCTGTTCTGTGATTTAGCTTCAACAGTGTGCATCTGCACTAAAGACAGCTGTTTTTTAATCATTCTGATACTGCATCCATAGCAGCATCCACAGCTCAGTTCTCTAAGGCTGTTGGGCTTTTTCCAGCAGCTGGCTTTGAATCCTGCAGTGATTTGCAGAATCATTATTCATGGCTACTCACAGTTCAGAAGTTCAAGAGACACAAAAAAAGTCCGGGGTATGTAATCAAAGATTAATTGTTGCCAGTTTCCAAAGAAGGGAAGGGGGAAGGAAAAAAAAAAAAAAAAGCCCGGGATAAGAATAAAAAACCAGTTGTTTGAAAGCAGAATGGAGGAACTTAGAGGAAAATTAATATTTCTGTAGCTGCTGAAAGTGTCCCTGTGTGCACAAGTGAGTCAGGAACATTATTTCCCCCCAGCATCTGAAAAGCTGGGAGAGCAGCACAGGCATTACCTAATAAATGCCAACCCAGTTCCTCAAAATCCCTGGAATTTTGCCATTCTGAGTTCCATTTGATGATGATGCTTAAAATTTTCAAGAGCTTTCAGGTCTTATCCAGCTACAGTACTGAGTTAAGAAACTTAATCAGAATCAGCCGTGCAATACACAATTTTGTGTATTAAAAAAACCCCAAAACAACAGAAATATTCTCTCTCCTTCCTGGCCTTAACTGGGATCCTGCCCATGGAATCATATATACTGTTAAGTATCTTAGAAAAATCAGTACCTGCACAGTAATTGAATTAGTAATTATTGTAGTTGCATATATCAGTAAGTCCCTTTGTCTTTTCTGTGTGCCAGCCCCTGCTGAGAGCAACGAGTCTGAATCTTAAAGACCAAATAGGGCCATGAACTGAGCTAGGCAGAAACGCGAGGAAACGTAATTTGATGAAAGTTAAGAAATTAAGGAAAGTATCCATAGTTTGTAGCTCATAGTGAGAGGTTGCAGGAGGGACACACACACCCCCCAAGATAAAAACGGCACAGAAGTCAATCACTGGTTTCTTCCTCACAGACTCATTAAGGTTGGAAAAGTCCTCTGAGATTGAGGCCCAGCTGTGCCCGATGCCCACCTTGTCCCCAGCCCAGAGCACTGAGTGCCACCTCCAGCCCTTCCTGGGACACCTCCAGGGATGGGCACTCCAAACCTCCCTGGGCAGCCCCTGCCAAGGCCTGAGCTCCCTTTCCATGGGGAAATTCCTGCTGCTGTCCACCCTGAGCCTCCCCTGGCCCAGCCTGAGGCCGTTCCCTCTCCTCCTGTCCCTGTTCCCTGGCAGCAGAGCCCGACCCCCCCGGCTGCCCCCTCCTGTCAGGGACTTGTGCAGAGCCACAAGGTCCCCCCTGAGCCTCCTCTGCTCCAGCCTGAGCCCCTTTCCCAGCTCCCTCAGCCGCTCCTGGGGCTCCAGCCCCTTCCCAGCTCCCTTCCCTGCCCTGGACACGCTCCAGCCCCTCCAGGGCTCTCCTGCAGGAGCCAGAACTGGGCACAGCCCTCGAGGGGCCTCTCAGTGCCCAGCACAGAGGGACAATCAATACCCAGTACGATCTGCATATTTCTTCATGACTACTAAAAACCTAACTTGAAAAATTCTTGGATCTTAGGAAAAAATTATCTAAATTAAGTTTTATTGCCACTGTCACATTTAGTATATGCATCAGTTTGTATTTAGGATTCAGGATCAACTTAACAAAAAATGTGCAAGGAATAATTTTCAGGAGTAGGTCCAAGGACCTCAGCTCCTGCCTTGTGCCAGTGGTGACACCAAAGTCCAGCAGAGAAGGTTTTCCCTGATTCCTTCACAAGGCCTGGATCACAGCTCAGTTGCATCAGGAAGACAAACTAAGCTTCACCTGCAAAGGTCACACCGCTTTCAGATTTTAGGAGGGTATCTAAATGGTGATTTTTTCATTTTGTGTTTTAAATACATGACAGATGTAATCCCACATGCCTCACACACTCTGAACTTGCATGGATTTATATATGGATAAATAAGTAAATACCTAATATGTGTCCCAGCCTTATTGTTGGGGCTTTTTTTTGCAGAATCCTCATTTCACACTGTGTGTATAGTTTATTTTTCCTTGTTTTAGCCTTGAGGATATTGCTCTGGATTTTACAAAGAGAGTCATTTAGGAATAGCCCTAAGTTGCAGACTAAAGGACTTTGTAAACTGGTGCTCCACAAAAGCAAACCAGCTCACCAGTTATTTACAACTTATCTTCTGATTCCTGTAATGGCTTCTTGAAGAGAGGATTTATGTCTCAGGGGAATTTGAAACCATCCAACTAAAAATATTCTATATGGGACCTAATTTAGGTGATATAATCATATAATCACAGAATGGTTTGGGTTGGAATGGACCTTAAAGATCATCCAATTCCAACATCCCCTGCCATGGGCAGGGACACCTTCCACCAGCCCAGGTTGCTCCAAGCCCCATCCAACCTGGCCTTGGACTCTTCCACAGATGGAGCATCCATAACCTCTCTGGTCACCCTGTGCCAGGGCCTCACCACTGTCACAGGGAAGAATTTTTTCTAATATCCAGTCTTACCCTACTCTCTCTCAGTTTGAAGCCATTCCCCCTCGTCCTTTACAGGAGGGGGATTTTTTTGTTTGTTAGGTTGTTTATTCATTTAAGATTAAGGAAAAAATTGCTCCCTGGCAGCAGTGGAGTTAAAATTATTCGCATTTATATCACCAGGAGTTACTGGCACTACTCTCAGACACTCTTCTAAGGTCAGACAAAGAAATGATAAATACTCCTTTGTCTAGAACACAAACTACTCAGTGATCCACAAAATATGATCCAAAATCTGCCCTCTTCCCTTCTGGAGACACACATGGGTGTCACCATGCCAGATGTTGGGGAAGAGACAGCAGGAATAAATGCTCCAGCATTTATATATGCTCCAGAATAAGTGCTCCAGCAGAAGTAAATCCAAGAGCACCCACGTCTGGTTTCATCTCTGCTGAGCAGGACTTGCATGCTGGATGAAAGGAGTTTGAGATTCTTGCTTGAAAAGAATGTTGTAATAAAGGAGCTGCTCACTTCCTGAAGATTTCTGATTTAGAACATGGTAATTTTAGAAATGCATTGCAATGTGGCTAAACAAGTTAAGCCATGGGATTTGCAGAGAGGAAGTGTTTTCAGTAAGTCACTACCATATATGCTTGGAACCATTACTGGAAGTTTGATGTCCATGCCATTTTAATTAATAATTTTGAAACAACAACAACAAAAAACCCCACCCAAAGTCACAAGCATTATGGACTATTTACCTGCTAATTTTTTCTTTCATCGAAGCTGCTCCTGCCTTACAAAAGTGTAATAAAAATCCCCACACTGGTAAGAACTAGTAAACATTTTTCTTCATTTGCATAAACAAGAAACCCCAAACAAATACAAAGGCCAAGGACTTTCCCTGGCCAAGAACTGGTTAAGTAGTTTAGTACTATGCTTAAGATTTCCTGAAAATGTATTTGTCTTTCAGCCAAACAATACTGTTAAAGCAATGTAAATGCTTTGCTTCCAAAATGTGCTTTTTCTGTTCACAGAGAGCAGCAGTGTAAAACTAAATCATCCATGAAGCATATTCTCATTTTTAATTTTATCCCTTGATAGATCAGTTGCTTCAAAATCCCTTAACAACCAAGGAAAGAAAAGTTACAGGGTTCACATTTTAAAGACTGTCGACTGTACAGACCCAGTGCTGCTAATCCATGGGCACATCGTGGGCCTCTTCCATCACGACCTGGAACACTGGCTTCTATTCACACCAACTGTGAATCTTCATGGGTGTCTACAAGGTTGGAAAGGCCTTTCCCTGCCTTCTCACACCATGCTTTTCTCTGGCAAAACCAACTGTGACCACTCAGCAGGTCCTGAAGAACTAAGTCACAGAAAAGGAATGGATTTTATATTTCCAGGTGACAGGAATGAACAAATCTCCTGATTTGGGCAATCACCGAAAAGCACATCAGTGCCAATTTCACTGCACTTTGCACTGGACCATCAGGTTACTGTAGGACTTGAAAATTAAACAACCCAGAAGGTCTTCGAAGGAGTTTAGCATGCCAAGGGCAGGGGAGGGAGGGAAGGAATCCACGCTGAGTTTGAGTCTGGCACAATGAACCTGCTTTTGGCCTCAGCTCCAGAGTGAAGAGTGAAGTGCGTCCAGCTGATGGTTGGATGGTTTGCACACCACAATTAAACGTGCATGTTCATGGATATGCTGTTTTCAGGAGGTGGTGAGAGTTTGAATTTATTATTAGGAAACCAAAACATTTCACTTAATTGTTTAACATGCGAGATTTTCATGAGGGAACGAAGGTTAGTTACATTTCCAACAGGATTTCAAAACTACATTTTGCCTATTCAACTCTAAGCCAAATGTGAGGCTAAAATGTTGAAGAGACTAATCAAAGGAACAGAAGTCAGAAAGACAATAACAATACAGTACCTAAAAATGGGTAATTCACACATTTTTGACATTTGTGTCTTGCATAGACAAATACTTATTCATTTTTTTTCTCCCAAGACGACTCAGCTTCAGAAAATAAAATGTTAAATCAACTTTAATTACAATTAAATGCATGTGTTCCAATTTTTCAAAACACCAGGGTGTTCTGGATTTTTGTTTGTTTAAGTGCAACTCTCATCCCTTGGAAAGGCTTTGTTTCATCCTGTGGGCTGCCAAGTTCCTAAAGTCAGGAAGGTGAACTGATTTTTCCAGAAACAATTCCATGTATTATTTCACAGATTTCACAGAACACTCTGAGTTGGAAGGGACCCACAAGGAGTCCAACTCTCCAGTGAATGGCCCACAAGGGGATCAAAGCTGTGCCCTCGGTGTTGCTGGCACTGTGCTCTGACCATCTGAGCCAATCTCAAGCCAGGAGCTGGGGTTTGAGCCACGTGTGCTCCTACTCCACTCGAATTTCCATACACCTAAAGCCACTTTGGAAGCACAGGAACTGGGAACTACAATTCCTCACTGTGGGTCTGCCTTCTGGCCATATTTTGAACATCAAAAAAAAAAATTTGTTGTACCCCAGGTCAACATGAAATCCTGCCCTGCCAAGCCCTTCATCCATAGCCAGGTTTCCAGTGGAAGAAGACCCAGGTATGCAGGCAAGGTAGAGCTGGAGGGCTCCCCAAAAGGTTCCTGACAGAGATCAGGTACCAGAAAAAGGTAAATGCAGCCTGATATGGATCCATATGGAGCTACCCTGAGGTCAGCAGGACTCCTCTGTGACACAATATCCAGAAGTAGAAAAGTTTCTGCAGAGCCAGAGTTGATTCTGAGTATTTTCCAACATGATTTTTTCTTTGTAACAGTCATTCAGAAACTTATCTGGATTGTTTTGGAATTGATTTCCTGAATTGCAATGCTTCCAAAGTCTAAAAAAAAAAACAACAGAAAATTGCCTTGCCTGTTCCAGGAATATTGAAAAAATTGGACTGAGAACCCTGTTTTGGGTTAGATTGAAAAAAAAGAAATTAAAAGTTTCAATAATTGTATTTGCAGAAGAATCACATTGATTCAAAAAACAAATTAGTTCTATTGCATTTGAATATGACTTTAATTGGGGGCAGGGAGGGAATAATACATGGACTTGAAGTTAGGTCCCCTATAAAGACTTTTTAACTCATGTAAACATGTACCTTTCCTGAATGGTGAAGCTTTGCTGAAAGCAGCAATCTTTCTTACACAAGAAAAAAAAAAATGAAGGACTCTACTTGTTTTTTCTTCTTTTAAATCATGAAAAGAACAAGCACTTCCCTGCAGTTCACACCCACTACAGATTTCTCACTAAATTGAAAGAAAAGGTTTGCATTTCATATGTTAAGCAATACTTTTATAATGGTGAAGGCTTTTCAGTATTGGGAATTCACATCCCTATATTTTTTTTTATGTTTCTAATCTGACAGTGAAGCTATTCCATATTCCCCTTTCGTAGTAAACTCTGTCAACTTCAGTCTCCAGGTATTGATAAAGTAGCTGAAGACAAGGTCACAAATGTTTTGAAAGAATAAAACTTCTGCTGCATGTGAGGTGGGGGGAATAATAATTTTTTTAAAAAAAGCTAACTAGAAAATGGCTTCTTTCTGAAAAATAAACTTTCAGAAGTTTGCAAACCCTGAGGCCTGGTTGTCCAATTGAGTTTCCAATAAAACCCCCAAACAAACCAACAAATACAACCTGCTACAGAATGGAAACTGTGGGGGTGATGAAGCACTCTGGGAGTTAAAAACAATTAAAAACAAAAATACAGAATCTGTATTTAAAAACAAAAATACTCAGAAACTCTGAGTTCCAGTAATCCAAGCTATCTTTTGTAGGGGCAGTAGGCTGAATGTTTCCAAAGGAGCAGGATTTGTACATGGCTTGTCTTTTAAAGTGTTTTGGGATCAAACTGGATTTGACAACAGCCTTTGAGAAAGTTATGCTATGTCAAAGCCTTCCTAATTAAACCTTTCATTATTCATTTCCTGTGCTGTTTAACAAACATGGCTCATTAGTGGCAAAGCAGAGAAGTCAGAAGAAAACAAATTCTTTAGAAATCACCAGTCCAGTGGAGCAGATCATTACAGCACTTGAACTAAGGAAGATGCTCAGCCAGGTGTTTCAGCAGAAACACCTCTTGTGTTGAGTAAAAACCATTAAAAAAAAATATCTACCAGTCACTGAAACTCCTGTTATTCTCCATGTATGGATGGCAATGCCACTGACATTTCTTCCTGAAGTTTTTCTTCCTACCACCTCAACCTTGCCTTGGAAGACAATCTGCCATGACCAGCTTTACATTCCATCATCCTCCTGAAATCAAGGGGACCTAAGCACGTGCCTGAGTGTTCTGAGAAGCAGAAATTAAGTATTCAATTCAATAGTTGCATCTGCCAAAGGGCTTTGTTCAAATACAGTGTCTAAAGAGTCTAAAAGCTACCACCTTTCTCCCTGTCATGTTAGAAACACACCCAGACTTGGTCTAAATCAGAGGGAAGTCCTGGCACTGTGACAAATGGACAGGGACAAAGGAGGGTGTTGATCATACCATGAGGCTCTTGAGTCTCTTATTCGTACTCAACAACGGGAAATACAAAGTTCCAAAAGCAAGTGTTCATGAATAGACAATCACAGACTTCAAACTTTGGGAAAATAAAAGAAATGAACTGTTACCACAACAAAAAAAACACCCCCAAAACCAAACCAAAACCCAGCTGTTTTAATCACCAGCTCTTCGTTTTTTAAATGACACACAAGGATTTCCTACTCTAACAAAGCCTGCTGTATATTCTGGTAGTAAACTTCAGATCCGAAGAAATTTTATATAAATCCATGTTATATTTTTCTTTTTGTATTAGGGGAAAATATTTCAAATGCAATAAAATAGCAGAATTCATGACTGTATAGTAGGCAACTTTTCATTTTTTTTAGATTCAGTTGTACAAACTATAAATGGTTAAATTTCTCTAATAATTGGAAAAGTTGTGGGTATTTGAACTTACTTACCTGAATACTCATTTAGCAAATATTTTCAGATACAAGTCTAGATACAGAGTTATGCAATTTGAATATTAGTTTACACATAATATAAATCAATGTTTGACAATATCAAAATCCCATCAAACAGTGGGCCCTTCTTATGCTATTATCAAATATAGTATATCACTGTGGGATAGCTGAGAATCATAGAATGCTACTGTAGGCTTGTTTATTAAATTGGGTCAATTTTCAGACCTTCCAAATAGGAATACTAA
The DNA here is from genome assembly GCF_009650955.1 of Corvus moneduloides. Taxonomy (NCBI): domain Eukaryota; kingdom Metazoa; phylum Chordata; class Aves; order Passeriformes; family Corvidae; genus Corvus; species Corvus moneduloides. Next base: position 118,693,977 of record NC_045477.1, read on the forward strand.
ACATTTATTTTTCCCCTCTGGAAATTCTTTTTTTTTTTTTTTCCTCCTGCTTAATACAGTTGTCATCCCAATTTCTAGTGAATTTATAAAAATATTTTTTTTATCCAATAACCCCAGCAAGGTAAAAATAGGAGTTTTTATAGCAAATGATAAACAGGCTCACGGACTATGAGAGAAACTAAACTTATTTAAACTGCCATACATTCTCTACTGAATCACACATCAACAGTTTCTTTTTATGTGTGTTGCTGTCCACCTCAGACTAGCAGTTTTTAAGGTGCAGAAGCATCTTTCAAATATATGCATCTAACTCAATAATCAAGTTCCACACACTAGTGTCACATGCTTTAAATTTACATCACCTGCCCATCAAAAGCTGTGTTAAATAACAGCACTAATTGAAACTGCATAATTCATCAGAAACTGCAGCACTTCCAATTCAGAGAACAAAGGGGTGCTTACGTGGTTCTTTATATTACTAGATATAATTTTCTGAAATAAGGAAAGGAAAAGAAACAAACAAAAAAACCCCACATTTGAAAGAAGTTGCTGCACCTGCAAAAACACTCTTTAAGCTTACTATGAAATACAAAAAAGTGCACCCTTCTATATCTACATATAAAACATATTAGAAATAAAACTTGTGTAAAATGTTTGCTGTGCAAACTATAAAAAGTCAGTCAGTCAGTCCATTCTTTTTCCTAAGTGTTTTTCTCCACACTCTTGCTTCCTACTGCAGAGAATCGCTGTTATCCAAGACCAGCCCACTGATATTTGTTGTCGAGAGGTCTCCTCCGTCATCCTCACCGCTGTCCACAGACTCATCCTCGCTCTGGCCTGCCATCATCACCTGCTGCACAGCCAGGGTAGCACCATCGGATGACAAGGACTGCAGACTGTCTACATTCATGTTGACTGGAGCTGTGATGGTCACGACAGCACCTGCAGAAGCACAGTCACAGCACTTCAGCGCCTTCCTTGCCTTCTACTTATACGTAACAGAGCTTGTTTCTAATCAACAGGAAGGAAACTTAAGGAACTACATTAAAATAGAAGTTCTATAGGTTGTCAAATACTTAAATATCAGGAAATGCCAGAATTAGGTTGGTCAGGAATCTTAAACTTTGTGTTGTGAATCTTAAATCTGTGTTTACAGCAATTCCCCAATGAAGTCATCACAAGGCCATTTCTGCAAAGCATTCCAGCTTAATTCATTGCAGAAAAATTGGAGTTTTCACAGAGATTCAAGGTGACTTAAATGGATAAAGCTGTTGTCAGATCCAGCAGAGGCTGAGGGAGAAGTTGTTACAAATTGGAAAGAATAAAGCACCAGGCAGCAGGACAGAAAGGATGATCCTGAGATTAAAGCAGTTCTTTATCTTTCTTAAATTAAATCTTTTTGTTTGATCTGACGCTGAGGAAGTAACTTCAGTCGAAGTCTTTGGAGGCTCTATGGCATTTTTCTGCCTCTCATTGTTTGGTTTGAACCACGTGAGGCAGATGTGGAACTGCAGATCCTCAGCCATGAAGCTGAAGCTGCTCATCCAACAGGACACTCCTGACCTGTGCACACACACTCTGAAAGAATTGAGCTGTACATCACAGTTGTGCACCCTTTGTTCTGTCATTTTGTAACTTTTGAAACAAAAGCAACAGTTTCTCAACATAAATTCCAATACAATGTGCTTCCTTAAACCACAGAAAATTGTTACAGGAAAAGTGACACATTTCTGCTATGTTTCCCCAGATTAAAACCACATTTATACTGAAATATCCAGAAGTTCCCCTCCCCCCAGAGGCATCAAACCCTCCATTTCCCTGTCAGAGAGGAATTAACTTTATTATCCATGTTTAGGCAGCTCTCCTCACCGTCTGACATCGTGAGCTCGTTCGATTGCTGCTGAGCAACTCCTGAGGCAATGGAGTCAGGCCAGAACCTCTGGACTGGTCGGTTCTGGGCTGTTTTCTTCTTTGTTTTTGGAGTTTCAGAACAACTGGAATCCAGCATTGGCTGAAGAATTCGCCTTCTAGCATTGATAAACCTAAATACAATCGAGGGCAAGGTAAACTTAGGACCTTGGGTGCAAATTCCCTCTATCACACACTCACAAAGTATGCAGCAGGAAAAAAAGCCCTAGGAATATAAAATCTATCAGCTGGGGTTCACATTCTTTTTAAAGTGTAGAACCACTCCTAGAACACCAGCATCCTTTGATTTTGGTAAACTAGCTAAGAAAGCACTTCTGTCATTTTGCAGCTAACAGCATTTTTTTCCCCCACCTCAGAAGGAAAAATTCTCCAGACAGCACAACAGCTGTACACTTCAGGATCTCATTAAAAACTAAGCACCAGAAAACTTGCTGACAGCCCATCTCAGAAAGCTGATACTCCTCTCATTAGGGTTCACCTAAAATCTAGCCCCTGCCCAACCTGGCTTGTTTGGTCTGGTTTCATTTACCCCCTTAAGCTTCTGTATTACTTATTTTACAGGCTCCTTGGCTTTCCAAGGGCTGGCTCCTGATCCAGGAGACAACAGCAAACACATTTTTTCAGATCTGTCCTGATTCCTTTCAGTTCTCTGATTTTCACTTGCTTACTTCAGAGTGCTAACTGCTGCCCTTCCCCTTTCTACCGGTGAAAATACTTAAACTGAATCAACTTCAACACAGTGAGCTGTGGCAAGGAGCTGGGTCTGAGGATATCACCCCTAAATCTCACAAAACATTATCCAGGACCCACCTTTACCTGCAATGGGAGGAAATCAGGTGCAGCTGGTAGGTTCCTAAGCTGAAAAGACAGCAGTCAGAGCACAGAGCTACATGACCACATGTCACACAGGCATAGCCACCCTGTTCCACTTTTGGAACCATCTTGTCACTATCTTGACTATTTCCCCCCTGGACCCCTCCACAGCCTCACACCCAGTGTCATCTTTGAAATCTGAGGCAGATCCCTGCGGGACTTTGCTGCAGCAATTTTAGGAACTGATGCCACAAGGTGAATAGGACACGTGTCAGCACCTTCCCTCCTCTCTTCTGCAGGGCAGGTGTCTTATCTTACACCTCCAGGGAAGATAGGACATGACAAAACATGCTGAACCATGAACTGGTGTAGTTGAGGAACTGCCTCTCCATTCAGACATCACTGCTCAGGAAGGCATCCTTTGATACAAGAGCAGAATCTGTTAACAGTAACTTCTTAAACACCTGCAGCCATCAGGCCACTAAATGCCTTTTTACTTCAATTTCTTTACTTGCAGAAGAGACATGAGAGTACTTCCATCTCTCTCAGCACTAGAACAGAACACAATTCCTTAATGCTGCAATGTTTTCTGGAATCCTTATATAATTTAAATGGCATGAGTATTATTGTACCTTATAAAAATAAAATGCTTGTGTGCCAGGGCATAACTCTTGAATTTCTATACATATTTTGTAACATATGTAGAATATGTAAGTTCAACTCCAGATGTCCAAGTTCTATTCCTCACTATTTCTAAGCTAAGCACGTGGAGACAAGGACAGATATTAAGTAAGGGCTTTGCTCTTACCAATTGTTAACCTGGAGTAGTGTCAGATTTGTTTGTGCTGCAATCTGCTTCTTCTCATCCTCTGTTGGATACGGATGCTAAAGAGGCCAAAAAAGCAAACAAAAAAGGCATAAGCTTGTTTTTCACCTCCTCATCAAAAATCAGAACTCCTTTATTACATCTGATTAAAGATGGTGGATTAAGGCCATCTGACTCATTAAAACACAAACCTTAGAAACCCCACAAACTTTTATAGACAAAAATAATTTAACAAAGAGTGCTTTGCTACACAAAAACTGATTCTATCCTCGAGAGAGTCTATGGCACCATGTGTAATTCAGAAGGAAAAGGTTCTCATGGCTGACAGTCTTTATTAAAGAGCGTGATCCCTGGGCAGCACAGCATGTGAGCAGCTCTGATTAGTTCTGCTGGCCAGGGCAGTGTCATATGAGAGAACTGAGGAGCACTCTGGAGTTAAATAAAGCTGCTCTGAACTGAGCAGATGAGCATGGGAAGTAACACAAGAAGTGCACACGCAATTTCCCTGGATCAGTTCTCTGCTGCAAAACAGTTGTAAAAGGCAAAATAGCAATCAACTAAACATTGTAATAGCTTGAGACCCATTTATCCTTTCAAAGTATTCCTGCAAAGGAAAGACAGCTGAAAGCACAAGCAGATAGTGACATGCTTGGTACACATCAGAAGGATTGGAAAGGAGATAAAGACAGAAAATTTGAAATTTTCCTCTGTCAAAAATACTGCTAAAACATCACAAAATACAGGTGGAATTTCTTTTCCTTGTGCCATGAACCAGGGTGCAGAGAGCGTTAAGTTCCCAACACAGTGAAATGAAGAAAGGCTCCTTGTAACTGTATTTATTGAGACCATGAAGTACAAACATAACATATTTATTAAAATATTAATAAGAGTCAGCTAGCATTAGACTGTGGAACTACTCCAAATGACTCCAGGGAAAACTGAACTGAGATTCCATAACTGACAACAGAATAACTTCACCTTGTTTATGAAGCAAAATCGTAAGAGACCACATGAAAGAGCTACATAAAAAACTGACCATGCTCAGTCCTTACCCCTATGTGCTGAAAGAGCCAAGATCTCATCACATTTGTAGCGTGCTTGGGAAGAACTCCTCTCTTATTTTTGGATGAGCCATCATCTTGATGCAAGATGCCTAGATCTTGGTTTAATTGCAACTGGAGCTGCACATGTAATTTGAGAAGAATTAAGGCAGTTAACGTAGTAATGGCAGTTCTGTATCAATGAATGAACAACTCATTTATAGAAGGAACAAAAAGAAATTAGGCTTGAATATCTTGAATATACTCACTGTGTGCAAACACAAACAACTATGGAAGCTGTAAAATATGACTGATTTAAGACTTAAATGGAGGACAAAGTAAAATTAATTATTATGCTGGAGTTGCAAACAAACATGCTAAAGGTCCTGCTAAATAAATGCATTAAATTCTCAAAGAGCATTAAGATCTATACAGTAGAACCTATAATTCACTTCACAAAACTCATACTACTTCCTAAATACTCAGATTTCTTTCTCTTTGTTTTTCACTTCCTATGGATTCATCAAATCATTTGCACATTGGTTATCTGAACATTTGGGAATACATTCTTAAATGCTTATATCGAAATAGAAAGAAACATAATATAAATTGCATGTAAGATTCTATTTCAGACAATTGCAACTGAAATAATTTTAAATCAGGTTTTCCAGACAAATTGGAGCAATTTCTTAAGCCAATCAATATGTAGGAAATGAGTTTTAAACAAGGTTTAGGCTATCAAATTACTACAAATATATATTTGGAGCACATTTTAATTTCCAAATTAATGTCTTACATTCTAAATAAACTGCTTGCCTATGGAGGCTTTATAATGAACTTTCAATAGCTTTTCCACAGTATTTTTCCCTACCTCCACAGCATTCTAAAACACTGAAAAAGAAGATATTGAAGAAGAATCTTCTGCAGGTGACCTTTGCATAGGTGGGTTTCGAGACTCCTACTAACATCAAGAGTAGTCACAGATGTACACAGAAGGTCAAGTCCTTTTTTTATTTATAGGCTAGAGGCATTATTTTCCTCTCAGTATTTTTTTTTTTCATAAAAGCTAAAAATCCCCATTTTTTTCAAAATCCCTTCAGTCCAGGAGAGTGATTTCACATATTTCTTTCTGAAAGGTGTGTGAGGACAGAGCTGTCTGTATTCCAGGGGAGAACATGGGTGAGTACAGATATGCTCCTGCCAATTAAAAGAACACTCCGTGCACACTTTTTTGGTTGGAAGGACAGAATAAGGAAAAAGAGAAGCCAGTGAGTCAGTGATTACCAAAAGATTTTATGCTGTGGAGATGGGAGCTCCTCATTCGCATTTTTAATGAAATCCAGATTCCAGGAAGATTTGATTTACCACTTCCAGAGAAAGCTAGCAAGGTTTTCTGTACCAGAAGATGGTCTAGTTTTCATGTTTCTTTAGTTGTTTGATCTCTTCAGATCCAACTCTTTAGAGTCTCCCTCAAAAGAGTGCTGGTCCTTATATTTTAGGGTATAAGGAACAAAAATTAAAGATCTCCCAAAGTCTTAACTGAGTATTTTGGAAGTTTTATAGAAAAATGTTTCTCAAAATAGATAAACTCTGAAATACATACAGTTTCACAGTACTAGTGGTTGCCTTTGTGATAAAAACCCAAATTTCTCACAACAGCAGTGTGGCACCTTAATGCAATACATTAAATCTATCTATAGATTCTATCTAAATAAATTAAATCTATCTATATAAACATAGTTCAATGATTAGAAGAGTTTTACATTGAAAAAGTGTTCATTTAATTCAGAGGGGTTTTTGGTTTGTGTTGGTGGGGGGATTTTGTTTGTTGGGTTTTTTTGTTTGTTGGGTTTAGGGAGGAGATTTTTTTTAATTTTAGTTTGGGGTTTTTTTTCATTCCATGTCCCTACACTCTTCTGGCACCAGTAAAGGAAGACAATTAACAGGTAGGAACTCTGATGACCTGTTGTGGCAAGGGGGACCTTGTGACATATTATACAGCCTGTAACTCCCACAGCAGTGGCCTCACTAATTTACCATTAATTACTCGTTCTGCCAGTGTGTCAAACTTAAACCAAAACTCTAAAAGCACTGAGATGTATTTCCACCCAGAACACCATTCTGTGGAGCCCATGAAACAAACCTGCGAGTTCTGGATCCGAATAGTCCCAGGTGACAGTGCCTGTGTCACCACTTGTCCTTGTGGAGTGACCACAGTGACTGGCTGATACACTGTCCCCCCTTGAAGCAAAACAGAAACACAGATTATGGGGAAGAAAAAGCCCTTCAAGTATTATTCTCTTTAAACACATCAGCACTGCACACCATCCAAGACTTTTGATATTATATCAATTATTCTCTTCTAGTCAGCATGCAAGATGTGCTCTTTGCTGCACTACAATTTTCTTCCATCCACAAAAAACTGTATGAAATTTGATTTTATTTCCCTGTATTTTAGGCATTCCAAATCTATTTTGAAAGGAACATGCCATGATTATCAGGCTATAAAGCAGTTCATCACGTTGTTTTAACTGAGTTAGGTCTTCAACCAACAAGGGTCACAACACCAAAATCACACCTATGTGTGGCCAGTGCTTAGGGCAGGCAGCTGGGTTTGATTTAAAACCTTGCTGAGAAGTAAGATAAAACATTTCAGCTCAAATGTCATTTCCATATAACAAGGACAGCAAGGATGTCACAGACTTGCAGGTGTGGTTCCAAATTCCAGGGAGCATGAGGCAGCCAACAAGTGCAATGGTTTAGGCAACGCATGTTTTTGTCAAATAGAATTACTCTTTTTAAAGGGGAAAAAAAAAAAGGAAGACACCACAGTCTGTGGAATGTCTTTTAACAAATGCAGTGTTGCACAGAAAGATCTCTTAATATTACATATGTAACTGCCACTCCTATAGGCATACTTGCTATACACATGAATTAAATAAACATTCATAAACCAGTGAAGCACTTGACTGTATTACAACAACTTTTCAGGTATTAAAACACATTTATAAAAGTATTTGTGTAGTTTTTGTAACAACTATAAAAGAAACCCAGATGAAGAGCAAGGTGCCAGTCGTTTTTGTGTGTCATACCTGCTACTGTTGCCATAGTTACATTTCCCTGCTGCAATGCTGATGCTGGCACCATGATCCCTTGGGGACTGAGTGTGCCTGCAATGGCACTTGGAATTTGCTAGAAAAATAAAACAATTAGTTGCTTACATTTTTAAAACTTTTCTTTTAAATGTAAGGAGATCAAGTATGCTTGTGTATTTTTATAATTTGTATTATGTATTTTTGGCTCTAAAATACATTTGGAGTTTACCTTCAAAGAGAAAGATACCTCATTATCTACATTAACTTCCTCATTATCACTAACCATTACCTTTGAAAACCCTCACAAAAAGCAACTGTTAGAAAAGATGCAAAACTATCTTGAGAAATTTTAGTTCTAGGTCTATAAAGAATAAGAGAAACAGTTTCCAAAGGCAAGAGGGAAAAAGGACAAATGAAATGACCCTTGATGCTCTTATTACAAGTATCAAAGCTTTAGAATTTTAGTTATTACCTTCATTCCTTCAATTTCAACATAATGCATTAAATATTCAATGTTTTATTCTGCTCAAGATAGCTCTTACTCAACTCTGAACATTTAACTCTTACACATTTCCTTAGTATGTATGAATAATCTCTTTTCATTGCAAATGCAAAATAGGTCCCTCTTTTCTCTACAGAAAACTGTAAGAGATATACAGAAAAACCCTTTTAAAAGCTGTTTTTGCCTGATTTTAGAATCTCCTTTCCACACTTCCAGACACCAAAACCTAAATAAGGAGTCCAGAAAGAGAAGTTTAAAAGTCATTGGGGCTTTTTTTAATACGGAGCATCAGACACATGAGTAATTCAGAGAAGGGCCATGCCCTAAGACTCGGGATCCAGGGGGTACTGGGGTGGCAGGGCTCATTCTGACAGCAAAAACCATCACCTATTAACTGCTGATAATTAACTGTGGTCCATTTAATACAGAAAATGCAATATTGTGAATTTAATCCGTCAGACTTTGTCTATCTATTCCAGAATATAGGTTGTGTATAAAATGTATCAGTCATCTCAATATTTTAATGAAGGAGGCAGACTAAGGAGGCCTTAACAAGGAAAATTTTTCTTCTTTGTTTATTCTGTTTCCTAACCTCCTTCCAACAAAATAGCAAATCCAGGCTGTTCTGAATATCTCCTCTTGCTGAACTGAGAGAAAATCATGAAAGGAAGACAGACAATAAAAAAATGACTCTGTGCTCTGGCACATTTCAACAAATTTGTCCATCAGGCAGTGGCATACAGGTGTGCACAAAAAGAACCCCCAGAAAACTAAGAAACAAAAAAAAAACCCCAAACAAAAACCCAACTCTTTGTATTATTAGTAACTGATTTGAGAAAATACAGGAAACTGCAGAACCTCTAGTAACTGATTTGAGAAAATACAGGAAACTGCAGAACCTCTGTTTGCAAACTGGCAGCAATACAAGTGTAGCTATAGGTTCCTAAGGAAATCTAAGCAAAAATCCACTGAACAGTACTTGAAACACACCTGAGATTGCACAGGCGAATAAGGACTTCCAGGCTCTCCACTTAGTAGAGTTTCACTGTTCATTTTTGTCTTCAGGCAGGCAATGTAACGACTACAGAAATCCTTGCAGAGTTCATTAACCTTTTCTAGCTCGAGCAGATGGATACGTAGAACTTGGATTGCTTTAACCATCTGAGGGAGAGAAAAAAAATTAGAACCAAAATAACTGTTCGTTAAAAAAGAAATATTTAATGTGAGATTTAAGCAAACACTACTTTCCAGTAACATCCAGATCACCCAATTAAAGCAGAGGTACTAATTGCTAGGTCCTGGAATGTGAAAGGAACACAAGTAAACTGCCACACAGGGAAAACAAAACAGGCAACAAAGTGATCTTTGTCACATGTGACACATCAGGAAGACAGAGCAGTTCAGGTGTCACAGGGCACAGGATGAGCCTGGACGTTCATGTGGTCTTTAACCCCCTCGTACAACTCTGGGTCACAGACCACACAAGACTGGAAGTGATGGAAAGCAATCCCATCCACATAAATTATCTGGAAAGCAGGGCTGGGACAGGCTTGGCCAGCAGCAGTTCTCTTGAGATCTATAAATCAGAACTACCAGGTTCAGCTGCATGTTACACCCTGACACAAGGAAACCAGAAAGGTACAGATGAGTTTGACATACAGTGAGAAAGAAGACTCTCCTGTGATTAAGCATAAATTTGTCACACAGATTGTTAGGGAGGATGAAAGCTTTTATTTTTCCATAAAATTAGAATTAAGAGGTCCCAAATTTAGTCACACTGTTCACCAAAGCTTAAACTAATCAAACAGTTCTTCAGTGCTACAGCTTTTAAGTTCCTCTGTGATTGTATGTGAAAGATGAACAACTCTCAGGTAAAATCTTGTAAGAACTTCCAGGTGAGGAGACTGATTCTGAAATACAAAACATTAAATACAAAGCACTAAACCAAATTTAAAACCCCCCCACGTTTAAATGGAAATCCAAGTACAGGAGATATGTGTGTGAGGAGAATACTTGCCATGCTTCGTGTGAGAAAAACACTGTAAGCCCGGATAACCAATGGCATTACATACTGCATAAAAATAGCTTAGATGATTGTAAGGGTCATGGCAGAACATCAGAAGCTAAAACCAAATCCAGATGGTCTAAAAGCAGTAGGAAATCCAGGACATTCAAATATGTACACAACACACCAGCAAAGTAATTATTTTTTATACAACATGCCACCCCCAACATTTCTGTGCTGTGCTGGATCTCTGAGATAAATATCCTTCAGTTTTATGAAACTGAACAATTGTCATTTTGAAGCATAGTGCAGAGCTTGACTTTACAATTATTTGGAAAAACCTGTCCTATACAAGGGGTTATTTACCTGGGCAGACCATTGAACCCAGTGAACAGAAATGATACCTTCCAAACTAAGCTACCCATTACTTCCAACTCAAGAAGCCAACTGGGAGCTGAAGATGCCTTTGCTCAAGTCACCCAAAGGAGATCAAGGCAGGAAAACTTTTGGGCGTGCTCCCCTCTCCACCACAACACTTTCACTGAGACACATCTTTTCCTTGTTTTTTCAGCAGAAGATACTCCAGTTCTAGGACACCCACTCAGTGTAGACTATTGTGTGTTAAAACAAACAAGATGAAAAAAAATTAAGAAATTAAGTGATTAAAAAGAAAAAAAAAAAAGGAAATTGTGCTTCTTCTCAGGGCCAGAAAGGAAAAAAACTCCCATACATCTTTCAAAAAAGAGCTGCAGAAAAACCTGAGCTGTAGATTTGAGGGAGTTGATCCAAATGAATATCTGGTAACTCTTTTGACCTATGACACTGAAAGCCTTTGAAACACTAAGAGCAATGACCCAGCACTGAGACACAAACCAGAGATCTAACCCAGCCCAGGTTGCTGTTTAAACAGTGCTTAAGCACCTTTAAACACAGCAAAGTTAAAGCATGCAAATTTAAATAAATTTTAACATTAAACAAAGCTCATCTGTGTTTCAAGAAATTCTGTCTCTGTTTCAGAGACAAAAGAGCTTGAAATAGAAAATTCTTCATGTGTGACAATCAACAAATTGCACATAATATTAGTGAATGCTTTAAACATTCAGTTAAAACTAAGGTAACAAAATATGCTTTTGGACACATAATATTTGACCAGGCTAGAGATTAGTTTATTTTTGCTTAGTCAAGAGAGTTGGGGTTTCTTAAACATTAGCCATATATGTATTATTTATTTATCAGCATGTACTTGGAGGAAAAATAAAAGTCCTTTCTTCAGCTTAGACTCAGTTTAAAATTGATGGTTGGTACTTGAGATGAAAATTGAATTAAAGTCAAAATTAACCACAAACCCAGAGTCAGTAACACTACCCAGGTTTCTGCAGAGCTCCTCTCCATCACACTACTCCTGCAGGAAGCTGTGCTACTGCGGTTAGGAGGAAAGCAAAGCTTTGTAAATATGCCATGCCTGTCACCAGGACTTATTGACTCATTTACAGCTACATTAACCATGGCCATATGGCTGCTGCTCTCTTGCAGCATGGGTGAACTGAACTTAATGTTAGCAGAAGTTCACTTTTTCCTTAAAACTACAAAAATCAAGAACTCCTGATAAAATCACCCATGCTGGACAAAAGTGAGACAAAGAAATGTTTTCAGACAGGCCACAACAGCAGTAATATTTCATTATTCAGTGCTGCTGCATAGAATATGCCACGGAATAATGTATTTTTATAACCAAATTGATTTAGTCTTTTCAGCTGTCTAAATAAACCTGGAGTATAATTTCAGAGAAATGCACAAAGATGAAGTAACCATGAGATTTGTGTATATTCACAGAATCCTAGAATGGTTTGGGTTGGACAGGACCTTAAAGATCATCCTGTTCCAACCCCTGCCATGGGCAAGGACACCTTCCACTAGTGTTGCAATTGTTTTAAGTAAAGATAATGGTAAACTACTGAGCAGAGAAAGAAAAGTTACTGAAAAACTGCCAGTTCTTGCTATCCAGAGCCTATTCATATATAAGTATGTCTCCAAATTTAAGAAATGGTATCTTTAACCCTAAATACGCTTCAGATTGTGGCTGTGTCCTGCCTTCAGTGCCTCAAGCCCGTGGTGCAAAGGCACAGACACAGCGTGCACTGCCTTGGTCATGATCCCCAGCTCACCTTTGCTGATGTGAAACACAGAGTCACAGTTTTTTATGGATTTCAGACCACACAGCAACTACATATGTGGGCAACATACACGAAAGAATCTCCATATACTGACACATAATCTCCTCATGCAAACAACTCTTTTCATTTTCAAAAAGCCCAATTAAAAGATGTACATTCACAGCTCACCTACCTCCCTGACCCAAATCCTCCTGGGACAACTTAGATTTTCAGGGGAAGAACACAAACTCTGTGTTTGTGCTTCTTTTGCTTTCGTTTGTTTTGCTTTGATAACCTCTCTCCTCTATTTTGAGTCCCCAGCTATGAGACATAGATAGAAAAGGTATAGCTAGACGTTTATGGGACAGTTCTGCAAATTAAACAGCAAAAGCACTATTCAGAAAGGCTTGTTCAGTCAATATTCAAATGACATCAGCTGACTTCACCACTACAATTCTTCCTGACACAACTAAAAATTCAATAGAATTGAGAAGAGGGTACTGAACCAAAAATCCTTACCCCAAATGAAACAAAAAACTCGGGGGTCTTCAAAAAAGGCAGTTTCCTGTTCAACTACAGAAGGCAGAGTATATTTAACAGTCCTTTTTTTGTATTGTGTCTAGACTTGACAAAGCCCTAATGTGGGGAAATTTTAAAAATCCACGCATATGTGGGAAAAGTTTACTCTGAACAGAAGCAACACCAGAGGCAGGAACCACCCTGAGGCAATGTGGTATTTCTGCAGCGTCTGGGTTAGCAGTGAGCAACAAAAAAGTGTAAAGCAATGAATGTCTTAAAACATAAAATAATCTGTGAAAGGTCTAAAAAAACTCTCTGCAAGCACTCATGCTGAACAACTTCTCAGACATGGAGGAATCTGTGTATGTCCTATGCACAAAAGGAGACTAATGGAGAACAAAGAGCAGCTGGTGCCTTTTCAATCCAGGATCTGTTTTATCTGTGAAAATGAGGCAGAGATAGCAAAGGGTAAGGGGCAAAGGGTGTGGAGCTCCGACAGATGACACTCCATGTCATGTGGATACAGCTGAGCACACTTCCAGAAAGCATGTGCACTTCAGAACCTCTGGCAGCAATACAGACCACCAAAATCTGGTTATTGACAGCAAACACATGTCTTCTGACACTGATGCTTGATGTAAGGATTAAGGGGGATGTAAAGAACATTCCAAGACGGTATGGAGGAAGTTAGATCTCTAGGAAAGCACATTTCCAATGTAGTAAGAACACGAGCACAACCTTCAGCTTCCACTTCCTTCCCACAGGATTTGAAAACAGGAGCTCTGCAGCACAGAATCACAGGGTCATCCCAGAGCACATGGCACAGGATTGCACCCAGCCTTGGGAAAGACACTGCAGAAGTAAAAGGCCTGGTAACAACTCTCCTGGATTGACCACGACCCTTTGCCCTGCTGCTTCAAGATCACCAACTGATGCTTTTGGAGAGCTTAACTGGGAAGAACAGAACCTCTAGAACAGAATCCCTCCATGCAGATAGTAACAAGGGTTTGAAACCTGGCTTACAAGCCAGGCTTAGCAATATCCTTAAAGTTAAGTTTCAGGTGGATGCTACCTGCATTTCCCAGTGCTGAAATCCTTTTTAATACTAATGCAGGAAGCCACCAATTAATTCAGAATGGGAATTATAATACCAAAGTAACGAGATAATCTAGACCATAGCTTAGTAAGAGCTATACAAATTGGAGCAAGCATCCACTGCTCTTAATGAACTTCCTTTCTGGTCAAACTGATCTAATGCCTGTGCCACCCAGATTAACATTCTATGGTTCTCTGGATGAACTCCAAACTCCTCTTGTGGAGTATTCAAGATGTTTCAAGTGAGTGAGTGCACAATGTGGAACATTGCCAGGACTGTAAGTGACTCCACAATCACTATCTATGACCCTTCATAATTTCTGTTATCTAGTTAATTAGCCCACAGGCAGCATGGAATTACATTCTGCTGTTTTGGAGCTGTCAGTTGAAGCTCTGTCACAGAAGTTGCAGTCTGGCTGAGTTCTACTTCCCAAAGAGGTAAAAGGAAAAAAAATGAAGCAGCTGACCAATTTCCTTAGTGTAGCAGGCCTGTGACTCTCAGATAGGACTTGAATTTGGCTCTTTGGAATGTTGTGATGCTCAATTCATCCCAGTTTAGCTCTGGCTCCAAGTTGATCCTACTGAGCGAGCATTTACACCTTATTTGTTTGACTCTGCTCCACCCTCTAGCCCAGTCTAATTATCAGTTTTAACAGCTTCTCCTTCCAGATGAACGGCTGAATTAACATTGGAGTTAAAAAGGGAAGGACAGCAAGAGCAGAAGATGTAACAAAGGTGCACAATAGTGTTTCTCTCTACTAAAGAGAGACTTTTTATCGCTATAAAAAAAAATGTATGTGACAGAAGGCAGAAAAAATTGCCCATCTACAGTCTCCCCTGAGGCAAGCACCAGTATTTCAAGCAGAAAAAGAGACTGAAAGCCATGCTAGCCACTTCACAACCTGACAGAAACTTGTGCTCCCTGCCCCAGACAAAACGAAGAGCCTGTAGGAACTCAGCTGTTCAGAGCTCCCAGCCTCCAGGACAGGCAGAGGACACGCTGCACTCAGGTTTCACTTGGTATCCAGTAGCAGAAAGTCACAGCTAACAATACGGCCACAGGACAGGAGTTCAATGCCAAAGACTTTTGATTTTGCAACGTGGTTCCACTTTAAGCTGCTACTGACCTCAGCAGCCACAGAATCCAGGACATAAACAAATACCTCCTCACCCACCTCAAGCAAAACCAGCCAGATTTGTGCAGCCCATCGGCAAAGGGAAAGGCCACATGAACCAAGAGACTTTGTCACTAAAACCACAAACAGGTCAACGACAGGAAGGACTATCTGAACACACCAAGCCCAACTACAACCAAAGCAAGCTGGATCTGAGAGAATGTTTATGCATGACCAAAAGCAAGGGAACAGGCCAAGGCAAGCAGGATCTTTGGGAAACCAATCTTTGGAGGCTCACGGAAACCACAGAATAGCTGAGGTTGGAAGGGGGACCTCTGGAGATTGTTTCATCCAACCCTCCTGCTCAGAGCAAGGTCAGCTAGGGCAGGTTCCTCAGGGCCATGTCCAGCTGAGTTTGACTGTGTCCAAGGATGGAGATTCCACAACTCTCTGGGCAGTATTCAGTCACCCTCGCAGTAAAAAGCTTTAATGGAACTTCCTGTGTATCAATTTATGCCCATTTCCTATTGCCCTTTTACTGGGCACCACTGGGAAGAGTCAGTCTGTCTTTTTATTCCCCTGTTAGTACTTGGCATTTCCCTTTGCTGAATTCCAGGAGATTCCCATTCTTCTGCTTCTCCAAAAGCAACGAAGTACCTCTGAACAGTGGCAGAGCCACTTGTGGGTCAGCTCCTCCTCCCAGTTCTACAACACCTGCAAACTTGCTGAGGGTTCATTCTGCCCCATCACCCCAGTCACTAATGGAGATGTTAAACAGCTCTGGTTCCACAACCAGTCCCTGGAGAACAGCACTTCTGAGTAGCCCTCAACTGGACTTCATGCTGCTGACCAGAATCCCTTGAGCCCAGGGGTTCACCCAGTTTTCAGTCCATCTCACTGCTCATTTCTCCTGTCCATGTCTTACCAGTCTGTCTATGAGAACATTGTAAGAGACATCCAAAGTCAAGATAAAGCACAACCACTGCTCTTTCCTCACCCACTGAGCCACAGCTACTACATTCCAACTACTAGATTTCAGCTGTGCTTCTGAAAGGAAACTGTGATTAGAGAGAGACAGGAAAACAGTGTTTTTGTGTTGAATTCAGAGAGTTACAAATTAAGAAAATAACCTGAGGCTTAGCAAGTCAGCAGACCTGCTTCATGCAGAACAGAACTAACTCTCATTTTTGAGTAAAATATTGAAGGCAAGTATATTCGAAATGGGGATATCAAAGGAAGGACTTTCAAAAGGCCTAAAAGAGTCAATGACATGAAAGAAAAAAATTGTATATGTTAAAGACTTTCTAAGCTCATCTTATAACAACTCTCACATTAACTAAGTGAACCATGATTTAATTAAAATTGGAAAAAAATTTACATCAATTACATGTTTTCGATAAATATGTTAAACACCCAACACTCTAAAATTAATTTGCAGAGTCAATCTGGCTATGGAAAGGATTTGTTTCTTTTTGTCTCCAATACATTCATGTCAGCCAGCTGAGAATAGGAAACAACTGTGAAGAGCCTGGTGTAAATTTACAGATAAAAGGGAAAAGGGCGTCAGAAGAAATTGAAAAAAATATTTTTAAGCATTAATATAAGGAAGAATCTCTCACAGGCAGAAAAGTATGAGGAGAAACTATGAGAACCAGTTGACATCAGAAATTAGGAAGAAGCTGCAAATGTGATGATTGTTTCAGAAATGAAACAAACAGCTAATACTTACCAAATTATCCGTTTCTGGATCTTCACAGAAAAAAGGTTTTCCTTCTTTCTCCTGCTTCCTTACAAAGTTTTCGATATCTACATCAAAGCTGGCAGAAGTTGTGCCTTCTGAGCCTTGTGTAGATTGTTCACATTTTTCAAATAATAGTGCTAACAAGGGAAATAGTGGGTGCCTAGAAAAAAAAAGTTTAAATACATGAATAAGTATTTTCACTTATGTGAAAATTAAGACATCTAGCTCAGAAAAGCTCACAGTTACTCATGGGTGTGCCAAGTTCTGGAAGAGACTGCATATAACACCACTGGCTAGAGCAAAATAAGATAGGAGTTTATTTTCATTTTGATTTACCACACTCCAGAGGCAAATACAGCAGTAAAATACATATATATTTAATTAAAGAGAACAATCAAAAGCAAAAAAGCTCTGACTGTTTAATTCACTGTAATTGAGTGGCATTGAGATAGATTAATACAGCGCACTAGAAACGAGATTTAGGACTTACAAATAGGATGAATGCAGATTTAAATGAAGCCTGCTAAAATTCATTTATTCTTTAATGTAAGCCATACTTATACATCATGAAATAACTTTAAAAAATTGAGAAGAGTATTCAGGCTGAGCTCAGAAGCCTCCTGTGAAATCATGCTCTGAGGAGAAGATGATGTAGTTAGCACAAGTCTGTAAATGAATGGATACATCCTTCTGCCTCAGGTTGGGAATTTTTGGTGTTTTGTTTGGCTTCTTCCCTTTTTTTTTCCCCTTTAACCTGAAAACCAGTAATAACTCTGTCTTTATAAAGTAGTTAAACTGAAAGAACACCCAACCCCATCAAACCTGAGCAAACTGCTTAGCACAGCACTTAACACTGAAAAGTCTCAAATTAGTGTGTTCATACATCAATATTTAATCCATTTTGAGCTAATTACTGGGGAATAGATTGTTATCCCTAAAGAAAAAGGAGTAAAGATTGACCTAATTACAATAAAAGTAAAAACTTGTATTAAAGATAAAAGCTACAATATGACAAATAGGGACCATAGTTTAAAGTCTAAGTAGCTTGCTAAATTTTGCAGCCACCCTTTAAAACTCTGCTGAAATTGAAGAATCCCACCACCTCAGGAGGTTTTTCCTTGGCTGATGACTGACAGTGAAGACTTTTTGATCTCCTTCTTTCCCTACAAACTATGGAAACAGCCAAGAGATCACCTGATTTTAAGCTACTTATTATTTCTTTATTAAAAAAAATAAATCCTCTACCCTATCCTTTACCCTTCAAAACACAGAACACGAGTCCATCACTACCTGTAAATGGCCTGCTTGTCTGCATCCATTGGAGTCTGAGATTCTACAGGGGCAGGACTCACCCCTTCGGCATCAGTTTCAGAGCAGTTGGGATCTTGTTCAGTTTTTAACTCTGTTACCACTTGCATCTGTAGAAAAAAGGGTAAGTTCTAAGTAAATCTGTAGCCCTGACGTAAAATAAGGGTACTGTGTTCTAAGGGAAGAGCAGTGCAAAGGGCTCCTAAATTGCCAGAAGGTTGGTGTGACTTGGCAGTGACTCAAGAAGTTGTAGCAGTAACAAAACCCATCTTTTAATCCCTGACACTTTTTGATGGATAAAGGTCACTTGAAGTTTTAGCATTTGGCTTTAAAATGGGAATGACAGATATTAGCAAATTGTTAAAGCATTTTGTTTCTGCAGTGGCTGTTTTTGGAACAGCCTATAGTATACTGCTCCAAGAAGTTTATGGGAATGTCTGCATAAAAATCCTTTAGGATGAAATCAATGTAAAGAAATTTATCCTCTTAAGTTTTCTTTCTTATTTCTTACTGTGCCTTGTATCAGGATACTGAGGAAAAGGATCTTCTTGGGTTTTCCGCCCATTAAAATGCACATTTTCTTAAAAAGATCTGAAATATTCTGTGTCCCTCAAGTCCTTCAATTATAGAAGCATAATCTCCCATGACCTTTAGCACTCCATTTTACATACTGTAATGACCAAGTATTTTAGGACTATCAAACTACATGAAAACAGCAGTAACTCCTTCTACACATCCATTTACCACACATTTATACCATGGAAAAGCAACACAGAGCCACAGCTTCACCTGACCACCTCCTAAATTGCATTAGGAGGCTGGGTATACCTTTGGGGTGCTTTGAAGGTGCTGAAAGTGGTTTTTCCATCACCTCCAGCTAAATACCTTTTGGACTAAAGGTCTTACAGGAACCAGAACTGTGAAAGTCACAGTTTCCACCCCTCAGCCTAAACTCTGGTTTCCTCCCGTTTGAGCATCTGCACAAAGACATGAAACCACTGCAATCTTTTCTCTTACTTCTCTTTTATCTCAAGTAGAGGACAGATGCTGTTCTAGGTATCTCCAGGCAGCCAGAACTGACAGCTGCAGAGAGGAAGGCCTCCTGAAACTATTAGAGAACCTGACTTTAACAGAATTTAATTTATTTCCACACAACAGGAACAGAAAATTTTTTACTATTCTGAACACAGTCTGGAAGAACCAAAAGGTTTGTGCTGTATTACCTGTTGGGGCCAAGCCACCTCCTAGCAAAGTCAGAAACTGAGAAAATCCAGCATCTCTCACCCAACAGAGCAGCCTGCCTTGCAAAGAGCTCCCTCAGCAAGCAAAAATGATTTTCAAGCCAGAATGCTTGCAAAAAAAAGAAGATGCAACTAATGGACTCATTTCTTGGCTAATGACAGGAAGGAGGAGCAAATTAGGGGATGACTCAGACAAGTGATTATAAATGTTGGCCATACATCTGCAGAGTTCTGTTAGGGTTCTATCTCCCTAGGAGGAAGAAAAAGCTCACTTAAAACTTCAAGTTTTTTCTGTGGGCCATTTCCAAACTAGAAAAACAGCAGGCACCCAAATTACCTGTCTACCTTGGACACCAAGAGCTTGAAATATGCAACAAACAGGAAGAAAAAGCTCTCTCCCAGTCTGTTATTTAGAAAAATACATATTTGACTTTCACTGCCACAGGATGGTATGTATTTGCTGGGGGAATAAAGTCAAATATGTAAGGTAGGTAAGAGGAGAGAGAGAAATCACAATTGCAATAAAAGAAAGAAACAATACAACTAAAAATCAAAAATCTGACTGCGTTCAGATTAACATTTTATAAGAGATGTGGAAGGCTGCTGGTTTTCTTCTGACTGTTCCCTGTTGTTGCCATCTGCTGACAGAAGTACTTGTATTTATTGCTCAGGGCTGACACAGAGTAACAGAAAAATGGGTCTTCAGAGTACAGGTCACCTCATGACTTGTCTCCAGTTAACAACATTTTAATTTGGCAATTTAAAGTGTACAAATGCACAGCCTGTTGTACAAAAAAAAGAAACATCATGACCAGAGATAACATGAGTATGTTTCATTATTCCAGCTTAAACAATGCCAAAGCAGGCACTAAGGACAAAGTCACTATTTTTTTTCTTCCTCCTAACTGTATTTAGCTCCTAGAGAAATGAAAACACACCTACCTGTTGTCCATCTTGATAGTTGTCTATACTTAATGTCTGTGTTGCCATCATGGTTATTAAGACATTAATTATGTCAAATCATCATAAGTGTGAACAAATATTCTTTAAAGAAAAAAAAAATAATCAGTTACAGAAGTGGCCACTTAGAAACCAGTTCTAAACGATGAAGAAAAAATAAAGGTAAAATTTAAGACTTATGCACACCTCTCGGAGAGTTTATTGATAACAATGGCCATGTGCACATTCAAACAACAAAAAATTCCGTTTGGAACTATAACAGGTTTCATTAGCAGAAAGTTCATAGCATATTTTTATATTTTAAAGTAAAAATTTTAATAAGAGGCTGAGGTTCTTTTACACTCACAAACTTCAAGTAAACTTTAGCACTTATTTCTGCACTACTTAACAGACATTCTAAGATAAAACATGAAATCTAGAAACAGGCAGGGTTATGTTTCTGTGTTTTGAAAAGGCTACCAACCCACTGAGCATTGCTGAAATAATAATAGTTAAAAATGATGAACCAAATGCAAAGTGTTAAGGAATACCCTGTTCACTTATGAGTGTGAATCCCATATTCTAAAGTAGGACCTGAAACTACTTTCAGAGACCCAAGGCTCAAATCACTTCTGACACCAGGAATTTGCCATCCAAGCCATTTAGGGTTCAACAAAGAATGGGACAATATCTAACAATATCTTAGATAATAACAATATCTAAATAATTTTAAGCAATTGGGCCCACGTGATTATAAAGTTTCAAAAGCGACAGAAGAATTCAGAAGTCTCAATTTCAGAGACACTTGATACTTTGGGAAATACTAATTACAACAGGATTTAAACACAAGTATGTGTTATGCATCATGTTATTCCCTCTAGGCATTAGCTGGAGTTTGATGCCCAGATGAGTTAAACATTTTTAAGTTAAGACACACAGTAATTAAAAAAAAATAAATTAGCAAAGCACCACCATCAGATAGTGTGCACCCATCAAATTACTACTTCACATTTCATTTTCTTGTCAGATTTGCAGCCATTACAACTGAAATCACATAGCTCATTAAGCTATTACCAGTAACTATTAACAGAGAAGTCAATTTTCCTTGACACATAGGCGTCCTAATGTTTAACTACTATTAAAAAAAAATCCGTATTAAAAAAGAAGTCACAGCTTATGTCTTAAAAAAGATTACATCCAGATAGTAATTCCAGGTTTTCTGCTCTTTTCCACTTATGTCAGTATTGAAAAAACTAAGTTTTAAAATTTTCACCAGTTTAAGATCTGAAACAGAGTAATTTTTTTTTTTTGTAATGTGTTCCATCACTACAAATTTTTCAATTATTTTTAAGTCCTTCCCTTACTATTCTATACTACTACTGCATATGACCATTTTTAAGAGCAGTTTTTACATTTCTGGATATCTTCCCCTACAGATTATAATAGTCTCAAGTGAGTGTTTCATTTTGGAAACACAGGACAAATTTCAAGGTTCCCTTCTTTGATAACAGTTTCAGGCACAGAGACAAACCAAACTCCTCAGGAGAAACCTCAAAAAGCCTTACTTTGCATCAAATTCACTCACTGTAATTCCTACGTATGAGTGCAGTGTTTAAAATCTTTTTTTAAACAGCTTCAAAGACCAGAGAAGTTCACCAGGATGATGTAAGCATGGCTTCCTCTACGAACTAGGTTATATCTGTTTTTACAGAACATCAGTATTCTTTCTTTGAAACTCCAAAAACGTTACTGATTCCTCCACGAAAGTTAAAAATACAAAGGGAACAACATAAGTGCACTCACTGGTACAAGTACTTCAGATTTAAAAATCTTTTTTACAGTTATGAATCACTTAGTGTTAAAAGTTAAATCAGCATTAGCCACAATAAGTGAGATACCTCTCAAAATACTTTAAGGGAACACATTCTAAAACATGAGCCCTGTAAGCATTTGCCTTATGTTTAAACATTTATTTTCTTTCATAAATGGCAGCTGACAGCCAGGGCAAGTGTCTGTCTCTATTGATAGACTGAACAGGCACATAGAAAATGCTGCTTTTCTTCCTTCTCAAAAGACTTATATTTAATTTATGACTGTGACATCGAAAGCATGGACCAGACTATCTTCAAAATAAAAGCAGAATAGTTGAAAACGATCAACAAAGAAAGAGCAAACACTATTTAATGATTATTTCAAAGCTGAGTAAGTTCCACACAAAACACTGCTAAAGAAAGAAACTGGCTGTGGGGGAAAGATTAAATTCTTAGGCAAAAATGAGAAAATAAAAAGTAAAACAGTTGTAGAAGAAGAAGAAGAAGAAGAAGGTCTTAGAGTTCACAGGGATGTGAGATCATGTTAGTGGCATGAAGAAAAACCTGGAGAGGAAGGCCAGAGAGATAATACATGTAAACTAGTAAAGACAGTAGGACATGGCAAGAATTTCTGGAGAACAAGACAAGCTGGACCAACCCCTCCTTCCAAATTTCCATAAGGAAGAGATGATCCACATCTGGAAGGCCCTCAGGCCACACAAAAGAAGAAAGGAGGTGCACAGCTTTGAGCTAGATCCATAGATTATTTCATCTAGAAGGACTTTTGCCCTATTTTATCCCAGGGGAATGACTGAGAGGATTCTACATGTGTATATCCTTTATTTCCCACAAGAGCTTCCCCTCTGACTTATAATTACAGTAGAAAAAGATTAAGCTATTAGGCAAGATAGGAACTGATGAGATTTAGTGAAGACAACCACCGCAAATCAAGAAGAACAAATTGAGCTAATCACACACTTCAGTTGAGGGAATTAACTGAGGAATTACTTCGGTTCACTAAAAAGAAACATTTCCTCAGTACTCAGTAGAGGCAAGGAACAAACTGCGTTAAACTTTAAGAAAAGTAACTGAAAAGGTATTTACAGATTTAGCTGTTCCAACTTCATTTGGGATGCAGCACCCAGGGCTCATTAGCAGGCACAGCCTCAGCAGATGCTCAGGCTGCAGACAGCGACGGGGCTCCTATCGCTCCCAGATGTTTATCACTGCCACCCTGCCACAGCTAATTACTTCCACAGCTCCACCATCGAGCTCGCACAACACATGGATGGTTTCTGATCCTTTTTACATCTAGTCAGCCGGGCTAGTTCAGGCCTCTCCCTGTTAAAGGTGGCTATGATGGAAAGCAGCTGACTCGGTCTGAAGCGGTTGCGGTGCACTCATACAACCCCTGCTCTTGGCTGACCTACTCGTGTGGTAATTTCTGGCTGATGTGCGTTGATTCTCGGCTCACAGCAGGACCATCTCTTACCAGCACACTGTGCCTTAGGACAGAGAATTTGGTTATCTGAGGTGAACCCAAGAATATATGACTTGAGAACAACTTACCTTTCAAAAGCCAATTATTCTCTGTGAAAGAAATTGAGAGTAGAGGGAAAACTGCGTTTGTGTTATATTCAAAGACTTACAAATAGCAAAAATAACCTGAGGGTGAGTCTGCCAGTCTGCTTCACACAGAACAGAACTAACTCTCATTCTATTTATTTTGAAAGCAAAGCATGTGGAAAACCCAAGGAAAAACTTAAGGTCATGTAACTGGAAGCTGATGCATGAACTGCAATCAGAAACTCCACTGGACACCTGTGGTGAAAGGGAATTCATAAAAGCATTGTGGTCTACAAAGCAAAGGGGAAAAAAAGGGAAGCCTTTAATAAATTGAGGTATGAAGGGAAAACATAAAGCAGAAAGGAAGCTAAATGAGCAGGGGTAATCATAATTAGAAATGTGGAGACTTTGTGCAAGTTGAGTGTGTAAGAGGAGAGTTAAAGGCGAGCTGAAACATATACACAAAGTGATCACTTGACATACATCACTCCTCACTTGTTCCACTTACTCCTTTATAATTAAGGGCACAGGGACCACCCAGTAACATTAACAGAAGGTGCAAGTGAGCTGGTGGAGATCAGTGGTATCATTTTTAACATATACAAGCTACAACAGATGTTTGTAACAGATATAAATAGTTACGCTTCAGGCTAGGAACTAACCACCAACCCTCTCAGGGTTGTGAGGGAACTGCCCAACAGACTTGCTAACAAGTAATCATGCCTTCTAATTTTCCCTCATACATGTTTCTTTGAAGTCCTTCAGAGAGAAATGCATGACTGGCAGATTTCGGCATGGCTCTTTGTTCATTCTTATTTAACTTTAGTCCTGGCACTTGCTATATAACATTAGATCCTTACATTCACACACCAAGTTAAAAAGAAACAAACATCAATTCTCTCTGACACATGAAAAGCATCTAGAACTGGCTTCCTTTTCAACACAATACATGATGATAGTTGTTTCCAGGGCACGCTGTTTTCTAAAGGAGATAAAATATTGGCTGTGAGAAAGCTGCTCACCCCTTTCCTTCAATGAGTTGAAGAAGACATTATCTTGTTCCAGCAGAGAGATCCCCCTGATGTACAATGTGAAGACAGAAACCTAAAAACCAACAGAGAAATAGTCAGAAGAAAACAACACCACAGAACACACATTCTAAGACTGACTATGATTTTTAAAAAATTGTTTTATTATGTCGTTCCCTCATCAAGTTTAAATGAACAGACAGGAATTTTTTTTGCACACTTTGCAAATTTTTGCATTGTTAATAATCTCTAATCACACCCAGTATCCCACGCTTGAACTTCTTATCCCATTATTTGATCTTTCTCTCATCTTATTCCATTCATTCTCTACATTCACCTTTGTCTCTGCTGACACCTCTAACAGAAGGCTCCATTTGGATAATAACCCACTCACTGTTCAACCTTCATATTTTACTCTCTGGCTCAGTGTCTGTCTGCCAAGACTAGACAAGACACATCCCAAAAATAAAACTACAAAATGCAAATAGGAATAACTCGCCACTGTTGTGAAAATTAAGCATGAAATCAAGAAAGGTGAGAGATTCTTTTTCCCCCATTTAAATCTCCTTCATCATCATTTAAAAACAATCCATGGTAAAATCAAAGCATGATGCTAGAAATGGGCCATTGTTAGGATCCTGTGTTCTGTGAAGACAGGTTCTGCTACAGGAATATTTGGCAATTTTAAAAAGCTTTCCAAAAATTACCACTTAAAATTACTTTAATTATATTTAATAGCACCCACTTGGTACATTGAAGCTACTTTTAAAAGTAGTAAGGATTGCAAAAGCAGAGTAGCAAAGATTGTGAAAACGTACTTAGAAAACACAACTGCTGAAAAGCATTAAAAAACCATCTCAGGGGAAGTTCCAGACACTAAGGTTGCACAGAGGCCACCAGAAATTATATGATGGCTAAAACACAGCTGAAATCTTGAATCAGATTGCTTCTCACACAGACAAAGTTCACAATAAGAACTGGAGAGAAGTAACTCCAACATTTTTGAAAGCAAGATGAAATTGGTCTTTGGATTTGAGAACCAATTTATGCACGTGTTGTTTTTCAAAAAGTGATGGTTTTCAGACAAGTTCACAGAAAAACAAAATGTGAAGGGCCACTCAATCTAGATGCCATCTCTGGTTCATGAAACCTGGTTCTAAACAGAGCAGGGAAGATATTTGAGAAGTTTTAAGGCAGTTTAAATTTCAGCCATTGGTTAGAGATTGAACGCTGAACAAGAAGGAGTTTCAGTCTGAAGTGATACACCTGGTCTTGAAGGCTCAAGGAGCAGATGGCACATTAAAAGTTCTTACCACTTTTCCTTAAACTGTCAAAGATCTATGTCTTCAGAAAATGGGCTTCTCTCATTTTTGCAGCTTCTTAATTCTGTTCGGAGGACAGTGTAGTAACCCTCTTAATCCCTTCTTGGCATGCCATGCATTTTGGTACTCATTCTCCCTTCAATTTACTGGGCTATTTTTCAAATAAAAGACTTCTCACTATTCATGGCATCTTCAGAACGGAGGTCACTGCCAGATTAATTGGGATAGATAAATAGATAAACTATCCATTCCTTGTCTCTGGTCAGACATAAGGAGGACTATTGCAAATCAGAAAATCCTGCTCCTCCATTCTGAAAACAACTGCAGCCGAGAACCGATGGTGCCACTGCTGCCAGAGCTGGTCAGTCAAAAATATTCAATGTATCAAGAAGTAGCCCTTACCTCCAAAGCCTTCAGCTGAAACTCTGGAAATAACATGTTTCTAAACAGTTTATGAGATAACGAGGGCAGGAACAAAGAGGTACTAAAGAAATGCAGGCCCAGCTGAAAGATGCTGCAGAGGGAAGGATGTAGCTGAGAAGGAACTAGAGGATATTGCAGTGATATTGCCCTCTTCCAAGAGACACTGGACAACATTTAATACTGCTGTCTACCCTAAAACTTATCAGCAAGAGAGATCTGAGCTTGCAGATCATGTCTTCTTGCGCATCTCAGTGGGGGCAAGAAGAGGGAGTAGATACACCTGTTCAAGGGTGGAGACAACACCAAGGCACTCTGGGGTCTTAACCTGGACTTGCTCTTGTCAATTTTTGTTTTCCTTTTATTCCTCTTGCAGACAAGCTTTAAAGTAATGCCATCATAATAAAAATACCTAACCATGAAACCAAAATGAAGGGCAACTTTGTCTCTCAGAAAGTGAATCACCACTGAGGTTTTTACTACGAAGTAAAATAGGAACTTGTTCATTCAAGTGTCCAAGAACCCTCGTTTGAGTCATCCTCTCATTCTGCACTTCAGCTTGCAGGAAGCAAAGACCTGTGCGTACATTCACGTGTACAAATATGAGCAGACACTAAGATCAATGTATTTTTCTAGGTTCAAATAATGACAGTAATAATTGATTCCAACAATGAAGCAGTAAGCAGAGCACCCATGCCAGGACTCATTCCACCATTGCTTCGGTGGTTATCCAGCTCCAACGACCTGCCCACGCAGAGTCATTCAGCGGAATTAAGACAAATCAATGTGAAGTTGATGCAGACAAGTTTATGATAGCTGTGCTCAGTGAGGATGTTCTCCTCATTCAGCACCAAGGTGGCTTCCATTTCCTCTATTTCATGTACTTATAAAGTTGAGTCATTATTTAGAATATTATACTTTGAAGAAAGACAATGTTCCTGCTCAGGAACATAACACCAGCCTCAGGGAGTTCCATCACAGAGATACAGCCACTCAGGTACTCTGCAACAGCTATGCTGTCAATTGCCCTGGGAGTCAAGCCCTAAAAAGCCACAAAACCAATTTTTGGCTGCAGTAAAATGAGATTTATTTTGTGTCACTTTGTTCCCTTTATTGTTTGGTGGTACAATAGAATTATTTATATGTTAATCTTGATGAATATGAGATTACATTAAAAAGAGGAATGAAAATTATACTTTAGGAAACTGAAAATTAAAAATCAATTAAAATCCACAACTAAAGTTGGATTTCTTCAGAAATACAGGCTACACTCCAAGCTACCATCATGTAGGATTGCATGTAGGATTTTGAACATACATACTGTGCAGCAATGACTTTATTCAGCAAGATGTCTCCAACAGTGGACCTACAGCTTTGTTGTCCCATTAATCTTTCACAGCATCCTCTTTACGTATCCCTCCATTTCAGATCTTAACAAGCCATACGAAGTATTCATATCACAAACCACCTTCCAAGCACCACCACACATTGTCACACAGCATGACCAACAACAAACCACCTCATTAAAAGATCTGTGTTCCTTTAGCAACTGACGCTTTGTTTAAACTCTGCTTTTGGTACATTTAATTCTGTAAATTCTCCTATTTGCAAGTACCAAATACCAAAAAATATTATAAAAAATGTGCCAGTTTATAAGTTAAAATTGCATATGCAGTTAACTGATAAAATGAATATTAAGGATGCACAGATCATAGGAATTCCTCCAGGCACAACAACAGAAGTAAAATTGAGGGGATCTGGGTCTTGTGAAGAACTCCAGCTTCTAATTCTGCACACATCCTTGGTGTGTGCACCAGTGTATTTCTTGGGAAAGGTGCATAATCATGGGTCACACTCCCAATTCACGTCATCACCAATTTACCACAATCATCCTTAACAAGGATGAGAAAGATGAGGAATTCTACCTAACCCAGTCATAAAACGTCACCTCAGTATGCCAGGTATCCTGCCCAAGGTAGCTCTTGGAATTCTGGAAGGAAATCCTCAGGTTGCTCTCCTACTTCCTGCAAAATAGAATCCTCATTCTTCTGACTCTAGAAAGGTCCTCAAATTCAAGGAACTTCCTGCAGCATCTCATTTCTCCTACCCAATTCACACAGCAATTTGACCCTGCTTTATTAGCCCCATAAAGTAATAGTGAGGAATTTAGGGGACTAAACAGCAATTTTGGCAAGAGAAAAACAAAACTTGGGGGAAAGAAAACCTCCCTCTTTAATTATTCTAAGACTCCTGAGGGGTTAGGGTATGAGGGAGCAAAAATATTTCCCATCACTCCCTCATCCACTGCCAATATTCACATAATAAATGCAGATTCCTTTTTTCTGTATTTTCAATACTACAAACTGGAGGACTTTTTATGGGTGCAGCATGAGAATCCTCACACACACATCATGAATCCTCACACATATTTTTTTGTTAAAGGATAGAGAATGATTTTTTTTTTGCTGTCAGTTTTTATGTGCTGTCATAACGTGTTGGACCCAAAAACCAGGAAGATGGTGTCACATCTGCCTTGCTGCTCTCGTGGCAAGAGGGTGGCATTGGAAAGACTACAAACACCCCTTACAGACCAGCACTTCCACAGCTGGAACTGATTCTGTACAACTTTCCTACTTACTGATATTTAATTACTTTTTCAAACACAATTTCATTTAAAAAAATTTAAAAATCAATAAACAGAAAAAAAGGTGAGAACTCCACCACCCTCCCCATTTCCCTGGCATTCCCCACATGGATAATCAGGGTTGCTTATGTCCTAGACACAACTCCATCCCTTTGCCACTGAAGCCTTTGGAATATCCACACAAGCACATCCCGAATCTCTTACTTTTGGAGACACTCACAGAACCATATCCTTCCAGGCAAATTAAACCAAAGCAACAGGAAATCCTATTTTCATCATGATTTGCATCAGCACCCAATAAACTATGACTGAAATGAATCTTGTTTTGTGTTTATGCTTTGTGGTTTCATAAAGAAGACACAGAATAACCACCAGTCTCTCTGCCTTTATTGCTATTGAATACTTTACAATGTGAGCAGTTTGTGTAAGCATATGTTATGTTTTCCAACATTTTTATTATAAAACCATAAAAGTTTCCAATAATTCTATGAAGGGCTGAATTCCTGATGCTATTGAAGTACAGTTGAAGGGTGAGGAGGAGTTTTATTAAAATAATAACTAATTTAAAATGGACTTTGGATGTCGAATGGGTAAGAAAATGCCCTCTACACATTTTTGGCATTTAAACAATTCATCAAGATCAAGATGTTCCCTTATCAATTACTTCATTTTTATGTCTTTTACAATTTCTGGAATAACAACCCCATTAATGAACCAAGAGTTAACTTGGATTAGCCAAAAAAACTGAAAGTGACACAAAATCCTGGTCCTGCAACTCTGTGTCAAATCCAGTTCCAATCCATCACTACCTTTCCCAGAATCCTCCCTGGTTTGACTCTAACATTGGGTCAAACCTGAATTAACTTCGTTTTCCTACTAAGTGTAGGCCTTAAAATGAACTGTCATTTTGTTTTACAAAATGATGATTAAATAAAAACTCTTCCTTTCCTGCTTGACTCTTGTTTCCCACCTCTCCCAAACACAAGTCTCTATCCCTCCAGGAGTTATGACTGCTGCCTAAGTGTTCTGGGGTAAAGAAAGACTATTTAGGATTAAACTTACCCATCACCTACTGCTGTGAGCTACAACATGCTGAACTACTTGGTCCAGGTGATGACTGCACAGTCAGGTGACATGCAAGGACCAACAAACAGGAAGATACTCATGTCACATGGAATATTCAGATAATTTAGTTAATAAGTATTTGCCCAGAAACATATATAAGCCTTGTTTTCCAAGAGCTCATGGTCTGTTGAAGTTTCTCAAGGAACAGCCATATGCTCCATGTGAATGCTTATGCTCCTTTCCCCTCTGCAACACTAAAATCCACAACTCAACTGCTGATATGCTCTTAAATAAGAAGAATCCCCCCCTTCTTTTAAATTAAGACATTTACCTTCTCTTAGAGTCATTTTCAAGATGCTGATTCATTTTAAAGTTGGCAGACTAACCCTGCTCAAACATATTCATCATGGCAAATTTCAGCAGGACTAACAACTAAACTACATAAACCCCTCAAAATAATAATAAAGATAACCAGGTAATCTTCTTTCTGATATTGCTGCTAATATGGCCTAGAATGCAGAAAACTGGGCTAGAACACCTAAATTAAGCGATCACAAACTAACCCAGAAGTTCTTTAGTTACAAAAACGTACAACACAGCACACACATTTTCATTCCCCCGTTCTCTAGGCACGTTAAACATGTACAAAGCTGCAATTTCTGTTCTCTAATTGCCTCTGTTTCCTTGGAATATAAAAGGCTTGGACTTTATTTTTCAGTAAATATGATAATATCCTTTTCCCTTTGCTTTGTTTGCTATGTAAGTCGTAAAACACCAAGCAGGATGTGAAGTATAGCCACACTTCCTAGCTTCTTCTGCCCTCAAGAAAAAACACAGGCAATTCCAAAAGCTCACCAATAAAATATATTGGAATTTGGAGGTTTAAAAGAAATGGATCCCTATTTCAGTAACCAGAAGTAAGCTGCCATATTCTACTTTTTTGCCTGAATTTCCCATCAGCTGCAGAAGAGAGAGCTGCAGATCTCTGGGCACAGCGGGGTAAGGGACAGTCGGTGATTATCACACTCAACTCCCATTTTCGAAAATCACCTTTTGACTCTCGGTGTACTTAAATGGCCCTCAGGTTTAATAGCAAATACCTCTTTTGTACACCTAGGTACTAAAAAATGAGAACACCATGGCCTGGAGCAGCTGCCACATCAAACCCCAAACAATGTGTTCCTGTGAAGGATAGGAACCAACCATGCGAGAACAAGACCTAAGTTTTAATTCCCTTTCTAACACCAACTTTTGCCTCTCAGTGCCATACATGACGTGGTATCCCCTTGCTGCTGGCAGGGGAACCAAGTTACTGCCCCTCACCGACTTCATAAAAATGTGTCACAGCTCCATAACAACAAAATTGGCATTTCCAGATCCATGGTGCCATTATTTCACTTTCTACCCCACCCCCAGTTCCACCTCATGAGTCCCGTGTTCCACAGGTCTGGTATGAAACCGCCTCAGTGAACAAAGTGAAGAACCCGCTACAGGTGTGAATATTTTAGTGTTCAGCTCCCTTGGGGAGATCTAGAATGGGCTGGGTACAAGATTTTGGCAACATCTGGCACCAAGTAAGCAAATGAAAGAACTCCATCAGCAGCTTTTTCTCCTTGCTCTTGGCATCCTCTTGCTTAGAAGAGCAGTAAGTTGTTTTACATTTTGTACAGCACTGAGCTGTGGCAAAATAAATCCCTCTGAGATTTCTCATTTTTAAACCTATAGACTCTTTGAACAAGTGAGACTGAAGTAACCAGCTGCTGCTGCTGCTGCAAGAGAGAGAGAAGTAACATTTGCAACATTTTTAATTTCACACAAAAAATTGCATTTGGTCTTACTTACACCAAAATAAAAATACTAATCTGCTTTACTGTAAGCTTTCACAGATGTGCCAGTTTTGCAGAGACAACATTTGGCTCCCAGACCACGACATAATATTCTGAAATACAATTTGGACTGCTTCATTCAGGACATTAACATGGCCATTAAAACAGGCAGTTCCACTGCCACAGTGGTGGTTCTGTGATCGTTCACCCTCGGCCACTAATACAGGGCTTAATTTCACCAAAGAGTTACTCTTTTCCAGGAAATTGAACTGCTCCTGAACACTTCTAAATTTGCTGTGGTAGCAATCAGAATTATCAGGGCTTTATTAGAGCACTGCATTTACAACACAGAAAAATACAGTTGGAAAGCAAAATTCTGAAGAAGAAATTACAGCTTGTAGAAGACTATCCATTTTATAAGACTAAAGCATTTAAAATAAATTTAAATTTATATTTCATTCATTCTAAACTCCTTTCAGTCCTATCATGGAAGACTGCAGGGACTTAGCTTTAAAATGTTATTTTTATTTAACCCAGATATTCCAAACTGTA
Source organism: Corvus moneduloides (assembly GCF_009650955.1). NCBI lineage: Eukaryota > Metazoa > Chordata > Aves > Passeriformes > Corvidae > Corvus > Corvus moneduloides. The sequence continues at coordinate 118,726,532 of NC_045477.1, forward strand.
TTAAGAGTACAAATCAAGGCTATAAATTACTTAATCCCAGCTTGACTTTTTACATGCCAAAGTGAAATTTCCAAATACAAAATAAAATCTCCACCAACCCTAAAAACAACAACAATGGACTCAAAATGTGAAGAATTCTTGGGTTTTCTATCAGCACATGGGAAATGGTAACAAGAAAAATTTCAGCCCAGCAATACACACAAGCACAGATTAAAAAAATAAAAATGCATGGCCCAAACCCACTGAGGAGACCAATGAGAAATGATCTGAGCCTCCAAAATCCCAGTGCAGCACAACAGTTCCTACACTTCTCATCTTCACCCTGTGACTGAAGCACACTGAGCTCTGCCTTTCACCACTGAACTGGAGATTATGTAAAGAAAACACAGTGAAACCTACACTGAAGTTTTCCTGGGGATACTTTAATTATGAGATAACAGGAAAATATGTCAAGCAGTGACAGTCAAGAGTAAAAATATACTGTACAGTTTACAAAATAAACTGAAGATAGAACATATATGAAAAAAATAATTAGAATTATTTTGAATAGACTATGTGAATTGTTTGGGGGATTTTTTTCCCCCAGAAATGTTTGAAAACTTGAATGCAATGATTCTATATGTGGCTACACACAGACTCGGAAAAGGATAAATCTGCAATTTTATGTGACAGAAAACGCACTCAAAACGCACTTGCTGTTCTTGATAGTGTAGCAATGACACTGTCTGGAAATACATGTAAGGATGGATTTCTGATACAATCACAACAATTTGTGTCCCCGTTCAGTGTAATCCATAAGACTCACACATACAGCTAACAGGGACTGACCAGGACGCCATCCAGCTGCAGAAGCCATCTCACTTCAACCACACATACAAATATAGCTAAAGGGATATAACCCCATAGCACAGGCAGGCCATAAACAGATGACATCCCATAGAGGACAGGGAACAACCTGAGTGTATTCACGGTAGGGAGAACAGCAAGATCTGTGGCTATCCTAAGCCATAGCTGCTACAATTCTCCTCATCAAACAATCTACAGTGAAACTTTGTGCAAGAGCACACTTGAGAATGAAATTAGAAACTAACTATATGTGCACGTTTTTTGTAAAAGCTAAGAAAGGATTTTTTTAGTTAAAAAAAAAAATAAATGAGATATTTAGCATACTTTGAAAGTGACCTACACCTTCTTGCTATCCTCCACAGGATCTTAGCTCAAGTGTTTTCCACCATCCAGAACATAATGCCCATGTTCCCTGTTCCTGGGATGTTTAATGGAATGCACACAACCTATTCCAAAGAGGGGTAAGGACAAAAATGAATCTTGCCTGGGCAGCTCTCAAGTGCATGTCTTAAAAAACCAAAAAGCCTACAAACCAGCAATTCATTCACTTTGAAGGGTTTCATACCAGTGTCTCGTACTAGGAAGAAAATATTTACTGTGAGACTGGTGAGGCCGTGGCACAGGTTGCCCAGAGAAGCTGTGACTGCCCCTGGATCCCTGGAAGTGTCCAAGGCCAGGCTGGATGGGGCTTGGAGCAACCTGGGATAGTGGAAGGTGTCCCTGACTATGGGGTTGGAACAAGATGACTTGAAGGTCCCTTCCAACCCAAACCACTCTGGGATTCTTCCTCCCTAAACCACACCAGTCATTTACTCAGACAAAACTGCAAAAAGGGACCAAAAACTTCAGCAGCAGCAGATTAAAAAAATAAATTAATATTGTGACCTGTCTCTAAAATTACACTACATATGACCATTTAAGACTACGGAAAATATTTAATAAATTATTTTTAAAAATAGCAATAAGCTATGCAGAGAATTATCACGAATGTGTTAACTACTTATAATGTTATATTGTTAATTGACAGACTCCAGCGTGGTGGGAATGAAGGAAAGCCATGGACGGCTCCATGAGACCTGGGACATGTGGCTCATTGAGGCAATACTTGGGGATAAAACCAGCGCTTGATTTATTCTTGTTTACACACATCCCCAGCAGGGCCTCTGGGCAGTGTCAAGTCTCAGCTCCTAATTGCGGCCGCGTAAACACCCGGGAACCCTCGGCCTGGCTGTCGGGAAGGTGTCTGCTCACAACCGAGCCGGGAGACCACGGGGTCACACCGAAAAGAAGATACAAACGAGGGAGAAACCCAAAGCGGCTCTGCGCACACTGCCCCGACCGGGCTCCGCTTTCTATGAACGCCGAGGCGGGCGTGGGGGAACATCCCCTAAACCGGGGCAGCGGCCGGGGGGCATCTCCGCATCCCCTTCCTGCTGTCCCCCCGGGGCAGGGCAGGTGTGGAGGGGGACAGGGATCACAGCACGGCGAGAGGGAGAGCGGGGTGCAGCTGCCGCGGAGGTCCGAGCCCCCGGTCCGGTGCAGGGGCCCGCGGAGGCGGCGAGGGGCGGCGGCGGAGCTCCCGGAGCGCCCCCCGTTTCCCCCCCGCCTCCGAGGAGCGGCCAGCACAGCGCTGCCCCTTTAAGCATCGCGTCGCCTCCTCTCCCTTCCTCCCTCCCCCCCCATCCCATAGCCCCCATCTCCTTCCTCCTCCTCCTCCTCTTCCTCCTCCTCCGCGCGGATCCGCGCGCGCTCCCGCGTCCCCTCCCCGCGCGCGCCCCCGCCGGGACACAACGGGCGCACGGCGGCCGTTCGAGAACCTTCCTCGCTTCGCTCCCCCCCCCACCCCTCCCCGCTTTTCCCCTCCTTCCCCTCCCCGCGCCCGCCACCGCCCCTTAAACCCCCCGGTCCGTGCGAGCGGCGGCGAAGCGCGGGTGCCCCTTTCTCCCCTGGCCGCCGCCGCCCCGCTCGCCCCTTCCCCAGCCGCTCTCCCGCTTCCCCGGTGCGGCCGTGCCCGGGCGGCGGGCGCGCCGTGATGGACGGCGGGGCTGGAGCGGGGTTTGAGTGACAGCGCTTACCTCGGGTGCCAATCTTCGTCACACTGACAAGCGGCTGCAGCAATCGGGACCCGCACCGCCGCCGCGCGCGTCACCGCGCGCCGCCGCGCCCGGCCAATCGCCGCCCGCGCCGCCCCCGACGCCACGGCGCGCCTCATCAATATTCATCGCCGGAGGGCGGGGCTTGGGCGCACCGCCCCTCCGCATTGGGGCCGCCGGTCTCGCCCTCATGAATATGGATGAAAGGGCGGGGAAGCAGGGCGGGCGAGGCCACGCCCCTCGCCGTGTGTGAGGCGGGGGGATGAAACCACTGCTGGGGGTGGGGGGAGGAGGGAGGTACCAAGTGGCTCCGGCGTGAGGGGAGAGGCGGGGGCTGCTATGGCGGTTTCCTGCAGCGTTCCCTCGGCCGGCGCTCGCTGCTCGCCCTGGGGTCGCCTCAGGGCGCGGCTCCCCGGGCTTGGGGGAGTCCCTTGGCTCGTTGTTGGGGCTACGAGTCCCCGCGTCTTGTAGGATGCCCCCGGGAGCCGCCTGGAGCGGGCGGGGGTCGCCCCGGGGAGCCCCGGCTGCGGGAGCTGCGATGGAGGCTCCCCACAGGCTTTCCCAGGAACTTCTCCTGCGGCCTGCGAGGGGTGAAACTGCCCGGCCGATCCTTGTGACCCTTCCAGCCCCGAACCTGCGCCCGCCTGTTCTCCCCAAACCCCCAAACTGCGGGATTTGAGTGAGGGCGGACCTTCGCTATCCCTCAGGGCCTTGCCTAGGGATCAGGTGCTGCTCAGGACCCTGCCCAGGTCTTGCTCGGGTCCTGCCATGCCCTGAAATAAGGATGCTGACCACACATGGGGTTTTTTGTACTGAAACTCCACTTGGGAGGAAGCAGCGCTGTCACAGCTCTTTCCCCCATGAGTTACCACTGTTAAATATTCCCCCTTTTCCCAAACCATTCCTATATAAGGGGCAGGAAAGTGTCAGGAATGTGATTTCAGATGGGTGCCCTGTGACTTGGCCGTTTGGCTGTTGGGATATTTAAAAAGTGTCTCTGCTGAGCAAAAGGTCTGGAATGCCTTTGAGTCATGCATGTCACAGGTGATCGATCTGTCGTCTCCACCTTGTTCCTCCTTCTCTAAAAGACTTCTAAAAGATCACCCCGCAACCCCTCGCTGGCTTTGAGAGCAGAGGTTTGCAAGGGGAGGAAGAAGGTGACACATAAAAAGCAAATCTCATTTTAGGAAGCTCAGTTTAAACCCAAAGCAGATTTACTTTCAGGTCTTGTAGTCCCTCTGCAAAAGCTGCCACTGGGATTCTATTTGATTATCCTGTACCCAGTAAACTGGGAATACCCTACATTTTTTCATGGTCCATGCCACTCTTCCAGTAGCAAGTCAGCTATTTTTTTGTTTGTTTTTATATAACACTTTCCTGGCCAGGCCACTTTAAAAAGAGCTGGCTAATAGTTTGGCAATAGAAACAGCTACTTAAATGTTCCTGCAAGCCAGGTCTGCCCTCCGTCCTCTGCGCGTCACTGCTGTGTCAAGACCCTGCTCAGCCAACAAAACTGCTTCAGGAATCTTGTCACCCTGTGCACACTGCCACCATTTGTCCACTGACAAAACAGTTGCTCCATGCCCTCGCCAGACCGCCTGGAGCCTTCACAGGAGTTCCTTTTCCAGCCATTTTTCCCTGCACAGTGAGAACCATGTGGACATCGCGCTTGTGAGCAGAGAGGGAACTTGTACACCAAGCAGAGAGGGTGGGAGTGGAACTGAGCTGTGCTAATCCAGAGCACTCAGATGGGTACATCACAGCTCAGTGTTAATGGGAATGATTTATTTAAACAAGATTAGGGAAAAAAAACCCCAACCAACTCTTAGTTTGTCTCATTCACAAGAGCCTCTTTCTCTGTTTCCGCTCCTGTGCTGTGCAACAACACCTCTCATACAGTTCCTGTGGCCAGGTTGGCTGCTTCTACCACAAGTTTCAGCTCTCATTATCCCTGACACATTCATTAGTGACACATTCACTAAACAGTGCTTAAAATTAACTCATTCCCATGCCCAGACCTGCCTCTTCTTCAAATTTGATTCTCCCTGCAACCCCTTTGTTCTCCTTCTGCCTCGCCTGCACTTCTTTGAATGGGAGTTCAATGATTTCTTCTGAGAATGTACAGATTAAATTAAAACTAATTTAGTTTCTGTGTAATCTCTCCTCTCAGTGATCTTCAAAGCCTTTCTTGATGCCTTTCCCAACTTGAATTTTCATTTCTCCTCCTTCTTCCCTTTGCTTTTCCTTCCTTTCCTAACTGCTACTTTCTATTCCCGAGCTCCCCCCTCACATACAACAGGTGTAGAAATTCCTCATCTACTGTTTCCCCCTCACCCCAGTAATCCCGTATTTTGGTCGCCTTTGTAGTTAAAGTTACTCCATCTTTTACTCTCCTCAGCCTCTTACTCTTTTTGTGATTTCAGTAGATGTTTTAACTCCCTTGATCTTAAAGCTTGTGACCAGAATGAAGAAAGCCTGGTTCCCCACACATCTGTGCCTCGTTGTTTGTTAGCTTTAAGGTGTAAGACGAAAGTTTTAACTGAAATCTCTTCCAAAGTTATGATTTATTTAAGGTTTCTCTTTAGTCAGTGGATGCCGTTGCCCAAAAGTTCCTGCTGCAGATTTTCCATGATTTGGGGAGAATGTGATACATCCTCCCTGTTCCACAACTTATTTTCATGAAAGTCACAGGAACTAAATAATTGTGTCAGCTTTAATCCTGTCGGGGGTAAGACACTAGATTAAAACATTATTAAATGACGTGGGTACACCCTCAGATGTACCTCTACCTACATGACATGACTGTATAAACCTCATTCCCACAAGAAAATAACCTAAAAATCATTCTTGATCAAACTCGTGACTTCCAGCTCACTGAAAGCTCTGATCTCACTCACTGTCAAGAGGTCCCTGCTTTTCAGTTTGTCTTCAGTCATCTCTGATACAGCTTCTGCAGGCTTAATTTTTAAATCTTAAGCTTAATTTTTAAAACATCACAGCTGAAATGGCTCCAGGAGATGAAGATTTAAGAAAAGCTCTAAAAATTACAGGACCATTGAGAGAAGCTGGCAACTTGGAAAACAGGAGCAGCAGGGGAAAAGAATGAAGAAGTAACTGAGATGAGTGATCCAAAGGCAAACAACAAAAAATACCAACAAAACGAAACAGAAAGAGAAAGGACAGACGCCTTTTCTTTCTGTTTCTAATTGTCCAAACAAGGAGTGTTGTCCCTCATCAGATCTGCAAAAGAACAAGGATCCAATCCATAGGATGGAAGACAGAACTCCCGAGGAAATTCTCCATACTACAAATCTTAAAAAGATTCTTACACAGCTGATGAGGTTTTATGCTCTGAGCCCCCATTGGTATGGGTGCACTCGCTTCAATGCAGTGGCGAGAGGGCTGCTTTTCTTTCTAAAAGAGCAAAAGCCACATGGCAGGGTGAGCGAAATGCCATTTTAATATTTTGTAATAGCAAATGACAAGTACATAAAAATGGGGTTTGGCAATATTCAGGCAAATAATAGAACACTCAGATTCTCTAACTTCTGCTACCTTCTTCACATTGTACATATTAAATACACTTACTAAGTATAGCTCATTCCTTAAAGCATGCCCAGATAAGTTTCTGGGGTCAGGACCTTACTCAACTACTCAGAACAGTCCCTAGTATATAAGAGCACCCCTCACAGATGGCACAAATAATTGCACACACTAAACTATTGAGGTCCTGCCTCATCAAATGAGAAAAGCACTTTCCCAAATCTCTTCTCTGGAATACACTTTCAGTATCAATTTAGGCACAATAGATTGTGTAAGCGTATTGGAGGGCAAAACTCTATCCTACATACAGCTGCTAAAGGAATTAGGCTTACTCTGACATCCTTCAGCAATTACCACATTATGAATATTACAACTGTGTGCTAAACATAACATTCATCTGCATTTAACCTGTTCAGATCACTTCTTGCGCCTCTTGACTCTGTACGTGGCAACTCTTTCATAATTAAGCTTTCAAAGGCAACATTTACATGGAGGTGAAGGGATGGGCTTCCATGCAGGTGGCAGTAATCTCTACTCCTAACTTGTGGCATAAAGCCAGTAATTGCAGTGATAAGACTGGAATAATCTAAAGAGAACAGGGTTTCCCCCAGATTTCCATAAAAATCAGGTGAGTTTTTAAGTGCTGATCTCCTGACAATAGGAGGCCTCTGCAGAAAACCAGTTTCTCCTTTCGTCACTCCAAGGGAATAAAAAGGATGTAGGAAGACATGTCAACAACTTAGATGTCCTCTGGCTGTTTGGAGAGCATTCCCAAGAGCAGGCTTTGGTGTGCCCTGTTTGCAGGCACAGCACATTCACATCTGCAGCCACAACTTTATGTGGCATAGGAGGAGCCTGGAAAAAATGTGTGATTTACTTTATAGTGGATACAGCTTTTAAGATTTTAAAGCTGAAATTAATGAGTTAACTCAGTCTAAATAAATGCTAAGCTTTGCTTGAACTAGATCATGGAGATCTGCGTAACTCGGCTGGGAACACTCCCTCTGGAGAAATTAAGAGCTCGTGTCCCACAGCAGGACTTGGGCTCAGACCAAGAGCTGGCACTGCAGTGCAGCACTACTGCAAGGAGTTTCTGTGCAGGGATCAGGATGCCATCCTTTGAATCAGCTGTTATTGGCTTATGTTTTTCCACCCTCTCTCTTCAGTAGAAAAATCAACCTACTTAAAGCCTCCTTAAACAAAAGGAAAAATTAGAAATGTCTTATTCAATATTTCTCCTCATGTTAAATCAAATTTGAATTTTCCAGAGCTGTACATTAGCTGAATCACTGGCTGCACGCTACTCACTCCATCTGTTTATATGGTTGAGTCACTGCATTACCCGTATTTTAACACGTTACTTGGAAAGAATTGGAAAGATCTGGAGGACAAACTCCCAGAGCTCTGTAAGATAATGTTCCCTTCTCTGTGTTCTGTAGCACCATACTCTACTCATTGCTCCCTTTCTGCTACAAGAAAGATGTTAATTGGAACAAACTGCTATTTTAGGAGTAAAAGCACAGCTTCCACCTAAAAGCTGAAGATCGAGCTGTGATGCAGAAATCCACTGTCACCTCCCTATGTGCCGAGTCTTGCGCTGGGAACTGTGCAAGGAGTTCCATGGTGATGGAACAAACATCCTTCACAACCCAACTTTTTGTTGTATCTTTTTTCCACTTGAGATACAACAACATATACAGGTTACCTTCTGAGGGCAAACTGTCTGCTTTTAACGGTGCCGAAAGCTGAGAGTATCTTAGTGTTCCAAGGTTCTTCAAAAGTGTGCTATATGTAAAAAGAAATTTTTATTTACCTCTGTGTAGAAGGTGGGGAGGGTGGAAGGGGGCAAAAAACAGGTTTGAAAAACAGAGTCACAAGGACAGAGGTGGAATTGCTGATACATATTTTGTGAAAAATATAAAAAGAGAGTATTTTGTATGAATCTCACCATGGAGGACTATGAATGCATTCATGTTATTCTGGGAGTTGAGAAGCAGAAAGTGAAACCAACTGAAATAAAAGAAAACCAGTGAGACTAGTTTTGCTTTTCAGACCAGGGGTTAGATCCAACTCTCAGAGAAGTCGGTGGAACAATTCCCACCAGCTTGAGCAGGATTTGGATTCAGCAAAGTGAAATGCAGAAAAAATAACCAGGAAGCACTAATGAAAGGTTCTCAAACACTGGTCTACAGAGCACTTTCTTCAGTCCGTAGAGACCTGACTTCCCTCTCCATTACTCATTTACTTCCAGCTGCTTTTATGGGTTTTGGAGCATTATGGGTTTTGGAGCTGCATTTTGGAGTCCTGAAGGACTGCGAGGTGTTGGTAACCAGGAATGAGAATGGCTGGCCAGCAGAGCTGGCACTTTTGGAGATAGAAGAGGAAGGAATTCAACTGCTGAGCAAATAGGGAAGGAATAAAGAAGGGACTATCTGAAGGAGCAGAAGGACATTAAGCTGAAAGGATTAGGTGGCCTTCAGTGAGGATTAGGTGCTTTGCTGCCTAATGCAACTGTCTAGCCAGGTACCTAAGCTCCCAGCACAAAGCAAAAGCAAAGCTGAACCCCACACAGGCGTCTGTGCTGAGCTGAAAGCAAATAGGAAATGCCAAGGGCAGAAGCCTTCCACAAACATCCCCCTTCTCGTCTCTGCCAAGGTGGGATTTGTGGAAACTACCACACACCCCTACCCTGGGTGAAGGTAGACAAGCCCGTCTCTGATGGTCCACACTGCAGCACTTGCACCACCTCCTCCAGGCCCACGTCCACAGGACATCCCAGAGCTGACAGACATTCCTACCACCACATCTGGCTGAAGCCTAGATCCTTGGAGCAGCCAGGCCTCTGGACCAGGCTCTGGATCAGCTGATGGGTTATGCTTGGGGCAGCATTCCCATCAATGCTGTCAGGCTCTTCCTCAACATGAGGGGCTGCTGTCATCTGAGTACAAGGACACCACATCCATTTAGGTTGGAAAAGACCTTCAAGATCATCAAGTTCCACCTTTAAAGATCTCTCTTTCTTGTCAACCAGAGCAAAGTACTGAGTGCCATGTTTAGAGGTTTCTTGAACACCTCCAGGGATGAGGACTCCACCACCTCCCTGGGCAGCCCCTTGCAATACTTGACAAACCTTTCCATAAAGAAATACTTCCTGATGTCCAACCTGAACCTCCCCTGGCACAGCTTGCACCTTTCTCAATCAGAAGTTGCAATCAGACCATCATATTCAATGGCCACTGGCAGACTTCTCCTCCATTAATTCCTTTATTCCCATTTTTGAACAGACTGCAATTCTATAATGTCCTTTTGCCTGCCAATAAGTCTCTCGTGGAGTTGGAATACCCAAGTCAGCCTTTCCTCACAAGAAAGAGGAGATCTAAGAGACTTTCTAGACAGTTTTTCTAAGATTTACTGATAAGAAAACATTCTAGGAAAGAAAGGCTGTGTCAACACCTTGCAGAGCAGTAAGGTACAGAGATCCCCATACTGGCTGTGCATGAAATAGCTTTGGATCTGGAAGCAGCAGAAGAAATACCAGCCTCATGCTGTGCCCAGGTTAGCTGGTGGGCTGGGAGGCAAATTGGCTTGAGACTGAATGCTCTGCTAGCAAGGCAGCGCCGCTTCTGGGATCCAGGCTTGTATCCCTGCCAAGCTCTGCTTCTTCCTCTGAGGAAGACTGGCCCATTCAGCCCTGGGCTGGGGCTGGGCAGCACAGAGATGCTTTGTGCATGACATTCTCCCAAAGCCCTGCAGTGCCTGCAGCTACAGACCCACCTCCTCCATGGACCACCAAACTGGGCAGTGACTTTTCAGCTCTTTTCAGTCCACAACATCCTGTTTATTTCCCAGAGCAGGTGCAGATTCCAAGGGAGAGGCTTAAGCCTCCTCCCATAGAAGGGGTGCCTGAAACCCCACAGACCACACAGCCCATACCATCCCTGTAGGGCCTCGTGTGTCAGGGGCCGTGCCCATCCAGCACTGGGATTCTTCCTCATCACACACAATATTTATTCATTGACCAGCACAGACAACATGGGAACAATGCTCTGTAGGGGGATGTTTAGGTTCAATATCAGGAAAAAGCTTTTCACTCAGAGAGTGGTTGTGCACTGGAACAGGCTTCTCAGGGCAGTGGTCACAGCCCCAAGCCTGACAGAGCTCAAGAAGCCTTTGGACAATGCTTTAAGGACATGGTGGGATTCTTGGGGTCCCAGCTCACAGCTCCAGGCAACAGCCAATGCAGCCCTGGAGAAGAGAGCTGTTAGCAAGTCATTCCCTTATACTCATGTAAGGAATAAGTCACATCAGTAAGACTTGTCTTTTTTACACCTAGTAAGTTAAGTTCATGTAGACTGCATCTCTTCTCTAATAATCTGTATCTTTTCATAGAAACAAAGAGTCCCAGAATGGTTTGGGTTGAAAGGGACCTTAAAGATCCTCTTGTTCCACTCCCCTGCCATGGGCAGGGACACCTTCCACTATCCCAGGTTTCTCCAAATGCCATCCAGCCTGGCCTTGGACACTTTCAGGGATGGGGCAGCCACAGCTTCTCTGGGGAATCTGTGCCAGGGCCTCGCCACCCTCACAGTAAAGAATTTCTTCCTAATATCCGATCTAAACCTACTGTCTGTCAGTTTGAAGCCATTCCCCCTTGTCCTGTCATTCCAGGACCTTGTAAATAGTCCCTCTCCAGCTCTCTTGTAGGTGTCCTTCAGGTACTGGAAAGCCACAGTTAGGTCACCCAACATATTTTAAAAGCTTTACTGTCATAAATACAGCATTGATCAGGGTCAGACAGAACACACTGGAATCAGCATAGACCTTTCAAAAAGTGCCAGAAACAATACTGCTTCTGGCTTTGTAGCTGTTCATAGAGCAGGACCAGCACTGCAGTCCATTTCATGACTAAACCTTGCTCTCCATAAGTAGTTTAAAGCAACAGAAAAGACAGAGATGAAATCCACTCTTCATCGAGAGGTGACTCTTGCTCTGCTCCCTCCCCATTTCAGGGATTTACAGTTCAGCTGCCTCCAGGGTTTGTTTCCCTCAATTCTACTTTCTGACAACTATCACCAAACCCAGTCAGAATTGTGCTTTTGTTTTGCATTGCCTTCTCCAACTCTCTTCTAAAAATGGTCATGCTTTTGCTTTTCTAGTCACACAGGAATCAAAAAGCTGTTTCAAACCCAGCGTGTTTGTCTCAGCACAACATCCCACGGATAAAACGTGTGCCTACTTTGCATGTCAATCTTCATTATTTTCTTTACTTCAATCAGACACAGGAAAACAATCATGAGACACTCAGCAGATTATTTTTTTCCTCAGTACTTTTTCAGGATGCTGGCATTCCTTTGGCTGCCAAGGAAGATATTCCCTGGCTCCACAGTGTCCATAGGCAGCAAGCAGCCGAGCTCCCATGCTGCACTGTGTGCGACAGACTGCGTTTGCATGGTGAGATTCAATCCTGTCTGCTTTTAGGGACATTCTTTCTTTTTGAAAACTTGGGAACAAAGTTTTACATTATCAAAGGTTTTGTGTTTTGTGTTTTTTCCCCCAATTAGTGTAACACAAGCTCCATGTAGCCAGAATCTGTGGTGACTATAAATTCCAGCTGCTTCCCTGGTAAGCGCAGTGGTAGGACGCTACTGAGGCAGTTAAACATGGAAAAATGGAAGCTTTCAGAACCTCCATTTTCCTGTCATACCTAGAGCCAGCCTTGCCCCTTTTTCATACTCCCGTTCCGTTTTGTATCACCACCTCCACTGCTGACAGTCCTCTTTTCAATGGGAATATCACAGCTGCAGCCACTGCCAGAATCTCTTGGCAAAGGAGCTGCTCTCTGAGTCAGAGCCTAATGCCATTACAAGGTCTGCAACAGCTGCAGCAGTCAGACATCTGCAAGTCATTTGAACATTTTATGATGAATAAAAACTATCCATTACATAGACCTATACATTATATATTTAACCCTAATACTTATTCAGTTACACTAACAATAACCTTTTCCCTCTGCATGCTGTAAACTTCTTTGGCTTCAGCACATGTTAACAGAGATACTCAGAGCACCAGTCTGGTGGAGCAGTCCCTGTGTACATATTATCTAACTTTTCTACCTATTTAACCATGAAATGATGGAAAGAAAGAAAGAAAGTGAATGCAAAGCTATAAAACTCATACCATGCATAAGGAAACCATTTTTATATAATTACATGAGACTGCATACAAACGGAGGATACAAAACAATGAGAAATGCAGAGGAAGAATGAGAACATGGACTCAAAATGTATAGGGAAGAGATCTGATTATGATATGCACAGATCTCAGACCCATCCAGATGTCTCCAGCCAGCATCCTGATCCTCGACACTGCAGCCAAGCCATTTGAAATCTAAAAAATCAGAATACCAAAGACAGGGGAGCAAGGCTTATGGAAAAAGAAACTGGAGCTGCAAGTAGTTAAAATCCTTTAAAATAGTAATGACAATAAAGAAACATAAATGTGGTTTCATGAAGGAAATATATCCACAGCCACAAATTATGAAGTCAGCCCTCCAGGACATTACATTCCTCATGCAACCTGCTGAGCCCGCTCCACATAAATAGGTGTAAAATACACTCACCGTCTGGGTGACTTCAGGGATGGAGCCCCATATGTGATTCCCTACCACTGAGTCCTATATGTACACTTTACAACACTAAATGCAAACTGGGCAAGACATACCTCTCCCTGAGTTTCACCAGTTTTAGTGTTTTAAAGAGACAAGGCAAAAGTCTGACGTGACAGGAATTACCATAAACTTTCCATGAGATTTATCCAGAGCCATAATTTTCCTAGCAATACATATGCATGTCAATATGATTTGTTCATTTGTATCATTTGCAAACTCTTTGGATTCTCAGAAACACCCCTACTGCTTCCCATTCTCTTTTACTCTGTATTTCACATGGCAGTTTGGTGCCTACCATAACACCAGCATTGCTTTGGAAGCACAATGTCAATTAACTTCCACTTTGACACCAAGTTAAATGTGTGGATTAATAAACTGGAGAACAGTGTAGGTTTAAGTAAGAATCAGCCATTAGAATTGCCTTACAGTTAGAAAAGTGACTTTTAGGAAATGTTTTCTTGAGTTGATCTCCTTCCTCTGTGCAGTCAGAGGCCAAACTGTTTATTTTACTGGCAATCCATCTTTATTGCTTGTGTTGGCTTTAATGTTTCCATTCAGACAATCCACACATTAAATATGAGAAAGGCCTAATATCCTAAAATCCTAGTAAGTTTACAAACCATTCATTTAAAGGGGATTCAAAGGGAGTCCAGCAGAGTTCTTTTTTTTTAAGGGTCAGAAAAACAGGACATTTCAAGGATGAAAACCCACTTTGCCTCTGACAGATGGGACACTTTACTCGACGTGACCAAATCCCCGCCATGAATTTGTGGAGCACCTACCCTCCCACAAAATAAAAAAAAAAAAAGGAAAAGAAAGGGAAAATCATGGCCCTTCTGATGGCAAAGATAACTCACCCAGCGTGACGTGACGCAATGATGCCTTCCTAAGTCAGCAGCCAGCCAGCTGTCTCCCTGCTGCTGCTCCTGCTTTTCCCATGCTCTGGAGGAGAGGAGCTGGAGCAGCCAGGCCACTTGCACAGCCGCTGTCAAGTCAAAGGGCAAGAGCAAAGCTTAGAATAAACACGTTGTTTTCACCTGCTCGCTTGAAGTGCTGCCAAATCTCTTAACATTAGCACGCATAAATCGGTGAGGATCACGGAGCCCGAGGCCCGAGCAGCAGCTGGAATCTTGTAGCTGTTATCTGGAATCTTAACGTCCGAAAAAACAGCTTCCCCATTCCTCGAGGCTACGTGGAAAATCTCAAAAAACACAATCATAAAAGTGCAGCCAACACCAAGGAAAAGAACCCCCAATTATTTCTTTCTTCAGTTCTCTTTTTTTATAGTCATCTCAAATTTGCAGCGATAGAAGCAGAGGGGGGAGGAATGGGGTGTCCTTTTGGAGATCTTTAAAGATGCTGGTTTCCCAAGACTGTGCAGAAGAAAGCAGCCATTGATTCTGGGGATAAATCCTGAAGTTATTCAGAGGGGAGGAAGACTGTGAAGATAAGCAGCTCTGGGCCCAGCAGTAAAAACCAAACAGCAGGAGTTGAGCAGCTGGAGGAAGGATAGACTGGTCGATTTTTCTCAGTCCAATGGTGACCTTCAAGAGGCAGGAGTGGGGCAGAGTAGTGAAGTTCCTTCCCTGAACTCCAAAATACAACAGCTTTGAAATGATTCTTCAGCAAGGACTTGAGAGAAAAAGCTCCTTCTCCACATCCAGCCGCCAAGAGAAAAGGAGTTGAAAAACACCGATTTCTTATGGCTAACGGGAGGGTGATATAGAAGATGGAGTCCATTGACTGGTGTCCAGAGACAACAACCTGGTATGAATTCCAGCACCATTCCACTTCCCAGCAGCTGGATTTCTCACCAGGGTGGATTGCTGGTTTTGGACACCTCCCCATTTTTTCCTGTCTGTTAACAGCCTTCCACTAGTAAGTATTTGGAACAGTTGTAAAGCTTTTTTTTGTATCTCAACGGTCTTGCCATTGCCTGAATGCAGTTTCAAAATTGCTGGCATTTCTGCCCAGCCTATCTGAAGTGTATTTTTGTCACGCTGTTAATAAGCACTGCATCTCGTGGGAGAACCTCAGCTAGCTCGGAGCTCTTAAATGATGTGCGCCCCCAAGACAGAAGTTGTAAGAAAAAGTCTTTCCCATTTTTTACTAGTTTTTATTCTGGGTTGCTCGCTAAATAGATGTGATGTACAAAGAGAAAGTTGGGACCACTAACTCCTCATCTATAAAGCAAGGATGAGAACCTAAGGAATTATGCAACTTGCCGGGCAGCCAGAGGTCTCACAAATGATTCAGTCCAATACCTGAGTCATAAGGACCATCCTTGCTCTCAGTTCCTACATTTCCCTTCTGTATTCTATATTCTGAGTTTCTTTCCAGCTCCTCTCACATTTCTCCCAATCCTCAAACTACAGGATGCAGCTCACTTTTAGGAATACCCCAGGGGAGTTTGGGAAACCTCCATACAGTTTACAATGGCCTTGTCTGGCATGATTTTAAACTAAATAAAAAAAGCATGGGAGGTGCCTTTTGGAAAAGGAGCACCTGGAAATGAGCAATGGAAGCATGGAGGGGTGGTGCTCTCAAATCCCTTTCCAAGCCTCCAGGGAAGAGTAACTCTTGCTCCCTTCTTTGAGACACGACCACGAGCCCTTTGTGTAGCTCAAGGTGTGTTGTGGCTTGCACATTCCCTCTCCCCTGCCAGAAAAATGCTGTCACACATTTTGGAAACCAAGTGTACCCTCATGGACAAATGGAATAGCAAGAGCACCTCACTATCATGGACAGACGTGATACAGGAACAGAAAATGAAGCAAAATCTCAACCAACAGAAAAAGAGAAAGCATAAATAATCTACATTAGCTCATTTTTTTACATTACTGCTGTAGGAACTGTCTGTTTGGGAAGGAGCATTGCTATTTGAACCACATTTCAGGCTGGAGTGACAAAAACAACCCCACTAAGAATTTTAGGCATTGATTTTAACTCAGACACATGGCACGGGCTCTGTGAGCGTTAGAAGTTCAAATGCATATAGGCTGTATTCTGTGACGCGACAGATTTACAGAAACATGTTCCTGTCAATCTGTTTTGCAGTTAAAAGTTTGTAAAGAGGGCAGGAGAGACCAAAATAAATTTTGAGATTTGACCCACTGACTCCACACACTGAGCCAAATTTTTGGGATATTTCATTGTAAACACATTTACTTAAACTTATGTCCCTAACTATGCATTAATACAGTCTTTTCTGCCCCTAAACTGCCACATACCCAAGACTTCCAGAGGTGGGTATGAATTTCCAGGTATAATTGAATGTGTGTAGGCAAAATAAAAAAAGGAGAGCTCAGAAATATTTGTAGATTGTATTAAGAGTGATCCTGAGCTGAACAAGCTGAACACTAAGGATAATATCTAAGCACTGAAACCATAGACTCATAGAAGAAAGTATTTACAATTCTGTTAAACAGAACCACATGAGAGGAGAAGGATGATTTGGAAACTTGGTGGGATATTTTGTTTAAAATCCTAAGAGTTTAATTAATATTACGCAGAGGTTAGAGGAGTTTCTCTAAAAGGATAAAATAAAAACAAAACAAGTGAAACTACAGCCCAAACCCACCCTGGTTATGGAGTCAATCACTTGGGTGTTACAGAAGTAACCTGGTCTGAAGGGGAGAATAAGGGGGACATTATTGCTACCTTCCACTACCTCCTTGGAGGGTACAGAAAGGACAAAGCCAGGCTTGTCAGAAGAGTCACACAAGGATCAGCGTCAGGAAACAAAGAATTCCAATTAGACAACAGGTAAAGCTTTTTTGTTTGTCTTTTAAAACACAAGGGTGTCCAAATGCTGGAGAAGATGACCAGAGAGCCTGTAGGATCTCCATCCTTGAGTATATTCAGAACTCAACTGGACAAGGTCCAGGGCAACCTGATCTAATTGCACCTGCTGCAGAGCAGAGGACTGATCTCAGGACTTCCCTTCCACGGTCAGTTTGCACAATTCTGATGTTATGATGCTACACAGGATACTGGGAGTATGTTTTCTGCTCGCTCACTGCACACCAGCCATTGACTGGACCCACCAGGAATTCAAACTGTTTGGAAGAGAAGCATTGCACGATAATGGCATCTCTTGTGGTGAGAGAAAGGAGCTGGGGCAGGTTTTTAGGGCTTACTGGATGTGTTCTGATCGTTGAACACTGGGGATGTACTGTGAAAGATCTGTCAGTGCACTCAGTTAATCTCATTTCCCAAATTTGAAAGAAAACTTGAAGAGATCCTTAATAGATTTCAGTTCTTATCATGACTGGAGGCCACAGGAAGCACCAGAAGGACCAAAAAAAGTCTTGAACTTGTAATACCTAAGGTGATCACCACAAGCTCTGTTTGCAGTACCACTTCTGTACCTTGGATTAGTGGGTTTCCAGTGGCCGTCCAGAACCTTCTGGGCTCAAAATTAGAGATCTAAGTGTGAGAAAATTTTGAAAAGCAATTTTCTTAGCAGTTTGCTACGCTTTAAAAAAAAAAATACATAAAGTTTAAAAACCATTCCCTTTGACAAAGAAAGTGGTTGCTTCATCTTTTCAGTGAGAGGTTAATTAATTCCACTTTCCAGATCTTCTTGTACTCCCCCAGTAATGCAATTTGCATTGAAAACCCCACTTCTGAAGTCTATGCTGGATTTGAACAGCTGGTTTTCACAGTAACTAAGCTGAGACTTAATTTCTTTCACATTTGAGGTTTTCCAGGAATTATGTTAGTATCCTGGATTATACATTCTTCCAAACAAGGTCCCTGACTTACCTGGCAAGTACCTAGCACAGCAAGACAAAGTTACTAACGTTACAGAATTTGAGTATATCGTGTTGCATCCTGCTTGAAATTTAAATGTTAGCATATGACTCAAACACAGCAACATCTGGTAGTAGCCAAGGACAAAAAAATGAAGCCTTTTTCATTGAGGTCCAGGAAAACACCACAGTGGGAAGAAGTCTTGGTGCCTTCCTTGCATTATCTGCCCTTTCCAGAGCAGACTGGTTCACTGAGCAGGGCAAACCTAAGCCTGGCACCACAAGAGTTTTGAAGTTATTTGACTTCCAGCTTCATTTCAGAGGTGTGGAAGGCTCACCAGAAGACACCAAGGCAGAATTACATGGATAGAAAAGGCATCCACCACTAATTTTTGCTGTGATCATGAAACAAGGGTAGCAAAACGCCCATCCCAGGACCAGATTAGAACCTTAGTTAGAAATGCAGCTGACCAGAGGGTGGGAGTTGACTGAAAGCAAGACACATTTCTACCTCAACCCACTCCTCCTGGGCTGATTCAGTCCCTGTTTAGAACACCAGCCCTCCTGAGAAATAAAAAGGGCATGAGGTGAGCAAGTCTGACTCCCAGCAGCCACCAGTGACAGCTACCGTGGGTAAGCTGAGTAAATACACATTTCACTTTTACTGCTTAGAGTCTGACAATTTGCAGCCTCCTTCTGTAATCACAGAGCAGCTCAGAGCACAGTTCAGCACCAGTGCAGCTCTTGAGCTGTGAGGCTCAGGTTACTCCGTGGAGTCTCAGGTAATAACAAATCACAGCAGCTTTACTGGGGCCCTCCTGTGGGCCCTTCATAAAGGAAGACCCCGATTCTTTCATGTTTTTAATGTTAGCAGCAAATTTCTCTCCCTTTTACAAGTACAGTGTACATGGGACCATTGGTGTCTCTGAGTGACTTTCTGCTCTTTATTCCTCAGCACGTGGATTTATACATTAACAGATTTCTAAATTTCAGTTGGAGTCACCAACATGCTCTTTATTTTTTACAGGACAATAAAATTGCTTGCCAGGGGTTTCTGACTTAAAATTCTACACAGCGAATTGATGTAGGCCTCTTGATCCTTCTTACCACATTTTTGCCAAGCTAGAGTATAAAATATCTGCTCTACTAATTGCACCCAGGGATTCACATCCAATATCCAGATAGACTCCTAAAGCTGACTCTGTTTTCCCTTTGATCTTTCCTGGTCTGTTGCTTGAAAGAATACAGACAGGTGATGGAAAATGCTGGAGTTATTGCAAGAACTGCTTAAAGGCCAATTAACTCCAAAAAGCCCCAAAATGAACAAGAAGCCAAAATGGAACTAAACCCACAACAGCTGGCGGCCATCAAGGCCATTTTCCCAGAAGGCAGAAGACTGTTACTAATAGGATGGAAGTACAGAATTTACTGAGACCAACTGTAACTGCTGATAACGTGTATTGAGAAGTGCCTCATGGCTCACATTTTCTGCAGAGCAAGACTGAGGATGGACAGCAATTTTAACTTTTAGTGGGGGGAAAAAAGAAGTGGGAAATGAAACATACTCCCAGCAATTAGTACCAGGAGCTGGTTTTACCCTTATGATATTTTCATCACATTTAAAAATAACATTCAAATGTTTCTATCCATTGAAATAGGTTTTTGTCCTCAGAGTTTAATCAACACAGTAAAGCCCATTAGGAAGTGCCCGCCGAGATTCTCTTACATTTAAAATTATTTCAATTACTGCAGAACCTGGATGCTGGAGCCCCCCAACAGATGATTAAATAAAGTTGTATGTTCTGTTCTCCCTTTACAAGAGCAGAGGTTTTGAGATGTTTCAATCACATTACATAAACCTGCATTCCTCCACTAACACAAAACATTCACTCTTGCCACAGGACACAAATACTTCTTGTGCTGCTCCCAGCCAATGATTTTAACTCCCAAATCCAGAATAAACAGAACCTCTTCAGAGCTGGGAACATGTTTGTGTGCAAGGAGCACAACCCACTACAGTACAGTGACACCACCACCAAATTAAACCACGGCTCATACTCCACAGGCAGTTGAATCCCGAGGGATTCTTTGACATGGTCCTGCAAGAATGATCAGTATCAAAAGTTGGGGGACACTGAAAAGTGAGGACTTTTTTACACTATCACCAAATAATATATATGGAGAGGTAGAAAATATATTTTTATTCAGTGATGATTCATTTGCAGTTCGCTCATAAAAGCCAAGAAGTGAGGGACCCCAAGAGCCAGGAAGGACTGTTCAAAAGCCCAAGTTATTATGCCTTTATTATTTATTATCTGATTTAAATTATACAGATGAAGCAACAGTGCTAAATAGAACAATTCATCATCTTGCCTGGGTGTTTGTTATAAATGTGGTTCTTTCAGTGCCTTGGTGATGGTCTTCCAGAGGATGGCTGAGGCTGCCTGTACTTTGAGAGGACAGTGATATAATCATGAAAGGTGTAAGTGTGATATTCGTGGTGCTGCAGGTTCTTGTAGGTGGAATTGTCAAACTCCTCTTGAGCAGGTGCTGTGGTCTCTGTGAAAACAAACAGTAACTGGTGACTATGAGGATGCTACACCAGAGGACAATGTTTTTAAGCACTGAGTCAGCCTTCATAAACTGTCAGATCCCTCATCCAGTCAACATTTGAAAGAGAAAAGTCAGCAACTACAACAAAAGGAGAAGTTTCCTAAGCCCAGCTGGTGCCTTGTCTGGCCCTGAAGCAGCGCATTACTGTGCAGTGGGGAACAGGGATCAGTACAAGGCATCTCATACAGTGCAGGTTTTAAACCCAAACTACCACCTAATGCTGGGGGTGCACAGGGCAGAACATTCCATTTATCTTTGCAAGACATATGTCTGCATTTCCTGGCTTTCTCATAGCTGCCTTGGTTTTCATTCCAGCCAGAACAGTAGGTGACATTCTTAGCAAACCAGGAGGGGCAAAGGAGCAGTACAAATGATGTATCATCCTGTCAGACCATGAGATACAGCTATTAGAGCTACTTTACAGATTGAATTTTTGCCATGGGGAGAAGTGATGGAATTAGCAAGATCCCCACAATTTAATTTCAAATGTGGTGATACCAAGCAGTAATATATCAAGAGGCTTTGATGCAAATTTCTTTTTTTTGTAAATATAATCTTCTAAACTTTGTATTAGCTCTACTCCAAAAAGAATAACCCAATAAAGTTATTTAGAACTCTTTACTTCATGTTAAAGCCAACATTAATTCTTATGCTTTTAGAATATTATGCAAACCTAGGCAGTGTAATTTACATAAAGGGTTCCCATTACAGGCTGATTTTACAACAAAGGAAATGGCAAGAAACAGAACTTTACTCCTAATATTAATTTATTCTTGTATACTCAGAGTTTTAACAATAGAAGAAGACACACAATGTAGTGAAAAGCTTTGTCATATAAGTTTGTATGTGGTGGTTCAGGTTAGACTGTATTAAGCCCTTTTTGTAATAGGTGCACCTACAATAAAAACACAAGAACTGCAACACCAGGATTTCCCTTTACTTATGACATAATGACTGCAGTGTGAAGCTATCAGATTAAGAGAAATATCCATAGCATTTAGCAAGGCTTGCTTATAAACCTCAAGGTAGTAAGTCATGGTTTCAGCAAAACAGGACAGGAAATATCCCTGTGCCTACTGCTCCGTTCCTCCTGACACAGCTCATAGGAGACAACACTACAGAAAGAAGAGCCAGATGATGCTCTTTGCTCCCAAGAGCCCCAAGAACAGCCAAGTGGAGGCAAGAGTACACTCAACCTGCAAGAGACAGTTGTTTCAAATCTGGAGACAGATGTGCAAGAAGGAAAGCACATGGAGACTCATTTTTCCTGCCCAAATACACTGCACTTGGCTTCTCGAAGGAAAAATTTATTCCTGACTTCATCCTGCCCACCCTTCATCCTTCATCTCTGCTTTGTCTCTTAAAGAGCAAGCACTTCATGGGATGTTCTTCCAAAATGAATCACAGGCCTATTTCTGAGTTAGCAGCTACAACTTTGCTCCTCACTCAGCAGTTCAAGTCAGCAGGTTTTGCTGACTGCTCTACAAAGGGATGATATCACCTGAACATCCAGGTTTGTACTGAGAAAAATTCCTTTTACATCTTCTGTGTGGCTGCTGCAGAGTTTGCAGACAAAAGGGCACGGGGCAGGACAGAAGTAGGAATTACAGGTGGTACAGGCAGCTCTGAATGTCAAACAAGGAAAAGCAGTGGCTGTTCTCAAAGAAGGAAGAGAGAACAAGATACATCTGGAGACACCAGACAAAAATAATGTTTGAGCATCTAGAACTCCACTGTGGATGAATGGTGAGAAAAGCATCATCTGTAGATAAAAAAATAGCCCATCCCAAATTTTTCTTATTTTTTAAAGAAAGCTTATGCTGTTGACTGCAAGAAGAAACAAGCAAATCAAAATTATCACTTGCAAACAGTGGTGCATTTTGTTATTTGAAGTGCAGAATCATTTAGGATGGAAAAGACCTCCAAGATCATCGAGTCCCCCCTTGGCTGATCACCACCTTGTCAAGTGGACCACAGCACAGAGTGCCACTTCCAGTCATTTGAGTTGCCATCAGGGAAGAAGGCAAGGAAACAGACGAAATTATGAGCCAACCAACCCCTCAAACAGAAGGCAGGTCTTTTACTCAGCACCATCTCCTGGAAGCTGACATACTAATGCAACTGTTTTGTCACTTAACCTGGTCAGACACTTCAGAGTCACAGAATGGTTGAGGCTGGAAGACACCTCTGTAGGTCAGCTGGTCCAACCCCAAATGATCAGGCAGGGTCAGCTACAGCAGGAGGCCCAGGACCCTGTCCAGACAGCTTTTGAGTGTCTCCAAGGATGGAGACCCCACCACCTCTCTGTGCAACCTGTGCAGTGCTCCATCACTCACAGTAAAAAAAAAAGAGTTCACTGATGTTGAGGCAAAACCCTGTGTTTCAGTTTGTACCCACGGCTTCTTGTCCCATCACTGTGTACCACTAAAAAGCATTACCTCTGTCTTCTCTGCACTCTCCTTCTGTTTATTTCCACACATTGATGATGTTCTGTCTGAACCTTCTATTTTCTGGGCTGAACAGTCCCAGCTCTCTCAGCCTTTCTTCACAGGATACTCCAGTCCCTCCATCATTTCAGTGGCACTTTGCTGGACGCTGTCCAGCAGCCCCACATCTCCCTTGCACTGGGGAGCCCCAAACTGAACACTGCACCCTGGGTGCACCTCACCAGGGGAGGAACTGCAGCTCCCTCAGCCTGCTCCTCCCAAGTAACCTTCAGTGGCCTTTGCTTCGAGGGCACATTGCTGGCTCATGTTCCATTTGCTGTTCCCTTGGCCCCCAGGGCCTTTCCTGAAGGATGATATCCAAGCATGCTGTTTTTACTTCCAAGCAGGCAAATTCTTTAATTCAGAGTAGCAACGCGAAGAGGGGTCTCAAGAATGGCAGATTTATACTGCCTAAGATGAAAGGCAGAATCATGACAGATCAGGCCAGAGGGACATCTGCTACCAAGATACACAAAATGAGATCAGCAGGCAATTAAGAGGATGGCAGTAAATAAGAAGGGGAAGTCAGATAGGGAAGCACAGCCAAGGAGATGATTACATGATGCATGATGGTCTTCCCTGAAAACACCACTGTCTCCTCCACAGCTCACTACAAAACTGACTCACTACTTCCACACGAGTTACTTGCAACCTTCCAGTCTCAGAATCAACACCACCTGTTTCTGGCATTGCACTATGAATTCTCAAAGTCTACTGAAATCTGAAACACTGATAGACTCAAAAAAACCCATCAAAACCCCAAAAAATCCAAAACAAAACCAGAAAGAGAGCAGGGTTTAAGCAACAATGAGATGGCATCAAATTTGATTCATGAGAATGGCAGCTACCAAATCCTTCCGAGAAAAGAGAAGAATGAAAACAAGTGTTGTCATATCAAACCCATGATTTTGCTCACAGTGGAAGCAATCTTGTTTCCATTTTATAAGTAACTGCTTTATGAAACTATAAATACAGAGAAATGAAACCGCTTCCTTTCACAGCATAGCTGGAGACTGAGTATTACTGACAGCTTAGAACAATTAGCAACGAACAACAATTTATCTTCCAGAGAGTCACTGCCACTCTGTCAGCTTCAGTACAAAGATCAGAGAAGATGTGGAAACCCTTTAAAAAAGTCAAACCCTAGCCCAGATGAATCAATAAAGTTCAAACAATTTAAAGTTGTACCCTCTATCGTGCTGCTTTCTCCAGCCTGGACTCCTGCTTCCTGCGTGGTCTCCTCCTTTGCCATGGTGCCCATCACCAACGCTGTGCTTCCAGAAGTCTCTTCCACTTTAGGAGCAGTAACTTCTTTTGCTTCCAACTCCTGTGCCTCCTTCACCTTTTCCTTCTCTCCTCTGGATACCAGTTTTTGCTTTTTGTCTTCCTGAGTCACTGCTGAGGCTTTCAGTTGAATAGCTGCTACCTGCGTTCCAATGGCCTTTTCCTCCACAGGATCAGATTTACGAGTGACATTGGTCAGATCCAGACTTTTCACCACGTGTGGTTCTAAGACTGACTTCTGCTCTTTTGGAGTGGATTTTACTTTGGGGTCTCTTGCTTTGGATTTTGATGTTTCCTGGCTGACTGATGTTTTAGAGAATTTGACCTGCTTTACAGGAGACACATTAATTTCTGGTTTGCGTGGCAGCTTCTTAATTCCATATTCTTTGAGGGATTTCTGGGACAATTTCTCTTTTGCCAGCATTGATGCCTTTACGGCTATGTTCTCAGAAAAGATGGGATCTCGCCTGGGAAACTCAACTTTAGTTTTAATGGGAACTTCTGAATCATCAATATTTTCATCTTCAGAATCTGAGCTAGAATCTGACTCTGAGCTGGATGAAGATGAAGTTTGTTCCTCAACTAACTCTTTCCTAAGGCCTCCTCCTCTTGCAGGTGTAGTGAGGTTTTCCTCCTCATGGGAGGAAACAACTCCTCGCTGAGGAAATGCAACCACAGTTTTTCTTGACATGGACATCCTCGTGTCTTCAGCAGGTTTTGCAGCTTCCTTGAGGCTGGTACTAGATATGCTCTCCCCTTTGTCTGCAGACAGCAGGAGAGAGCTAGAAGACAACATTTTACGAAATTCAACTGGTGCCTTCCTGGCAAGCAGCTTGGTGCTTCCCTGTGGTGCCACTACATCTAGGAAACGGCATAAAGAGGATTATCATCATTGTATCTGACATTGCTGTTACTGATCTCAGTCACACAGTTTTAACTTTCAGAGATAATCTGGTACAAAAATACATTGAAGGAATTATAATGCTAAACACAGGCATTGCAAGCAATAAGTTTTAAGACTTTTTAAGTTAAAGGAACTGGAGTTCTAGTAGCATGTAACAGTTTTTGCTGCTGCAATGCCAAAACTCAAGAGATAAATCCTTACATTCCTCGCTTTGCCAGACTCCTCCAAGAGCTGGTTTTCCCTGTGCTTCAACTCTGCATCACTGGAAACGGTTTGCAGATGCTTCCCTATCTCAGGTGAGCATTAGGATGGCTCGTTAGCCAAGCTCTTCAAATGCTGCTGAAGAGACAACGCTTGTCTGTGAACAAGCCAGCGAAGCAGACAAAGTAAAGAGACACACCCACAGCTGCTTGCAAGAGTTATCCTGGAAGCAGAAGGGAGGGATGACTCCCAAAAGGCAAAGCAGCGGAGTAAGAGATACCTGAGGCCATCCATGAAGGTATTACTTGTTCATTTGCCCAGTGGCCTCTGCCAGCTGAGGTGTGCCCCCACAGCCCAACACTATTTCCCCAAGACCTCATCTCCCAGTCTTCACTTCCTATTTCTGGTTTGAGACCTCTTTGTTAAAAAAGTCTTAGAAGATCTCCTGATGCTTCACGTTTGTTTCTTTCTCTGTTTTTTCTCCTCGTGGATACCTGCATTGAGCTAAACTCTCCAGACAAGGAACGAACAGTTGAAGGAGAAAGTAGCAATTTTCAGGTCCTTTCAGAGAGTACATAATACCCCGTGGATGCTTATTATCATCCTCAAGAGGCTGAGCAACAGCAAATACTGTTGTGGTTAGAAAAAACCAGGAGGTCAAGGATGGGGAGCACATTAAGAAGATTTACCATGGCTGAAACTGGCTATAGCAAAGCCAACTCCATTACAAATTGCACCACTTCCAACCAGCAGCAAAATTCACCAGATTTCCAGCCCATTATGTAGATTTATCTGCAGAATTTGGAAATCCAGACCTACTTTGTAAGACTATAAACTAAATGCAGTTTTCCCCTCACAAGTCTTTTACAGTAATACCCTGTATGATGAAAACACCACAGAAGAGACAAGCACATGAAAATAAAAGCAAAGTACTTTAAAAAGAAATGCAGAGTTTTTATCATAACAAAATACAATGAAAAGAAGTATTGAGTTTACAGGTAGTATTTTGAGTAATTTCAAGCACATACTTCTCTCTGCCAGATGGAAGGTGCAGGATGGGAAGGAAGGGCAGGGGAAGGCAGGAGGATGGGCAGCCACCTTTGGAAGAGGTCTGATTCCCTGACCCAGCCACACAGCAGCCTGGAGAGACTAACACACGAGGAAGCATCACTCAGGATGGAAGAGTTCTTCAGAGAAGCATAAAGGAGATCAAACTAACACAAGAATGGCCAAAGGGAGGACAGGCAAGGGAAAGCTGAGCAAAACCTGAAGAAGTATTAATGCTACGACACCCTAAGAAACCAAGAAAGCAAGTAAAATTCAACTTGACCATTAGTTACTGGAATAGTACTTTAAACAGTTAAGTTTGGATAAGTGGAAAAGACAGACTTTATGATTAAAAGCTGAAACACCCAATATGACTGATACACTTTAATTAGGGTATTTCAAACTTTGCACCAGCTAATCTGTACCTGCATCACTTTGCTCAAAGAACACCACATCCGTATCAGTCACAGGAGTATCATTCCCAGATGTGTTCTCCCTGATGCTTGGAACATCAGCATCATTCCCAGAATGTGTTTAAAACCTGTTCACACTCAGGTGACAGGCAGAAATTACAGGTCTATTTCCCATCACTGACTCTGTATGTAAACATGACTATTTTATCAAAGCAAGGAAAATTGCACATCCTGTTCCAGCCAGAATCTGGCAAAGGCAGCTGCATCCTATACATCTTAATTAACCTGGAGTATTTGCAGGGGAAGCAGCTGGCTGGGAGAGCTGGCCTAAGAGGTCTCCTGACACAAATCAGAGCTGCAGGACAGTGAATCCAGAAACTGATACTAAAGTACATCTCAAATATACTTAACGCAAAAAAATAAATTGTAATAAAAAGCAATTTGCTGTTCAATTAATCTATGCAGTGAAGGCTTTCTTAATGGAACAGCCAGGCTTTTATTTGCTTTGGCATTTAGGAAGGTGGCAGAAGTCTGCATTCAACTACACTTTCAGTGATCTTTTCAACAGCAGTCAACAAGTCTGATCACTCCTACATGTGGTTCCATGGTGCTTTCCTGTTCCAGCACCTGGATCTCTAATTTGGGACAGGAAACCTCACTGAACCACTGAGCCTCCATTTATACAAACAAGGCATCAGTGTTTGAAATCTGTATTCCTGCTCTGACTTTGGTCAGGGACAAAACGGTTTCAAATGCTCCTCAATGTGGGATGGAGGGCAGCACCCAAAACAAGGTTCAGGCTTGCAAACCTCTGGGGCAAGAAGCATTATAACCAAATTTAACCCAGGAAGGACATGGCAGCTTCTTACACTGTTGTCTGGAGCTGCTATTTCGGATATTTGGACCTTGGAAGTCTTTCTCTAAATCTTTCTAATTTTTAATCCTGGTAACACAAACATTTTGAAGGACAAGGGCAATCATCTAAAGTTAAATCTAGGTTTTACACCTCCTAAAAACACTTCCAGGGATGGGGCATCCACAGCTTCTCCGGGCAAGCTGTGCCAGGGCCTCACCACCCTCACAGTAAACAGTTTTTTCCTGCTATCTAATCTAACCCTATTTTCTTTCAGTTTTAAGCCATTCCCCTTCGTACACGCTGAACAGTCTGACACTGTCCCATCCAGCCTGGCCTTGAGTATTAAAGTGAAGGTAAACAGGGAAGAAGTGACAAGCTTATAAATATGCAACTACATACGTGTGTGTCTATATATATGGCCTATAAATACATTCCACGCAGCCAGGCCTTTACTTTTACTACTACACGGTACATTTTACCAGAAACCCTCGTTTACATGGCGATGACCTTTCAGTCCTTGGTTTTTCCCAGCTTATGCAGCGCCTCTTCCGAGGCGTGACCCTCCTCCAGCTTTCCTCACCCCTTCCTTTTATTGACACCCCGATACCTCTCACTATCTAACCACCCTCTTACTCTTTGGCGGCGCCGTCCCGGTGCCCACCGGCTTCGTGCAGAGCCCCCGCGCCTCCAGCAGCAACACCTGCAGGGTACAACGTAACACGAGTTAAGAAAGCGGGAGGGAATGCCGACAGCTGAGGGAGTTAGGGGGTACGGGAATCGCCCCGAGCAGCCCCTTTACCTCGCGGGTCACGCCCCGCCCGCCGCCCCGCAGCAGCGCCGCCGCCGCCGCCATCTTGCCCGGAGCCCTCACGGCGCCCCCGGTGGGCGGTGCCGGCGCGGGGCGGTGTCAGCGCGGGGCGGTGTCGGTGTCAGCGCGGGGCGGTGTCAGCGCGGGGCGGTGTCAGCGCGGGGCGGTGTCAGCGCGGGGCGGTGTCGGTGTCAGCGCGGGGCGGTGTCAGCGCGGGGCGGGGTCAGCGCGGGGCGGTGTCAGCGCGGGGCGGTGTCGGTGTCAGCGCGGGGCGGTGCCAGCGCGGTGCCGGCGCGGGGCGGTGTCGGTGTCAGCGCGGGGCGGTGTCGGTGTCAGCGCGGGCCGGTGTCAGCGCGGGGCGGTGTCGGGGCGGTGCCAGCGCGGTGCCGGCGCGGGGCGGTGTCGGTGTCAGCGCGGGGCGGTGTCAGCGCGGGGCGGTGTCGGTGTCAGCGCGGGGCGGTGCCGGCGCGGGGCGGTGTCAGCGCGGGGCGGTGGCGGTGTCAGCGCGGGGCGGTGGCGGTGTCAGCGCGGGGCGGTGTCAGCGCGGTGCCGGCGCGGGGCGGTGTCGGGGCGGTGTCAGCGCGGGGCGGTGCCAGCGCGGTGCCGGCGCGGGGCGGTGTCGGTGTCAGCGCGGGGCGGTGTCAGCGCGGGGCGGTGTCGGTGTCGGCGCGGGGCGGTGCCAGCGCGGTGCCGGCGCGGGGCGGTGTCGGTGTCAGCGCGGGGCGGTGCCGGCGCGGGGCGGTGTCGGTGTCAGCGCGGGGCGGTGCCGGCGCGGGGCGGGGCCGGCGCGGGGCGGTGACGCAGCACCGCACGTGGCGGCGCGGGCGCATGGCGGGCGGCGATGGCGGCGGGCGCAGCCCCGGGGCCCGGCCGGCGCTGGCGCTGCGCGGGGCGATGGCGGTGGCGAGCGGCGGGGGGCGGCTGCTGGCGGCGCGGCCCGGGCAGGACGGGTCAGTGCGGCGCGTGCGGGGCCGGGGCTCTGCGGGGTGCGGTGGGGCCTGGTGGGGCAGAGCGGCGGAGGCCGCCCGGGGCCCCCTGAGGGCCCCCCGTGTGTGCAGGGCTGGGAGATGCTGGGGCGGTGCAGGAGCCGCTGGCCCTGCTGCGGTTCGTGCCTTTCCGTGCTCCTTGTCAGCGTTTTCTCTTATCGAAACATCACTTTAAAACTTTCCAGCCTTGGTGGTTTTCTGTCATGGTTGTGCTCCCCCAGTTGGAGGTCACTGCTGTGTGAACGACTGTATATAACATACAGATTATATATATGTCTGTTACACATGCGTATATATGTACATAACGTATAGATGACATGTGTATCTATATAAAGAGTATGTATCTATATGTAACACGCATATGTAACATGTGTAGGTATAGCACATATATAGCATGTATATGTATAATATGTACAAAAATTATGCATAGGTGTATTATATATTACAATATACATTGTGTTGTTTTATATATACATGCATACATATGTATATACAGGCATGATGACAGTCTATTTTATGTCTGTAAGGAAGGTGCATAAAGGTATCTGTAAGACAGGGGCCAAGAGGATGGTGCCCGACTCTTTTCAGTGGTGCCCAGTGACAGGATGGGGAGCAATGGCTGTAAAATAAAACACAAGAAGTTCCACCTCAACATCAGGAGGAACTTTACGTGTAGGGTGGCAGAGCACTGGAACAGCTGCCCGGGAAGCTCATGGAGTCTCCCTCTCTGGAGATATTCCAGACCCACCTGGACGTGTTCCTGTGTCACTGCTCCAGGTGACCCTGCCTTGGCAGGGGGATGGACTGGATGGTCACCAGAGGTCACTCCAACCCGAATGATTCCAAGATTCCATGTGGTATCTGAAGGGAGGTGTCAGAGCATGGACCAGGCTCTGCTTGGTGGTGCCCAGCAATGGGACAGGAGGCAAGGGGCAGGAACTGATGGTCAGGAAGTTCCACCTGAACATGAGGAAGAATTTCTTTCCTCAGCAGTGACTGAGCACGGGGACAGATGGCCCAGAGAGGCTGTGGAGTCTCCTTCTCTGGAGATATGCCAGAACTGTCTGAACACAATCCTGTGCCATGTGCTGTGGGATGGCCCTGCTGGAGCAGGGAGGTGGGAGCGGATGACCCACTGTGGGCCCTTTCAATCTGACCCATCCTGTAATTCTGTGACTGGGTAAATGCTACTGACAGATCTGTTGAGTCTGACAGAAGTAAAATATATGCAAAGTGCAGCGTTACTTCACCAGCAGAGGAGGATTTCCTTTTTGACATGTGCATACTGTCCAAAATTACAAATTTCTGCTGCCTCTGTAGCACTTTGGGAGCCCACCTAGGCAGAGGTGTCTCCTCAAGATGGGGGCAGTTGTGCAAATAACTTTGAAATAAGAGCATGTTACAAAATAGTTGCCTCTCCTCATAGTGAACCTCCTGGTTATTCTAGTCCCAGTAATTTCAGGCTTATTTTTTCCTTGCAGTGATGAGAGTCTCTTCGTGTACAACTGCAGCAGCACAGAGAAGCAGCCCTTAGGAGAGAAAGGGTGAGAAAATCTGCTCTTTTCCTGGAGGGTGCATCTCCTGAGCCTGTGTGGCAGTGAAGGCAGTAAAAGAAAGCTACAGGATAACTCCCTGAGCAGGTGAAGGGTTGGTTTTGCTAACTCTGATGGATATATATATATATATATATCTATTTTTTTGTTTCTATTTCATCCAAGGTTTCATTCCACTGTTCACCTTTTTCTTAGAGAAACACGAGTGGCAAAATCAACAGTTCTCTCTCTTGTCAGTCAAGACATTTATGGAAATGTCCTGTGTTTTTTATTAGATATCTAAGGCTGAAAAAAAGCCCACAAAACAGTTACATAAGTTCTCCAGATATGTTCTCTGAGTCATAAGAGTTCAAAACACACACAGAAAAAAGTATTTTTCTTAGTTTAAATCTAACAACTGGACATTGTTTTACTTGTAGCCAAACAGGAAACATTTTACTGTTTTCCCCCAAATATATATCAAGATGTGCTAGCTCAAATTTTTGTTTTCTAAACAGGTTGTGATGCAGGCTTAGACCTTAAATCAGTTTCCTTTGTCTTGGCTTATTTCTTTGTATTAATGTCCGTGTTGGCTCAACATTTTAAGCAGAAATAAAGGTGTTTCAAGTTTTACTTTGTTCCTTGTGCTCCTGGTAGTTTGGGAACAACCTCCTCAAGGATTTTAGTAGCTATCAGGTTGTGAACTGTTGTTCCCGTTCTCTCTAATAGGCAGGATGGAAAAGGGACAGATAAAGGAAGTGATGACATCCTGGCTTTTGCCTTCTCCCCATCAGGAGATTACTTTGCCTTGACAGATGACAACAAACGCCTGATTCTGTTCCGTACAAAGCCTTCCTGGGAATGTGTTAGTGTCAGGTAAGGTAGCAGGATGGTGCATGTTGTTATGGAGTTATGGCTGATGGATTTAGAGTCCTAAAATGGGAGTATTTGAAATGTTCATATTTGTTATTGCTTGCTTCGTTTTTTTTTTTAAATTCCCTCGCTCAAACAAATTTAATGTTTTTGGGAATTCGGAGTATTTGTCAAGAATTGATGTGTGGTCTTCCCCATACCAAGAATGGGAGTGCAGATGTTTATATCACTGGCCAAGGAAGGATAATCTCTTTCCGTATACCAAACCCAGTGCTTGTGTCTTTAAGAACTAAAACTTTACCCACTCCTGGTGAAGACTGGCGTTGGGCCTGTAAGAGTGATGCTGAGCAGCT
Source organism: Corvus moneduloides (assembly GCF_009650955.1). NCBI lineage: Eukaryota > Metazoa > Chordata > Aves > Passeriformes > Corvidae > Corvus > Corvus moneduloides. Next base: position 118,758,791 of record NC_045477.1, read on the forward strand.
CAGTGAGTGCATTCTTTGTTCCTTCTGATTTGGAAGAGAAGGTGTTTTGGGGAGTTTGTGAACTTCTACAAAAGCACATCTTTCGAGATGCTGCAGCTGCTTTTCTTCAGTACATTCCTCTTGAGGAAACAGCCTGTAGCTGTCCACCAGAGGTCCCCCAGTTCCAAGTTCTCTGCTGCTGCTTGTGACAATTCTCTGTAGAAAAACCAGGACCATGAAGGGCTTCTTGGGAAAGTACCTGAGCTTGTAACATCTCTGCTTCTGGTGGTCTCTGACAAATCTGAGACCCTGGCTGCAAAACAAAATCAAGTGTCTGTGCTTGGCTCTGTGTGTAGGGTACAGGATGGACCTTTGGCGTTAAACAGTGTTGTAGTGAGGAAGTGGTCAGGGCATGAAGATGTGCCAGGGAAGGTTTAGGTTGGATATCAGGAAAAGGTTCTTCCCCCAGAGAGTGGTCAGACACTGAAGAGGCTCCCCAGGGAAGTGGTTACAGCCCCAAGGCTGCCAGAGCTCAAGAAGTGTTTGGACAATGCTCTTAGGCACAGGGTGGGATTGTTGGGGTGTCCTGTGCAGGGCCAGGAGTTGGACTCAGTGATCCTTGTGGGTCCCTTCCAACTCAGGATGTTCTAGGACAAAACCAGAAATGCCAAATTTCTGTTCATTCTGTGTCCTGCCTTCCCTGCTGCCCTGCCTTGTGTGTCTTGCCTGTAACATGCCACTGGATCATTGGTGTTTTAGTTTCTGCTGAAAGTTTAACTAGGACCACAGCTGGATTTTTTGGGAATGTCATTACCTCATGTTGGGAAACTGGGAATACAGGTAAAAGGCTCTTTGCATGGATAACAGTTCCAAAGTTGAGCTTTGTGGCTTGTGTTGGTGTTTTGTGGCAAGGTATATAAAGGTCTCACACAGTGCTGGCCTTTGTCATCAGCTTGTGTCAGACAAAGGGGAATCTTTGTGCTCAAGATCACAGGTGGTACAGTGAACTCAGAGCAAGACTTTCTGGTTGGCAAAGTAACCTTTTTTGGAACTATGTTGCCTGTGATGTTGTTGTTGTGGTGTTCCTTTAAACAGCCACTGAGAAGTGTAAGAATTTCTGTCTTCCTACCTGAAGCACAGTGTATTGTCCTCTTGCCTCCAGATGGCCACTGAATTTCAGAGTAGGTGAATATAAATATCCATTCCCTATGATCCTTGGTGCCCACAGTCCTGTACTAACACAGAGGACATGTTTTCTGGCATATGTGGTCCTTATGTTTATCTGGGTAGTTGAAAGAAAGCTGGTACCTGCTACACTGGCAGCTGGAACTTTGAGCTGATGGCAGATGATGAGGGAAACTCATCAAGTTCAGAGCTTTGTCTGGACAAGGAACCCGGAGCCTTTGTCTCTGTGACTTGGGATATGAGGAGAAAAGAGTTCCAAAGCTCACCAGGAAGGGCTTCCCTTTACAGTACAGAGTGACAGCTGGAGGAGTAGTTCATACACAGTGTGAAGGACTCCTATTAGGACAAATCCTACCTTGTCTTTTTTGTGTGTTTAACTCATATTTTTATTATGTAGAGTGCAAAGAAGTCTACCAGCCTTCATTAGAGTCCTGGCATGCTGTCTGGGTGAGGTGCTCAGCTGAGAAAGTACCAAGCAAATTGCAGTCATGCAGCTTTTAATGGTCTCCTGTTCCTCTCCCCACCCCAGGTGTTTGCTATTGCACAATTCACTCATTTACTAGACTCAAAAGTGCTGTTTCAGCCCTGTAATGTTACTCTCATCATCGCTGCCATTTCAGTAATGTTGCATCTGAGAACTTTTTGCCCAGCCTCTTGGTCTGTTTAACTTCTGGACTTGCTGAAGCTGCCATCCAGAGCAGTTCAAGCTGTGCCATTTGTCTTTCAGGTTTGTGACCAGGAGATGCACATCCCTGGTTATCACAGCTGCAGAGGATAAGATTTTTGTTGCAGACAAGTCTGGTGATGTCTATTCTTACTCAATAACAGAACCTCAAGCAGATGGAAAACTTGAGCTGGGTCATGTCTCTCTGTTATTGGATGTGGTAAGTGTCTGCCTCCATGTATTTACAAACCTGCATTCCTGCTTGTGCTTGGGTCTTTCATTGTTGCTCTTGTCCCACACTTGTGGTTTGCTAGGGTTTTTTTTAATTATGTAAATGAAATGTGCTCTAGATGTTTTCTTACTGAGTTTGTGTTGGCAGAGTTTGGTAAGGAAACAAGCTTACGAATGTTGAAAAAGTCTTCATGTTACAGTCTCAGAAGTCTTGGTGACAGAGTGGGAGTTCAGCCAGTCTGCCATGTCAGTTGAGCTCTTCAATGTGATGAGCTTCTTTTTAAGATGCAGGGGCTCTTCCACCTGTACTGTTGAGGGTCAGTGGCTTTCACTGGACCTGGAAGTCAGTGTCGCTTGTCTTAGCGAGTGAGAAAGTTATTGTCATAAAGATTTTACACTTCCATTGTTACTGGAAAAGAGTGGCTTAGTGTTTGTACCTGCCTTTCAGGGTGAGGAGATACAGGTGGTTTACTGCTTATCTTTTTTATTTTCCTAGTTAAGAATTTCAAGCCTTGAACTGCTGGGCACTAAAACTCTCCCCTTCCCAACAGGCCCTGAGTCCCGATGACCGGTATATCCTAACTGCAGACAGAGATGAGAAGATCAGAGTCAGCTTGACAAAGGCTCCCTATAGTATTGTATCCTACTGCATGGGACACAGAGAGTGAGTGCCTTGTGTGCCAGAGCCATTGTGTGCAGCCATTCCCTGCACAGCCACCTTCCTCTGCTCTGAGTGTGTGAAATCATCTCCTCAAATCACCTTAAACAACAGCTTGGTCTGTAATAGAATCCTGGAATGGTCTGGGTGGAAAGAGACCTTTAAAAGTCATCCAGTGCAGCTTCCTGCCCTGAGCAGGGACATCTTCAATAAGGGCAAGTTGCTCAGAGCTCTGTCCAAGCTGGCCTTGAATGTTTCCAGGGATTGGGCTCTACCACCTCTCTGCTCAGCCTGTGTTTCACCAACCCCATTGTAAAAAAATTTCTTCCTTGTATCTAGTCTGAGTCTACACTTAGTTTAAAGCCATTATCCTTTGTCCTGTTGCAAGAGGCCCTCCTAAAAAAAATACATGTCTCCATCTCTTTTATAAGACCTGTTTAGGTACTGGAAGGCTGCAGTAAGTTCTCCCCAGAGCCTTCTCTTCTCCAGGCTGAACAACTCCCAATTCTTTCAGCCTTTCCTCACAGCAGAGGTGCTCCTGCCCTCTGCTTGTGTTTGTGGCCTCCTCTGGACCTGCTTCAACAGGCCCATGTCCTTCTTGTATGCAGGACTCCAGAGCTGGACACAGCACTCCTCTGGGAGTGTTCTCACCAGAGCAGAGGAGCAGAATCATCTCCCTCCAAATGCTGGTCACAAGAGGCTCCAGAAATTGTTAGCTCAGGATGGAACCTACCTTAGTCTTAGGAAGGGAAGTCTTAGGAACTGTCTTTTGAGATTTGAACATATGCTAATTAAATTAACATCATCTCCATGCAGAACTCAGACTTGGAGGTTCTGTGGTAATACAAAAAAACCTGGCTATATGAGCAGGATGGATAGAGCATTCCTGCTTGGGCACCAGACTGCAGTGTGCTGGAGACTGCAATATGAAATGTATTCAAGGAAGGGAACCTCCAAGAAGGATGGAGAGAGACTATTTACAAGAGTATGGAGTGACAGGACAAGGGGAAATGGCTTTGAACTGACAGAGAGTAGGTTTAGATTAGGTATTAGGAAAAAATTCTTTACTGTGAAGGTGTGAGGCAATGGCACAGGTTGCCCAGTGAAGTTGTGGATGCCTCATCCCTGGAAATATCCAAGGTGTTTGTTAGTAGTTGCAGAGTGAAAAGCAGTGTAACTTAATTGGAATATATTCAAAAATTCAATATTTAGGTTAGAAATTAATAAAAAAGGGTTACATAAAGCAGTAATTGTCTTGTTTCACAGTCATGGATTTTCTTCTTGCAGTGGGGCTCATGGTGATTCTTGCTGGATCTATTGTGCCTGCTTTGTCCTGAAAGTTTGTATTACAGTGACCAAATATCTTCCTTTTATTTTTTCAGTCTATGGCTTTAAAGTTATGCCTGTTTCCAAAGACCAGAGTGTCCCATTCAGGTCACGTTCTGCTCAGGTCACTGTATTTTAGGTTAGTGAGCTCTGAGATAATAATGATCCCCAGAAGTTCAGGTCCTCATTACTCACCAAAGACAAAGCAGTATCACCAACTTCTGGAAAACAGAACTTCTGGCTGAATGTAGGCACTGATAAACTGCCACATTAAAATTCTGTAAAGATTGCTTTTAAATGATCTCCAACTGTGGCTGGAGAGATGTGGCACTCTGGAGGCTGAGCCATCACTGTTGCATTTTAAAGGATCTGTTGATTCATGTTTTTAATGTGCATCATGAACTGAGAAAGGGGAACATGCTACCTGAGTAAATCTGTCTCCACTGGCACTTTTTGATCTAAATGACAATGTTCTCTGTTGGGAGGAAGTCAGTAGAATTACCTGAGTGCGGATGGGGAAATGTAGGTCTTCATTAAGTAGAAAGTCAGTAGTTTGTGTAGTGCATATTTCCTAAGTACTGATGACATTTTTTTTCTTCCTCCTAATTATCTTGATGTGGAAAATCTGTTTGTTTATTCTAAGATTCTCTTTTAAAACTGCTGTTTTCTCTTACTGTGTATTTAAAGACCAGGGTGTCAAACAAGAGAGTTCAACTTTTGACTGCTTTTCCTTTAGGTTTGTAAGCAAAATACTTGTTATACCCAACTGTCCTGACTTGCTGTTGTCAGCTTCTGGGGTATGTATTGCAATTTCTTCAAAAAAGTGTTGTTTTTTGTATGTTTGGGGTCTTTTATTATTATTTTTTCTAGTATTTTGGCCAATTTCCTTGGGATACTAGGAATAATCTCATGGTTTACAGGATGGCCTCCCTCCTCCTCCTTCCCTTTTTCTCTCTGCTTTCTTTTCAGTGTTCAGCCATTCTATTGTTGGATCACATAAAAACCTTTTACTGTGCTGATAGTAAAAGCCATCTTTGGGGATGGTGAAATTATCATTAACTCTTTCCTTGGAGCACAGATGTTGTCTGCTTGGATGAGAACTGAAGAAATGAGTATTCCCTCCCTTCCCTCCCCAGTCCTTTTCTTGAACTGATGGCATCCTGCTGCCATACCACACCTGTACAGAGATGGAGTTGGCCTAAAAGAAGGGAAACAATATTCTTTGCTCCCCAGACTACCAAAACTGCACAGGAAACAAACAGTGTAAATCACAGTAACTCCTGGCATTTGGTTTCAGCTGCTGCTCTTGCTTCCCTAAGGCTCTTGTCCCTCTAATTATTTAAGCAGCTCTAGTGCTGCACATGGCTGTATTTCAGTCTTAGCAAATGTTCTTGGATGGCTTTGTTTTTCCAGAGAGGTGTTTAGCCTCTCTTCAGGAGGTTGCTAAATCAAATGAGAATTTGGGTGATAACAAGAGCAGGGGGCAGAGATGGGCAGGCTGAAAGAATTGCCATTAGAATGCTGAGCACATGCATGACTGTGCTATTGGAGACAGGCTTGAAATACCCTCCTCCAGCTACCAAATTTCCACTTCAAAAGGAGAATTAAAATTAGCATGATTGAATAATTTAGAATGCAGGGGGAAATTATGTTAATTAAAATGCTTTATCTGCACTTTGAGGTCTTAACTAAATGACTATTTAGCAGCTTCTGTGAGGAGCTCTTCAGGAAAACAGGGTTTAGCTGAAGGCCAGGAGTGGCCTCTCTTTGCCTGAGTGCTGGTAGTAATAGACTTGTTTCCACTTCCATCTGTCCAGGACTCCACCCTGAGACTTTGGGAGTATAAAAGTGGAGAAGAAATGCACTGCTGTGAGCTAAGTACCCTCTGTGGGCCTGAGGCAACCAAACCAGACCAGGTACGTCCATGTGTGCAGGTGCTTTTGCTGTGCTCCTGATCCTTAACACTGCCAAATGTGTTGGTTGCATTTTGTTAGAAGTGCTTCCCTTCTGTCAGTGGGTTTAGAATTCATGTGAGACCTAAAAACTGTTACAATAGTCTGGGATTTTGGGAAAGGAAGACAGTCCCTGAAATCCAGTCGTGTGTTTTGTGTGGACTTCTAAAATGTGCCAAGCAGTGACCAAAAGAAGCTGGTTCTAATTCTTCACAAATTCAAGTTCTGCACAGTGGACAAAGCCTTCACTTGAATTTTTTTTTCCAAAAACACGGGTGGTGTTGTTTCTTAGGCAGAAGACATCCTGTGACACTGGGAAGATCTAAACATTCACCCATTTTTTAAAATGGTCAGAATTTCAAGTGTTAAAGTTGCAATTTTTCTGAGCAAAAAGAAGCTGTGTAATATTTTTAACCAGTGACCTGCAGTGCTGCCCTGTGGAGTCAGAATGCTGGGCTTGTTATTTTAGGTTCTTTTGCAGCTGGACCAAAATTAAAATGTGCGAGTCCTACATGGAAACTGAACACCCCAGGAGCACTCCTGAACTTCCAGCCTGTACATCAGTGGTCTCATACAGACAAGTTCGGGGTGCTCCTGTGATTTGAGATGCTCACCTGATGTGAGCAGTCGTTCTGGTAGTGCTTGGTCTCTGGTTTTGTTTTTTCCTTGTCATTTAATGTGACATAAGACCAGTTAGCAGTGAAATAGCACTTGAAATAGCACTGTCCTTGTCCCTGCTGTGTGCGTGGAATTAAACCACCTACTCATCTGCTGGGTTACTTGAGTTCACCTCACCACCCATCCTGCTGCGTGTGATTTTTTTCATGTGAATCTCTAAAAACACTTCTTTCCCTGCAGGCCACAGCTGCCTCCCAGTTGTCAGGTGACTGGGAAGCCATGCATGGCTCTTCAGGCAAAGCCACTGTGGAATCCTTATCCAGGCAGAAATTGAATTGAAAACTTCTGCCTTCCCTCCTTTGTGTTGTGGTTTCGATAGTGGAAGTGTGCTTTGCTTCACCTCCCCACATTTGGGGAGCCACTTTCATCACAGACTTCCAGTTTAGACACTGGAAATCTTGGGTTGGCATAGAGTTCCTTTTAGCAGGAATTCAGGGTAATATCCATATGGACAATTTAACCTGCTCCTTGAACTTGGAAGTCTTCTTGAAAGCACACCTGAGCCAGACACCTGTCAGAAGCTATTCGTGGGGTTTTTGACAACTGAAAAACAGGAGGCACAAAATTAAGTCACAAACCCATCTAACTGATATCCTCTGATATTCTGGGTACAGCAGGATTTGAGCATTTGTTTTAGAGGGAGTAATGGGTTTATTCTAAAATAATTTGCCTTCTAGATTTAGAGGATCACTGAGGACAAGTAAGCAACTAACTGAAGTGGGGATTCTGTGATTAATGTTAAAAATGCTGCTTGTTGCTTAGACTGGCTTAGCATTAGTAAGAGGGCTTGTGTGTAAATTAGCAGTGCTTGGTCTGTTACTGAACCCTAATTCCACTGATTACAAAGAAGTTTATCAAAAAATAGTATTAAACTATATAATGAACCTTGAATGTAGCATTGGATAAACTAGCAAATGTCAAAAAACTTGTTGCTGCAGGTAGGAACTGATCTAAGAAAACATCTCCAACTCTCTTAGAATGTTTTTGAATGTAGTTTAGTAATACTTGCCTTGTCTCCTAATAAAATCCCTTCCATAGGATACTCTTCATGCTGATGTAGTCTCAGGAGAATTTGGAGATGCCCTTTGCTTGAGGAGTCTCCATTTAGCTTCTTTACCTCAGTGTGAGTAAGCAAAGACAGAAGGGAAAAGCCCACAAGCTGTGGGTTAATAAATAGAGCACAGCCATTAAATAATAAACCTTATTCCTGCAGTGCTTTGCAGTTCTTCCATCCAGTGCCACATGTGATGGTGTTGGAAGCCACAAGGTGGCCTGTTCCTTGAATCCGTGAAATGCTGGATGCTGCTCGCTCTCACAGGTGGTCTGCAGGGAAAAGGAGACTTTTGTCCTGCTGGCATCTCAGTGCTAGAAATGCCAGAGGTGACGTCTGGTGACATGTGTTTAGTCATGTTGTGCATCCAGGTGTGTCACAGATCATCTCCACAACCCAGAGTGACATTTGTGACAAGCAGAGTGTCTGCAAATGACTCTGCAGCCAAGGATCAGATAGGGATAAAAGTGCTTTTTCTTTTTTTTTTCTATTGTTATATTTAATTTTTACCATCGATAACCAGTGTGAATGCACTGGAGCTTGAAACACAGCTTGAAACACAATGAGGATGGAATCATCAGTAATGGTGGGTCATGTGAGCACAAAAATGTGGGCTTATTTTGCTTGGCAGATGATGAATATGTGTCTGTTTGGGGACTGTAGGAGTGTTTTGAGCAGTGTAGCATTGGTTTCAGCTGATGGCTTGCAGATCCTCAGTTCATTTTCCCACTAGAATGGGAGTAATTCTCTAATTCCATAGTGCTATATAAATATTTTCCTGCTTCAGAGCTTTCACCTCATCTGATCTTCTTGACAGCAGAAGCTTGTTTAAAGTCCAGAACATGAATTGCACAACTCTACCCCAATGCACCAGTACATTAATTTTTTATAGGGTCACCTCACAGATGACATAAAAAGTTAATTTTAAGGTGTTGGCAGGCTGATAACAGTGTTGTATAAACACCGACTTAAGTTCAGAGAGCATCAAGTGAACATCTGTTTATCACAGAATGTTCTTGTAGCTCTTCCTTAATTGATTTCATAGCCTTGTCCTTGACCAAGAAAATGCTGTGGGTCTTGCATTCATTTTGCTGATTTTTTAACTTACCCACACATGGAAAAGAAAGAACTTGGAAAGAAGATGCATTTTTCTTTCTCTTTCCAGATGTGACTAAAACTTGGTTCAAATCAAAACAACCTGCTCCTCCCTCCTCCAGTGATGTTGGGGGAGAGCTGCTGTCTAATTCAAGTTCACAGAACCCTTTGTCTCTCTCTAACAAAGCACTTGGCTGTGTAGGTGGGCATTTCCCTGCATGTTTGTCAGGCAACAGGCAGAGAGGCGAGCTTTGTTATTAGAAATCAATAGCACAGGTTTCAGCTTTTTTAATATATATGTATATATCTTGGCTTGTTCCTTCAAGTGTCTGAAGAACCCACTTGTGGCTTACAGTAAATAGGAGCTGTCAGTTCTACTCCAAAGCTGTGGTGTAAGCAGCTCCATCCTGCAGAATCTGCATTTAGACATATTAGCTACAGAGAACCTTTGTGGTTCAGCCTACTCACCCTGCCTGGTATTTGGAACCATCTTTTATGTCTGTATGAAACAGGGGTCCTGGGTCACAGTGCTAAATAGGGACCAATAACTTCATATTTCTGCAGAGTAGCAGGAGATCAGTCCCATGCGTTCTCAGGAGCTTTGAATCATATCAGTCCTTTTGGTCATGTTTTTTATTAAGTGCTCCTTTTCTGTCCAAACAGGTGTTTGAGATGAGTGAAAAGTGTGTGCATGCTGTTCTTGCTTCCCCCTATGAAACCGTATCACACAGTTTTTCTCATGTGCTGGAGAGAAAAAAAAATGTTTTCAGCTCTGTTTATACCATGAATTAATTTTCTTTCCCACAGTTAGGTTTATCTCTTAGTAGTTGCATCATGTGCTGTTGACAAAATAGCTTCTGGTGTTAAACTTGCTGACTTGAATTTTTGGAAGCTGCACAGCTTGTTTTGCTTTCCTACATGGAGTGCAAAACTGTGAAACAAGCACCCTGACAGTGCCTATACATCAGCTGGTAGCTCCAAGGGTAAAATCCTTGGTTACTCCCAGATTCACCCTAACTTAGTGAACCAGAGGTTCTGGCCACTCACCAGTGTTGTGTTAGAGAAAGAGGTGGAGGTAAAAAAAAAGAATATTTGAGGAATCAGAATTCTGCCAGCAGAGTGTCAAAAAGATGTATTTTCCCTGCCCTAAAGGAAATAACTCCCTGCTTCTCTACTTGGAAGGTTTTAGTCATCAGCAGTGTTGGTGTTGTCTCTGCTTATAAAATACACTTGAGAACCAGCCTTTTGCTATTGCAGTTTTGCCTTTCACGTTATATAACAGATACTTTTGAAAAAGCACCCCAGGACATCATTTTGCAGTTTCTCTGTTTCTCCCAAGTTCTTCCCTACTCCAGGAGCCTCAAATCAGTTGTTTCATATTTCAAGTAGAATGGTTTGTGCAGCAAAGATGCTGCTTCTCTCCCAGGTAGAACTGTTTAACTTCTAAATTAGGAGTGTGGTGCGGGGTTTTTTTGTTGTTGTGTTGGTTTTGTTGGGGTTTTTTTAATGAGGGAAATGGCCTCAGGCAGTCTTTCCTTGTTGTTCAGAACACATTTTCTGTGCAGCAGGATGGCTTCACCCAGGCACAGGTTGAAACAGAGGCAGCACAGCAGGGATATTAGGGATATTAGCTATGCATCACTATCTTCGTTTTTTAACAAACAGAACAGCAGCTAATAGCTTGTGTTTGTAATATCTGAGCTGCTGGAGTGATATTCTGCCTGAGCAGGCTTAATGTCAAATGTTTTTGCCATTAGCATTGCAGGAGAAAATGTTTGAAGGTGGTGTATTTTCCTTCATCTGTTGGTTTGTCTGCTAATGGTAGTTCGCTCAAACCTTTACATTTGATCTCTGGACAGTGTGGAAGGGAGAAGTGTGGAAAACTTCATAGAGCAGCAAAACTGGTACAAAAATAAACTTGACTGCAGTTTAAAGGTAATTATTTTGCTTAACTTGCTGTAAATTAAGACACCTGCTAAATTTTAGAGGCTCTTAATGAAATGGAATGTGAATTTTCTGCCCATAAATGGTCTTAACTTAGAAGGATGGGGTTTTTTTTTTCTATTCCTAATAGAAATACACCGTGTCAAGAATAACCTACTGCTGTCAAGGTGGTTATGTTGCCATTCTGTGTGACAGGTAAGAATAGATGGAATAATCCCTAAAATCATCCCAGCTCCTGCAAAGGCAAGAGCATCTTTCCCTGCTGGCTGGCCTGGCTTTCCCTGAGCCTGCAGTACTTGGTACTGTGGGTCTCCAGATGTCCAGGAATGCCTGTGGCCTCACAGGGAGCCTCTGTGTCCTCTACTTGTTCTGAGTGCAGAGGGGAGTACAAGGGTTACTGTAATTTTGTACAGTTTGTGATGCCTTTCCCTCAGTGGAGGAAACACGAGGCTGGGAGGTACAAGAGCTAGGGGATGTTTTATTTTGGCTGGTGCTCAGCTGTATATTCCTTCAAGTGCAGCCCTGTAGGCCAATGTGCCACAATGCAACACTCCTCATATTTTAAGTCCTTAGTAATCCTTATGAAATTCCCTTTACTACCCTTTCTTTTAAAGAGAAGGCAGCACTGACTGCTTTTTCTTTCACATAATGCTTGAAAAGCCATTTGACATGTTGGGTATTTACAGCTTCTGACTCAGGTCATGTAAGCAAACTGTATTTGAAGTGCTTATTCTAACCACTTTGCTTTGGCTCAGTTTGGAATTAAGAGTGGGTGTCTGTAGTTTGCTGTACAAGTGATGGCTGTAGGTGGATTTGGTAATAATGGTAATTAAGTTTTTCCTCTCAAAAGTATTCCCACAGTCTACATCTTTCAGCTCGATGCCACTGCCCAGCAGCTGGTTTACAAACAGCAAGTCTCTCTGAAACACAGAGGTTGGGACATTGCATTTGAGGAAACAGGAGCTCTGTGGATTTTGCAGGAAGACAAGGAAGCTCCTCTTCTTCTGTACAGAGCATGTGATGGACAGTGGAAGGTACTTTTTTAATGCTGAAAAATCCTGAGTTGTTTGGTGATGTCTTGAGGCCACAGCAGAAGTGGAGTTTGCTGTTCCATGAAAGCTAAAAGGCACCTTTCTCTCTGCCTTGAGATGGATAAAAGCCATAGATACACATTGCATTATACACAGGTGAGAAGAAGAATGAGAAGGTGTCAAGAGCTTGTTATGAACACCAGTCTGTTTGTTCTCAGCTAAAGCTGCCATCTGGCACAGCAGGATCAGAGTGCTTGTCAGCACTCAGTACTTTAAACCATTGCCTGAGCTTTCTGTGGGCTACACTTGATGATTTAAAAAAAAACCAAACCACAAACCAACAAAATCCCTTTGGGTTTGCTCAGGAATGCTTTCCACACAGCTTTCCTTGTGCTTGCCTCTGAGGGATCCTTTGCAGGACAAGGCATTTTGGGAGCTTAAGCGAGTTACTTCATTTTCACTGAGTACAGGGAATCAAATTTGGGGTATGTGCTATCAAGTTCTCTTTTATTGCCTATTAAACAACTGCAAACTCATCTGTTATCCTTGTAAGTCCCCAGCTAATTATGGTCTGGTTGTGAAGTGGTTTTAAATGAAACTTCTGAGTATGTTCTTTGACCTTAACGTGTTTCCTGGGATATTTCTTTTCCTCACAGATTAGTAAGTGGGAATCAATTCCTTTTTTGTTCAAATGGCAAAGCTTTCCTAGCAGAACTTGAGATCTCAGGCCGGGTTTCAAAAACAGCTCTTGAAAAAAGGAGCCTGGGAGAGATCATGGAGGTTTTACACTTGCTCTGTTTCACTGCACTCTTCTGAGAGCTGTTGCATTTTTCAGCATGCTGTGAAACACAAAATTGTCTATTAATCCCAAAATGACATGCAGCATTCCTTCTTTTCCCAGGCTGTAACTGATGACAGAGGATTACAGAAGATGTCAAAATATATTCAAGACAACTGGACAGTATTTGAAGGTGAGAAATTTGGCCTAAAGGTTATGGGAATGCAGATTTTACAGCTGAAGCATAAGATTTAGGAACAAGATTGGAGTTCAGGTCAGTTCAGCTGGCTGTTGAAGTCACTCAGTCTTTGTTTGCTCAGTTTCATCACACTGTCTGGTGTGGAAGTCAGTGCCGATAATGACGTGTGTTTGGGGCACTGTTATCAAAGAACGATGTAGGTATTTAGAGCTGAATTGCAGCCTTATAACTTTGCCATAGCCACCTTATCACAGGGATGTATCCAAACACCCTCTGGCAGAGCTGCTGGAGTCTGTCTTGCTGCTGTGGTATCAGATACTGGTGTTTGTTGTCTTGTCTCCTGCCTGGGTGTGAGACTTTGTCACAGATGTAGTGGAAACAGGATGGAACAGCCATGGGAGGAGCAGCTCTGCTGTAAAGATGGGCTGCTTGGGTCCACCTTGGCAGGGCAGATGATGTGGAGCGTGGTGTGGCTGGAAGGTGTGAGCCTGGATGGGACAACAGATGACATTGGTTAGTGTCAGGGCTGGCTCATTTTGTTCTTGCTTCCTGCCCCACTCCCAGTCTCTGTCAGAAAAATAATGCCTGGCTTACTTGTTCAGAAGCACCCTATGTTCCCAGGATTTTTCGTGTTTTAAAAAACACCCAGCTTTACTTAGAAGCTGAAATTAAAGCAGTGGTGGCTGCAGGGTAGAGAAGAGTTGTGGCATGTGCTAAAATCTGAATTATATATTGAAACTTCATTAATAGAAATTTCTCTCCTGTGCTTTGCTGGGAGACTGGGAATCTTCCTTAAAAAAATGTGTTACAGTTCTCACCAGTCTTCTGGTCTATTCATGGTGGCCATATGTAAAGATGAGAGCTGCAGAAATGTTCAGTCTGGTGTAAAGTCTCCTTAATATCTGGTATTGGGTGGTTTAGCATGTAGCTGTCATTAAGTTGGTCATTAAGTTGTAATTAAGGTGGTGCAGTCTTTGCAAGTCAGGTGCTCCTTTGGAAGGGAGATGTTTGCATGGAGATGTTGCAGTCTTGAGAGTTACAGCCAGGTGGATAATTAGGAGGATGAGGTCTGAGTGAAAATGAGCACAGAGAAGTAAAGAGAGCAGGCAGGGGGAGAGGTTCTGGGCATAATTAGCCCGTGGAACAAACGAATGTGAAACGCAGTCACTGGCTCATCTGCAGCTGGGAAGGGAGCACAGCTCACGTGACAGGGTTCATTATTGTTAATTAGTAAGTGGAGGCTCACTTGATAAGCACTTATTCCAGTGCATAATGAGTGCTTCAAAGGTAGTTACATTTTGTGAAACAAGTGATCATTACATTGTTTGAATCCAGTCCTAATCCCTGCATATTGTCCTTTTATAGACTTTTCTCACCTGTTTGAGGTTTCTGTAGGATTTAAGATTCAATGGTCAATCTGGAAGTATCACAGAACCCTAGAATGGTTTGGGTTGAAAGGAACCTTAAAGACAATCCAATCCCAACCCCCTGCCATGGGCAGAGACACCTTCCACTAGTCCAGGTTGGTCAGAGCCCCATCCAACCTGGGCTTGGAGACTTCCAGGGATGGGGCAGCCACAGCTTCTCTAGTAGCTCACCACCCTCTCAATAGTTTCTTCCAATACTGAGTCTAAACCTAGTCTCTTCCATTTTGAAGCCATTCTCCCCTGTACACATTGAACAGTTTGACATTGTGCTATAACTCATCCTAGAAAAATTAAAGAGGAAGATTTAGTGCAGACTGATGAAGGAAAGAGTAGCATGGATGTTCAAACCAGCAGCACCCAATTTCTCCCAGGGCCAAGGGCCAGTAAAACTCTTACTGAGTGCAACACTAAAAGTAAAAACCTATGCTTTGCTGAGCAAGGAAAAGCTGCATTTTATACCAAGAAACAGGGGGATGCTGTATGTGTGTTTCTGTGGAGTAGCACACTTAGCTTCAGAACCAAACCTTAGCAGGTGCTGGATTTCTCTTCATTTGTCCTTTAAAGATTGTGAGTTTTGTTCAGTGGGAAAAGTGGAGAATGGGAGATAATTGGCTTTGTCAAGTGCCATTCCAACAATTTTTTTAGAAATATGGCCTTAGCCAGCTGGTCTAATTTTGTATTCCCTACATAAACAGTCTGATTGGGGATTTTTGGATAGCAGTTCCCTGCTAAGCTCATCTAAACCTCCAGCCTTGGAGGGGATGTGAGCAATATTACGCTGAATTCACAGAACGTGTAACAAAGCCATTGGAGCAAACGCTTAGGAATCTCTGTGTGCTGTAGAACATGACCATTTGAAGTCTAAACCTTTGGCCTTCTTGTAAGTTAATACTTTAGGAGAAAAGCCAGCTAAGCACAGTTAGGTGGCAACTCCCTTTGTAGTGTTTGGGTGCCAGGGAACAACTCCAGTGGTTCAAAACCAGAAGCCCTGAAGTCTGCAAGTGTCCACTGTGTGAGGAGAGCTGTGTCCTCTCTTTGCTTCAATGTCAGGTGCTTGATTCTGTATGAATTTTTTAGCCTAAAAATGGAGGCTGTGCCTGGCTGGTGAATGCTGAACAGCTGCTTGCCAACACAAACCAGGCTTACACAGTGTAAATGTTGATATTTAATCACAGAGTGGTTTGGGTTGGAAGGGACATTAAAGATGATCTCATTCCACCCCCCTGCCATGGCCAGGGACACCTTCCACTATCCCAGGTTATTCAGAGCCCTGTCCAACCTGACCTTGAACACTTCCAGGGATGGGGAGTCCACAGCCTCTTTGGGCAGCCTGTGCCAGGGCCTCACCACCCTCAAAGTAAAGAAATTTTTCCCAATTTTTAATCTAAATCTGCCCTCCTTCAGCTTAAGGCCATCTCCCCTTGTCCTGTCATTACATGCCTGGGTGAAAATCCTTGTCCAGCTCTCTTGAAGCCCCTTGAGGTACTTTGGAAGGCTGATACAGTGGATAGGACCACAGTAAATGAATTGGAATTCCACCATCTAAAATGACACTCCCGGAAGTAATTGATGAGACCTCTAATGGAATTAACACCTGTGTTCTTGCTTTGCCCACCTGCAGGTTCTGTTGGTGCAGAGAGCTACTACAGCAACCTCTACAAGGCCTCCTTTGATAACATGGACGAGTACCTGCAGAGGAAGGAGGAGAGGTTACAGCAGCAGAAAAAGAAAAGGCAGGATCTGCAGCGTGGTTCCAATGGACAGGCAAAGAAGAAGATGAAGACTGAAGAGCCATCACTATGACTGCTGTGAGCTTGTGACCTTTGCCTTGAGGAAAGAAAGTGATCCAACTGTGGACTTTTTACATATGAAATGAATTATGCAAAAGGACTGGTTTAAAATTTTATTCAGGTTTTCAGGCAGGCTGATGTGACAATATCATGTTTGCAGCAAATAATGCATTTACAACATACCTAAACTTTCCAGCAGAATACAGTGTTAGTTCAGTCCTGGGAATCTCTGATGCATGTTACATGAATATTGGAGATGGTGTTTTCCTTGAAACAGGATTTTCTTTTTGCCTGCTGTGTTCAGACTTTCTTCTTCAGGTGGAGACACACTGATTAAAGTGGATGCAACTTTATTTTTGATTACTTTTGGTTTGGGTTGTTTGGGAGGTTTTTTTAAACTTTTTAAAAAGTTTGTTAGTTAATGTAACTAAGTGTACCTGGGTATGGGGAGGGGAATGTAGAAAAATTCTTGCTGGATATGAGATGTTTTAACTGAGACTTTCCCTTCTCTGTTTTTATCCTTTAACTTCCGTTCATATGGTTGGGATTTTGCCTGGCTTCCAATCCATTATGTCTTACTTATGGGATATTTCTATAGGAAGAAGTGCAAAAGTTAATTTTGTTTACTGCAAAGTAAAAGTAAAATGTGCCAGTCAACTTTGTGTTACTGGAAGCTCCTTCCATTGCAATATGATTCTGCTGTGTCTGAAAATCATGTGAGAGCAGAATTTGGAGTGCATCCTGCTTTTTTCATGGAGAACTTTCCCATACTGTAATTATCCGAGACACATCTTCTTGAGAAGATGTCAGTAAGAGCCTTATGGGGCCACTTGTTGCTGCATGACAGGGCAGAAGATGTGTTCATCTGCCAGATGGTATCATGTTCATGTGGAATATCATGTCCTTCACAAAACCAGGTGTGGAAATCTGTACAGCTCATTAAAAGTACTCAGATTTAACCTGTGCACTGTGAGTGGTTCTCTCTGGAGTGTCTGGACACGTAGAATTTTTGCATTCAAATGCAGATGTGTGGCCCAGCTGCTTGGTTTGCTGACAGCTTCTACCCTCCCCTTCTCCCGTGAAGGATGCTGAATGTCAGAGCTCAACAACAGGTAGGGAAATTTCCTGGTGGTTTCCCTAAATCCCATGCTGATGGGAAGCTGTGAGGGAAAACGCTGTAATTTCAGTCTTCTGAAGGAATGTGTGGGGTGAAAACCTTCCGGACTGTACCTGGAACAGTCAGTACAGTGGTACAACGCTAGTGATGAGCATTTTTCGTGGTCCTCAGGGAAGGATGAGAAGCTGCCACCTGAAGTGCTTCGATATTGGGTTGGAGCGGTGGCTTGGAGACTGAGGCACCTGTGGTGTGATGGTGGCCTTTAAAACTTTGTAATTCTTGTTGTGCTCATTTAATTGAAGAGGAGCTCTAGGGAAAGGAGTTGAGGAAGCACTTAAGGAAGCTCCAGCCTCAGAGTAGCTTTTATTTAGGAGTAGAGTTTGCTGGTGTGCAGATTCTGTAAAATACTACCAGAAACAGGCTTGTATTCAGACTCTGTGAACCAGACAGGACAGGAGGAAAAGGTTCTGAACTAGATGTTTTGCTAGCTGTGATAAAGAAATCATCCCATGATGAAGTTTGCAGATCCAATGCAAACTCCAACATTTTTGAACTAATTTGAATCTGCAGCAGGAGCCTGTACTGAATCATTTCTGCATGTCACCAGGTAATACTGAGAAGGTGGTGTGAGCTCAAAGCAGGTTCTTTTTGTGTCATCAGAACATTATTTTAGCCAAGCTGCCTGGGCAAGTATTGCTCTGATGCTCTGACCTGGCCCTGGGCAGATTTGGGCATCTTGGAATTACAGAATGGTTTGGGTTGGAAGGGAATTTGAAGACCATCCAGTTCCAAGCCCTTCTGCTAAAAGCCCCATCCTCCCTGGCCCTCCAGGGATGAGGCATGAACACACTTCCAAGGATGCAGGAGGCTGTGGGTGTGCAGGGCTGATGGGGCAGGTCACCTGTGACACTCCTGCTCACCACAGAGGTTTTTACCCAACCCTACCTTCTCCTCAGCAACTTTGATGCTGAGTGGTAGGAGTCCATGTGCACAAAAAACCCCATTTTCTCATTGAAGGAAAATCTGAGGAGGACACAGGTAACTGCCTTCAGTGCTTGGTTGCAGATCCTGTATGTCAATATTGTTAAACTTCTAAAGGGTGAGAGACTGCCATGGCAATTCCTATTCCTGGAGGATATTTTTCCTCAGCTTAGGAGAGATAGACCTTGACAGTGATCTCCACTGGCTGCAGGCACTCCTGTGATCCTCACCCTGCCTGCTGTCCTGGAAGAAACCCAAATTTTCTTCCAACACTTGAACTCGTGACAGATCGCGGTGCGTGGGAGTGACATGAGATGTGATATCTGGCAGATGGCTCAGGCCTTTTGGTTCTTCTTCCTGCAAGTTCTTTCCTATTCCACTTCAAGTTTCCTTTTCTGCACACAGCAGTTCCTGAGCTTCAGTTGTGAGACCATGTCTGCCTGTGGATTGCTTTCAAGGGCTCTGTGCAAAGTGATCAGAGAAAGGAAGCTTTGCTGGAAGGTGTAAATCCTTCCTTTAGATGTTTTCCAGTCTGCCTTGTCTGACTGGAAAACACACACAAATCATTAAAAGGGAGGGGATACCACTGCTGCAGAGAGGGAAACAACACTCCTCTCCCTGGTATTTGAACTATTTTCTTCTAGTGGTTAAACCTGATGTCACTTGCTTGTGTTTCTTTTCTGAACTTGAACCAAGGCCTGTGTGTGTGCCTGGCAAAAGGGGGTGGGTCGGCAAGGGTGTAGTTTTACAGCAGGACTGGAAACCCTCAAACCATTCCAAGAATATTTGTAGGCCACATGAGTTCACCCCATGCTGCACTGGAGCTTTTTGTGGTGATTGTGCAACTCCCCTACTTCTCTGCTGAGCACCGACACTCCAAGGAGCTTTTAAAAATGCAGGTAGGGGAGAATGTGTTTCTTTTCCTCAGCATTTCAAACCAAAGCATATCCTTCCTATCCCTGTTGCTGGGATTTCACCAAAAGCCCCTTCAGCAGCACACAGTTGAACAGAGTGACCTTTTATCTATCACAGCAGGAAGGAACCCTAATCAAATGCAGCCCAGAACTATGCTTTGGAACAGGCCTTGCATTTTTAACAAAACTTTGGAAGCAATCTTGTTCTATAAACGAAAATGTCTGTAAACAAAAATGTTCTATTCTTTAAAAAGAAAGACCCCAATACAATGTAGTTGCTTTATCTCCAGGCTAGTAAAAAATTGCTGCCAATTTCAGCACACTCCAAAATCTGCTTCAGCTTTCTTTGATGAGCTATTTTGCTTTGATCTGAGGAGGAAACACCCAGTGGGTTTAACTCTTACTGGTTGTCCCTGTTGCTGTCAGTCCTGGTGCCATGGTGTGAAAGGAGGACTCGGAGTGTGGTGAGGGAAAGCACAATGGGATTTGTCAATAATTGTGGATGCAGAGGCTGGAAAGAAAAGAGAATTGAATGTTGATTTTTAATATATTTGCACAGGTTATCATCCACTACAGCACACCACTACTTCTTCCAAAGTTCTTTTTTCCCCCTCTCCTTTTCTATTGATAGAGATAATTGGTGTGCTTGCACAGGCAGATGTGCCCATGGGCATGACCTGAACACCCAGCAGGGTGGCTGCCCCTCATTTCCTAACCAGCACTTACAGCCTTGACTTTGAGCAGCTTTTGGAAAGTTTATTGCAGTCAGTGCCCACTGGAAATGGGAGTTGGGTGCTGTTGGTTGCTTAATTCAACTTTGAATTCAAACAGCTCTTTATAGCTGGGTGGAGGTATTAACTCCAGAGAATCAGCATGAAGCAAATACAGGTAGAAGCAAATAGGACTTGAGCACAGTCATGGAGCCTCCCCTGCTTCTGTCAACAGCAAGGCCCAGTTCTCCATGGAAAAGCTTTGAACAGTTATTCACCTGTCTGAGATTTATCAGATTTACACCTACAGGCAGGATAAAATATTTCTTCTTGTTGCCCATAGGGATAATAAGAAATTAGTAGTCTTATCTGGCATGGAAATTCTGAATTTGGACTGTCAGACGTAGTCATGTATATGTGTGTGTGTATATATATATACACACACATATTAAAAAAATATATGAATAATGTATATATATGTATAAAAATATATCTATGTAAGAAACCCCACACCAAACCAAAAAATCCCCAACTATTCATGGACCCAAGCTTCCTTCTAACACAAAGTAAGGAGATCCTTTCCCTGTGTTGTATCTTGCTGTTATATAACCCTTTGGCTTAAGCTTCACTTGCAGTGGGAAGAGAACCACGCTGCATGTGGCCCTCACCTCCTCAACCTCCGTGTGAGAAAGAGACAACCTCAATCCTGTGAAAAGTCCAAGGAGCAGCACAGGTTGGCACTTTTGAGTTTTCCATGCCTTGTGTTAAAGAAAATACAGTATAAACAAGTAGCTGTTGCTGCTAATCCTTTCTGAAGTGGCTGTTGGAGGGAGGCAGTTATGAAACAGAGTATTCAACACGAAAACACAATTAAGCATCCATTTTTGGCATTCCATCTGTGCAGGTTTTCAGGCTTGCAGCTTGATTCACTGCCTTTACAGCTGTGCTGCAACCCACCAGCGTTTTGTGCTTTTAAATAAGAGCTGTGTTAGTGTATTTTCTCATCAGCATGTTGTCAAGATGGCAGCATCCCATATAAATTCTGGTTAGTTTTTTGCAGTGCTGGATGTCTTGGATTTCTCCATTGACTTTTCCCCTTTATCACTGCAGTATTTTACATAGCAGTGCTTCCTTTGCTTTCTAGTATTTCAAATTTTAATATTTCAAAGCTCAAGAAAGGCAGAATGTGACACACCAGCTATAACAAATTAAAAGCAACATTACTCTGATTTTTTTTCCTGTTTCCTGCCCTGTGGAAGACTTCATATTATTATCTACGTTCATTAGTTTTACCTGAAGTAATAAATCATCATTGCATCTAAAGCCAACAGTATTCAGCAAATAAACCAGCAATTTGAAAGTGAAAGCTTCTTATCTTCAAGGAAATTGTAGTAATTAGTCACTGTCTCTAAGATTTACATGTGCTGTGTTTCTGGAATACTTTACTGGGAAGTTCTCTTTTGTAAACAAGGCAGAACTGTTCTGTGTCAGGCAACTTCTAGGAAGAGCAGTATAAATCAGCTGGTACTTCTCAGCTTCCCTGAAATCTCTTATGGGAGTTTCTTTAGGGAGAAGAGCAGCTTTTACCTGCTCGTTTCCATACAGAGGCACAGGGACTTTGGTCATTACATCATAAAATTGAATTTCAAGCCTTTTCCCTCTATTGCCACTGCCTTCATTAAAAGCCAAAGAAGCTCTCCAAAAACCCAAAGTGACCAAACAAAACCCCCCATCTAAAGCCACGTAAATAAGATTTCAAGATTTTTGTCAAAAGCAGTCATATCAAGTCAGGTTCTGTCCCTTCTCTCCTCTCCACGGTGCAGCCAGGAGGAATTTTCAGCCACTCCTTGTTTTCTTTCAGTTTTGTAACCCAGCACAGCTACAATCTACAACAAAAAGAAAAAATAAAAAGAGGAACATCTCCCTGTTCCACCTTTGCAGCTGCAGAGAGCCCTGAGCACTCACAGCACTGGGTCAGGTGCAGCAGCTCTGTTGGGATGTGTCAGGCACCAGCACGGAAAAGCTGCTGCTGCACGTTCATTTCCTGTAAATAAGCAGTGGGTATATTCAGGAAGGCACTGGGAATGAGTTGACAAAATCAAAAAGCAAGAGGTTCTTTTCACCCTGTCAGCTTTTTGCTGTGCTTGCTGGGAAACCCAGCAGCGTTATCAAGGTAGCAAAGGGGAAATCTGTGTGTGAATTGATGACAGCTGCTGCGGTTCTTAGGAGGTTCCCAGGTCACTTCTTGCCCTGTGGCCTCACATGTGGCTTTACTGGCACCACAGAGGCAGTGCCCTGCCTGGTTGCTTGCCTGCCCTGTGCCACCCTGCCCTGGCACCTGGCTTCTCCCACAGGGGCTGAGGGGTGCAGTCTGTGGCTGGGGTTCTTGCTGCATCCCATTTTGGGAACACACAGCACAGCAAGAGCCACTCTCTTCACTGGCTGGGTGTGGGAAGGGGGCTCCAGTGCCTGCTGAGGGATGTGTGAGCCATCAGAGCCCTACAGCCAGCTCTCCCTCCGGTCTGATGTGTCTTCTCTGCCCGATTCCCCTCACTGCATCCCACCTGTGCTCTGACACCATGCCTGGTGCTCCTGCCTCAGCCTGGCTTCTGACACCGTGTGTCACACTGACAGGAGTGACAAGTGCTAGGCTCTCTCTGCAGGTGTCACTGCCATGACTGCACCAAATGGTTCAGTGATGAGAAACAGAGAAGCTGCTCTCCTGACAGGGCTCCCCAGGAGCTGCAGCTGCCTCCTCATTCCCACACTCATTCTTCATCACTCCGTGAGAGATGCCACCTCTTTTTTCCACAGGCAGAGGCAGGTGCATGTACCCTGTGTGCATGGGGAGATACAGGGAAGGAATTCTTCCCTGTGAGGGTGCTGAGGCACTGGAACAGGTTGCCCAGAGAAGCTGTGGATGTCTCATCCCTGGAAGTGTCCAAGGCTAGGCTGGACAGGGCTTGGAGCAGCCTGGGATAGTGGAAGGTGCCCCTGCCCATGGCAGGGGGTTGGACCTGGATGGTCTTTAAGGTCCCTTCCAACCCAAACCATCTGGGATTCTTTTTTTAATATAGATCACATCAAAATTGCAAGAGCTGAAGAAAGGGTCAGGAAATGGCACTACCTGGTGAGCAATGATCACGGCAGGAATGGCTGCCTTGATCCTTTATCCCTCAGTGGGAGATATTAGGGATGTGAAGGTATTTCACCACTCGGACATTCAGTCCTTTCTGCTGCCCTGGGGAGCAGGGTGGCAGTGAGAGAGCTCCCTACCCACTGCCCCTGCTGATCAGCTTCCCTTGGTAACAGCAGGTCTGTGGGAGTGAGCCTGGCAAAGGCAAACACATGGAGACAGGAGAGCTGGCAGGCTGGGGGAGCTGCCTGTGCCTGAGAAAGAAGTGTGGCTGTGTCTCCAGCTCACTTTTGCCATATTTTTACAGGACTTTTTAAAAGGGCATGTACTGGTAGGGCAAGGGATAATGGGTTTAAAGTGAAAGAGGGAGGGGTTAGTTTAGGTTTTAGGAAGAAATTCTTTACTGTGAGGCACTGTGAGGGTGGGCAGGCCCTGGCACAGGTTGCCCAGAGAAGCTGTGGCTGCCCCATCCCTGGAAGTGTCCAAATCCAGGCTGGATAGAATTTGGAGCAACCTGGTCTAGTGGAAGGTGTCCCTGCCCATGGTGGGGTTTTTAAAATGAGTTTTAAGATCCTTTCCGACTCAAACTGTTCTGTGATTCTGTGTTTTCCTGCCCTGGGCAGGAGGCAGGGGGGCAGGTAGTGTCACAGAGGCTGAGAGATGATCCCACGCTGGCCAGCTCTAAGCCATGGAGAACATTTGCAGAAGCAGATGCCAGAGAAGCCAGCCTGCCCTGGGGCTTTGCTGGCAGAGCTGCTGCTGCCCTGGAACCCCCGTTGGCAGCACTCAGCTGTCAGAACCTGCACTGCTGCTGCCCACACCCACCTCACTCTGGGTGGGCTCCGTGTCGGACAGAGAAAACTCCTGTCCACCTGCAACACATCACACAGACCCAGCCCCGTCTGCTCTGGCTGAGCCAGGTCCTTCAAAGCCTCCAAACAAAAGGGGTTTAGCCCTAGTGAGCCCTGACCATCCATTTTTAGCCTTGATGGAAGGACAGCCAGCTCCTCTTGGAAAAGACATGGCTGCACCACCCCTGTGCTGGGCACTACTTTAACCAGCCCTTACCCAGGAGGTGATAAAGTGAGTGGGACCTGTGATGACATTCTGCCCTGCTCCCCAGGCAGCATTAGGCATTGATTTCCAGAGAAATCACATGTGGTGAGTCAAGTACATCCCCACATAAAGGAAAAGCCTTTCCTGGGCGGGCAGAGGCAGCTGGGTCTTGCCCCAGTGCTCTTTGCTTTGTGCCCATGAGTTCAATGGGCTCTTTGCACTCAGCTGGGCTGAGCAAGGTGTTCCCAACTCAGCTCATCCACTTCCAATAAAATGACTAGTTCATGAGGGAATCATATCTAAATTATCCTGGTTTAAATTCACCGGGGAGCTGAACATGCAGGGGAACGCAGAGATCTAAGGCAGGAAGGGAAACTCTGTCTGGATCCGCGGTTTCAGCCAAGCTCCTCTGGGAAGTGAGAAGATCCCCTCTGCAGAGTTTCCAAGCAGGATTCTGTCTGTCTGTAAAGGAGCTGCATAAGTTCCTGCACACCCTGCCATGGGTAGGAGTTGTGTAATCAGCAAATCATTCCTGAACTACAGCAGGAGAAACGAGCCGTGGCCATCACGAGCCAAGCAAGAAACTTCAGCTAAAAAATAGTGCAAATGGCTTTGCACTGGCAACTTCTTTCTGGAGGAGCATAATTAGTGTTTTACTGATTGGGTTCTGCGTCCCTGTGACTGTCCTGACTTGTCTCTCAGACCATCTTGGTGACCAGAGGTGGCACCAGCGCTGTGTTCACACAGGGGTTCACGAGCAGGACCTGCATGAGCAGTGAGGAGGGTGGGAGGAGGCGTTTGCTCTCCCTGCAGAACATTCAGCACCAGTGCTACCATCATCTACTGACTCATCCTAGGTCATGCAGTGCATCACTGGAATTCATTTATGTCCCATTTCGGGTTATGTGGTCAGCTCCTTGAGGCAGAAACTGTGCTTCACTAAACACCTGCAGACTGCCCAGTAATTTGGGACTACCACAGTATGAAGCCTTCTTCCAGAGAAAGTAACATGCAGGATTAGAAGTGGAAAGAAAATCAATGACATCTGCTCTAACTTCTCCTAGGAAAAGGAGACACCCATTCCCACCTTAACCTGACAGATATCTGTCTCCTGGTGGAACATGGCTGTCCCTGGAGAAAGATGGATGAATTTTAAACTGAGAAGCTCCCAGTGCAATGAGACAGTTTTAGGTACCCATGTGGGTAAGCACTGTGGAAGCGTTTTAGAGCTAGGCTGAAGAAGCAGTGGTTAGATTTGAGACATTAGGCTAAGATTTGAGGTCAAAGTTGCAACTTGAGCCAAACCCAATTTGGATGATTCACATCAGAGACCCTCACTAGCATCTGTGATCACTGTAAAATTGCCAACTGGTAAATCTCAGCTTGATATGGAGGAAGAAAATACTGGAACAGCTTCATGGCAGACTCAGTGCTGAGAGGGCAGGCATTGGGTCCATTTCTGGTGTTGTGGTTTTAGGGGCTTGTTTGTCTTTCTGGTGGCTGTGCCTGTGGGACCACTCAGGGCTGGATGGCTGATGCACATTTTTTATGGATTCATATTCCTGGCAGAGGTGTTTGAAGTGATCAGCGGCTTTTGATAGTTGCAAAATTTACTGCCAGCACCATTTAATCACTGAGAAAAGTGGCTATTATCCTCCCCACCCCGCTAACTCGTTGAGGATAAAAAAATAATCTAAACATTTTGTGTAATTTTCTTCTTTGATCCTCCCTTGGCAATTCTTTAGAACAGTGGTTGTGCAGCTGGGAGTGGGGAGAGTGATGTGGGTGTCATGTGAAGGATTTCAGTGTGTTTTGTGAAGGGATAATGAAACAGCCCTCAAAGATGGGGTGTCCTTTCAAATGATTATTCCCCTTCACCTGTGTAAAGACAGACATCATTAA